>NC_083320.1:100136198-101336198 GCF_963455315.2 Globicephala melas | reverse complement strand
TAAGCAGAAATAAGTATGTCATTAATTTTAAAATACTTTATTCAGAGAATGGACTTGCTGTAACATTTCAGTGGTGGCTTCACAATAATTAATGAATTTAATTTCCAGTGCTAAATACATCATAATTGGAGGCTGAGTTTATGTGCTAATTGCAATTAGGCCCAAAAGAGAGTAAGTATAGCTTCTTGGACGGCCATAATCTATTTATTTTTGGTTTTCCTTTCGAAAAGCACATCTCCTAAAAGTGAACCTTCTAGGAGGTTGAGTTGGCAAGAACACTGGGCCCCCTGGGCCTCAGAATGCTCTTGAGTTTGTGTTTGCCAAGGATTATAGTGATTGGCTCTGATATAAAGGGCCACATGCAGGCAGTCCTCGGTCTAAGGACCACCTTCAACTCCTTCTCCTCATGTGATTTTGAGTAAGCTATTTCACCCCTCTGAACCCTTCTTTCCTTATCCAATAAAATAATTCAAGTCACAACTAAATGAGGTTTAACAATCTGACACATAATAGATGTTCAGTATACTTGGTGCTCATATTATAATCTTCACTACAACAGAGTTGAGGGCTTCTATACATTGAGATTCAGTCCGTCTCTCCAACTCGCCCACGATCGGTAGTCTGGCTCAAATGCTCCAACTTTGAACTGTTATTCTTACAGCAGCTTGTCACTCGCTACCCTTTCGATCCATCACCTGCTGCTCCTGGGGTGTGAAATGAGAAGAGCTGTCATTTGCAAAGGCTGAATCACGGCGGGAGGGGACCCTTCTGGCGCCAGGGCTCTGGCCTCCGTTTGCTTGACCTTCCTGAGGCTCTCTGGTACCTTGGCTTCCTAATAAAAAAGCCAATTTTCAAAACTCAGAATAAAGGCAGGCATGCACGGACTCCCCATCTTTCATTATGCACTTTTCCCCTGCTGCCTGGAATTACGTTCGATGCAGCAAACTCAAGAAGAGAGGAGACGTGGTTGGAGGTGGGAGTTCTGCGGTTTTGATTCCCACAGCTGCGTGCTGCGGAACCAACTGCTCTGCCATGTGCCCACTAATTACCCGCCGCACCCACCAGAGGAGCCTCAGCGTGTTCCAAACCCGAGCTAGGAGGCTGCCTCCACCTTCCCAACTAATTGAAAAGCACGGAAGAGCCGGGCTGCTCATGTTACCAGCCATAAAACTCAGTTCAGGACACTGTGCTTGGATTTAATTGATTCAATGTTTCTTATCAAGTTGCAGTCAGGAAGGTTTTCAGGTCAGCTTGCATGGGAGGCCATTTTTGGTTTGTTGGGTAATGAGTTTCGTAAATAAGAATAGACGGAGACCCGTTTTGCTGTGGATCACAGGAAAGGTCCAAACTAAGGAAAACACCATTGAACTGGATTCCTCAGTTGACTAAATGGTATTGTTTTCAGTTTTAGGAGAAAAGGTCAGATGAGACGCTTACAGTTTAATATTGTGGTTTTTCTCTGAAGAGGAACTTCCAGGCTATGACCTAGAATTAGCACACAGTCTCCATTTCCCTTTAATAAAATGTCTAATGTTCTGAGTGATAAATTTGAGACTATGAATGATTCTGATTTATTAAAGGAAGATTGAATTATTTTCCATAGGTTGAGCTGGGACCAGCCTTAGCGGTCAGCAGAGTAGTCTTTGGCGATTAGCTATGACTGCTATGGTTCTAGCAATATATCTCCTTTTAAATTTCTTAAATGTTTAATATCCCTTTTATTCCTCATCTGAGATAAAGCTTAGAACACATATCTGATGTGAAAGAAGTAACCCTAGACTTGCACACTCTCCTATAAATGACGTTCATGTGGTCTTTTTCTAATTTCGTTGAGGGGGAAGGAGGTAGGCAGAAGGCCCTGGACACCGGCAAGTGGACAGGGCGCCACCTAGAGGCTGGAGGAGGTTGCAAAAAGGAGAGAGGCTCAGCCCTGATGTATTTTCTAATTGGCTCTCAGCACCTCTTTAAATATCCAGGTGTTGTTGGCTTTCATTCCTCTTGCCAGAATCAGTCAGATGATAGTCTAAGTAGCCATTTCTTACACTTGGAAAGAGAAGCAGTAATTTCAAAAATAGTTATTGCTTTTTTCTGGTTTTTGTTTTGTTTTGTTTGTGAAGGAGATATACTGGGTGGAGAGCTAACATTACAAATGGTTTGGGAACAAAATCAGGTTGGAAACAACACATTGTGTGCATTTAGGGAGGTAGTCACACATAGGCCAGGTACTATTAAATCCCATAACTGTGACTTAGAAAGGTTGACTAATTTCCCAAGATCATACATCTAGAGATAGACCAGAAACTGTGGGCTTATTTACTTTGTTAACTGCCCTTGGAGTCAATGACCTGGTCCTCGGGTCCTTAGGTGGGCACTGCAGGGCATTTATCCTTGAGTTTCTTAGGTTCCCTTCAAGGCTATTGGTACACAGGATTGAATCTTGCCTTCCACCAGTCAGCTGAACAAAGCCTGCTCTCATTTTATTCTTGTTCACTCTACATTTTCCCACCCTGGGCCTGGTGTCTTCAGCTCTTGCCTAGAAGAATGAAATTCTTTGGGTCACCTGACTTGGTATTTAACACTCCTACTGTTTTTGCTTTTCTTCTCCAAAGCCACCTTCCTGACATGGCCGTTTTGGGATTTGTCGTCCTAGATCCTGGTTTTGACTCCGGCAAAGGTTTCCCACTCCCTGTTGAGTCTTGTAATTTCCTGAAGTTTTCTTTCTGTTTCTATGCTTGTCTCTTGCTGTATTCACTTCTTCTTTACCACTATGCCAGCCCTTTCTTGGGCTTAGAAGAGTCATTATGATCAAAGTAGCTCATTGCAAGCAAAATAGATTTCTAAGAACATTGGATGAAGTAAAAATTTCAATTAATTGCAGTCTATTTCATCAAAAGTTGATTTCTGTTTTCTGCATATTCCAATAAATTGGAGCTTTGTTCTAACATGCCAAAAATACTGGACCAAAGGAAGAAACAAAATGCAGCATATTCTTAAGATGATTGTGATCTTTTTGACCCTGGAAGCTTGAGTGTTTGCTGTGTGGAGTGGCAGAGGTGGGCTAGGTTCAGGTATTATGAAATATCACAAACCAGTTCTAGCTGTTTGGAGAAGATGATGACTATCTCATGAATGGTACCTGACGCCTGAAGCCACGCTGAGCAGGGCATGAAATATTTACCATCTCCTTTTAGGTGAGAAGGAAGAGCCCTCATTAAAATTTCATATTTACATTTCCAACCGTCAACGTCCTTTCCAGTTTGTGCCAGTTTCTCAAATTGTTCAAAGAACTCATGCCTTCAGGGAATGAATTTTGAGGGAAGCTCTACCATATGTCTGCTGAATTTTCCCTGGACTGGGGTGGTTGGGAAAAACTTGAGTATTTTTTGGATGGGGGAAGCAGTTCATTTCTGATATGTAAGGAGACTGAATCTTGCAGAGGACCCATACATGCAGTGGCCTCTTGCATTACTGCCCTTACAGACAGCAACCCCTTTTTCTCCCCAACTCAGAGAGTTTAACGGGCAAGGAAAAATGGTAGAGGACCTTGACTTCATCCATCTTAATCTCTGAGTGTACTTTATTTGCTAAATATTTTTTGAATGAGCTGACATAGTTTTATGTGGGAACGATACTTCATATGCAGGGAGTCAGACTATCCACAGTTGCCATCTCCCACTGAAACCCAGAGATGCCCTGATTACCCATGTTCACTGTGATGGAAAATTTGTGGGGCATTGATTTGTTTACACCTCCTCTAATCATTTACAGTTTAGTACCTAATTACTCTACTTGCTTCAGGGATGCCTGACTCATATTCTTCATTAGTTAAGATTTTCTGCATTTATTAAGCATTCATTTGACAAATATTGGTTAAGTACCTCCTAGGTATCAGGAGCTATGCTGGCTGCTAGGGAAACAAATATAATCACATAGTTCTTGTCCATGAGATTCTCTTTAAAGAGCTAATTAAGTAAGTAGAAGGTCACAGATTGTGTGTGTGTGTGTGTGTGTGTGTGTGTGTGTGTGTGTGCACTCGTGTGCCTAGAATGCCAAGAGAGCCTAAGCTGGATTGCACAGATGTGCTTGTCATCAGATGAGAGATGAAAACAAAAAAATAAGTTATTTAAAGTCATGGTTTCAGTCCCATGCCTTCTAGGAGAGCTGGTAAAGATGCTGTAGGAGGGACCAAAGGAAGCTTTTGGTTGCTCAGGAAGAGGTAGAGATGGTGGCAGAGAAGAGGCAAAGAGAGAGACAGAGAAGCTGAGAAGCAGAAAAAGAGAGTGGAAAAGGAGGCAGAGAGTGAGAAAGTACAGATAACGTGCTCTGCCTCCAAGGGGCTCACAATCTAGGAGGGAAAAGGCAACCAGCTGAGCAGGAAAAAGGACAAGCAGAATAGTAAGGTCAGCACAATTGTAGGGGGAACCCTTGAAATGGAGGAGAGAGAAAATCTAACTCCCACGTGTCATCACTTCTGATTCATCCTGAGGAGTTAATAACGTGTGACCTGGTCAATGAATTCTGCCCTGAACACCAGGGGTGCTGGCTGAGAGTCTCACTCTTCCTCTACTCCAGGAGCCTCGTGTCTGTGGCTGTAGATGATTCCCAGGCGGCCTGACCTGACAGCCCTTCTTGCATATGAGGACCTATGAGCAGGAATCCTGCATGTCTTTACCTTTGTTCTAACATTGGAGGGCCTACTTTAAAAATCTTGTGGGTTTATTTTGTATCCATTCAGTTCATGGTCTTTTTATTTTTTGAAAATGGCTTATAATCTTTCCTCCACTTATTGTTTTAAAAAGCATAGTTTGATTATTTAGGGACAGACCATGTTCTGGCTGACATTCATTTAGAGGATGTTAACATTCCTATCTGGAAATCAGAAACTTCTTTTCATCCTTCTTAGTAGTTGTTGAATCCATCTGTTTCTTTTAATCTCTACTGACATTCCTTGGCTAAGGTCCCCTCCATCCCTCCCTTCCTTTCCTTCCTTCCCTCCCTCCTTCTTCCCTCTTTTCCTCACCAGGATTACAGCATCAGCATCCTCATTTGTTTTCTTGCCTTTAGTCTAACCACTCCCTCATCCTCAGTCTACTTTCTATTCTATGGCATCTCTGATGTCAAAGACAAAAGTAAGTCCAAGACAAAATTAACACAGGCTGTGAATCATAAACTTTTGGAGAGGGACCCATCAGCTGTCACTTGTTTCAGCAGAGTTTCAAAGGTATAGAAAGGAGAGTCAGTTTTCTAGAGGAATAAAAGGAAACACCAAGATAATCTCTGATTGGCAAGCATTCTACTAAGTTGAGAGTTTGGAAAAGATTTTCTAATTGCTCTTTGTTACATTTGGCAGTCTTTGGCTGCAAGGGGACAAGCAAGCAGTTTGGGGACATTTCAAAAGAGGAAGGACTGTTCACTAGTATAAGCAGAGGATTTTCTGTGACCTGTTATTTCCCAGAACAAGAGGGACTAGGTGGGGAACTCTTTAGGGAAATGGTCTATATGAGACACCAACTGCTATGGTGAGCAATTTCTCACTGCTAATATCATTCTTAGGCTTAACCTTCTTCAGTTGCTTCCCTTAACTTTTAGTAGAAGACCAGTTACCTTGGCCTGATACAGAGGGACCTCTTTAATTCTTGAATCTCATAAAGTAATTTATTAGCAGCTGCCCAGATACATGTAAGCTCTCTTTCCTCTGGGACTTCTCATATGTTTTTCCTTCTATCTGCAGCTTTCTGCTTCCCATCACTATTTCTACACCAACATGCCTGTGTAAACACACACACTTATACACACACGTACTCTCCTCACCTAGCTAACTTTTACTTCTCCTTTGTGAATCAGCTGAAGTGTCTTTTCTTATGGGAAGCTTAGTTGACTTCCTCTTTGTCTAAGCTGCCAACCTTTTCTGCTCCAATAGCGCCTAGCCCATGTATTCTTAGCATTATCACGTTGCATTAACATCCTCATTATTGTTATTAATTGTTTACTGTGGTTCCTCTCACTCTGCATTCTTAAGAGTAAGGACTTAGAAACTGTGTGTCATCATCTTTATAGTCAGTGATCAGCACTTAGCAGGAGCTCAGTAAATATGGGTGAGTTGATGAAACCAGTAATTAATTCTTGCTTTGAGTTTCCCTTTTGCAATGATCTCTGTCTCAGCATATTACAAAATGCTGGCTCAAAGGAAGTGAGGATTCAGGGCTAAGGCCCTGTATTCCTGCTATCTGGGCAAACACCATCCATAATTTCAACAGCAGCCCATGCTGACGTTCCTTTTCAAGTATCTTTTTATGGTATATGAGCCCCTGTGTGCTGGTGTCCTATGCACTATGCACATGGGAGAAACTATTTGCAAATGAAGGAACTGACAAAGGATGAATCTCCAAAATTTACAAGCAGCTCATGCAGCTCAATAACAAAAAAACAAACAACCCAATCCAAAAATGGGCAGAAGACCTAAATAGACATTTCTCCAAAGAAGATATACAGATTGCCAACAAACACATGAAAAGATGCTCAACATCATTAATCATTAGAGAAACGCAAATCAAAACTACAATGAGATATCATCTCACACCAGTCAGAATGGCCATCATCAAAAATCTAGAAACAATAAATGCTGGAGAGGATGTGGAGAAAACGGAACACTCTTGTACTGCTGGTTGAATAACTTTTTAAGGGGAATTAAGGAAAACATCACAAAGGCAGTTTCTTTCTTGAAGGAAAAAGAGGACCATGATAGATGGACCCCAAGGATGAGATGTTCTATACAGCAGTGGTCTCCAACATTTTTGGCACCAGGGACCGGTTTCCTGGAAGACAATTTTTCCACGGACGGGGGCGGGGGGGGGGAGGATGGTTCAAGCGGTGATGGGGAGCTATGCGGAGCAGCAGAGGAAGCTTAATTGCTCACCCGCCGCTCACCTCCTGCTGTGCGGCCTGGTTCCTACCAGGCTGTGGACTGGTGGTGGTCCATGGCCTGAGGGTTTAGGACCCCTGCTCTACAGAGAAAGCAGCATATATGAAAGCAAAGCAATGTGAAAGCCCTTGTAATCTAGTCATAAGTTAAAAAGGCAGAAACTGAAATTTTACAGTGCACAAATTATGTGCCCTAAGGACTAAAAACAATATGGGAAAATGGAAAATGTTTGGTTTTAGGATTGCGGAACTGTTTTGTTACTGCTAAGAAAATAATAGTCTGAAGAAATTATTTTGGTTGAATTGAATTCTTAAAAAGAATAATCTTTCAATTGAACTTTGCTCTGTTTTGGTCATTGTGCTCACAATGAATAACCACACTGACACAATTATAATATTATTATAATAATTGAGGTTAACGTATTCCTGAGCAAATAATTGTTTTTCTGAATATAAGTAGAACTTTTCTCCAAATGGAAGAAGAATGAACTCTTATTAATCATCTGCTTTTTCATGATTTCATCACCTTCATCATGCTGAGTGCCTCGAGGGTGCTTTCATCAATGCAGGTTTAATTTTATTTCAACCAAGCTCAGTGCCTTTGTGTTTACAGCTGATAAGTGCTATGTAAAAATAGATGGAAACTGGTAGGGGATGTCATTATTATTTTAAAAGGCAAGAATTAATTTGTCTTTCACAGAGAAGGAAACTCTCCTTGGCTGTGACATGTATGATTCGGTCCAGAATCATTACATCTTTTGCTTTCCATTCTGTTCTTCTTGGGGCTTCCATGAGCAGTCTGGACAACCACCTCCATGAGAAGTACAAGCCACAAGTCAGGGGGCAAGGATATCTCTAGCATAGTTAAACATTTGTAACTGAGTTGATCTGGATAACTTTAATCACCTTTAACTTTTCTCCTGTAACAAGAGATCTATTTTGCCATCTCCTTGCCTTTATTCCTTGCGACTAGGACGGCCATGTCCTTTCCAATTTCAGAGCTGCAGTCTGGCTTAAAAAGTAGATGGAGAGCTGGGAGATCTGGAGTTAATCTCAGATCATTTATTAGTTTGACATGCCACCTGCAACAAGCTTCTTCTCTTTCGGGGGCTCAGAGTCCTTTGTGAAAAATGAGATTGTACTTACTCCCAGGGTGGTGGTCAGGATCAAATAAGACAATGTCTGTGAACCACTATCTAAAAGTATAAAGCGTTAGACAAGCCCTGAGTGGGTTTTTATGTTTATCAAGAAGCTGATTCATACATAGAAGTATAAAATTGATTCATTCAAGTATGTTAGTAGTTTGGAGCAGTGGTTTCTTACATAACTAAATTTAATTTACTTAATTCTCTTCAAGGTAAAAACATAATATAAGAGTTTCTACCATCATGATCCAGTTGTAATTACTTTTTATTATGTTTTTATTATCTTAATCAAGCTAGTATCAACATTTTATGACAAAGATGTATATGTTCATTTAAAGAGCAAACATTTGCAAGACAGAATGATATGTCTAATGATAATAATAGCTATTATTTGTTGTACTTATGTGCCACTGTGATAAGTGCTGTATATGAATTAGCTCATTGAATGTTCAGAGTGATCTCACAAGGTAGTGTCAATTTAGATCCATTTTACACATGAATAAACTAAGATCCAGAGAGCTGCGGTTGGTTATTAACCAACAAGGGCTCACCTGCACTCCTTAGAGAGGCAGTACTGTGTAGGACCATGGATCTGAGTTTGAATCTCACCTTCACTATTAATTAGCCCAGCGACTTTGTGTGAGTCACCTCCAATGTGTAAGCCTCAGGATCTCCTTTTGTAACGAAATAAATAAGTGTGAATATAAATGTTCAACAGTAGATCACGGTAAAGATCAAATGCAATTTGAAGTGTTTCTTACAGGGCTTAGCACGTTATAAGCACTCAATGAAAGGCAGTTGCTATTATGATTATTATTACTGTTATTATTTTAATGAGCCTTTTTGTACTTGGTAGCATCACAAAAGTAAATAAAACAAAGTCCCTGATTGTAAGGTGTTTAAATTATTGTATGGTTTTCCTTTAACCTACCATCATCCCTGCTGAACATAATCTAAAAAGTGTCAGTAGCCTTGGTTCCCAATCATCAGCCTTGCTTTGCTTTACCAGTTACCAGCCTACTTACCGGCTCTATGGTCAGGCCACTCAAGATGGCTGTTCTCTTGTTCTCTGTACATCACCTGCTGGACCAGGGACTGCTTCACCTACATCCTGCTCACACGACTGACCTTCCTTCATACTTGCCTCAGACCCCAGCAAGTGATTGTTCTTATCAAAGGGGCAGTGAGGGGCATGTCCCTCTCCTAGTTTCCCTGCTAACTAATAAGCCAACCTGATGTAATTCCCCCAATGACTGGCAATCTCTCCTTCCCCACCCCAGGAGCAAGACTGATGCCATGTCCTGCCCACCTTCTATGGCACACTGTGGGGTGTCACTCTAGGACCTTGCTTCAGATGTGTAAGCTCCCCCATCCACTAAGGCACGGATGTCTATGTTGCTGACTCTGGGCTCTTTCTTTGGTCTCGAAGCTGGGAAAGCACAGGGCTGTAGGCCTGCAGGGTGCAGCCCAACACTCTCATTCCCACTCTCACGGTCCCCTTGGACCTGATGCAGGCCTGTTTTATGACTGAGGCTTTGGCTCTCCTTTTATAGTGATTTTGGCTCTTCTTTCAGGTTACACTGCCTTGCACCGCTCTGGAGGACCCTTTCTTGCTCTTACTCAGCCACATGTGGACTCCCCTCACCCCTCTATTCCATACTGCTCTCTGGAGGTACCTTATAATGTGATGTGGGATAGTCAGAGAAGAGAGGGATAAATCTCTCAAGGAGGTCTCTTTTGGTTTAAGAATTAGTGGGTACTTTCGGTGAACCAGACCCAGCAGAAATAGGGCATATTTTCTTTGTGAGCTGCTATCCACAGATTAAAAGAGTACTGAGAATGTAGTTGACCATCATTCAATATTTGCTGAATGACTGAATTTTCCAATTTTATCTTCATAACAGCCCCACCCAAGAGGTAGATGTTATCCACACTGTAATAAAATGTGCAAACTGAAGCTCAGGAGCATTAAGTCACGCGCTGTTAAAAGTTTGAGTCAGGATTCTAATCTAAGAAATCTGACCCCACTGTCAGCCTGTCAATCACTATGAGATATGGTCCCCCAGATGCTTTGGGTCTCTGGGAAAATCTATACTTTCTGGGAGCTTAAGAAATGGCCTTGAATAGAGTTAAGAGTCAGATCGGACTGTACCACTGTGTGCAAGGGGCAAGCTGTACTGATTTTTGTTTTTGTTTTTTTAACTTTTATTTTATATTGGAGTACAGTTGATTTACAATGTTGTGTTAGTTTTAGGGGTACAGCAAAGTGATTTAGTTATACATATACATGTTATCTCTTCTTTTTTCAGATTCCTTTCCAATATAGGTTATTACAGAATATTGAGTAGAGTTCCCTGTGCTATATACAGTAGAGCTGTGCTCTGCTTTCTGCAATGCTGGGCACTTTTCTACTTCGTATCTCATACTGGTGTCTATGGGTGCTTTGGTCATGACATTATATTAACTGGAGATCATTTTGTTACCAAATAGCCTCCATCCCTAAAGTATGAATATGAAATTAAGGTTGACACTCCTCAGCATCAGGAGGTCCTAGAACTCCATTAAAAATTTATATGCAGGGGCTTCCCTGGTGGCGCAGTGGTTGAGAGTCCGCCTGCCGATGCAGGGGACACGGGTTCGTGCCCCGGTCCGGGAAGATCCCACATGCCATGGAGCAGCTGGGCCCATGAGCCATGGCCGTTGAGCCTGCGCGTCCGGAGCCTGTGCTCTGCAACGGGAGAGGCCACAACAGTGAGAGGCCCGCGTACCACAAAAAAATAAATAAATTTAGATGTGGGCCCACAGGCAACTTGGAATATTTAAATAGCTTGCCCTGATTCTGTTTCTAAACCAGGCTGACCTTTCACCATGTGACTGGAAGTCAATGAAAATGACCACCAGGCTTCAAGACCCTGTTTTACCTATGACCTCCTCCTCTCTCTTAGCTCTTCCCTGGCTCACACTATTTCCAACTCTTTAACATTTTGAGCTTGTTTCCTGTTTTTGATGATAAATTTGGCTTGTCTGTTTTTTAAACTCAACATTCCTGAGAATATGGCTTGTAGTAATTCTTGGCTTCTCTTCCATTCATTCATTCACTCACTCATTCATTCACTCATTTAGAGTCTAGAAAATCCAATTTACATAGATTTGCCTCTTGATCTTGCTGCTGCGTGACTATGGGAGTTTCTCAATGTCTCTGGACTTATTACTTTATTTTAAAAATGGCAGTAATGGTAATATCTGTCTCATAGTGTTATTGTGAAGACTCAATGAATTAATACATGAAAGTTGCTTAGAATACTGCCTGTCACATAATGAGGGCTACCTATATGTTTGCTATCCTTGTTATTATTATAATTAATTCCTTCATTATTTATTTATTGGGCATATTATATACCAGACACTATGTTATGCTATATGCTGGTTTATCTACACAAACAATCTCAGATCTCATAGTTTATTAGAGGAAACAGGCATATGACTAAACAAGGGTTGATAGTACAGTTCACGAGTTATAAGGCAAGGAATTACAGAGAAACAAGAAAGCACAAATCAGCAACCTCTACTAAGAGTATGAATTAAGGGATCAGGGAAGGCTTCTGCAAGAAAAAATACTTTGGGGCTAAGGCCCCAAAGTTAAGCAGAAGATAAGCAGATAAGTAGAGCAGACAAGCCTCCCTTAACTTTTGCGGGGACTGGGGAAAATATACAAATAGAAGCTTATGTATCATAGGTCTGAATATTTGAAAGTTTAAATCAAACTAGGTAATCAACTAAGTTTTATCTTTCCATCATTGAAAAATATACCTTCATAACAATCTGGAAGGCTGGGTTCAAAATCAGAATTCTCAGATGCTCTGAGTTTTGTGTTGAAATGGGGCAGCACAGGGACAGCTGATCCCTGACCCCTCCCTGGTCACAGACAAGTTCCCTTTGCTTCCCATGCCCAGATCCCTCAGTCTCATGTGGGGCCTTGTGTGCACATGCATGGAAGGACAGCTCCATCCACATGATTGCTCCCTGCCCAGCTCCCTCTTGACCAACTCCCAAACCTGGGGATGCACAGGCCCATGGCCAGGTCAACCCTCAGGATAGATTCAGAGCAGACAGACACTGGAAGCAAGCTTGAGGCCCCTGAGACAGGAATTCTGGGATCCGACGTCCCAGGAATGAGGTCTGGAAGGAGAAGGCATGATCTCTATGATTCCCATTCTGTGGAGAGGGTCACTGCTAGGAGAGGACCAGACTAGGGCCCTGAAAGCAGTGGTTCTCAAACTTTAAGGTTAATCAGAATCATCTGTATGGTTTATGAAAACACAGATATCTGGGCTATAACTTACTGAGTTTCTGATTCAGTAGTTCTGTGTTGTGGTCCAAGAATTTGCATTTCTAACAAGTCCCTAGGTGATGTTGATGCTGCTAGTCTGGGAACCATTTGAGAACTATCGCTCTAAGCATGGGGCCAGAAAAGGACTTTTCCTTCTCATGGCTAAGGGAGTGGGGCATAGAATCCAGGAGTGTTCCAGGTGCAGGGGACAGTGTGTGAAATGACCCAGAGACAGGTGAAGCTTCTGGTTATAGTACATGGAACTGATCCCCATACCTTAACTCCAGCCATTGGGTTGGCCACAATGTGTCCATATGGGGACACTGCCACATAAAATGGCATCCAGCCAGTCTACCAGGGTTAAATGCCAGAACCCTGGGGTGAGCAATCTTCCTTCTTGTGTTATCTTGGTGTAGCAACGGTGATCATGAATCAGAAATCTGCCAGTGCTTAGACTGTATTCTATGAACCTTTTATTTTCTCTTAGTTTCTTATACTGTCATTGTTATTCAGTCCCTGTAGCTCAGCTCCAGCTGGACATGGTAAGCCTCCAAGCTGGTAACTTTTGTAATGAGACCCCCAAAAGTTACAACCTGGATCAGGTTGTCTAGTAATCTACAGAGGCCTCATCTGATGAGTAAAAGATAGCATGTTTAGGTTCTTCCAGGAACTGTTTACTCTGCTTTGTTGGTAAGAATCACAGTAAGGCTGAAACTTAGTTGTGGAGATCAATACCAGATGGATTTATTTAGCACGTGCAGGAGAAAATGGCAGAAGTGTCTGTTAGCCTGATGACATTCTGGGCTGTTATTGAAAGCTCATTATTTAACTGATGTCTCTGCACAGGAAGGCTGAACTTTGACACATTAGATATGCAGACTGAAGCCATGGCTGGAGTATGCAGGTCTGAACATTTAGTTTTCTTTCTGGTGTAGCAGGCCCCCAAACACTGATGTTGTGCTTTAGCATTTAGGCTACACAGGTTTTCCCCTTGCCTCTCTCTTTTATCATGGAGTTTTTGCATATACTCTCTAAATTTCTTAGAATGACTTTATTCTTTTGTTCGGCAAATCCAGTCTTTCCTTCTTAGTCATATGCCAAGGCCACTTTCTCCAGGTGGGTCTGGTTTGATTCCCTTTTACAGAGTTCAGGGCCAACAGTCAGTGTCTGTCAAGTTACAAAGAGCTGACCCAGTGCCAAATTCAGGGCAGGGCCAGAGAAGGTGTTTGCAGTTTATAGAAGCAGATGTAGCCTGAAAGACCAGAGAAAACTGAACATCTATGAAGAAGCATTCATGCAACAGATCCAAGAGATGAGAGAAAAATGGTAGGGTGTGACAGGAGCAGAGAAGAACAAAGAGGAACTGCAGTGTCAGAAGAGACCAATAGATATATCCAGATACAGGTCCATAGGGGCTGTTCAATTAGTTAGAGTGGTTTCACTAGTTATATATACTAGCTTTATGCACACCAGTCTTATTTTATATTCTGATTAAACTTGTTTTGGTCTTTTTCAACACTTTACATGTGTTAACTGACCCCAATTAACATATTTTGAGATAATTGAGTTGTTCGTAGTCACCCGATTTTCCTGAACTCAAATGGAGAACAAGAACAACAATAAAAAAAAAAAAAGCAAAAGATCTCCCAAAACTTTAAAGGTTTTTCCTCCACTAAGGAATGGTAGAAGGTTACTTTGGGAGATGATTGGAGAGCATCAGGACAACTGCATTTTGGCAGGTACTTAGAGTCCCTGCTAACCAGGAACTAATCAGGACAACTAATTTAATCAATGCAAAAGTAGCTGAACTACATTCCATCGTATTTATATTGGTTTATCCATTTACCAGTTGAAGACATTTGGCTTGTTTCCTGTTTTTGGAATTTCTGAATAATTCTGGTATAAACATTTTGTGTTTATTTTTTTGAGTGAACGTAAGCTTTGTTTCTCAAGAATGAATATCTAGAAGTGAGGTTACTGGGTCATATAAAGTGTATATTTAACTTTATAAGAAATAGCCAAGTTGTTCTCTAGGTTGGCTGAAAGATTTCACATTCCCACCAGCAAAGTATGAGAATTCTTGTTGGTCTACATTCTTGCCATCATTTGATATTATCAGTATTTTTAAATTTTAGTCTTCTAATAGATATGTAATGGTATTTCATTGTGGATCTAATTTGAACTCCCATAATGACTAATGGTGTTAAACATCTTTTAACGTGCTTATTTGCCATCTGCATATTTTTTGGTGAAGTGTCTCTTCAAATCTTTTGCTCATTAAAAAAATTGAATTGTTTGTTTCATTTTTGAGTTTTGAGAGTTCTTTAGATATTCTTGATACAAGTCCTTTGTCTGATAAGTGATTTGCAGATATCTTCTCCAATTCTGTGACTTGTTTTTTTATTCTCTTAACAGTGTCCTTAACAGATCAAAAGTTATTAATTTTGATAAGGTCCAATTTTTCAATTTTATTGGTTGTAATTTTGGTATCATATCTAAGAACTTTTTGCTTAAATCAAATTATGACAAATTTCTCCCATGTTTTCTTCTAGAACTTTTATAGTTTTACCTTTTTCATTCATGTCTATACTTCATTTGGGTTAATTTTCTTATGCCATGTGAAGTGTAGGTCAAGAATCATTTTATTGAATATGGATGCCCATTTTCTACACTTCCATTTGTTGAAGAGGCCATACTATCTCCATTAAATTGCTTTTGTACTTTTGCAAAAGGTACAACTGGATTTTATTCAGTCTTTCAGTAGAATTTGGTATTTTCATTCTTGAAACAATCTCT
Source organism: Globicephala melas (assembly GCF_963455315.2). Taxonomy (NCBI): domain Eukaryota; kingdom Metazoa; phylum Chordata; class Mammalia; order Artiodactyla; family Delphinidae; genus Globicephala; species Globicephala melas. The sequence continues at coordinate 101,321,006 of NC_083320.1, read as the reverse complement.
TACTCTTGATTTTCTTGATACAATAATCTCTTAGTTTTACCCTACTTATGTAATGGGCCCTCCTCTGTCTCCTTGGAGGGGATCCCCAGTCCTTTGCCTAGCTATGCTATTTTCATTCATTAAGGCTCACTACCAGACATCATTTTTCTTTATCCTCTATTCTCTCCCTAAGCAATTTCATCTGTACCCAAGGTTTTAATAACAATCCATAGGTAGATAAACTTATAAACTTATATCATCAGCTCAGATTTCCCCTCTGAGCTCCAGACATTAATGTCCATCTGCCGCCTTGATGTCTCAATTTAAAACTCTGCGAGTCTGGAATGATCTCATGATTCATATAAAATATGATTAGTTTCAGTGTTTCCTATCTATCCTGTTCTGTGGTCATATCTGACATCCTCCTTTCCCTCTTCCATCAATATTTAATATTTCACAGTTGATTTCACCTCTTAAGTACCTCTCAAGTATGTTCACATCTCTTTATCTCCACTGTCATGATCCAAGTCCAAGCCAGTATCATCCTCCCCATGATTATCACCATCATCTTTTAGCTTATTACTCTGCATCCCATATTTCCCCCTCCAATCAGAATGAGCTTTTAAGAGATGAGTCTGATCATGTCAGCCTGCCTGCTTAAAACTGATTTGCTTTTAGAATGCTCTTTACCTTGGACTACAAGGCCTTCTCTGATCTGGTGCTTGCCTAACTCTCCAGCTTAATCAATTAATTCATTCATGTACTTATTCAATAAATATATACTGTAAAAAAATAAAATAAATATATACTGAGTGTCTACTATGTGTCAGGAAACTATTCTTACTGCTGAGCACGTAACAATAAACAAAAAGTCCTTGTTTTAGTGGAGCTTATATTCTAGCAGGATTGTACATACACAAAGCACATAAATGTATAAATAGTATGTATTTATACTGGTGAGTGGGAAAATGCAAAACATATAAATGTAAGGGGACAGTGAATTATGCGGGAGGTGTTGTTTTAATAGAGTTGATGGAGAAGGGCTCCCTAGGAAGGTGATATTTGAGCAGGGATCTGAAGAAAATGAATGAGCAAGACATGCCCATTCCAGGCTTTGGAATTAGTCTCTGAAGGCTCCATCCATTCAATCCTTTCCTCATTTTCATGCACTGATTCATGGCCTGCTTTTACACCCAGCAGTCAGCACCTATCTGTCAGAGGGTTACACTCAGGTTGCCAGAGCCTGCTTTCCTGAAGTGCCTGGTAATTTATGTCTCTCCTGGGACCTCCTTTATCCAATGACTGATGGGTGTAATGAGTGAATGAGCATAAATATTTAGGCTCCCCTGTCCCTAGTCAGGAGAACTCTGGGTGTGACGTACAGTGTTTCCAGACTTCCCCTGCAGGATTAAGTCAACGTTATCCTCTGCAAGGACATCAGACCCTCACTTGGCTTCCTTCTATGCTGCTGTCATTTCTTCATTCCCCTACTAGTCTTTCCTGAGAGTACTTCCTAATAAATTCCATTCATTAGGATCCTTGTCTTAGGGATTGCTTCTGGAGAATCCAAATGAAGTCAGATGCTATATAATATATGATAGAAGTTTTGCATTAATTTGAGAAGAGAATTGCAAAAGTAGAATCAAATCATCATATAGCGTATGGTAGTACCATATCTGTGTGTGAATTAAAGGCTTTTATGGATCAGGCCATGGCACATTTCAACTTGAAACAGATCACTAGCAGCAAAAGTATAGCAGTAAATATGTAATGAGAAGTTTTTATGTTCCTAAGTTCAGTGATAACTGCACTAGGTAACTAATCCAGATTTCAATAATGCCACAATTCGCTTAGAATGCACAAGAAACTAGCTTCGCAGAGCTGCTAAGAAACATCTTATTAAAACTTCCACTATGGTAGTGCTCACTGGCAGAGTTTTGATTAAGCATGAGGTTGGAAACAGAGCCTGGAAGTTATTAATACCATTTTGTTGAATATACTTATGCAAATAGCCATTCCTTACGCAAGTATTACAAAAAGAGATTAAAACCAAAATTGGTTTTAAGGTTATATATATATTTTTCTTGAATACAACACTGGTCCTTTAATTTCAGCAGAACACTGTAATATGTTACATTAAAATTAATGTTAATTTAAATTTTATTAATTTCATACTTTGTATTTAATTTAAATATGGTTTAGGTTTTATTGTTGTATATGAGCTATATGCAAAAGAAGTTTATACCTAATTTTACATCTGTATATTTTTAAGTACTACTATAATAAAAATGGAGGGGAGGTATTGGTGGTCTCAATAATGTATTTCACTAAAAGTGGTCCATATATCACTGAGGTTTGAGAAATAGTTCTTTAATCCATTTAATTTAAATCCACTCAGTCCATTCAATTTAAAATGTGACCCCTCAATAAGTAGCAGCAGCATCAACTTGGAGCTTGTTAGTGTTTCAAATTCTTGGGTCCCAGCCAGACCTGCTGAGTCAAGAAACTCTGGAGTTAGAGCCCAGCAACCTGTGGTTTCACAAGCCCTCCAAGTGATGCTGATGTGCATGGCACTGAAGTTCCAGAACAACTGCTCTAATCCTTCCTCTCCTCCTTTGTTGAAGCTCTCATCCTCTGATGGGTCTAACTACCATCTCTACACTCCTAATCCTCCTCTGCACATCTGTGAAAGGGATCTTTCTAGAGCATATTTATTGTGCCACTCCCCCTTTGAGTACCTTACATGGATGACTTCTCTAAGACTGTTATCTGTAAAATGAGAATAATAATGCCCTTCATCAAGTTGTAAGGGTAAGCATAATATAGGCATTAATTAAATGGTGATGGTCACTGTTATTATTATTCTCCCCATCATTCTTGCCATCAGCAGTAACATCCTCTATTGCTTAAAGAATTAATTATAAATGTTTTATAAGTTTGGGAAATTATCCACCATATGAGTCTTGATGGAAGATGATTCCAAATGTTCCAGTCTCTCTTGTGTCAGGCACTTGACTTATGTTGTCTCTCAGATATGTCCGCCCCTGACTCTGACCTGGGAGTCAGTGACTCACAGCAGCAGTGAGGGATTCACGCCGGCTGTGGGTCAGCAGCTGCGATAAAAGTTTTCAGGAGCAGCAATGACAGAGCACCTAATGGGGTCCAGCGTCCAGGGTCCAGCATTTGTAGTGTCTGTGGGAGAAGCTGTGAGGGCAGTGGTGTCATCCCAGCACTAATTTGGGGGAGACTTTTGAGATAATTTGGGGGTCACTTAGCTTCTCTTTTTCTTGCTTGTTTTCTGTGCCTGATTTTTCCAGGTCTTTAGGAGATTCTGTGACCTATTCAAAATCTGTTTAAATCTACATCTCCTTTTGGGGCATCAATAAGCCAGTCACAGTATCTCTTGCTTACAACTAAGAAAACAACTGGTACACGGGCCTCAAACTCCATTTCCACATTCAATTTTCCTCCCTACAAGCCTAATGCTTTGACAGTCCTGGAGCATTTACCTTCTCACAAATGTATCACATAATTTCATGCTTCTTTATCTGTGCTTATGATATTCCCTCTGCCTTGGAAATTCTTCTTGTCACCTATTTTGTCTGGTAAAATCCTATTTATCCTTTAAGACCCATTAATACTTGCCAGAATTAATTTCTCACTGTTGGTGATAGATGGGTGGCTTACTTGTATTCTGAACAAGAATATGGAAATGAAATACCGAGATGTTTAGAAAAACAGTGAGGAAAAATAACAAAACTTCCTTTAGTTAGTAGGCCAGTAGGACCAAACCGAATCCATCATTTCTGTGTTTGATAATTGCCCACTTTCCTTCTGGGGGATTTATACAATTTAGGCATTGTAATTGTAATGAGAGACAGTATATTTTAGCATTATGAAATAACTAGCCCACTAAAAAAATCGTGACACTGGAATATGATGAAGAATATTGATAAAAGGAATCAATGTATAAATAAAGACACAAGGTCAGCTTGTCTCATATTGGACATAGACCCAGTTCTGGACATCGTGCTTGACTTCCAGTGTATTTTCCATCCTCTCCCATTTGTGCAGCAGCCATGTGGGCCCTAATTCCAAAGATGTACCCTCATTAGTCTGGGGCAACCACCATCACCAATGGTTTAGGAATCCAAACTTAAGCCAGTAGCATGATATCATACTTGTCTAAGTGAATATGTTGGCCCAGTCAGACAGACTTTTGATTCTCTGTCTCCTTTACACACTTTCTATCTATCTATCTACCTATCATCTATCAATCATGCCATCTATCTATCTTCCTGGACAGGAAATTTGAAGCTTTAGTGACCATCATGAATCAAACTACAATCCCAAGTTTGAAGTCAGCACTGTAGATAGCAGAGTGGAAAGACAGAAAAAAAAAATCTGTGTCTTGATAATGTTGAACTACTAATTCACTAGCCCTGAATCCTACCCAATGCAGGCCCACTGCATAGCGCCATGCAGTTTATACATTTTACAACTGAATTTACATAGACTAAGATGTGACTGGTGGCTCTGAGGTCCTTAGTCTGACTTATTGATATTAAAAACAATATATCACCATTAATACTTAAGACAGTTTGAACTTTTTCAAAGTTATTACTTGCAGACAAAAAGGCTCTGATATCTACATTCCATGTATGCACCTAATTTTCCTATTTTGTTACATACAGCTCCCTGGCTACATTGATACCTCCTTGAGAGTAGGTAGAAATATGTCATTTTTGTGTAGCTTGGATATTCTTAGTACCTGGCACAAAAGAAGGATTCAATAATTTTGGTCAAGTTTTTACACTTATGTTCAATTTATCTAACTGAATTTAAGAGCATTTGGGAAAAAGACAATGCATGATAACTCATTTATATCTCTGGTACCTATTATAAGAAATATACTCAAACTAATTACTTGGTTGATAATTATAATTGGTATTACAGTTATCATCTAGTAAGCACCTGTTATATGTCAGTTGTGACTGCTGACGCTTCACATATATTAACTCATTTAATCTCCACCAGAAACTTTTTAAGTAAGAAATATTATCTTCAATTTGCAGTTGAGGAAACAGAGTCTTAGGAAAGTTACTGACCTAAGTCATGGTCCCACAGTCATAAATGTAAGACCACGATTCAAACCCAAGTTCATGTGGCTCATTAATAAAGATAATAATACGATATACACATTTCTTCTCTCCTCTGACACTCTATGATTAAATAACTTTATTCCAAGAAAACGACTCTAGGCTCCAGGGAGCTTATGTTCAAAAATGAAAATGAGCCCCAAAATTTCATCCTTGCCCCAGGGCACCACGCTCCCACTCAGAAAGTCAGCAAATGGCTCAAACCACCCACTCTCTGGAATGGTCTGGAAACCCAGTCAGCAGAGGTGGACACCAGAAGAGCAAGAGTCCATGAGAGCCAGAGTCCTGATGAATATACTCATTACTGACAGGCCATTTACTGGCACTTTCTGCTCTGCTTCCATATCTCAACAAAGATGAAGCATGAGACAAGCACACCAAGATACAAATTTCAGATCATCAGCAACTCAGTCACGCAACAATCCTTACCAACTTCACATGCTCAACAGTGGTCTAGGCCCAGGAGGAGGCTGAGAAGCAAATGGGCTTGAAATTCAAGGAGATGAACAAAATATTACATGAAAATATGACTAAAAAATAAGGTGACGAATGCTAAAAGCTAAGTAAATAATAAAGGAAGGAAATATGGGACTAAGAAATAATTTGAATGTGAAATATTTCTGTGGGCTGAGATGATTACAAAAAGCTTGAAAAAATGGCAGAGCTTGACCTGGGGCCTTGACAGTCAAGGAATATGCCAAGAGGCGGAAATAAGACAAGCACCGAAGGACACTATAGAGACCAATGTGTGGCCAAAGTGCTGTGAGGAGAGTGAGTGAGAAGATCATTGATTTAGGTGGGGACAGACTTAGTGATCTGGAATTCCAAGGTAACGTATTTGGAGTTTATCCTGTAGGAGTGGAGTTTCTGGAAGGTTTAGAACAAAGAGCTGACATGAGGAAAGAGAAGCAGGACTGACTTGTTAATGGACTTCATAGACCTGAGCTTTCTTGTGTAACTCAAGCTTTACCAGTATTTGAATAAACATGGGTCACGTGAGACAGATACCCAAAATCTACTGGGACTTTCCCTAGAACCTCATCACTCTGTAATCTTTCTTAGTCTTCTGGACTTTTACCCTTGGTGATCAGTGGCTATGAAAGGGCAACACCTTATGACCTCCATTGCTAACAGGGCCAGTATAACATGATCAGGCTGACTCTGATTTAGGTGTTGTCCCCAGTGCCCTGTTGAGTGACGCTGGCACTGTTGTCCTTGCCATGTCAAAGCTACTCATAGAAGTGGGTATGAGGCCACCTCCTCCACACACCGAAAGTTCTTCTCACCTGGACTCCATCTCCTTACTGAGTGACTTATGAAATCAGGACTTTCTGCTTCTCTCACTAGGGCTCATATAGATGACTAGACCAGGCTGGGATCCAGTATCGTAGGTAAACACTATCTGGCCTTCTGATTCCACTCATTTTCCAGAATCCTCTGGGCCAAAACCCAAAATCCAAAAACCATAAAATCCCTGTGCAAGTTGGCTCCTGACACCTTGCCCACTAGTCCATCAAATATGCTCAGATACAGGTATTTGCAGAACATACCCTCCAGATTAGGCATGTTCTGGTGGGAAGCAATGCAGGACTGAATATTCAGTGTTTGCCTTCAGGAACCCTTCGATGAATTTCTTCTCACCAGGCTCTACCTAGTTAGAAACATGACCTCATTCTCTATACTGCTGTACCTATACATTTTACAGACACAAGACCTTCCTTGTCCTAGCTGTGCAAAAACCATGAATGTACCTGGATCCAACGGTACCATAGGCAAGGGCCTCCAAACACATTCTCAAGTCAGCCTCATCCATAGAGGGTTTTCAGGACTAAGAGGCAGCCAGTAACTAACAACACCCTCCCCATCACTTCTCAAACTTATGTTTTATCAAACTCCGGACTAATAAATTCTGCTTGGCTCTTTGGGAAAAGAATTCGCTATAGGGAAATGAAGCTGCTTGGAAAAAAACCTGGAGAAAAACAAACATACAGAAATACACATTGATCCCTGATGTATTGTTCCTATTAAAACTAACTGTTAAATTTGGCTTTACAATAACATTTCCCCAGCACCTGGAGTTAACCTCATATATGATCCACAGAGGTTAGCACTTGCCCTGTGTTAGCAACAAACACTTTCTTCAGGCCCTGGAACACAATTCCCTTTGGCCTTTCAAATCCAGGATCATAAGTGCAAAATGACTGGAGTTATACCATCTGTTTATACCTGGGGTGCTATTACATTTTATATACCTCTCACTGGCTTCAACTAAGCATCTACCACCAGTATGATGAGGTAGTTTATATTCAACAAGACACTAGGTTCAAAAGTCTCTTAGTATTGATTTTACCAGGAAAATGCTGTGATTTATTTCTGAAGTTGGTTCTCAATTGCTGAGGATTCTTTGCAGCGGGGTGGGGGGAATGGGGATGAATAAAGTTTCAATAAGCAAAGGTCTTTGCTACCCCAGCACTTCTTAAATATCTATCCTATTGGATGCCTTTGCTCAGAGGCATGGCAAGACACAGATTGCTGTGTGAGGTCAGCTTTGTGTTGAGAGATGGTTGTACCCAGATATTAGTCATGATATAATAGGAGGCGTGCAGTAGTGTTGTTACTTATTAGAATGTAACTCATAAACTGTTAACACTGGCATCATCCAGTTTTAATAGGACTCAGACATACTGTGGCAGGCAAGCTGGGTCTGACCAAGCAGACACTTTTATCAATGGACAGTTAGCAATCTGGAATTCAGGTGATCACAAATGAACAGAGAAGCAGGGATTCAGAAATAGTAAGTTAATGGAAGTTAGGTCTGTCTGGCCTAAGCTTAAAAGGTGACAGGAGGGAAAGGCATATTAGGCCTGGTCATAGGGAAGATTTCTCTAGGGCAATAGTCCTTGAACTTGAACATCTTTAGAATGACCTTGTGGGCTTGATAAGATACTTATTTCCAAGTTCTACCTCTGGAGTTTTCAGTAGATATGAAGTGAGAAATGAGAATTTGCATTTCTTTTTTCTTCTCAGTTTTATTGAAATACATTTGACAAATCACATTGCTTAAGTTTAAGGTGTACAGTGTTATGATTTGATACATGAATTTATTGTGAAATGAAATGAAATGATTGCCACAATAGAATTAGTTAATACCTCCATCACCTCACATAATTATCATTTTTGTGTGTGTGGTGGAAACGTTAAAATCTACTCTCTTTGCAACTTTCAAGTATATAATACAGTTTTATTAATTATAGTCCCAATGCTGTGCATTGAATTCCAAGAACTTATTCATCTTAAAACTGGAAGTTTGTAACCTTTGACCAGAATATTCCCATGTCCCCCACCTTCCAGCCCTGACAAGCACAATAAATCCCTAGTCATTGGAAACATTTTTTATTAATCCAGCTCCTTCCTCTCCAGGACCTTCTTTTCTTTTCTTTCCTTTTCTTTTCTTTTCTTTTCTTTTCTTTAAGTATAGTTGATTTACAGTGTCATGTTAGTTTCAGGTGTACATATATATGTATATGTGATTCGGTTATACATATATATGTACACATATATGTATTATATATATTCTTTTTCAGATTCTTTTCCCTTATAGGTTATTATAAAACATTGAGTATAAAGTAAGTGCTATAAAGTAGGTCCTTGTCGTTCATCTATTTTATATATAGTAGAGTGTATATGTTAATCACAAACTCCTAATTCATCCCGCCCCCATTTCCCCTTTGGTACCATAAGTTTGTGAGTCTCTTTCTGCTTGGGAAGTATGTTCATTAGTATCTTTTTTAAATTTATTTTTTATTTTTCTAATTTTATATTAGAGTATAGTCAATTTACAATATTGTGTTAGTTTAAGGTGTACAGGAAAGTGATTTAGTAATACAAAAACATACATCTATTCTTTTTCAGATTCTTTTCCCATATAGGTTATTACAGACTACTGAGTAGAGTTCCTTGTGCTATACAGGAAGTCCTTATTGATTATCTATTTTAGGTATAATAATATGTATATGTTAACCCCAACCTCCTAATTTATCCCTCCTCCCCACCTTTCTCCTTTGGTAAGCATGAGTTTGTTTTCTAAGTCTGGTGAGTCTGTTTCTGTTTTGTAAACAAGTTAATTTGTATCATTTTTGTTTTTTTAGATTCCACATATAAGTAATATCATATGATATTTGTCTTTCTCTATCTGGCTTACTTCACTTAGTATGATAATCTCTAGATTCATCCATGTTGCTGCAATTGGCATTATTTAATTCTTTTTATGGCTAATATTCCATTGTGTGTGTGTGTATATATATATATATATATACACCACATCTTCTTTATCCATTCATCTGTCAATAGACACTTAGGTTGCTTCCATGTCTTGGCTATAGTAAACAGTGCTGCAATGAAATTGGGGTACATGTATCTTTTTATTATAACAGCTTTATTGGAGAATAATTGCTTTACAGTGGTGTTAGTTTCTGATTTATCACAAAGTGAATCAGCTATAGTTTCTGATTTATAACAAAGTGAATCAGCTATACATATATATATCTGCATATATTCTCCCTCTTGCATCTCCCTCCCACCCTCCCTATCCCACCCCTCTAGGTGGTCACAAAGCACCAAGCTGATCTCTCTGTGCTATGAGGCTGCTTCCCACTAGCTATCTATTTTACATTTGGTAGTGTATATATGTCCATGCCACTCTCTCACTTCGTCCCAGCTTACCATTCCCCTGCCCTGTGTCCTTAAGTCCATTCTCTACATCTACGTCTTTATTCCTGTCCTGCCCCTAAGTTCTTCAGAACCATTTTTTTTTTCTTTTAGATTCCATATATGTGTGATAGCATACGGTATTTGTTTTTCTCTTTCTTTTTTTTTTTTTTTTTAAATTTATTTATTTTTTTTTATTTTTGGCTGTGTTGGGTCTTCGTTTCTGTGCGAGGGCTTTCTCTAGTTGCGGCGAGCGGGGGCCACTCTTCATCGCGGTGCGCAGGCCTCTCACTGTCGCGGCCTTCTCTTGTTGCAGAGTACAGACTCCAGTCGCGCAGGCTCAGTAGCTGCGGCGCATGGGCTTAGTTGCTCCGCGGCATGTGGGATCTTCCCAGACCAGGGCTCGAACCCGTGTCCCCTGCATTGGCAGGCAGATTCTCAACCACTGCACCACCAGGGAAGCCCTGTTTTTCTCTTTCTGACTTACTTCACTCTGTATGACAGACCCTAGGTCCATCCACATCACTACAAAATAACTCAATTTAATTTCTTTTTATGGCTGAGTAATATTCCATTGTGTATATGTGCCACAGCTTCTTTATCCATTCATCTGTTGATGGACCTCAGGTTGCTTCCATGTCCTGGCTATCGTAAATAGAGCTGCAATGAACATTGTGGTACATGACTCTTTTTTTTTTTAAATGTTGAGCCTTCTTTTAATTAATTAATTTATTTATTTATTTATTTTTGGCTGTGTTGGGTCTTCATTTCTGTGCAAGGGCTTTCTCTAGTTGTGGCAAGCGGGGGCCACTCTTCATCACGGTGCGTGGGCCTCTCACTCTCATGGCCTCTCTTGTTGCAGAGCACAGGCTCCAGATGTACAGGCTTAGTAGTTGTGGCTCATGGGCCTAGTTGTTCTGCGGCATGTGGGATCCTCCCAGACCAGGGCTTGAACCCGTGTCCCCTGCATTAGCAGGCAGATTCTCAACCACTGTGCCACCAGGGAAGCCCCATGACTCTTTCTGAATTATAGTTTTCTCTGGGTATTTGCCCAGTAGTGGGATTACTGGGTTGTATGGTAGTTCTACTTTTAGTTTTTAAAGGAACCTCCATACTGTTCTCCATAGTGGCTGTATCAATTTACATTCCCACCAACAGTGCAAGAGGCTGCCCTTTTCTCCACATCCTCTCCAGCATTTATTGTTTCTATATTTTTTGATGATGGCCATTCTGACTGGTGTGAGGTGATACCCCATTGTGGTTTTGATTTGCAGTTCTCTAATGATTAGTGATGTTGAGCATCCTTTCATGTGTTTGTTGGCAATCTGTATATCTTCTTTGGAGAAATTTCTATTTAGGTCTTCTGCCCATTTTTGGATTAGGTTGTTTGTGTGTTTGGTTTTTTTTTTGGGGGTTGTTTGTTTTTTTTGATATTGAGCTACATGAGCTGCTTGTAAATTTTGGATATTAATCCTTTGTCAGTTGCTCCATTTGCAAATATTTTCTCCCATTCTGAGGGTTGTCTTTTGGTCTTGTTTATGGTCTCCTTTGCTGTGCAAAAGCTTTGAAGTTTCATTAGGTCCCATTTGTTTATTTTTATTTTTATTTCCATTTCTCTAGGAGGTGGGTCAAAAAGGATCTTTCTGTGATTTACATCATAGAGTGTTCTGCCTATGTTTTCCTCTGAGGGTTTTATAGTGTCTGGTCTTACATTTAGGTCTTTAATCCATTTTGAGTTTATTTTTGTGTACAGTCTTGGAGAGTGTTCTAATTACATTCTATTACGTGTAGCTTCCAGTTTTCTCAGCAGCACTATTGAAGAGTCTGTCTTTTCTCCATTATATATTCTTGCCTGCTTTATCAAAAATAAGGTGACCATGAGTGTGTGCATTTATCTCTGGGCTTTCTATCTTGTTCCACTGATCTGTATTTCTATTTTTGTGCCAGTACCATACTGTCTTGATTATTGTACCTTTAGAGTATAGTCTGAAGTCAGTGAGTCTAATTCCTCCACCTCTGTTTTTTTCCCTCAAGATTGCTTTGGCTACTCGGGGTCTTTTGTGTTTCCATACAAACTGTGCAATTTTTTGTTCTAGTTCTGTGAAAAATACCCGTGGTAGTTTGATAGGGATTGCATTGAATTTGTAGATTGTTTTGGATACTATAGTCATTTTCACAATGTTGATCCTTCCAATCCAAGAGCATGGTATATCTCTCCATCTGTTTGTATCATCTTTAATTTCTTTCATCACTGTCTTATAGTTTTCTGCATACAGGTCTTTTGTCTGCTTAGGTAGGTTTATTCCTAGGTGTTTTATTTTTTTTGTTGTAGTGGTAAATGGGAGTGTTTCCTTAATTTCTCTTTCAGATTCTTCATCATTTGTGTATAGGAATGGAAGAGATTTCTGTGCATTAATTTTTTATTCTGCTATGTTACCAAATTCATTGATTATCTCTAGTAGATTTCTGGGAACATCCTTAGGATTCTCTATGTACTGTATCATGTCATCTGCAAATAGTCACAGCTTTACTTCTTTTCCAATTTGGAGTCCTTTTATTTTTTTTCTTCTCTGTTGGCTGTGGCTAAAACTTCCAAAACTATGTTGAATAATAGTGGTGAGTGTGGACAAGATTATCTTGTTCCTGATCTTTGAAGAAATGTTTTCAGTTTTTCAACATTGAGAACGATGTTGGCTGGTTTGTCATATATGACCTTTATTATGTTGAGGTAAGTTCCCTCTATACTTACATTCTGGAGGTTTTTTTTTTTTTTATCATAAATGAGTGTTGAATTTTGTCAAAAGTTTTTACTGCATCTATTGAGATGACCATATGTTTTTTCTCCTTAAATTTGTTAATATGGTGTATCACATTGGTTAATTTTCGTTTATAGAAGAATCCTTGCATTCCTGCAGTAAACCGCACTTGATCATGGTGTATGATTCTTTTAATGTGTTGTTGGATTCTGTTTGCTAGTATTTTGTTCAGGAATTTTACATCTATGTTCATCAGTGATATTAGCCTGTAGTTTTCTTTCTTTGTGACATCTTTGTCTGGTTTTGGTATCCGTGTGATGGTGGCCTCGTAGAATGAGTTTGGGAGTGTTCCTCCCTCTGCTATATTTTGGAAGAGTTTGAGAAGGAGAGATGTTAACTCTTCTCTAAATGTTTGATAGAATTCTCCCATGAAGCCATCTGGTCCTGACCTTTTATTTGTTGGAATATATTTAACCCTGTCTCAATTTCAGTGCTTGCGATTTGTCTGTTTATATTTTCTATTTCTTCCTGGTTCAGTCTCAGAAGGTTGTGCTTTTCTAAGAATTTGTCCAATTCTTCCAGGCTGTCCAGTTTATTGCCATATAATTGCTTGTAGTAATCTCCCAGGATCCTTTGTATTTCTGCAGTGTGAGTTGTTACTTCCCCATTTTATTTCTAATTCTGTTGATTTGAGTCTTCTCCCTCTTTTTCTTGATGAGTCTGGCTAATGGTTTACCAATTTTGCTTATCTTCTCAAAGAACCAGCTTTTAGTTTTATTCATCTTTGTTATCATTTCCTTAATTTCTTTTTCATTTATTTGTGATCTGAACTTTGTGATTTCTTTCCTTCTGCTAACTTTGGGGTTTTCTTTCTCTAATTGCTTTAGGTATAAGTTTATGTTGTCTATTTGAGACGTTTCTTGTTTCTTGAGGTAGGATTCTATTGCTATAAACTACCCTCTTAGAACTGCTTTTTCTGCATCCCATTGGTTTTGGGTCATCGTGTTTTCACTGTCATTTGCTTCTAGGTATTTTTTGATTTTCTCTTTGATTTCTTCAGTGATCTCTTTGTTATTTAGTAGTGTATTGTTTAGCCTCCATGTGTTTGTATTTTTTACAGATATATTCCTGTAGTTGATATCTAGTCTCATAGCATTGTGATTGGAAAATATGCTTGATATGATTTCCATTTTCTTAAATTTACCAAGGCTTGATTTGTGACCCAGGATATGATCTATCCTGGAGAACGTTCCATGAGCACTTGAGAAGAAAGTGTATTCTGTTGTTTCTGGATGGAATGTCCTATAAATATCAATTAAGTCCATCTTGTTTAACATATTATTTAATGCTTGTGTTTCCTTATTTATTTTCATTTTTGTTGATCTGTCCATTGGTGAGAGTAGGGTGTTAAATTCCCCTACTATGATTGTGTTACTGTCAATTTCTCATTTTATGACTTTTAGCATTTGTCTTATGTATTTAGGTGCTCCTATGTTGGGAGCATAAATATTTACAACTGTTATATCCTCTTTTTGGACTGATCCCTTGATAATTATGTAATGTCCTTCTTTGTCTCTTGTAATAGTCTTTATTTTAAAATCAGTTTTGTCTGATATGAGAATTGTTACTCCTGCTTTCTCTTGATTTCCATTTGCATGGAATATTTTTTCCATCCCCTCACTTTCAGTCTGTATGTGTCCCTAGGTTTGAAGTGGGTCTCTTCTCAACGGCATATATATGGGTCTTGTTTTTGTATCCATTTGGCCAGTCTATGTCTTTTGGTTGGAGCATTTAAAAAATATATTTATTTTATTTATGCACTTTTGGCTGCTTTGGTTCTTTGTTGCTGTGCATGGCTTTCTCTAGTTGCGGCGAGTGGGGACTACGCTTCATTGTTGTGTGCGGGTTTCTCATGGCAGTGGCTTCTCTTGTTGCAGAGCACGTGCTCTAGGCATATTGGCTCAGTAGTTATGGTTCATGGGCTCTAGAGTACAGGCTCAGTAGTTGTGGTACCCAGGCTTAGTTGCTCTGTGGCATGTGGTATCTTCCCGGACCAGAGCTCGAACCCATGTCCTCTGCATTGGCAGGGGGATTCTTAACCTCTGCACCACAGTGGAAGCCCTGCTTGGAGCATTGAATCCATTTACATTTAAGGTAGTTATCGATATGTAGGTTCTTATTATCATTTTCTTAATTGTTTTGGGTTTGTTATTGTAGGTTTTTTCCTTCTCTTGTGTTTCCTGCCTAGAGAAGTTCCTTTAACATTTGGTGTAAAACTGGTTTGGTGGTGCTGAATTCTCTTAGCTTTTGCTTGTCTGTAAAGGCTTTAATTTCTCCATCAAATCTGAATGAGATCCTTGCTGGGTAGAGTAATCTTTGTTGTAGGTTTTTCCCTTTCATCTCTTTAAATATGTCCTGCCACTCCCTTCTGGCTTGCAGAGTTTCTGCTGAAAGATCAGCTGTTAACCTTATGAGGATTTCCCTTGTATGTTATTTGTTGTTTTTCCCTTGCTGCTTTTAATATTTTTTCTTTGTATTTAATTGTTGATAGCTTGATTAATATGTGTCTTTGCATGTTTCTCCTTGGATTTATCCTGTTTGGGACTCTCTGCGCTTCCTGGACTTGATTGACTATTTCCTTTCCCATATTAGGGAAGTTTTCAACTATAATCTCTTCAAATATTTTCTCAGTCCCTTTCTTTTTCTCTTCTTCTTCTGGGACCCCTATAATTAGAATGTTGCTGCATTTAATGTTGTCCCAGTGGTCTCTGAGAGTGTCCTCAATTCTTTTCATTCTTTCTTCTTTATTCTGCTCTGCGGTAATTATTTCCACTGTTTTATCTTCCAGGTCACTTATCTGTTCTTCTGCCTCAGTTATTCTGCTGTTGATTCCTTCTAGAGAATTTTTTATTTCATTTATTGTTCTGTTCATTATTCTTTGTTTGCTCTTTAGTTCTTCTGGGTCCTTGTTAAACATTTCTTGTATTTTCTCCATTCTATTTCCAAGATTCTGGATCATCTTTACTATCATTACTCTGAATTCTTTTTCAGGTAGACTGCCTATTTCCTCTTCATTTGTTTGTTCTGCTGGGTTTTTACCTTGCTCCTTCATCTGCTGTGTATTTCTCTGTCTTCTCATTTTGCTTAACTTACTGTGTTTGGGGTCTCCTTTTTGCAGTGTGCAGGTTTGTAGTTCCCATTGTTTTTGGTGTCTGCTCCCAGTAGCTAAGGTTTGTTCAGTGACTTGTGTTGGCTTCCTGCTGGAGGGGACTCATGCCTGTGTTCTTGTGGATGAAGTTGGATCTTGTCTTTCTGCTGGGTAGACCCAGCATCTGGTGGTGTGTTTTGGGGGTTCTGACTATGATTTTAGGCAGCCTCTCTGCTACTGGGTTGGGTTGTGTTCCTTTCTTTCTAGTTGTTTGGCATAGGGTGTCCAGCACTGTAGCTTGCTGATCTTTGAGCAGAGCTGGGTCTTAGTGTTGAGATGGAAATCTCTGGAAGATCTTTCGCCATTTGATATTACGTGGAGCTGGGAGGTCTCTGGTGGACCAATGTCCTGAACTCGACTCTCCTACCTCAGAGGCACAGTCCTGACACCTGGTTGGAGCACTAAGACCCTGTCAGCCACACAGCTCTGAAGAAAAGGAAGAAAGAAAGAAACAAAGAAAGGAAGATGGAAAGAAAATAGTAAAATAAAATAAAAAAATATTAAATGTAAGAAAGGATTAAAACTTAAGTTTTAAAAAGAAAAAAGAAAGAAAGAAAGAAGAGAGCAACCAGACCAAAAAACAAATCCACCAATGATAGCAAACACTAAAATCTATACTAAAAGAAACCCCCAAAAATGGACAGACAGAACCCTATGACAAATAGTAAAAGCAAAGCTATATGGACAAAATCACACAAAGAAGCCTACACATACACACTCACAAAAAGGGGGACTTCCCTAGTGGCACAGTGGTTAAGAATCTGCCTGCCAATGCAGGGGACATGGGTTCGAGCCCTGGTTCAGGAAGATCTCACGTGCCGCAGAGCAACTAAGCCTGTGCACCACAACTACTGAACCTGCTCTGTAGAGCCCGTGAACCATAACTACTGAGCCCGCGTGCTACAACTACTGAAGCCCGCACACCTAGAGCTCATGCTCCACAATGAGAAGCCACTGCAATGAGAAGCCTGTGCACCACGATGAAGAGTAGCCCCCACTCGCTGCAACTAGCATAGGAACAAAGACTCAATGCAGCCATAAATAAATAAATAAATAAAATAAATTTCAACAATAAAAAAAAGAAAAAGGAACAAATATGTATATCTATATTTTTTAAAAAAGGAAGAGAGCTATCAAATCAATAAACAATCTACCAATGATAATAAGCTCTAAATACTAAACTAAGATAAACATAAAACCAGAAACAAATTAGATGCAGAAAGTAAACCCCAAGTCTACTGTTGTTCCCAAAGTCCACCACCTCAGTTTTGGGATGATTCATTGTCTATTCAGATATTCCACACATGCAGGGTACATCAAGTTGATTGTGGAGATTTAATCTTCTGCTCCTGAGGCTGCACAGGGAAATTTTCGTTTCTCTTCTTTGTTCACCCAGCTCCTGTGTTTCAGCTTTGAATTTGGCCCTGCCTCTGTGTGTAAGTCACCTGAGGGCATCTGTTCTTCACTCAGACAGGACAGGGTTAAAGAGGAAGCTGATTAGGGGGCTCTGGCTCACTCAGGCCAGAGGGAGAGAGGGGTACAGAGTGTAGGATGAGCCTGCAGTGGCAGAGGCCGGTGTGATATTGCAGCAGCCTGAGGTACATCATGTGTTCTCCCGGGGAAGTTGTCCCTGGATCACGGGAGCCTGGCAGTGGCGGGTTGCACAGGAGGGGAGGTTTGGATAGTTACCTGTGCTTGCACATAGGCTTCTTTGTGGCTGCAGCAGCAGCCTTAGTGTTTCATGCCCGTCTCTGTTGTCCATGCTGATAGCCACAGCTCACGCCCATCTCTGGAGCTAGTTTAGGCGGTACTCTGAATCCCCTCCTCTCACACTCCCCAAAACAATGGTCTCTTGCCTCTTAGGCAGTTCCAGACTTTTTGCTGGACTCCCTCCCAGCTAGCTGTGGTGCAGTAGCCCCCTTCAGGCTGTGTTCATGCAGCCATCTGCAGTCCTTTCCCTGGGATCTGACCTCCAAAGCCTGAGCCTCAGCTCTCAATCCCCACCATCCCCAGCGGGTGAGCAGACAAGCCTCTCAGGCTGATGAGTGCTGGTTGGCACCAATCCTCTGTGCAGGAATCTACCTTCTTTTCCCTCTGCACCACTGTTGCTGCGCTCTCCTCTGTCGCTCCAAAGCTTCCCCCCCCGCCACCCACCATCTTCACCAGTGAAGGGGCTTCCTAGTGTGTGGAAACTTTTCCTCCTTTACAGCTCCCTCCCAGAGGTGCATGTCCCGTCCCTATTCTTTTGTCTCTATTTTTTCTTTTTTCTTTTACCTTACCCAGGTACATGGGGAGTTTCTTGCCTTTGGGGAAGTCTGAGGTCCTCTGCCAGCATTCAGTAGATGTTCCGTAGGAGTTTTTCCACATGTAGATGTATTTCTGATGTGTTTGTGGGGAGGATGGTGATCTCCACATCTTACTCCTCTGCCATCTTGAAGGTCTCTGCATGTATCTTTTTGAAGTATGGTTTTCTTCTGATATATGCCCAGGAGTGGGTTTGCTGGATCATATAGTATCTCTATTTTTAGTTTTTTAAAGAACCTCCATACTGTTCTCCATAGTAGCTGCACCAATTTACATTCCCACCAACAGTGTAGGAGGGTTCCTTTTTCTCCACACTTTCTCTAACATTTATTGCCTGTAGAATTTTTGATGATGGCTATTCTGACTGGAGTGTGGTGATACTTCACTATAGTTTTGATCTGCATTTCTTTAATAATTAGCATTGTTGAGTACCTTGTCATGTGCTTTTTAGCCATCTGTATGTGTCTTCTTTGGAGAAATGTCTATTTAGGTCTTCTACCCAGTTTGATTGGGTTGTTTGTGTTTTTTTTATATTAAGCTGTATGAGCTGTTTGTATATTTTGGAAATTAATCCCTTGTTGATTGCATTCTTTGCAAATATTTTCTCCCACTCTGTAAGTTGTCTTTTTGTGTTTTTTCTTCTTTATGTCTTCCTTTGCTGTACGAAGGCTTTTAATTAGGTCCTATTTGTTTATTTTTGTTTTTACTTCCATTATTCTAGGAGATGGACCTAAAAATATATTGCTGTGATTTATGTCAAAGTGTGTTCTGCCTATGTTTTCCTCTAGGAGTTTTATAGGATCTGCTCTTACATTTATATCTTTAACCCATTTTGAGTTTTATTTTGTAGATCATGTTAGAGAATATTTTAATTTCATTCTTTTACATGTAGCTGTCCAGTTTTCTCAGCACCACTTATTGAAGAGACTGTCTTTGTCATTGTATAGTCTTGCGTCCTTTGTCATAGTTTAATTGACCATAGGTGTGTGGGTTTATTTCTGGGGTTTCTATCCTGTTCCATTGATCTACATATCTATTTTTGTGCCACTACCATACTGTTCTGGTTACAGTAGCTTTGTAGTATAGTCTGAAGTCAGGGGACCTGATTCCTCCAGCTTCGTTTTTCTTTCTCAAGTTTGGTTTGGCTATTTAGGGTCTTTCGTGTTTCCATACAAATTTTAGATTTATTTGGTCTAGTTCTGTGCAAAATGCCATTGGCTATTTGCTAAGGATTGCATTGAACCTGTAGATTGCCATGGATAGTCTAGTCATTTTAATAATATTGATTCTTCCAATCCAAGACCATGGTATATTTTTCCTTCTTTAAATGCTCCAACCAAAAGACATAGACTGGCTAAATGGATACAAAAACAAGACCTGTATATATGCTGTCTACAAGAGTCCCACCTCTGGTCTAGAGACATATACAGACTGAAAGTGAGGGGATGGAAAAAGTTGTTCCATGTAAATGGAAATCCAAAAAAAACTGGAGTAGCAATACTCATATCAGGCAAAATAGACTTTAAAATAAAGACTGTTATAAGAGGCAAACAAAGACATTACATAGTGATCAAAGGATCAATCCAAGAAAAAGATATAACAATTGTAAATATATATGCACCCAACAGAGGAGCCCCTCATGTATGTAAATCATGTATGTAAAGCAAATGTTGACAGACATAAAAGGAGAAATCAGCAGTAACACAGTAATAGTTGGGGACTTTAACACCCCCACTTACATCAATGAACAGATCATCCAGACAGAAAATCAATAAGGAAACACAGGCTCTAAATGACACATTAGACCAGATGAACTTAAATTATATATATAGAGCATTCTATCCATAAGCAGCAGAATACACATTCTTTTCAAGTGCACAAAGAAAATTCTCCAGGATAGATGACATGCTGGGCCATAGAGCAAGCCCTGGTAAATTTAAGAAAATTGAATCATATCAAGCATCTTTTCCAACCACAATGCTATAAAAAATCAACTACAAAAAAAAAACCTTCAGAAAAAACAAACATGTAGAGACTAAACAATATGTTATTAAACAACCAATGGATCACTGAAGAAATCAAAGAGGAAATCAAAAAATACCTAGAGACAAAAGAAAATAAAAATATGATAATCCAAAACCTATTGGACACAGCAAAAGCAGTTTTAAGATGGAAGCTTATAGCAATACAAATTTACCTCAGGAAACAAGGAAACTCTCAAATAAACAACCTAAACTTATACCTAAAGCAACTAGAGAAAGAAGAACAAAGAAAACCTAAAGTTAGTTGAAGGAAAGAAATCATAAGGAGCAGAGCAAAAATAAATAGAAATGAAGAAAACAGAAAAGATTAATGAAACTAAAAGCTGGTTCATTGAAATGATAAACAAAATTGATAAACTTTTAGCCAGACTCATCAAGAAAAAAAGGAAGAGTGCTCAATCAATAAAATTAGAAATGAAAAAGGACATGTTACAACCAACACTACAGAAATACAAAGGATCATAAGAAACTACTATGAGCAACTGTATGCCAATAAAATGGACAACCTGGAAGAAATGGACAAATTCTTAGAAAGGTACAATCTCCCAAGACTCAACCAGGAAGAAATAGAAAATATGAACAGACCAATCACAAGTACTGAAATTGAATCTATGATTACAAAACTTCCAGCAAACAAAAGTCCAGGACCAGATGGCTTCACAGGTGAATTCTATCAAATGTTTAGAGAATATTCCTTCTGAAACTATTCCAAAAAATTGCAGACTAAACAATACTTCTGAACTCATTCTACGAGGCCACCACCACCCTGATACCAAAACCAGATAAAGATACCACAAAAAAAGAAAATTACAGGCCAATATCACTGATGAACATAGATGCAAAAATCCTCAGCAAAATACTAGCAAACCAAATCCAATAATACATTAAAAGGATCATACATCATGTTCAAATGGGATTTTTCCCAAGGATGCAGGGATTTTTCAATACCTGCAAATCAATCAGTGTAACACACTACATTAACAAATTGAAGAATAAAAACCATATGATCATCACAATAGATGCAGAAAAATGTTTTGATAAATTTCAACACCGATTTATGATAAAAACTCTCCAGAAAGTGGGCATAGATGGAACATACCTCAACATAATAAAGGTCATATATGACAAACCCAGGGCCTTCCTTCTTATTCTTGACAAGGTTGTCATCAATGCCAATGTCATTGAAATCCCCCTATTACCTACATAAAAATGAACAGACATTATAACTAGGAAAATAACCTTCCCCAAGAACATTAAACTATTCCCAATTATATAAAAATTGAATCTTTTGTTTTCAGGGAGATGGAAATAAAATAATGTAGTAGATAGAACTTTGAAAATAAAAGTCTCTTCACCAGAGTGTATATCATTTTATATTAACAACAGGATTGCCACTCTTTAGGTAGGCATGATACACTGTAATACTTTGATTTCTTTCAAAGAGCAGCATGATGGGAGCAGAGAAACTGAGGAGGAAAATAGCCTTACCCACCAGATAGAAATTGGACATGAGAGGAGTTGTGAGAGAGGATTTGTTCTTGACCCACAGGAGAGCAAAGAGCAGGAACACCTGATGTTCCAGAGGCCAAATTTTTTCAAATCAACTTCTAACAACATTCTGGATAATGCTTTTACTGAGAATCACAGGTAAAGGAGCTTGGGATGTTAAAAATAACATCAGGATTCCCACAGCACAAGTTTTGATCACTAATGAATCCTCAGTCAGCCAGGTGACTAAGGTGGCTGTCATTTGAGCCTCTGTGTTTTCAAGAACAGTGTGGATTGAACCAGCCATGACCTGGGGGAGATATTCTTGCAATGAATTAATTCTATGGGAGAAAGGACCTCTGTTGAAGCTGCCTCTCTCTGCTCCTCTTGGCATTTCACAAGGCAGGCTGCAGGTGCTTCCCCAGGAATCCAACCATGGCCTCATTCTGGTATTAACTATTTTAATTTTGTTGAAGAATAAAATGTTTTTTAACTGTAACTCAATGGACTGTGGGACTGTGAACTAGGGAAACTGAATGCTTACTATCAGGTATCCCTACTTTTTTAAAAGCCCCAAAGGAGAGTTCTCTACTGCAAAATGGTCACTTTAGAGGGTCAGGAATTTAGTACAATGGTGGGGCCATAGCTCAAATCATTAGTCATCTTTCTTTGAGAACTGCTCTCAGAGTTGGTCTATAATACTTGCAACTAAACCAGTCTATATCTTTGCTAAACTCATTCCTGGAATAAATATATAATATATAACCTATTCAGGTGGCTACTCTGAAGGGGGAAACTCTCAAAGTTGAAATATAAGTTCTGATGTGTTTGGTTAAAAAATATTAAATCATTTACTATATAGTCATACCTTCTATGTTAATTTGTCTTTATCTGTAACACAGGGTGGCTTATTATTTTAGATTCTGTTTTCCGTGTGTATTTCTTAATTTTCTGGGAGTTTTGGACACATAGCCTGATGTTTCATAAGTCTTTGAAATGTATAATATTTGTTTCATGGCTGTATTATCCCTTCTGATGCTAAAAAGCTGCTGCTATCCAGCAGTGATATAATTTGATTCTCAGTATATTTCAGGTAAATTTGAATGCAAAAGGGTAAATTAAGATCTATTGCAAAGATATTTTATTTACCTATTTATCTACCTTCCAATTTATTGACATATCTATCTATCTCTCTGTCTATCTGGAAGCAAAGAAGGAGAGAGGGCAAGAGAAAGAGAAAAAAGAAGAGGATGGAAAAGAGGATGAGGAAATAAATGAATCAAAGTCTTCAAGTAATACTTCATCTTAGAGCATGAAATTTTGATCTCTAATAAACAGTGCTTTCACACTTGAGGGTTTAAGTCTCAGAAAGATCCCAAATAATCTATATTTTCTATGAGCTTTACAGGAAGAGAATTTTCCCTGTTATCCTATCTTCTCAAAGAAAATATCCTAAACACTTCAAACTTAACACAAGGTTGATAAGAGGACCAAAAATACAAATAAAAATGCTCTACAAAGAATTCAGAGTCTCAAAGTTGATTTAGAAGCCCCTATTAGACTCAATCATCAGCCAAAAATACTTGAATGTCTTTCCTATTTAAGCTACTGAGTCTGTGTAGCCACTCATGCCCAGGGCCATACCCCAAACCTGGTCAATTACTGATAATGACACTACCAATTTCGAAGATTCCATCTCTGAACACCTTCTATCTTTCTAGAATATTCTCTTCAGTCTGCGTACTTTAATAGTCCTTCCATCTATTGACCTAACCACTTTTACAGTATCCATCCTCTCATGTCTCTTACCCAACTTATATTCCATGTCTCTTCAGCTCCCTTTCTCCTGCATCATACTTCCTGGCAGAATCCGAAGGTGGTTACCTCCAGCGCTCTAACCTCTGTGCTCCTGATTACAAGCAGCCGTACATGGATATGAAAAATACACTGCCATGCTAACTAGTCTAATGTTAAATAATCACCACTAATTTCAAGTGGGTCATTATCATGCTTATTAGTCTCACTACATTTCCTTAGTCAATTTACTTTTCCTCTCTTCAATATAAGTATTTTACACCTCCCCTCACTTTAAATATTCAAAACCAGCTCTCCAGCACCTTACTCTCAACTAATTTCCTTGCTTTTTTTAATTTTCCACGAAGAAAATATATTTTCTATTGTATTGGAAGTTGCTTTCATTTTGGTTTATTACCAACCAGCAAATGAATCATGTAAAGGGTAGACAAATGAGTAGATGTAGCTGTCCATTACCTCCCCAGTTCCTCTCAGAGATACTGTAAGTTTAGTTTAAAACAACCTTCATGGATTGTGAATCCATGGATTCATGGATCTACTAGGTTAGAGGAGCCCAGAAATATAAAGGCTCAATACCCTTTATCCAGGGAGCAGTCACAGCAGTGCTCAAAGGTCTACTCCATTAAGATAAAGGATTTCTTTCACAACTCTTTAGGCTCTACCTTTAAAACACATTCTGAGTCTATTACCTTTACTGCACCTACGTTAGTCCAAGTCACCATCATTTGTGAACCAGACTACTGCAGAAGCCTCCATTTTTATTCTTACCTGGAAGCCAAAATAATCCTTTGAAAGAAGATATCAGTGCATAGCCTCTATTGCTCACAACATTCCGATAGTTTTCCATCGCACTTGAAATAACATCCTAAATCATTATGATTAGTCATACATGATTTGCCCTGGTTGCCTTTCCATTGTCCATTACTCTTCTTCTCTCTCTGCTCTAGCTTCACTGGTCTTCTTGTTGTTGCTCAAACACTCCAAATATGTTCATACCCCAGTTTTTTGTACCTGCTCCTTTAATCATTAATGCTCATGCCCCAGATTTTCACAAGGCTCACCTCTCAAGCAATTAAGATCTCTACTCAAATATCACTTCATCAGAAAAGTCTTCACTGGTAACTTGTTCAGAAGTGTTTCTGCACTCAAATACAATCACTGTCTATTTTCTCCCCCTGCTTCATTAGTTTTCTTAGCATTTATCACTACCTGATATTCTAAGTTTATTTACATTTGACTCCTCCATCAAGATGTAAGATCATAAGGGCAAGTACTATTTGATTAACCACTGAATTTCTTGCACCTAAAATAGTGCCCACCATGCCTTAGGTGTTTAGTAAAATATTTTTCAAATAAATGAACAAAGTATTAGAATTCTACTTATTGTCATATTTTAATCAAAACACTGCAATAGCAATTATCTTCCATTATTATCCCCACTGACCTGTGGAGTAAGTGGTGCAGAAATGACTGTGCTCATTCTTTAGGTAATGAGAACTGTGTCTCAAGATTTAATAAACTGCCCAGGATCACTCAGTTCATGGTGGCAAACCCAGATTCCTGTCTACAGAGTCCTAAGCCAGTTACCACATTTGCCACTCTGTGCAAGGCATAAATATGGACTGTAGTTCAATGAGCAGCTCCAGGTCACCATATAAACCAAACGTTCTAGAATGCTATTTTGCATTAAAAACACGCTCTTCACTCCACTATGGCCTTTAAATATGGTTTTCTAGACAAAATATGATTACAACTCCCATTAGGAAAAAAGAAAGTGGAAGTAGTCTTACCATTTAAAAAATATATACACTTTATGGTACCAAAGAGCATTTTTATTTTATTTTATTTTTTCTTCCAGTTTTGAGATATAATTGACATATAGCACTTTAAGCATGTATAAGACCTCCTCTTCCAAAACAGCCTCTACCATAGTCTCTTGTCTCTCCTGCCATGGAAATTTAATCAGGATATTTATACTCCTTGTTTTTTTTGTACATGGCCCTCACCATGTACCTAGTTCATAAACACTTCTGATTACTGTAAAGTACTTTCTGCAATTTGATGCCACTTAGCCATATTTTCCTGACAGTTTCCATAGCAAACTTTTCCTCAGAATTTCCTCATTACTGTCGGATGTATGAACATCCGACAGTTGTCAAAACATGAGCTGTTTTCCATCTTGCTAGATGAAGTCATAGAAACATGATTCAAACAACACTTTTAGCTCAGCAATCGGCAATAGTTTTGGGGCCACCAGCATTTGCCTTCCTGCCATAGTGTCCTAGTGATTTCCAGTGCATTGTGGCCCAGGTGTTAGGCAAGGTGCCTTTCAATGCTCCCAATAAAATGTTGGCTCTCATCACTCATGGCCAACTTACAGATAAATATAATTGAGGGCTGGAACAATTAAGAACCATAAAATCCTGTGACTTTGCCTTCCCACATAATCTGCTGCTGTGCTGATGTTCCCACACAAGATATCTGTCCCTTGTACTCAGCTTTACTTATAGCTCCCAGTGGGGAGTACAGAAATCATATTTTATATTTATAGCTCCCTCAGCATTGTGAATATTGACCTCTTTTTTGCATTTCTTACAATTAGCATTCACTGTCTAACTGGTTCATGGATAACAGTTAACGCCACAGGACAAATACTGAGTGCATTCACAATTCTAAATATTATAATATAGAATTATGCTCTTTTGCCCTGTGAGTGGACTCTTCTAGTTAATATCCTGTCATTAGAGTCAATCTATAATTAATGTTTGATTTTAAATTTTGTCATGGGGAGGATGTTTAATATTTAGAAATGGAAGCTATCAAGGTAAAAATAGTTTTTTCCTACCACACACAATTACATCTGGACATCTAGAGAGAAAGTAAAGAGAAATCTCTAAACTTATGCTTATCGATGTTGAAATGTAGGCTCAGTCTCTGCCTCATAATAAAAGAGGTAAATTCAATGGAAGGAGATGACTTTCTATTATCAGGGAATAAGTCTCTGAAACTATTGGTGAATATTTGAGACTGTGCTCAAAATAATGGATATTCTTGCTTCATTATGTAGTGCTGGATGCCTCTATATTCACTGATCATTTAAGAATGATTTATTTATCTTGGAAGACTGCTCCTCCTTTCCTTCTTCCTAACTGAAACTTACATTTCATGGAAAGATTCCCAACTTTAGAAGAGATATAAGTAAAGAAGCGACCTCCATAGTGGGAAGCAGCTGCATAACACAGGGAGATCAGCTCGGTGTTTTGGGTCCACCTAGAGGGGTGGGATAGGGAGGGTGGGAGGGAGACACAAGAGGGAGGAGATATGGGGATATATGTATGTGTATAGCTGATTCACTTTGCTATAAAGCAGAAACTAACACACCATTTTAAAGCAAATATACTCCAATAAAGTTGTTAAAAAAAAAAAAAGAAGCAAACTCCAGAGTTGCTTAGCAACTGGAGCAGTTTAGCAACTGGAAGTTTTGCATCTTCAAGTTAATCTGGCCACCACTTTCTTTTCACAGGTGAGGAGACTGAGGCCTGGAAGGATGCAGTGACTTTTGTAGTCACTCATGTTTTATGACCTTTCTCTTCCACCAAGATTTAGTGCAAAATCATGGTAAGATTAATTTCATTGTTTGTTATATAATAACCAAGTTTGACACAGTCAAATTCATACTGTTGAGGAATAGTAATATTCAGACAGGAATTTATATTAATTAAAAAGTGGTTAATAACACAAACCGGCAGACAAAAATTTCAAGTATGTCTTCCTCTATTGACTGAAGTTTCCTAAAGCAAAAATTTTATAATTGCCAGTCCTTTATATTCTTCATTCATAGCTAACAAAATAAGAATGTCCTTGGTAATGTTCTCCTGCTTCAATTCTAGATGAATATAGGTGAAAGGAAGAAAGTGAAGGTTTATTTCTCCTATGAGGCTCATTCTGATCATTCTGATTTCTGATGTTTGGTATGGGACATTGCAACATCTAGCTATGGTATATTTAGAATATTGAAAGGACTGAAGGTTTGGAAAATACAGAATCAAGATCTCCTTGAGTTAATTTTTTCCATCTTTTCTCCCCTCCCCAACTTCCTAGTCACCATAAGATGTAGGTAGTTACCAGGGAAGTTGTTGATGAAAGTTGACTTATAAAATATTTTTTATGAATATATCAGGCTATGTCAGTCTTGGGTGGCTCACTGCCCAACTCTCATGGAATCCTGGGCTTTCGGTGCCTGTAAAGTCGCAAGCATATGTGTCTTAATGTACCTAACCCGATTCCAACCATTCATATTGGTGATAATGGCCAAAACAGGAAATGGTTCTAGTTGTCAGAATGCATACAACGACTCTACTTCTGTTCAGGTACACAGTCTCATATCCCATTTAGTTGAACATAATCAGACAAATGAAAATTCTAAAGGATTTAAGAGAAAAATTCTCTTTTTATCACTATACCATTTAAATGTCATTTTGGCATCTATGCACACACCTATGTGGCTTTGAAACTGAAAAAAAATGTCTCCAAATTCCAAATATCTATTCCAAATATCTATTTTCACCAATGTCTATTGTGTTTAAGGACAGTTCTTACCTTTCCCATGAACCTACCAGAAACACTCACAATTCTCACAATATTTCCCTTAAATGAACAGCAGAGCTCAAAATGACATTGTCTTTTAATAATTTTTGTAGTTTAAAACACTACTCCTTTGGCTGTTAATAAGCATTTCTTTGCATATCAGAGAGACCAGAATAATGCATGACAAATCTTATCTTAACTATAATTTACATAAATTATTTTTTAAATGTAGTTACTATGCTGATAGATATGTTGAAGAGAAATTAAAAAAAAAATTCTCCTGGCTTACTGACAGTATTTTCTCATTTAAAGAATCATTATTAATTGTTTAAAACCCTTATATACACTTAAACTACAAGCTACACTGCTAAAATTAGTCATCTTACAATTCTTCATGCTTTTTGAGAAAAGAAAGGAATATAGTAGAGTGGAAATAGTCTTAGAATTCTCAGGCATGCTCTCTAGTCCTAGCTCAACCTTTTATTAGCTTTAAAAACTTGGGCAAATTACTTATTTTTCATAATTTTGTATTATATTCTGATTTTAAGATTTCATGCAAGTATATAATAGTGAATTGAAACTCATTGTTGGTAGAAATGTTGTCAGAAGCCCCCTTAGACCCACGTTACACATACAAGACATAAACACATAAAACTACTTTCTCTGTCTCCTGATTCTGTTGGTCATTAATATTTAGGAACTAGAGAGCTCACACAGATAAACACAAAGGTTTCATGGATAATTGATCATTGACTTAAATTCTTCCTTAAAAGTCCTTCAAAGTATGTTCACTGTGTCATTCTATTATATTGTCAATAGCCTGTTTCATTGAAAAACTGAGAAAAATATAAAATACAATAAAATTATATAGAAGGAATGATTAAAATAAAATATTTGAGAGAAAATAAAACATTTTAAATATTTTAGAAGAAATCAAAAATTTTGCCAAAGAACTATCCTTCCCTAAAACACCAGATACAGAAAAATTCACAGGGAAATTTTGCTAGTATTCAGAGGTCAAATGGCTCAAATATTGTCAAGTTATTCAGAGAATTGAGAGAGGTGGAAAATTTCCAATTTACTTTCTCTAAGGCCATTATTGCACTGATAATATTGCACCATAAAGCTACAAACAAATCTCACATGAATATTAATATGAAATTCTGAAATAAAATACTACATTAGTAAATGGAATTCAGCAATGCATGAAAGAAAAACGAGTGCAATTACATCAGGAATGCAAGGATGGTTCAGTTTTAGTGAATTTATTAATAAAATTTGCTGTTAGTAGAGATAACAGGAGAAAAGTCATATAATCCTTTCACTGTTTGTCAAAGGTATTCCAAAATAGTATGTGATGAAATTTAACAGACATATTGCATAAAAACTCTTAGTAAAATGTTCACAGAAATAAAGGGATTCTTCCCTATATATATATATATATATATATACATATATATATGTATATATATATATATATAAAATTTCAAACCAGAAACTAGAAACTTGTTTAAGAACAAAATATTATTTTCTAAGTACTAGTTGATACAATTACATGTAAGAAGGGAAAAGAAGTATAAAAATGTAAGAGATTATGATTACATGCAAATGGTATGATTATATATTTGAGAATTCATGAAATTAACTAAAATTATTAACAGAAAAAAATTGTGTATTAGATTATAAAGTTAGTATTCAAAAGTAGCATTTTTCTCTAAAGACCCAAAACTAGAAAATATAATAGAAGAAAAAAAATCTCATTGTAATGATCATATTTATAAAATACCTAGAAATAAAATTAATTAAAAAAATAAGACCTATATAAAAGAAAAATGTTAAATGTCTACTGACTGAGAGACATAAAGGATTTGATATTTTTACAAGATTGCATTTTTGTATCCCAGAAGAAGAGGATAGAAAAATTCAATAGCATAAAGCTATTATCTCTAAATTGAATTAAAAATATAATTTAGTACAAATTTTTTAAATGGCAATATTAATTTGTTTGGAAAAAAAAGACATCTTTATATGTTCATATAAAAAATAAGATAGACAAACAGAGAAGATATTTCTGAAAAAGGAGAATAAAGAAGTACCTTGTTATGTATTTTTAAGTCATATTAATTAAATTTTGATAGAGGTAAGTAGCATTCATCCATCTATCTGTCTGTTTGTCTATCTGGTTGTACTATATGAAATTGCTGATTGTGAGTCCTTTCTGACCTATGAAAATGGCAAGTTCATATGGCTCAACCTAATATGTATGTGGCATTTCAAATCAATGATAAAAAGATGGCAATTCACAAAAAAGGTGTCTAAATGCATGGAAACCAACTCAGCTTCATTTATAATTAATGAAAAGCATGTTTAAAAATAATATTTTCAAATGGGTAAAATAAATTAAGTGTAAATATACATCGTGCTGTCAAGTATAGGGGAAATAGGGAATATATATTATTGGTGGTTATTTAGATTGGTACCAACTATTGGGAAGGCAATTCAGTAATATCTGTCAAAAATGCAGTGTTTTTCCTTCAAATTTTCATTTGAAAAATGTATCTTACAGATACATTTGAACATACATGCAAAAAATCTGTGTAAGAATTAGTTGCTACATGGATTATAATAGCAAAAAGTGAAAACCGTTTTAAATGTCAATCTATAGGGGATAGGAAAAGTAAATTTTGAAGTGCGTATATTATGGAATGATATGTAGCCATTGAAAATTAGGTAAACGTATATGTACCTTTATGTAAATATTTCTTAGGCATAGTTAAATGGAAAAAAAGCAAGGTATAGAACAGCAAAGATGGTAGGTCCTCAATTGCGTAAAACATGAAAAAAGAATGAAAAAATGTGTGTGTGTGTGTATATATATATATGTATATATTTGTAAATATGCAGATCTCTGGAACCATACATTGAAATAAGGAATAGTGGTTATTTCTGAGAGAGAGAGAATGAGGAAACTGGGGATTTCAAGTGGGAAGGAGACAGACTTTTCATGTGATACCCCTTGGTACTGTTTACGTTTTTATGATATTAGTTAAAAACATCAATACTTAAAAAAACAAAACATATTTGTTATATAAAATTTTGGGAGAAATTTTGGTTTCATTTTAGCCATTATAAAAGTTTGATGTATATGTAGAGGGCAGTTTGTATTTCTATTACAGAATAAAAGAAGTTGACAAAAAATTTCAGTCTGGGAAATTAAACTTGGTCAATAAATATAACAACTAAAATATGTAACTTTTCTTATGATTACCTTTTCTCTAGTGGGGGCAGGACGCAATGTCCCTAATGAGCAATAGCAAAATTATATACTTTTTTCTTGGTGAAAACCTGTGGGCCACACAGCGTGCCTATTTTCTTGTATCCCACAAACATTTCTGTGGATGGGGTTATACTGTCCCAGGCTCATTCCCAAACCCTCGTATAAAATTTGTATTCGTCTTTGGAAAAAGCATATGAAGAAGAAGCCTGAATGATGAGAAATCCCTTTTTACATTTCTTTCTCACCTTGCAACAGTAGCACCAGCAGGGCTGAAAAATACTATTCGAGTCTGAAGGCACATTCGGTAACTACAGAGACCTCCTTTGATAATTCTGAAGTTATTTTAAATGGGGCCATCCATTTTGTCTGAGTCACACAACTCATCCAGGACCGAGTACAGTCATCTATTGTCGCCCGCTGATCACCTGTTCCTCCCATGATCTTTGTGTTTGATCTCGGAGACATTAAGCAGCTTGGAGAGCAAAAGCATCATTGGGTACCCTGCCACCTGCCCTCGTCAATCGACTTGATGGAGAGAACCTTTTTATTTGCCATTTACCCACTGCCACAGAGGGTATACTGGGGTGAGTAGCGTATGTCTGAAGATTTCAGCAGGGGGTTCTGTCTGCAAAAAGATAACCAAGTTAAAACACAGAAAACGGTAATGCTTTTTTAAGCAAGGAAGTGATGTCAACCACCAGGTGATCCGCTTAAAGAGTGAAGTTCCACTAAGAGGCTTGTACAATTGCTTCATGGGATATCTCCTCTCTTTCCTTGAAGGGTCAACTTGGTCTGGGAGTTCCTCTCAATAGACTCAGCAGGTAGTGCCAACAACTCCCTAGCTTTTTAAAGAGCTCTATCTGCTTCCTTTTGTTCCCCCACTGGACTGTGATACTGAAGTAACTGCCTTGTGAAAGGAAGTCTATGCCAGTGCACTATTATGTACCCCTGCAGCTGGGGTCAACAGCAAAGAAATTGATGCTGGGAGTAGTAGATCGCTGGGGTTGGACACACTGCCCAGCAGCCGAAAGCTGGACCACTCTCAGGGTAAATTAGGCATCTATAGTGGAAAGCAACAGCAATAGCAACTGTAGAGAACTGGATCGTACAGGCATCTCTAGCTTTCGCACAATGGAGCCTTCTGCTCCATAGCAAGGGAGCACTAGAAAAGTCAGGTGCAACCTCGTGGAGTCATGGGTTAGGGTTGTAATCTAACATTCCCTGCCCCTATTTTTCTTAATAGATTTAAATGAAAACTAAGAAACTTGTGCAGTAAAGGATATTCTGTCTTCAAGTTTCTAAATCAAACTGAAAAATGTAAATTTATTTGGAATATATTTCCATTTGGAAAACAAAATTAAATTCATGCCAATGAAATTAATTATACTTTCTTTAATAATAGATATGTATTTGTTATATCAAAAAGGGTATTTGTAACATATTATATTATGCAAAATATCTAAAATCCAGTTTTTTAAAAATTAATTAAAAGGAATATGTGTTTCTTATGTAACAACTGGACAAACTAACCAAGAAATTCAGACTATCCATTTTGCAACACAATCCAAGCTATGTGGAACTGTGGTCCAGGTTTTGTCTCTGGTCTCTGGATAGCCTCTTATTAAAACTTAATCTTACATGTTGTGCTGAAGGAGGGAGATAGGAATTGAACTCTGTAAGTCTGGACTAGAGATCAATGAATGTTTTATGCAATAATTTTAAGAAAAGAGGGAAATGAGGGGAATTCTCCTTCACCATTGGCTTCGATACACTATTTGTCTGTAAGTGTGCACATTTCCCTATCTCACGTGGCTATCAACCTAGTTGAGACCTCATCAATGCTTCACTAATTCTTCACTAAGAAGCATCCGATCTCAGCTCCTTGTTTTGGGGTCTAATATAAAATTTCTTACACTTTACATTCAAATATGTTGCCTGGAAATTCCTTTATGGATTTTCTGATTAAGACACTCAGCAATGATTTTCAGATGCCACAACCTCTGTGCCAGAATGTCTGGTATGAAGAAATAGCTGACTTGTTTTAGGTCAATAAAAACATAAGTGTACACACACACACATATATATTTTATAAGTCTATCTCTCTATCTCTATCTCTCTATCTCTATCTATCTATCTATCTATCTATCTACCTATCTATCTATCCATTTTATGTATGTATGTATGCACGTATTAGAAGTGGTCACTGAAAAGAGAAGCCCCTAGCTCAAAATGCTGACAAAATTTCTGTTCCCAGAGTCCTTTCCATAGATGGTCCATAGTCTTGATTCACCTGCCATTACTCTCCCAGTTTTTCTCTGACTCAAACATTAACAAATTTCTTTTTCTTGATTCTGCCTAGCAGAGCTGTGATATCACGGCATTTCTGATAGTAATTTTATCGAGAAAGCAAAAAGGCAGGCTCTGAAAAGTTAAAAGCATTCTATTTCTAGTGGACAATCTTCGACCTTCTAGCATGAGTCTGCTGGTCTGAACTTAAGAGGTTCTTTCCTGTACGTTATGTCTCCTGGTCGTTTATAAGAAGCAGATGCCTCTTACCTCCTACCACAAGAGAGCAGCATGTAAATATCACGTTGCTACTTGTAGCCACCTGACACACATCTCCAGCCCAGACCTCACCTTAGAGTTTCAGCACCCTTGATATCCTCATTTTGAGGCCCATTAACCTTAAAAATTCATATTTCTTTC
This sequence comes from Globicephala melas, assembly GCF_963455315.2. Classification (NCBI taxonomy): domain Eukaryota; kingdom Metazoa; phylum Chordata; class Mammalia; order Artiodactyla; family Delphinidae; genus Globicephala; species Globicephala melas. The sequence goes on along the minus strand of NC_083320.1, from coordinate 101,286,978 downwards.
TCCCCACACTCTGCAAACTTCTCATTAGTAAATGAGGCCATTACCTAATTTCTCAGGCTAGAAACCTAAAACTTGATTTCTCCCATTCCTCCTTCACTGTTTATCCCAACAATGGATACACACATGTGCGCTCTTGCACGTGACACACACATACATGTCATTCTTCATCAAACCTGGGGATTCTACTTCAAAAACAGATTTTGAACTCGCCCCTTACCAAGTTCTCTGCTTCACTGTCTCTTACTTGGATTACTGAGTTAGTTTCCTAACTGGTTTTCACACATTCACACTCACTCTTTGGCATTTACAACCTTTCCTCCAACTGAGAAGTGAGAATGATCTTCCTAAATTAAAAGTGGGTCATGACATTCTTTTTCCTTCTAACCTTTTGCTTTGAGATACTTTTAGACTTGCAGAAGTGTTGCAAACATATACAACTCATTGTACAGAGCGTTCCCATAAATAGTTCACCAAACTTCTTCTAATGTCAACACCTTACATAACTATGATACAATTATTAAAACCAAGAAGTTGGGGCTTCCCTGGTGGCGCAGTGGTTGAGAGTCCACCTGCCGATGCAGGGGACGCGGGTTCGTGCCCCGGTCCGGGAAGATCCCACATGCCGCAGAGCGGCTGGGCCCGTGAGCCATGGCCACTCAGCCTGCGCATCCGGAGCCTGTGCTCTGCAATGGGAGAAGCCACAACAGTGAGAGGCCCGTGTACCGCAAAAAAAAAAAAAAAGAAAACCAAGAAATTAACACTATTAAATAAACTAAGCACATTTCTGGAATTTCTCCAGTTTTTCTACTTATGTCCTTTTTCTGTTTCAGAATCCCAACCTCATAGCACCCTTCTCCTTTTAAAACCTTACAAGGATTTCCTACAGTACTTAGAATAAAATCCAAATTTCTAATCATGTTTGAAAAAACACCACATTCTTTCTGCTCAGCCTATCTTTGCAACTTCATTTTTCTAAATTCTGTCCTTTGTTGTGCTCAACCTTCTGAACATCTTTCATTTTCTTGAATACCCTGAGCTCACAGCTCAAGGCCTTTGCATGTCTGTTCCCTCTGCATGGGATGCTCTTGTTCTGGTTCTTTGAGCAGCTAGCTCCTCCTCTTCCTTTTTGGTCAGTTTAAATATCACTTTTACCAACAGATCTTAAAACATAGGTCCCCTAGGACATTCTCTGTTTCATCTGTTTGCTTACTTTTCACAGAGCAATTATTTTACATTTTGCAATTATTTTGTCAACTTACTCTATTGTTATCTTGCCCACTAGAATATAAGCTCTAGGAGAGAAGGGATCATATCTATATTAGTTTTCTATTGCTGCTATAACATGTTGCTACAAACTTTGCAGGCTATAACAAGACACATTTATTGTCTAACAGTTCTGTATGTCAGAAATCCAGTGGGTCCAGCTGGTTTCCCTGCTCTGAGTCTCAAAGGCTGAAATTAAGGTATTAGCAGAGCTGTATGTACTCCTTTCTGGAGGTTCAGGGAGATAATATGCTTCTAGGCTCATTCAGGTTGTTTACAGAATTCAGTTCCTTGTGGTTATAGGACTGAGTTCTTGTCACAAGGGTCATTCTTATCTTCTAAAAGCCACCTACATTCTATGGCTCGTGGCCCCTTCCATCTTCAAAGCCAACTATAGCAGGTTGAATTCCTCTGATGTTTCAAATCGCTCCTACCTTCCTTTTCCAATCCATCTTCCTGACTTCAGCCAAGGAAGAGTCTCTGCTTTTAAGGGATCATGTGATTAGACTGGACCCACCTGGATAACTCAGGATATTATTTGTTATGGACTGATTTGTGCTTCCCCAAAACTCGTATGCTCAATCCCAAACCTCCAATATGACTGTATTTGGAGATAGGGGCTTCAAGGAAGTTAAATCCTGCCACAAAGCTGGGGCCCTCACTTGACAGGCCTGGGGTCCTTACAAGAAGAAGAAGAGATATCAGAGATGTCTTTCTCTCTCTTTGAGCACACACAGAGAAGACATCATGTGAGGACACAGTGAGACAGCAGCTTTCTACAAACCATGAAGAGAGGTCTCACCAGAAACCATCCGTGATGGAACCTTGATCTTGGACTTCCAGCCTTTAGAACTGTGAGAAAGTGAATTTCTGTTGTTTAAGTCACCAGGTCTCTGGTATCTTGTTAATGCAGCCTGAACAGACTATTTACATTTCTAGACCATTAGCCTTAATCACATCTGTAAAGTACCTTTTCCACATAATATAACATATTCACAAGGGATTAGATCATAGACATCTTCGAAAGATCATTAGTTAATCTACTATATATCTGTCTTTTTGACTGTTTTATCACCAGATCTAGCTCATGTAGGCATTAAATAATTGAATAATAAATGATTTGATGTAATTTACTTGAAAATTATTTTAGGAAAGCCAACTGGTTTAATCCCAGACACCATAAAGCACCTCCTATCTTCTCCCTGTACTGATGCCTGATGTTGGTTTACCTCCTGGTGTGCTCTGAGCCTAGACCAGTAGATGGTTCAATTCTGTTTATCAGAAAAATTATGACAGTTGGAAAATGTTCTCAGTCTCTTGAGTTTACAGTCGTTGAAGCAGGGATTCCATCAAGGATATTTCTATAACTTTATTTCTTATATTGATTGGCTACTAGAAACAATAACATGCATTTTGATGAAAAAACCAGAAATCCATTTTTCTTTAATGTAAATTTTCTATGCTGTCTACTGTCTCATTCTCTGTGCAATTTAATGTCTGAGCATGACACAGAAAAACAAAACAAAAACCATAACTTCTTGGTTAACTTTTGTTTGAGAAAAGCTTTCTATGCATCCTTTAGTCTTGGATCACTCCCTCTGAATAGGTTTTCACATTCCTTTCCTCCTCCCCATCATCACTGCTGTAGCTGATGCCAACGTGGGGATTAAACACATGAACTGTAGAGACTGTTGCCTGTGCCAATTCTCTGGCATTTAAGTGTGTACAAGAAGCGTTATGAGAGCGACTGTTTCCTTGAACTGTGAGAACAGTATGGTGAATGGGAAAAAGCAACCGTTTTGCAATCAGCAAACAAATTCAAAATATGGCTCTAAGCATGAATAGCGATACATCCCTTAAACTGTGTGAGCCCCCATTTCCTCATGTACTTCCTGTATCAAGTACCATGATAATGGTGCTTCCCTCCTGGTGTTCATGTAAGGATTAGTTCATGTAACCACCCCTCACTAAACTCAGAAATAATGTGGGAATAGAGATTTTCCTATACAGTTTTATATCCTTTGAATCCACAAACACACAGCCTTACGTGAAGTTGGGGTCAGCAGAGGTTATCATTTGATTTGGTCATGGGGAAAGAAGCTTGCTGATGATGAGAATCAGAAAAATTAGGTAGCTAAAATGAGTAAAAGAGGGAAAGTAATTTGTACAAATGTTGGGTCCAGAGGTCCAGAAGGGACGGAGGGCAGATCCAAGGAAAGATTTTAAATAGCTTATCTCTTCCTGTGAGAAGGGAACTCAAAAGTTTAAATTGGGTTTTGACTCATTCTTCGCATCTCCATACAATATATAGATTTTAGAAAAATGAATAATGTAGGGTGGGGTGGGAGGAGGTGGAAAACAAGAGAGAGACAGAGAGAGGAGGGGAGAGATTTTTAACATTTTTTGCAGTTATTTTTCATACCTTGCCACACTCCTACAATTTCCGTTTTAAAAACCCTCAGCTTTTCAGCCCATTTAGTCTCACACTGCTACACTTTGTCAGGCAACACGAATCTCTGATGTACTCTTGAACCTTCATTAAAAGAAGAATATGGAATATTAGCCATAAAAAGAATGAAATAATGCCACTTGCAGCAACATGGATGGACCTAGAGATTCATACTAAGATAGTAAGTCAGACAAAGACAAATATCTTATGATATCACTTATTTGTGGAATCTAAAAATGATATGAGTGAACTTATTTACAAAACAGAAACAGACTTACAGACATAGAAAACAAACTTATGGTTATGAAAGGGGAAACGGGGGAGGAGGGATAGTAGGAATTTGGGATTAACATATACACACTACTGCATATAAAGTAGATAAACAACAAGGTCCTACTGTGTAGCACAGGGAACTATATTCAATATCTTTTTATAAGAAAAAGAAGTTTTGAGATGCCCTTGTCATCAGGCCCCCCTACAAAGGCACAGAGGCAGGGAGCACACCTGGTAACAGGTGCTCAGAAAAGCCCCCCAACAGCGACATTAACAGACTCCGACCTTGGTCTCACCAAGGAGTTTTTCAGTTGCCACCAGCAGAGAAAGCTGAGTGGGGCTGTGAAGGAACTGGCAAGTTAAAAATGTCTGTTTTTCTCCAAGCAGTTTTGTGATAATGGAAGAGGAGATTATGCATTTTGAATAATAAGGCCTGCTGAGAGTGAGACTGATGCTCAGAGGTGAGGAATCTGTGCTTTCAGAGAAAATAAGCAGAAACTCTGGCAGCTAAGATGCACTAACATGTACTTTTGTTTTTCAAAAATAAGCTCGTGTCTGAGCTGAAGATCAACACCACAGGAATCAAAGCTCGCTGCTGACAGGTAAGTATGTTTAGAAGAACAGTGGCTTGTTGAAAGTTTTGACGAGGGAAAAATAGAGATTATCTCTTTGAAATAAAAAGAGGAGGCATGTAGATTCAGTTGTTTTTCCTAGACTAAAGCAGCCTTCAGAACTAAAATTATTCCTACATAAGATCTTACCCCAAGTAGAATTTGCATGCTATTGCCGTATATGTGTTTGCTTGTTTAAATCTTAATGTTTTCCTTTTTAGGGATAGTTATAATAGTTTTCATTGAGAGAATCAGGCCTCTGGTATCCCTCCTTTTCTCAGAATTCACATTTTCAATGATGTTAGCACTTGTGAATCCTTTTCATTCATATCTTCTGGGCAATAAAGGGAGGAATTTTACAAAATGTAACCATTAGGGCACTGAGCAGGTTAAAGGAAAATTCATCTTGATTCTAGAGAGAAGATCTAGATAAAAAGGTTAAGAAAAAAATTAAAATATAGGACTCATTAATAGTCAGGATTAACCTGTAGCCAACCCTCTTGCTTGCCATCCACATGCCTGTCAATGAATCAGCTGATACATGCACATGCGAATTTGGACTATCTGAGTCTTGGACTTGAGTCTTTCTTAGCAGAAAAATGGATATAGCAACAAAACCCCAAAGTTCAAGTTCCACTATTCCCTTTCTTGTCTACTTCTTGTTTTACCTTGAATGATTTTAGATGGGCACCTGAAAGCCTGGACACCAGGGACAAATCACATGCAGTAGAAGCTCCACGCTGGCTCCAGAATTACTGCTGTTCTCCTGAACTTCACTCTCAGGACCATCTGGGCTCTCTGGCTGGTACCCATTTGAACTTACCTCTACTTTAGAATGGCATCTTTCAAATTTGGGAAACTGGCTATTGGATTTCTTCCTAGTATGCACTCTAATTAATTCCTGGACCAACCCTTGGCTTTGGTGACTCTGTGTTTTATCACAACTGTGGATAAAAGGCATGAACACTTTGAATCCTTCACTTTACCCTGTGGCATATGACTGGGATGGAGTCCCTCCCTAGTCTTTTTAAGAAGAGAAACCATAGGAAGAATGAATAACGAAGTGGTAACCAGTGATGCCAAAAACTTGGCCTCTGTGCACTGGTGCCGAATCGAATCTTGGAGACAGAATTTTGGGTGAAGTAGAAAAGCTTTATTGCTTTGCCAGGCAAAGAGGGATACAGGGGGCTCGTGCCCCTCAAAAACTGTGTGTTCCAACTTGGGAGGATTTGGTGAAGAGTTTTATAGCAATGGTTCAAGTGTGGGGTTGCTGGTAAGGATTAGGGTGTGTGCAGGGCCTGCACTACTTTAATCTGGCCTCAGGTGGTCTCGTCCTAATGAGCTTCTCTGGTTCCTTTAATCTGGCCTCCGGTGGTCTCTTGATGAACTTCTCGAGGTTATCAAACTATGATCTTCTCTGGAGTGAAGAATGCTAACACCTTCCATTTGTTGGGGATTTTAGTTCTGTAAAGAGCTCAAAGATATTGTTATGTGTATCCCTTTAAGCAGAACCAGGACCCTACTCCAAGGCTGCACTATTATTTCTTGGCTGCTCCTCCCATGTCTCTTCATCACCTCACTTCCCTGATTAGCAACTGTTTGAAAGGCTTCCATGCCCAGGAATCCCACAGGGTCCTGCTTGGTTTCACCAGTAGTATCCAAGGAACTCCTACTCTATGAGTGGATGAAGCTTTGCGTTTTGGTCTTTTGTTTGCTTTTAGGACCTATAGGCTTCAACATATGTATTAGAAGAGGAAAATTGCCAGAAAAGAACAAAAAAATTTAATGTGTGAGAGAAAGGGAATTATTAATAGAAAAATATCCTAAAGGAGGCAAATGGGAAAGCATGACAAGAGGGACTGTCCTCCTGAAAAGGAGAAGAAAAACAACTCTCATCTAATAGAAGAACAGAAGATGACAGTGCCTGAAGATGGAGAGAAACTGTAGGTTGGGAAAGAGCACAATAGATGGCTTTATTTCCACTAGCCTTAACATTTCCTAGGAGTAGTGATTTCAAATTTGATATATGTGGGGACTGCAAAAGAATTCAGAATAATCTTGGATAAAATGTTAACCAGTATGTTCCAGGTTTAATTCACTAGTGAGTAAAATGTTCCACAAAATCTGAATGACACAAGCCCAAACAGCATGATATTCACTCATTTCCTGGAATATCCACACTAGTTACTTCTTCCAAAAGCACCAGGGAAGGGTCATGAAAGTCTGAGATGAGGACAGGGGTGAGGCATGAGGGTGTGTTCCCACATGAATGAGGATGGCAGGCTGATAGCTTCACTGCTGCCCCATCCAGACCACTTATCTTGAGGACCCCCTCCCTCTCCACCAAGCTTCTGTTATCACTGCCAGCTCTTTCAGAGGGGTCAACCACAGCAAAGCTGATGGGCACCTGGGACATGGTTCTTTTCAGCTGGTGATCTTGTTTCTCATGGCACACAGGTGCTCTGGGGTACAGGGGTGGAGAGGGGACTAGATCAAGAGAGAGTCAGACAGCCAGACCCACCTCATACCACAGCTGAAACTACCAGCTACTTTATATTCTGTTCCTGCCACTTAGTCCAGACACTCAAACTTCTTGTCTTAGAACAATTTTCCTTGGGAATTTCATTGTCTGTCCTCCCTGAAGCACTTTTATTCCAACAGAGATATATATCTGTACTCAAATGGTAGGCTAGATCCTTATTAATGGGATTCTTTGATCCATGACAATGAAGGGATGTGGAAGGACATCTATCTCAGTGACCCCAGGCATGAAAACAAGTTCTTCAAGGACCACTCTTAGATTAGACTGAAAAGCATGCTGACTATACTAAATCTCAAAGGAGCACATTGAATTCATGGAATTTTATGGGTGGGAGTCAAATGAAGTGATGTTATGCTTCATTTTTATCCCTCCTGGGAAATTCATCAAAATTTATAAGGGTTAGGAATGAGGTACTTTCTTCTGAATTAATTGGATGCTTCACTATTATGGCAGTGGTTTTCAAACTACTCCATAATTCTTTATAAGCATCAGCTTAAGAACATGTAAGAACATTAAAATTCCAAGATCTAGCCCCACACAGGTTTAAAACTAAAATTTACACTCTTATTATGTTCTGGAAAATCCCAAAGAAATTAACATTCTGTCAAACCATGCTGCCTCAGGTTTCTCCAGAAAAAGTCACCCCCCCCACCAATGACTTCCTAATTTGTTATTTTATAGTGCATGAAGAAATAGATCCACAATATAAGTCACTTTAAGGCCTTATATAAAGTTAAATTGCATACATATTTCATAAGAACTTGAAAAAATGCAGGGGCACAAAAGCCTGGCCTCTTATCTCAATTGGAGACAACTCTGAAGAGCCATTCCAACTCCAGCTCTATCTGTTGTCAGCTTTGGGGAAGGAAGATGAGTGATGCAAATGCAATTAGACTGGTATCTATAGGGCTTTCAACTGTATTTTTAATATTGTATTTCTTAAGCAAAGTGGCCAGTACTCAGATGTTCATTCTATTACATGTTATACTGTTACCTGAAAACTGGGTTTACCTCTTGGTGGGTGTCAAGTCAAATGCACAACCAAGTCAAAGAACGGGAGAAGGAAGTATTTTATTACTTGCAACAAGTAAGGAGAACACTGGGGATATTTTCTAAAGCCATGTCTCTCCAAACAGCAAAATTGGGGAAGTTTTAAGATAAGAGTGCATGCATATTCTTGAGGGGTGGGTATAGTCATCCAGGTAGAGTGAGTCCTACCTGTGCTTGCATGGTGAAGAGGAGATGTCAGCATAGAACTGAGGCCAAGGTCATTCTAGATTGACATAGTCCAGGCCCTAGTTGATTGAAGTCCTGAAGACCAGCAAAGATCAGGATTATCAATTCTGGCTCCAGTTACTCTGGTGGTTGAATACTCAAGAGGGTCTAAACCCTTCAAAACAGCTCAAGAATGTGCTTCAGGCTAACCTTTACCTTTGAAAAACAACTGGGAGTCCTTGTGACTGATTTATTGTCTCTGATATGATTACATTATTTTCCTGGATTGGTAATAGCTGTTTGTTCATACATTCTTTTGTTCCCTTAAATTCATTAACTACTGAGACCTGTTCTTCTGTATAGTGGACATTGTGGCCAGGCTTGTATCACAAAGTGCCTTAGGCCTAAATTTCTCTTATGTCAAGAACTGTATCTGATTCTCTTCCTCTGGATACTCCCTAACTTATCTGTCTACAAAATCTTGTGTACTTCTGAAATATTTAATGATAAATAAATAACTAATTTAAAAATAAACTGATATCAAGAGCTTGCACTCTGCAGTTGAACAGATCTAAGCTCAGATTCTGCCTCTCCATCTCATTTACTTGACAAATCATACCTCACTGAGACTCAGTTTCCTTCCCTATCATTAAGAATATAAATCTTGAGATTGGTTCAAGAATGCAGAGTAGAAAGATGTGTGCTCATTCCCTCTTGTGAGAGCACTGGAATCACAACTAACTGCTGAACAATCATTGACAGGAAGACACTGGAACTCACCAGAAAGGATACCCCACATCCAAAGACAAAGGAGAAGCCACAATGAGATGGTAGGAGGGGCACAACCACAATAAAATCAAATCCCATAACCACTGGGTGGGTGACTCACAAACTGGAAAGCAATTATACCACAGAAGTCCACCCACTGGAGTGAAGGTTTTGAGACCCAAGTCAGGCTTCCCAACCTGGGGGTCTGGCAACAGGAGGGGAAATTCTCAGAGAATTAGACTTTGAAGTCTAGTAGGGATTTGATTGCAGGACTTCAACAGGACTGGGGGAAACAGAGACTCCACTATTGGAGGGCACACACAAAGGAGTGCGCATATCAGGACACAGGGGGAAGGAGCAGTGATCCCATAGGACACTGAACCAGACCTACCTACTAGTGTTGGAGAGTCTCCTGCAGAGGAGGGGAGTGACTGGCTCACTGTGGGGACAAGGACACTGGCAGCAGAAGTTCTTGGGGGTACTCCTTGGCATGAGCCCTCCTGGAGTCTGCCATTAGCCCCACCAAACAGCCTGGAGTCTCCAGTGCTGAGTCACCTCAGGTCAAAAAACCAACAAGGAGGGAAGTCAGCCCCACCCATCAGCAGACAAGCAGATTAAAGGTTTACTGAGCTCTGCCCACCAGAGCAACACCCAGCTCTACTCACCACCAGTCCCTCCCAACAGGAAGCTTGCACAAGCTTCTTAGATAGCTTCTTTCACCAGAGGGCAGACAGAAGAAGCAAGAAGAACTGCAGTCCTGCAGTCTGTGGAATGAAAACCACATTCACAGAAAGATATGAAAAATGAAAAAAAAAAAAAAAAAACTAAATGAAGTGGAGATAGGCGACCTTCCAGAAAAAGAATTTAGAATAATGGTAGGTGATCCAGGACCTTGGAAAAAGAATGAAGGCAAAGATTGAGAAGATGCAAGAAATGTTTAACAAAGACCTAGAATAAAAGAACAAACAAACAGAGATGAACAATACAATAACTGAAATGAAAAATACACTAGAAGAAATCAATAGCAGAATAACTGAGGCTGCAGAACAGATAAGTGACCTGGAAGACAGAATGGTGGAATTCACTGTTGTGGAACAGAATAAAGAAAAAGAATGCAAAGAAATGAAGTCATCCTAAGAGACCTCTGGGACCACATTAAACACACAAACATTCACATTATAGGGGTCCTAGAAGGAGAAGAGAGAGAGAACGGACCTGAGAAAATATTTGAAGAGATTATAGTTGAAAACTTCCCTAAGGTGGGAAAGGAAATAGTTCAGAAGGTGCAGAGTCCCATGCAGTATAAACCCAAGGAAAATCACACCGAGATACATAGAACCAAACTGACAAAAATTAAAGACAAAGAAAAATTATTAAAAGCAACAAGGGAAAACTGACAAATAACATACAAGGGAACTCCCATAAGGATAACAGCTGATTTCTCAGCAGAAATTTTACAAGCCAGAAGGGAGTGGCATGATATATTTAAAGTGATGAAAGGGAAGAACATACAAACAAGATTACTCTACCCAGAAAGGATCCCATTCAGATTTGATGGAGAAAGCAAAAGCTTTACAGACAAGCAAAAATTAAGAAAATTCAGCACCACCAACCAGCTCAACAACAAATGCTAAAGGAACTTCTCTAAGTGGGAAACACAAGAGAAGAAAAGGACCTACAGAAACAAATGCAAAACAGTTAAGAAAATAGTAACAGGAACATACATATCTATAATCACCTTAAATGTAGATAGATTAAATGCTCCAACCAAAAGTCACAGGCTCACTGAATGGATACAGAAACAGGACACATATATATGCTGTCTACAAGAGACACAATTCAGACCTAGGGACACATGCAGACTGAAAGTGAGGGGATGGAAAAAGACATTCCATGCAAATGGAAATCAAAAGAAAGCTGGAGTAGCAGTACTCATATCAGATAAAATAGACTTTAAAATAAAGAATGTTACAAGGGACAAGGAAGGACCATACATAATGATCAAGGGATCAAACCAAGAGGAAGATATAACAATTATAAATATTTATGCACCCAACATAGGAGCACCTCAATACATAAGGCAAATGCTAACAGCTATAAATGAGGAAATAGACAGTAACACAATAATAGTAGGGGACTATAACACCTCACATACACCAATGGACATGTCATCCAAACAGAAAATTAATAAGGAAGGACAAGCTTTAAATGACACAATAGACAAGATAGATTTAACTGATATTTATAGGACATTCCATCCGAAAATAGCAGATTACACTTCTCAAGTGCACACGGAACATTCTCCAGCATAGATCACATCTTGGGTCACAAATCAAGCCTCTGTAAATTTAAGAAAATTGAAATGGTATCAAGCATCATTTCCAACCACAGTGCTATGAGATTAGAAATAAACTAAAGGGAAAAAAACCCGTAAAAACCACAAACACATGGAAGCTAAACAATACGTTACTAAATACGAAAAGGATCACTGAAGAAATCAAAGAGGAAATCAAAAGTAACTAGAGACAAAGGAAAATTAAAACACAAGGATCCAAAACCTTTGGGATGCAGCAAAAGCAGTTCTAAGAGGGAAGTTTATAGCAATGCAATCCTACCTCAAGAAATAAGAAAAATCTCAAATAAACAATTGAACCTTACACCTAAAGGAGCTAGAGAAAGAAGAACAAACAATATCCTAAATTAGTAGAAGGAAAGAAATCATAAAGATCAGAGTCAAAATAAATGAAATAGAAACAAAGAAAACTCTAGCAAAGATCAATAAAACTAAAAGCTGTTTCTTGAGAAGAAAATTGAAATTAATAAACCTTTAGCCAGACTCATCAAGAAAAAGAGGGAGAGGACTCAAATCAATAAAATTAGAAATGAAAAAGGAGAAGTTACAATGGACAGCTCAGAAATACAAAGCACATTAAGAGACTACTACAAGCAATTCTATGCGAATAAAATGGACAACGTGCAAGAAATGGACAAATTCTTAGAAAGTTATAACCTTCCAAGACTGAACCAGGAAGAAATAGAAAATTTGAACAGACCAATCACAAGTAATGAAATTGAAACTGTGATTAAAAATCTTCCAACAAACAAAAGTACAGGACCAGATGGCTACACAGTTGAATTTTATCAAACATTTAGAGAAGAACTAACACCCATCCTTCTCAAACTCTTCCAAAAAATTGCCAAGGAAGGAACACTCCTAAACTCATTCTACGAGGTCACCATCACCCTGATGCCAAAACCAGGCAAAGATACTACAAAAAAAGAAAATTACAAACCAATAACACTGATGAATATGAATGCAAAAGTCCTCAACAAAACACTAGCAAACAGAATCCAACAACACATTAAAAGGATCATACACCATGATCAAGTGGGATTTATCCCAGAGATGCAAGGATTCTTCAATATACGCAAATCAATCAATGGGATACACCATATTAACAAATTGAGGAATAAAAACCATATAATCATCTCAATAGATGCAGAAAAAGCTTTTGACAAAATTCAACACCAATTTACGATAAAAACTCTCCAGAATTTGGGCAAAGAGGTGAACTTACCACAACATAATAAAGGCCATATGCTACAAACCCACAGAAAACATCATTCTCAACCGTGAAACACTGAAAGCATTTCCTCTGAGATCAGGAACAAGAAAAGGATGTCTACTCTCTCCACTATTATTCAACATAGTTTTGGAAGTCCTAGTGTGAGAAATCAGAGAAGAAAAAGAAATAAAAGAAATCCAAATTGGAAAAGAAGTTGTAAAACTCTCACTCTTCACAGATGACATGATAATATATGTAGATAATCCTAAAGATGCCACCAGACAAGTACTAGAGCTAATCAATGAATTTGGTAAAATTGCAGGATACAAAATTAATGCACAGTAATCACTTGAATTCCTATACACTAGCAATGAAAGGTCAGAAAGAGAAATTAAGGAAACAATCCCATTCATCCCTACAACAAAAAGAATAAAATACACAGGAATAAACCTACCTAAGGAGGTCAAAGAGCTCTACTCAGAAAACTATAAGACACTGATGAAAGAAATTAAAGATGACACAAAGAGATGGAGAGATATACCATGATCTTGGATTGGAAGAATCAATATTGTGAAAATGACTATACTACCCAAAGCAATCTACAGATTCAATGCAATCCCTATCAAGTTACCAATGGCACTTTTTACAGAACCAAAACAAAAAAAATCTTAAAATTTGTATGGAGACGCAAAAGACCCCAAATAGCCAAAACAATCTTGAGGGAAAAAACCAGAGCTGGAGGAATCAGACTTATTGACTTCAGACTATACTACAAAGTTACAGTAATCAAGACAGTATGGTACTGGTACAAAAACAGAAATATAGATCAATGGAACACGATAGAAAGCCCAGAGATAAATGCACGCACCTATGGTCAACTAATCTATGACAAAGGAGGCAAGAATATACAATGGAGAAGAGAGAGTCTCTTCAATAAGTGGTGCTGGGAAAACTGGAAGCTACATGTAAAAAAAATGAAATTAGAACACTCCCTAACACCATACACAAAAATAAACTCAAAATGGATTAAAGACCTAAATGTAAGATCAGAAAATATAAAACTTTTAGAAGAAAACATAGGAAGAACACTGTTTGACATAAATCACAGCAAGATCTTTTTTGACCCTCCTCCCAGAGTAAGGGAAATAAAAACAAAAATGAACAAAAGGGGGCTTCCCTGGTGGCGCAGTGGTTGAGAGTCCGCCTGCCGATGCAGGGGACGCGGGTTCGTGCCCCGGTCCGGGAGGATCCCACATGCCGCGGAGAGGCTGGGCCCGTGAGCCATGGCCGCTGGGCCTGCACGTCCGGAGCCTGTGCTCCACAACGGGAGAGGCCACAGCAGTGAGAGGCCCGCGTACCGCAAAAAAAAAAAAAAAAAAAAAAAAAAATGAACAAAAGGGACCTAATGAAACTTCCAAGCTTTTGCACAACAAAGGAAAGTATAAACAAGTTGAAAAGCAACTCTCAGAATGGGAGATAGTATTTGCAAATGAATGAACGGACAAAGCATTAATCTCCAAATTATATAAACAACTCATGCAGCTCAGTATTTAAAAAAACAAACAATCCTGTCAAAAAATGGGCAGAAGCTTCCCTGGTGGCGCAGTAGTTGAGAGTCCGCCTGCCGATGCAGGGGACACGGGTTCGTGCCCCGGTCCAGGAAGATCCCACATGCCGCGGAGCAGCTGGGCCCGTGAGCCATGGCCGCTGGGCCTGCGCATCTGGAGCCTGTGCTCCTCAACGGGAGAGTCCACAGCAGTGAGAGGCCCGCGTACCGCAAAAAAAAAAAAAAAAAAAAAAATGGGCAGAAGACCTAAACAGACATTTCTCCATAGAAGATATACAGATTGCCAACAATCACATGAAAGGATGCTCAACATCACTAATCATTAGAGAAATGCAAATCAAAACTACAATGAGGTATCACCTCACACCAGTCAGAATGGCCATCATCAAAAAATCTACAAACAATAAATGCTGTAGAGGATGTGGAGAAAAGGGAAGCCTCTTGCACTGTTGGTGGGAATGTAAAATGATAGAGCCACTATGCAGAACAGTATGCAAGTTCCTTAAAAAACTAAAAATAGAACTACCATATGACCCATTAATCCTACTACTGGGCATGTACCCTGAGGAAACCATAATTCAAAAAGAGTCATGTACAACAATGTTCACTGCAGCTCTATTTACAATAGCCAGGACATGGAAGCAACCTAAGTGTCCATGAACAGATGAATGGATAAAGAAGATGTGGCATATATATACAATGGAATGTTACTCAGCCATAAAAAGAAACAAAGCTGAGTTATTTGTAGTGAGGTGGATGGACCTAGAGTCTGTCATACAGACTGAAGTAAGTCAGAAGGAGAAAAACAAATACTCTATGCTAACACATGTATATGGAATCAAAAAAGAAAAAAAGGTCATGAAGAACTTAGGGGTAAGATGGGCATAAAGACACAGACCTACTAGAGAATGGACTTGAGGATATGGGGAGGGGGAAGGGTAAGCTGTGACAAAGTGAGAGAATGGCCTGGACATATATACACTACCAAAATAAAATAGATAACTAGTGGGAAGCAGTCCCATAGCACAGGGAAATCAGCTCGTTGGTCTGTGACCACCTAGAGGGGTGGGATATGGAGGGGGGGAGGGAGGGAGATGCAAGAGGGAAGAGATATGGGAACATAAGCGTATGTATTACTGATTCACTTTGTTATAAAGCAGAAAGTAACACACCATTGTAAAGCAATTATATTCCAATAAAGATGTTAAAAAAAATCTACAAACAATAAATGCTGGAGAGGATGTGTAGAAAAGAGAACACTCTTGCACTGTTGGTGGGAATATAAAATGATACAGCTGCTATGCAGGACAGTATGGAGATTCCTTAAAAACTAAAAACAGAAGTACCATACGACCCAGCAATCCCAGTACTGGACATATACCCTGAGAAGGCCATAATTCAAAAAGAGTCATGTATCAAAATGTTCATTGCAGTTCTATTTACAATAGCCAGGACACTGACAGATGAATGCCCATCGACAGATGAATGAATAAAGAAGTTGTGGTACATATATAGAATGGAATATTACTTATCCATAAAAAGGAACAAAATTGGGTCTTTTGTAGAGATGTGGATGGTCCTAGAGACTGTCATACAGAGTGAAGTAAGTCAGAAAGAGAAAAACAAATGCTAACACATATATGTGGAATCTAGAATAATGGTACAGATCAACTGGTTTGCAAGGCAGAAATAGAGACACAGATGTAGAGAATAAACATATGGACACCAAAGGACGAAAGCGGTGGTGTGGTCGTGGTGGGATGAATTGGGAGATTGGGATTGACATATATATATATACTAATATGTATAAAATAAATAACTAATAAGAACCTGCTGTATTAAAATAAAATTAAACTCAAAGAAAAAGAATTTAAATCCTATTATGCTTATTTACATAACTGGTACCTAGCTTTTTAAAGATGCTCAGTATATGTTAGGTTAAACACAAAGTTTTAGGGAAGAGATCAGTTGAACACAATGTTGAGATGATGGGTGTGCAATTTAAATCAAAAAATTTTACTCAGTGAGAGATGAGAGCCCTGTAATTATCTGAAAGCTTCAGTGCAGTGCAATAAGTATGTGAATTGTAACTCAAAGGGTGAGAATAGGAGTAGTGGTCTCCTTTGGAGATGCTTTTCAGGGAAGTATGTGGCTAAGGAAAATCCAAATTGCAGTTAGGATGAGATGGCAGCAGAACATCTGTAGAAAGGAATGAGCTTTTAGGAGTTCAATTTATAACTTAAAAGCCTTTGCAGAGACCTGGTATAAGAGCTGGTTGAGAGAAAAATGGTCTATGGAATGAGAGTAGCAGTGATATATATACACTACCAGATTTAAAATAGCTAGTGGGAAGCTGCTGCATAGCACAGGGAGATCAGCTCTGTGCTTTGCGATGACCTAGAGGGGTGGGATAGGGAGGGTGAGAGGGAGGCTCAAGAGGAAAGGGATATGGGGATATACGTATACATATGGCTGATTCACTTTGTTGTACAGCAGAAGCTAACACAGTATTGTGAAGCAATTATATTCCAATAAAGATCTATTTAAAAAAAGTATATGCATAAATTTAAAAGAAATGCATTTGAACTTAAAAAAAAAAAGAGCTTTCAGACCCCTGTTGAGAGCAGGAATTTGAACACAGAAAGGCAAGTTTGGAGAACCAGGAGGACAGAAATGAGGAGTGGAAGGAGGGTTTAGGGATTTGTTAATGCTGAAAGATTGGTAGGATCTGCATGGATCTGACTGGGAAGTGGTGTTAACTTTGCACAATTTTTCTCCAGTCTGGTCTGGAAATTTCCTTTCTTGACACTTTTTTGTCCCTGTTAGAACAATGCAGACATTCTAAGTTGAAAAACCTTAGTCCTATTAGATACCTTCTACTCTAATTTTCTGTGATACTAAAAGTAAAGAGAAACCTATCCTATCAAATATCTTTCAGGACACTGGCATAGCATCCTTTAACCTGACAGAGGTCTCTTTAGACTAGAGACAGAGGTTCTCAACCCTGGCTACACATTAGAATCCCTTGGGTGCTTTAACATAATTCCTGTGCCTGGGCCCCCAACCCTCAGAAATTCTCAAATATTTGGGATGGAGCCCAGGCACAGTTCAATTTTAAGAACTGGCCAGGTGATTTCTAATTTGCAGCCAAAATCGGAAGATGTAGGTCCAGAATTTCTCAAATCATGATCTTCATGCATACAGCTTTCCAGGCCAGATCTCCAAACCATCAAATCAAATTCTTAGAATTTGGTGGCTGAATCTTGGAATCATAATGTTCTAATACACTCAACTAATTCTTATGGAAAATTATGGAGTGGTATGAGAACCACTGCTTTCAGACTGAAACATTCAGTTAATTCAGAAGAAAGTATCTCATTCCTAACTCTTAAACAGTTTAGATGGATTTTTCAAGAGAGATCAGAATGAAGCCCAGCATCATTTCATTTTGACTCCCACCCATCAAATTTCATGAGTTGAGTAAGTTCCTTTAGGAATTAGCATAGTCAGCACACTCTTCAGTCAAACTGAAGGGTAGTCCTTGGAGAATCAGTTTTCAGAGATCCTTGAGCTTGGAGACAATAAAGGACTCTGGATCCAAGTGGCATTTTGTTCTCTGATTTCTTTCCTCAAGCAAACATTTGAAGTCACACTGAGCCTTTACTATTGAGCACACAAAAAAAATCCTCTTTGTTGCTTAGTTGCCTAATTGAGTCTCTCTTCTCATGAGACAATCTGTTACTTCCTAAAGACTAAGACCTCAAAAACACACACATGCCAAGAGCAATCACATTTTGCTTAGGGGTCCTGGAAAGTGTAAGCTCAACTAGCAAGACCTGACTTGTCTACACCAAAATGACACACTCCAGCAACAAATGTTAATTTAACGGTAGAATTGTTGAAGCACCTTCAATAATTTTTTAAGCTTTATCTTTACAACAGCTCATGCAGGATAGCAAGCTCTAATATCTTTCTATATGGCAAATGTAGAACATGAAGTTCAGAGAGGTAAACTAACTTAGCTACATAAACTCAGAAACATAGCTGTGTAGTTGAGACTTGAACCCAGTTCATACTGAGACCAAAGCCTGGGCTTTTTCTAAAACAACACACTGCTCTGTGCAATTTAGTGAGGATTAGGTCCTGAAACTCACTTGCTGAGTTTCTTTGTATGAATCCTCAGAGTTTCAGTTATCCTATCTGTAAAAATGTGAATGTGTATTTAGACAGAGGATTAGAAACTGAAAACCCACATCCAAATGAAGGACTTATTTTATTTGGAAAAGTCAGGTTATGTATGCAGTTAGGAAGTGTGTGGTAATCAGTACTATTATTAAGCAAATATTTCCACTTAGCTTCCTCTGACACACAATTAAATTGCCCATATTCACTCCTTAGGATTTATTTGTATCTGTGTGAGTTGCTTTGGCCAGTTAAACACACAGCAAATGTTTGAGAGCCAGTGCACAATTAGACTCATTCTTGTTTTTCCTCTGTCATGGCAAGTGACAGTGTTTGGGATGGTGGCTGCATTGTCAGTCTGGGTCCAGGAGTGAAGAATGTGGAACAGAGCCCACAGCAAACATGTAGTCTTAGCAGAAAATAGTCTTATATTGTTACAAATTTCTAAAATGGTGGTGGTTGTTTGTTATAGCAGCCTAACCTCACCTGTGCTGAATGCTATAGAAATTAGTGTCCAGTAGTGCGTTCTACATTCCAACACCACCAAAAATAACGACAACAACCATAACTGAATATATGTTGCATTTTCTTAGTGGTCATTTGGCAGGTGGTAAGGAAACTGATATCAAAAGCTGGAAGGATGGTTTTCTATCTTATTCAATGGCAAACATTTGGTAAAAGTATTATCTGCAGTAACTGGAGGAAGAAGTAGGAAAACAGAATGGTAATACTGAGCTATCACATGAAAGAAATGAGCTCTGACAATTGGCCAGTTTTCAAAAAGAAATAAAAGAGAAGAGAAAGAATAATGAAATCCATGTATTTGTAGGTTTGGAAATGACAACTGCTTCTTAACCCCAACAACTAAAACATAAAACCAAAAAGGCCTTTGAAAAACAAATATTGGTTAGAGCTCAGCCTTATTACAAGGATCAAATCAAGAGTATGATTGGACTAAGATGTCTCAGAGTACTGTTGTGGTATCCAGTAAATCCCTCAATTAAACAAAATCGCTCAGAGAAGAGGTGACAATGGCTTTTCACGGAAGCCTGCTGTACTTAAGGTACCCACAAATAAATCAAGAAAGCAAAAGTGAGAATCATGGGGTTGAGAAAGCAAATACACACAAACCACACACATACATGAAAACATAATCTAGGGATTATAACTAGGAAAAAAAATGCAGGTAGTACTATTTTGATGGTTAATTTTATGTGTCCACTTGACTGCCCCAGAGAGTGCCCAGATATTTGGTCAAACATTATTCCAGGTGTATGTGAGAGTGTTTTTGGATAAGAATTGCATTTGAATCTGTAGACTGAGTAAAGCAGATTGCCCTCCCTAATGTGAGTGGGCCTCATCCAATTAGTTGAAGGCCTGAATAAAACAAAAAGGCAAATCATCCCTCTAATAGGAGGGAACTTCCCCTGTCTGACTGCCTTGAGCTGGGATATCTT
This sequence comes from Globicephala melas, assembly GCF_963455315.2. NCBI lineage: Eukaryota > Metazoa > Chordata > Mammalia > Artiodactyla > Delphinidae > Globicephala > Globicephala melas. The sequence continues at coordinate 101,267,085 of NC_083320.1, read as the reverse complement.
TTTTTTTTTCTGCCTTCAGACTTGAACTGAAACAATGGTTCATTCTGGGTCTTGAGCTTGCTGGCTGGAATTTACACCATTGGCCCTCCTGATTCTCAGGACTTTGGATTCAGACTGTAACTACATCACTGGCTCTCCTGGTCCTCCAGCTTTCTGTGTGCAGATTGTGGGATTTTTCAGCCTCCATAATTGTGTGAGCCAATTCCTTGTAATAAATCCTCGTTCTCTTTACATATATGTCTTATTGGTTCTGTTTCTCTGCAGAACCATGACTAACACACCTAGTAAGTTCTTGTGAGACTTACAGCCAAAGAAACTTCCAGCATGTACTAAACAATCTGTGATCATATAAATATTAACCTAATCTTTGGGCCCTGAAACTTTCTGTGTTCAGGAAGTGGTCTGAGAAAGCTACTCAGCCCCAAAGAGAGTGTATTCCCCAATGCCTACTATGCATGTGGATAAAGATAATAGGTGAAGAAGAACTTTTCAGAAAGCAGAACTGAGGTCTGCAGAGAGCAAGGGCCTTGAGAGTTTCTTCCAAGGAGTAGAATCAGTGTTTAACCAAAGAATATCCCCATCTTCAATGAAGGTAGTCCTTGCAAATATCTGCACCATGGGATTTCAGCATATCTATAAACCAGTGTTTGCTGTCCAACTCCTGCGATTTTTCATTGCAGGAGTGTTCATTGCTGTTTTTCTGCCCCAGCCCCTAGTGTGTGTTGATATGCGGAGGGGGCAGGTTTAACTTTTTAGTTCAAAGATCTCCAGATTGCAAGAAGACATCTGGGACTGAAGTAAAGACTTCACAGGTCACCCAGAGAGTATGGACTTTTAGCTTGATACTTTGACAAAGTGGGATTCTGGGGCTGTCTCCCTTAGTGATGAGAATGTATTTTTTTGTGTAAAAAGGAGAATGAACTGAATATTTGGTGACACGAAGGGAGCCTGCATCCCCTCGCTAAATATTTCTGTCATCACTTTCTGATACATGGTAGGACAGCACTTCCTCTGTTCTCTTCCCCTCAACTCTTACTTGGAATTAGGCATACCATGAGCATCAAGTGGAAGTACATGTGTCACTCCAGAGTAGCCTTTAGCCACTTTAGCAAGCCAGTGAGTGACTTGCCAAATTTTCTCTTCTCCGTCCAATATAATGGGTATCACATGCTAAGTGACTTAGATTTGGAAATTCTTTGTTACTGAGGCTTAACCCAGACTGCTGACTGCTTCACAGAACATGCATTCCCTCCAACTTATAACCAGCTGCTTCACTATTTACACTACCTATCTGGCCCTGCAAGGCATTAAGTTTGCAACTCCTGAAGACAATTTCTAAATTTTTCATCAATAAAATTCTGCATTTCTCACCCATTTCCCTCCCTCTGAGCAGAACTACATTCAAATTGAATTTGGACTCTATAATACAAAATTTACAAACTTTAGACTAAGGAATCCTATATTTCAGGCTTGAGTTCATTATTTACCAGCTATATAAACCTTGATGAGTAGGTTAGCCTTGATGAATTGGTCTATTAAAAAAAAAGAAGATAAAATACCAACCATACCTACTTGACAGCAAAACTAGTGAGGAAATAACATACATGAGAGCATATTACCAAATAAAAAGCACCGGGTTATTATTATCCTTGAATAATGACTCCTCACATTGCAAAGTCACACACACACACCCGTATATATATATATATCTCAGAAAGTCCTTTTTCCTCCCTGTCAAAAATTCCTCGTTGTAGTTAAAACAAGTTTGTACTTACCCCATCCTCAGTGCAGATAAACTTGCTACTGACTGTCATAGATGTGAAGACAAATTCTCCACAGAATTTCTTTAGAGTCCAAGTTATATTCTCAATCCATAGCCATCGAGCCCACTCCATATATAAAATCATAATTTTCATTTATCAGTTTTTAAAAATTATTTTTTCTAAATGCTTGGCTGAATAAGACATCTGTATGAATTTTTTCTATTACATACTAATGACTGTTTATATCTCTATCATAGCACTTAACCCAATTTGCCTACATTAGAATCAATTTTCTATCTTCCACATTAAATTGTCAGTCCTTTGAAGGATTATGTCTACATATATTTTTGTATGTATCCAGAAACTTATTCAATTAATAGATTGGATTTAGCATATTTAAATAAAATTAACAGATTTAAATTAAATTGGTATATATAAACAATTCAAATTAAAAATCCATAATAGTATAGTAATATAGACATATATTATTATGCTATATGTGTATATACACATATAGCATATATACAGTTGACCTTTGAACAACGGGAGTAGGGGGTTAGGGGAGCTGACCCTCTGTGCAGTCAAAACCCTGCATGTAACTTATAGTCAGCCTTTCATAAAGGAGGTTCCTCCTTATTTGTCATTCTGAATCTGCAGATTCAACCAACCAAGGACTGTGTAGAATTTACTGTTGAAAAAAAATCCTCTTATAAGTGGACTCACACAGTTCAAATATGTTTTTCAAGGTCAACTCTATATAGTTATAATAAATCCATAATATTATATATATATATAATTTAGTATTATAATATAGGACTTCTAATAACAATTATTTGCTACCAAGCACATACTGATCTTAAAAAATGTTTATAAATCTTGCATAGCCTGTATTACCTCCCTAATGCCTCTCAGGATATGCACTTACAGTGTGGAAAGAGCACAGGCTTTGTAATTTACTGGCTGTGAGGTCATGTACATGTATTTGGCCCTTTGGAGGGTCAGTTTACCTGTCTGTACAATTGACATGGTAGTACCCATCTCATTGCCCTGCTGTGGAGTCAACTGAGAAGTAGACATAAAGTTTCTGGTGAATTACAGTAATCATCCAAATTTCATTTCTTACCTGGATTCATGAAGAGGATCTAACTTTCACAGTATGCTTTTCTCTCCAGGTATGGACTGGAATTTTTCCCCCTTTGGCCCAATGTACTTTAATTTGAAAACCTGAAGGTTAAAAATACAAAGGAAGCTTTGCCTTCTTTTCCAGTCTATAAAATAACAAGGAAAACCCTGAGTTGGAAGCGTAATTCAACATTTCAAATATCCTGTACTGTCTTCATTGAAATAGCCAATACAGTTTAAAAAACTTCCCATTTGTCATTACAGTGATAATTAATAGATATTATTTTACATACAGAATATTATATTTTTGTATAAAAAAGTATATATGCCAGCATACATGAATGTATTTATGGGAAAATGCTATATAAATGTAAGTTGATTTTTTAAAACATTATCATTTCGTTATATTTTTGTTACTTAAGAATGATACACAGTCTGCATGTGCTTCCTCCTTCATTTGGTCAATACAAGTAAAAGCTTTTGCTTTTTGATAATATTGGCAAATATTACTAATTAACCACTTGAATTTGAGGTTTCTCTTCTAATGGCTTTGGCAATATCTGTTTCAGTTGTATCTGATAAATAAAACAACAAATGAATTCATTCAATTTTTTTTGCTGATGCTTCAAAAACAATATCAAATAAATCACCACTTCTAAATGTATATTCTTAATGTCCAATACTGACTTTTGCATCCCATCTGAATTATGAAGGGTATATATTAAGTCTATTTCAAACAACAAAAATGTACTTTTCTTAGGAATAAATTTGTTTAATACAAATTTGTTTAATAACTGCTAGCCAGGGCTAAAGATTAGATATTATTGCATTGTATATGTATGCCACATTTTGTATATCCATTCATCCATTGATGGGCATTTGGGTTTTATCCACCTTTTAGCTATTGTGAATAATGCTGCTATTAACATGTGGTACAAATATCTGTTTGAGTCCCTGCTTTCAAATATTTTGGGTATATACCCCAAAGTGGAATTTCTAGATCATATGCTGATTCTATGTTTAAGTTTATGAGGAAACGTCAACTCTTTTCCACAGCTGCTGCATCATTTTACATTCTTACCAGCAATGTATAAGGATTAGAATTTCTTCACATCCTCATCAATGCTTGTTATTTAAAACATTTAATAATAGCTATCTTAATGGGTGTGAAGTGACAATTTAGATGATTTTTGAATAATACACGTTTAAATGTTAACTGATTGGGCTAAGAGTTATGAGGCTATGCAACAATTTTCACCAGACCCACAAAGATCCTTTGAAATCCAGGACATTTGATCACAGTCTGGTTATGCTCTTCGGATTTGAATGCACTTCAGATATAATATCCTAAATCCTCATTCCCCCATTTACCTCTCTTCCTTAATAGTTTGTGCCTCTGTTAAGGCCATGAATATTATGATGAGAAGAAATACAGGCTGGCCCATGGCCTGACTTTAATTAATCATGGAGCTGTCCCTCTGGGCCAGGATATCACTGTAGCATCCTTCTTAGGACATGCTCTTAGCAGCCACTAGCAATTATTTCTATTTGGCCCTCAAGGTGCCTACCAGCCTTCCCTTTATCAATACAACTATCTCACATTACAGATGGAGAAACTGAGGCTCAGAAAGTTGATCTTTCCACTAGTGCTCCTATTATTAGTCGCCTTTTAAAAGATGAGGGACCCAGGCTCAGAGAGAGTTGAGATGCTTGGCTGAGATTCCTGAATTCCTGAATCCTAAACCAGTGATCTTCCTACTACCACAGGAAATTTCTGGCAAACATGGAGCTTACCTTTCTTCTTGATCCAAGATTAAAAGCAAGAAAAAATATGCCAAAACCACTTTCTTCTTCCTTCTGTAAGCCTAATGTCTTTACTAGGACACTAAAAGTTAGAACAAAAGTTCTGACTATAAATTTACATTTTTATCTTTGCGGACTTAATATTTGTTCAGCACAAGTTTATCTTGAGATTTTCCTACTAGTATTGTATTTTTAAGCCTCACTGTTTTCCTGTGTATTTTTTAATTTAACCAAATAAATTAAGACTATAGATATACCTGAGAATTGAAGCTCCAAATGTGATCTTCCATAACTTAAAAATATTGCAGTCTGGCCATGTCTTCTGAACTCCAAATATTTATCTTAGGGGCAATCTTTCTTTGCCTAGCAATACAGGGCCAAGCTTTAAGTTGGCAGACCACCAAACCCTACCAGGTGACTTCGGTCCCTGAGTGACTGACTGCCTTTAAATGGCCCATGTTTTATTAGAGTGTGTGATTAAAACATGAAGACAAGTAATAAAATCATGCCCAGGGAGACCATCTGAATATATGGTCTAGGCTCAAGAGAGGATTGATTTGGGTTCTACTAAAATGAATTATGGTGGGCCATAATGTAGGGTTGTTGTGCCATGAACCCTGTCACAGAGTATTTCCATATGGATTGCATCACCGTGTACATGAGGGATCACATCGGCAGATTCATATGTACCAGATCATAGACCTAGAGAAGTTGCTCCTGCCAGTGGAGCTATCTCCTACCCAGCCTTTAATAAACAAACTTTGTCTCTTCCTATAGTCTTCTCTGGCCCTCAGGCTGGGTACAATATCTTTCTCTGTTCTCCCTTTGTGACCTGTGAGTATCTTTGCCATGACTCTTATCATACTTGGCTGTAAATGTTAACTTTCTTGTTTGTCACAGGAGATTATGAGTTCCTTAAGAATGGGAAATAATTTTCATGAGCTTTTATATCCTGAGCGTCTAACATAATAGAAGGTAGTCAATAAATATTTGCTGCATGAATGAATATAACTTGTGGACAAAATTCCATGGATTTATTTCTTAGTAGATCTTTCGCCTATCTCTATCATGGTATTAGGGTATGCCTTTATTTAATGACTTACCTGTCACCCTGCTATACTGTAAACACCTTTGGGGCAGGAACTGTAAGACATTCATTCAGGTACCCCTGGTTCCTCTCCATAGTAATGATCCAGTGGGGCATTATGACCTGCTGCCACCCTCCTCTCCACCCTCATTTTATATCACTTCTCACCTCTTCCTCTATGTCAGGTTACACGAACCATCTCCCAGATGGTTCACTTTTGCTTCTGTATATTTACATTCGCTATTCCTACTTTTACCCTGAACATTCCTCTCCTCCTCCCTTACCCCTAATTTCCCTTTAGGTCCAGCTTAAACATCACATCTTTCATATGGGCTTGCATCCCAACCCTCTTGGGTTGGGCTTGATGCTCCTATGACTTGCTCACACCAGCCTTGGTGTTTGCTCGATCATCCCCTTTATTCTATTGTGTCATTCCTTTGGAATAGAACATCTTCCTTTCTGAACTGTCAAGTCCATGGATCTTGTGCTCCAACGATTTCCCAGCATCCACCACAGTGCCTGGCATCTATCAGATACATAATTAACATTTCTTGAGACATAAAAATTTCCCACAATCTGGCTCCACCCTCCCCAATTTGCCACATTTCTCGTGCATCCCAACTTAACCTCTTTATTCCATAAAATTTACAGCTAGTTTTCTCCCTGAGAGTTCTGCCTGCAATGCCTTTCCACTTTTTCCTAACTCTGCTTAAACTCCATTTTCTCCAATAAATTTTTATTGGCTTCATCAGTACTCATTTATTGCCTGACCCTTAGAAATCTATTATATTATCCCCTGCACCACATGGATTATTTCCTGAGAAAATGGCACCTAGTGCTGTTATGGAATGTGGCATTTGCCTCTCCAACCAGAATATTTGCTTTGGTAGCTTCCACTGTAACGCTGCCTCTGCTCCATGGTGCTCCCTTCCCATGCCAGTTCAAGCTGGGCAAAATCAGATTCTATAAACACAGTCTGTATTATAATAAATGGTAGACGGGAAACAGATGGTGTGAAAATCAACCTGTGAAAATTTGATTTTGATAGTGCAAAAGAAGCATCAAAGTAGTCATTGTGGGCCAAAAAAAACAAGGAAAGAAACAGGATTTTATTGAACTTCTTTGCCCTTATTTTATGGTTTTATGTTGATTTTTTCTTTTCTTTTTTTTTATGTTACCTTTTCTGTGTTTGAGGTCTTTACAGTTTTGTTTTTTTTTTTTTTTTTTTTTTTTTTTTTGCGGTACGCGGGCCTCTCACTGTTGTGGCCTCTCCCGTTGCGGAGCACAGGCTCCGGACGCGCAGGCTCAGCGGCCATGGCTCACGGGCCCAGCCGCTCCGCGGCACGTGGGATCTTCCTGGACCGGGGCACGAACCCGTGTTCCCTGCATCGGCAGGCGGACTCTCAACCACTGCGCCACCAGGGAAGCCCCTACAGCTTTAAATCTAGCTCTAGTGAAGGCTTAAAACAAATTACCTTTGACTTCAATTTCAGACCATTTTAAACTCATCTGGGAGGTGGGAGACCTGAATTCTGGTCCTATCAAAGTGTCCCTAAGTAGCTGTGTGATTTTCTGCAAGTCACTTGTTCTCTCTGCCTCTCCACAATGAAAGGTGATATTGAATGATCTTAAATGACCTGGGAAAACATGGCACACCTTTCTAAGTCATTCTTTCACCATTCTCCTCTCTCATATTTATCATTCCACTCAGCTAGTGCAGTTTCATTACTACCCCTCAGCCAGGTATTCCCCCAATCAGGAAAGCCATCTTGATCATTTTCCTCCAAGTGATGTTCACTTCCCCTACCCATCATGATTCAAAATTTGTTCTTTCAAAAGATAACTAAGTACCCCACAAGGATGCCAGTTATTTCCTCGTGCATAATTCATTTGATAGAATATTTAATTTGCTGATGTTCTTTCCTATAAACTTCTCTTAAGTTCCCCTAAATCATAATCTCAAATTTTCATTAGTTTTTTGTCTTCTAATACATTTATAACCTCTGCATAGTGTAACACAATTATCTCCTAATAGTAAGAACCAGAACAGAGAACTCAGGCAAAATGATGAAGTTGGCAAAAAGGACTTTGCTTAAGCTTTGTACAGAGAAAGGATTTAGACAAGGAAAGGACTGACCTCTTACTTATGGAGGAGAATGTCATGGTCAGAATGACAAAAAGCAGATATGTCCAACTCTTATTTTCTTTCTATCTTCTTTGTTTAAGAGGCTGGGTTTTAAACTACTAAAGATTGAGCTGCCACCTGACATATCATTGGGAAGAAGGTAAGAAAGTGCCCAGTTGCATTAAATAATTACGATTCCAGATTAAAATCAGTGAAATTGCAGGGTAGAGAGGATGTAGGATTGCACATGTATTTTAAGTTCCTGCTGAGATATCATGAAATATGAGAGATAGGACAAAGAGGGAGGGGGCTGGCAGAGAGCAGGAAATGCATCTGAGGCAGCAGCACACCAAGAGAGCAGGAAAGGCAGTGGCTAGTGCTGAGGACAATGCATTCTGGCTCCAGCTTGTTCAGATTTGCATCCTGTTTCTAGCATTCTAGCTCTTGGCCTTAGGCAAGTGACTTACCTCCATGCCTCCATCTCCTGAGCTGAAAGATGGACATGGTAACAGCTAACTTTTGTTGCTTGATGTGAGCACTAAGTTAATAATGTTGCCGAGTTTGTAGACTAGCACCCACCAAAGGGTGACACTCAAGAAATGTGGACAAACATTTCTTTTTGACATAACTCTTCGAAATTCTTGAGTAGACTAATAAATGGGTGGCATTTGAATATTTTGGGGAGAAAATATTGATTACAGGGCAGCCAGAACCCATGTTCTCAGTCAAGCCCGACTACACTCGTTGCTTCTTTGATGACACATACGATGGCGGATCAGTAGAATTCTACAGTGTCTATCTACATTCAGCCAAGCGTGAAATGACGCTTCTCACCATGATCACATAGACACAATGGGGAAACAGGGGAATGTTCGAAAGTCCATTACAAAGAGATGAGATAAAACAACTTCCCCCAAATCTTGTTGATTAATAAATTGCCATCAAGCTGCAGGAGAATCTCTACCTGTAGAAAACAGGGCTCTGTTCTTAGTCTCGTCTTATTCAAAATGCTCACGAATTACCAGAGTAAAACACAAAAGATAAGGTCATTAAGTCTGTATCTTTCACCCAAAGGAGAAAGTTTTCATGTAAAGGAAAACAGCCTGAAGATTTTGATTATCTGCAGTATTAGAGGAATTCCAAGATAGTTTTAGGGGTTAAATGTAAAATGCTACATTTATGGGAATTCCCTGGAGGTCCAGTGGTTAGGACTCTGTGCTTTCACTGCCGAGGGAGGAGGTTCAACCCCTGGTCAGGGAACTAAGATCCCACAAGCTGTGCATGGAGAGGCTAATAAATAAATTGCTACATTTAGATTGAAAGAGGTGAGAGGTATGGCTTGGCACCAATTCTGGTTTTCCAATGACCTAAAGTCTTAACATTAGGTAACAATATTTTTAGGACACTAATGGAAAAGCATTCTCCAAACAAAGGAAGGGGATACTCCCTCTGTGTTCTCCAGCCGTGGTTGGAACATCCCTGGAGAAGAAGCGGGGCCCAGCCTGTTCAGCACTTGCCATGTGCCAGACATTGTTTTGACCAGTGTACGGATGTTGATAAATTTAAGTCTGTGTCATGTTCTTGATGTGACATTTTAAAATGGAAGTTGAGAAAACACACAGAACCCACAGGAAGTAACCAGATGGTAAGGAGTTAGGATGACCCTCAGGGAAGTAAAGATGAAGAGAAGAGAAATACCTTTAATTTATTTTTAAATACCATCTTGGTAAAAAGAATTAGGATCAAGAGATGGATATAACAGTGAGGTCCAATTTAAAGAAAACCTTTTAGGGAAACTAGAGAGAGCTCTCTGACCCCACAAGAGCCCAGGTCAAGCCGGAGAATCTCTAGTGAAAGAGATTTTGTGTCGGATGCTGCCCCGGGTTAGGTTAGATGACTTCTGGGCTTCTTTCAATTCTGTATCCTGTGGCTCACTATTAACAAATGATTGAATACTATTTTTAAATTAAAAAAAAATAAGATTTTGTGATTTATGACATTAAATCTGAGCCATAAAGTCTATTTTCACTCTCCAATGTTTTACCGGTTTCCCAAACCACAAATATCCTGTTAAGATAAAACACAATTTTCGATGAAAGAGAAGTGAAATAATGACCTAAAAAGGTATAATATCCAGGAAAATGTCCCCGGTAACCACTATTTTTTTCTTCAAGTCCACGAAGAAAAGAGACTTCAGTTCTAGCATTGTCTCTCATCTGATGCCATAAATACTCTGTCCCTGGGAACAGAGATAGGGAGCTGGTGTACTATGATCCTTCTTTGTGGTTTTTAATCTTTCATCTTCCCAGAGGCATGTTACTGAAAGGAAGTGATCATGTACCATCAAGCACTTCTGGAATATCAAAATATGACTCTCCTTAACAGTCTTTTTCCCTCTTTAAGTGTACAACTCACAGAATTGTTTTCTGAGCTATGTATCCTTTACAAACTTTTCTCTTCACTCACCGTTTCCTTACAAACCCAGGGTAGAACCATATATTTTTAACTGGCTTCCCATATATGTCTGCTGTTAACTGTCACTTCACCCTCCTGATGAAAATGTTTGCTTCCAATGTCTTTTTAAGACAAATATGCTGCACAAACTGTACTGGTTCTAAAAATTGTTAATAATTCTTCACTGCACATTTTTTTCTTCTAAAGCAAATGGCTTGTTGCAACCAATGGAAGCCTGATTCTACTTATAAGGAGGAAGCTGCTCCTCTTCTAGAAGATTTTATCATTCTTTGGCACGAAGATAGACCTTAGTTTATTGGCCCAAGATGATTTCAGCAAAATTGTGTCCACATAACTGCAGAAGTAATTAAGCTCACATGGGGCTATCTGTCCTGCTGTCAAGGAATGGGGAAAAGTCCCTGGTGCAATTTAACGTAAGAAATGCTGACACTGACTCCTGGAGATAGTAGATAAGAGACATGCTAGATCATGGGAGTCGTTTTCACTCCAGCGGGTCATTGCCATCCATTATGAAGTTGAGACTAACTCTGAAGAGAGCAGAGTGTACTGAATTCAGACAGAAGCCACAGCTGCCAAAAGTTCTGTGTTCAAAGCTCAGCAGAAACCAAAGGAAACATGGTAACGTGGTTTAGATTTGTCAGCCCTTCTAGGCAGGAGACCTGTAGGATAGTGGTGATACTACCAAACAAAACTTGGGTCCGTTTGCCCTCATGCAGTAAAGACAATCTACCAACACCAGGTTGTGGTGAAGGAAAGTGCAGCATTTATTACAGGGCCCCCAGCAAGGAGTCCAAGTAGCTAGTGCTTAAAAGGCCTGAACTCCATGAAGGCTTTCAGGGAAAGGTTTTTAAAGATAGGGAGAAGGAGGGTGGTTGCGAGGTGACTGATCAGCTCGTGGGTATTCTTCTGATTGGTTGGTGGTAAGGTAACTAGGGGTCAACATCATCAGTCTTCTGGTTTTCACCAGTCTGGGGTCTACAGGCTTGTGGGCAGCATACAGTTAACTTGTTCCACCTGGTGGGATTTCAGTATCTGCAAAACAGCTCAGAGGACATGGCTCAGAATATTATCTATAGCTCTTGAGGAGGAACTAAAGTTCCTTGACTTTGTTTAATGGCTAAACTATTATTACTTTGTCTTGTTTGACTCTTTTCCCTTCTTCCTGCATTTTCTCACTTCTCTGATTAAATTTACTCTCAGAGAAGGCCAAAAGGTTACAGACAAGAAGTAGGAGGACAACATGGGGGAGGTCTGTTCCAGAAAAACCCCATACGGTCCTGCTCGAGTATAGTAAGAGGGTGGACAATGGGTCAGGCTGCCTGGGTTTGATTTCTGCCTAGGAATAAAGTCCCAGGTCTTTGTGATACTAAATGTCTGCGCTATGTCCATCACATCAAGCTTCCTGCCTCTGTGCCCTTGTACCTACTTGAGAACCCAGAACATACTAAGCCTTCATTACAGCTGTGTAGAACAAGTGAAGAGGCCAAGATGTTGCATGGCCTATTAAAAATATCCCAACCTAGTTCAAGTTCCTGACCTCCACCTCTGCTGATAACTTTTTGTGGCCTTAGAGAAGTCATTTTGGCTTTTGAGCCTTTATTTTGTGGCCTGTTAAGTGGGACTAATAGCACCAGCTCTAGTGCATGGAGTTCTTTGAGGATAACACGGCACCATGGGTGTAAAAACACCTTTGATAGTATTTTTATTCCATTGAAGGCAGTAAAAGCTATTGGAATAAGATTACCAGGCATGGTGAGATCTGGATAGCAAACAGAGTTGCCAGTCTTCCAAATCTGACAAAGCCCAGAACAGGATAACTATGCCTTTGTGTGTCCCCTGCCCTAAGATGATGTGAGCAGGAAGTTTCTTGGCTGAGACAGTAGATACCTCTGCATTAGGAACATCTTCTTCCTGCTTCTCCATACAGGGCATATGGCAAGATCTTCCAGCAAAAAGACAATAATGTAGACACACCTAATATCATTGGTGTTTCAATCCTCAAGAGGAGGCATTTTTGGAAGAATGGAGGCAATTAGGCATCTTAAAAAAAATTGAAGTATAGTTGATTTACAATATTTTATTAGTCTCAGATGTAGAGCAGAGTGATTCATATATATATATATGTATATATACATATTTATTTATTTATTTATATATATATTCTTTTTCAGATTTTAGGTTATTACAAGATATTGAAAGTAGTTCCCTGGGCTATACAGTAGGTCCTTGTTGTTTGTCTATTTTATATATAGTAGTGTGTATTTGTTATTCCCAAACACCTAATTTATGTCTCCCTCCACCCCAGGTTTCCCCTCTGGTAACCATAAGTTTGTTTTCTATGTCTGTGAGTCTATTTTTCTTTTGTAAATAAGTTCATTTGCATGCTTTTTTATATTCCACATATAAGTGATATCATATATTTGTCTTTCTCTGTCTGACTTACTTCACTTAGTATGATAATCTCCAGGTCCACCCATGTTGCTACCAATGGCATTATTTCGTTATTTTTTATGGTTGAGTAATATTCCATTATATATATATATATATATATATATATATATATATATATGCCACATCTTCTTTATCCATTCATCTGTTGTTGGACATTTAGATATCTTCCATGTCCTGGCTATTGTAAATAGTGCTGCATTGAATACTGGGGTGCATGTATCTTTTTGAAGTATGGCTTTCTCCAGATATATGCCCTGGAGTGGGATTGCTGGATCATATGGCAGCTCTATTTTAAGTTTTCAGAGGAACCTCCATGCTGTTTTCCACAGTGGCTGCACCAATTTACATTTCCCACCAACAGCGCAAGAGGGTTCAATTTTCTCCATACCCTCTCCAGCATTTGTTGTTTGTAGATATTCTGATGATGCCCATTCTAACTGGTGTGAGGTGATACCTCATTGTAGCTTTGATTTACATTTCTCTAATAATTAGTGATGTTGAGCATCTTTTCATGTGCCTCTTGGCCATCTGTATATCTTCTTTGGAGAAATGTCTATTTAGGTCTTCTGCCCAAGGCACCTTTTCTCATAACTAGTGGAAGGAGATGGGAAGACCAAAGGCCCATTGTGTGCATGCCATGCTGCCATGCTCAGTGCCTCTGAGCAGTTACCTTCATAGTCAAAGCGGATTGAGTGTGGACTTAGGCACGGACATGCCAGGATCAAAGTTAGAGCCATGGGATTTTTATTCACTCACTCACTAATTAATTGATTCATGCATTCAAAATATTTATGTCATCAGGTTATAGGCCAGGTACCATTAAAGTATGAATGAAATATTGAAATATGAAGTATTAAAGAAAACAGCAAGATCTCATCTCCTGTGAAACTTAGATTAGGGCAAATAGGCAACAAAGCAAGCCGACAATGGATAAGGGCTGTGATGAAAATAAAACAGAAAAATGTCATAATCTCAGTTTCACTATCCATCAAAGGGAACTCATGATATCAAATCTGCAGTAGTCTTGGGATGAATATACCAAGCACAGTGACTGGTACATAATGGGTGCTTAATCAGTACCTGTTCCTTTAAACATTCTCTTTGATATGAATTCTGTTTTTTACCTCATTTTTATAATATGAATGAAAGCAATATATAATAAAATTTGAAAGAGAAAAGATCTCAGAAGAGTGGTATATAGTCTGAAAGACACCAAACAAAGGAAAAAGAGTGATTGTATACATTTGACTTGCTGTCTGGAGGGAGGGAGGTGATATAGGTGGTCGCCTGTCATGAGTGTTAAGAACAAGCTTAAGTGTAAGCTGGAAAAATTACCTTCCTTTTCCTCATTGGGAGTTTCCCTGAGTCCTCCCTACTTGCCAGTAATGAAAGTCAACCCTCCACTTTTATCTCACAACTCTCTCCAAATCAAGTCCCATTGCTATGTATCTAAAAATCACCTTTATCAATTGTGATGAGGACAGTGGTGCCACCATTTACTGAGCACTTATTATGTGCTAGGTCTGTGTTTTACACAAACCATTTCATTAACTCTCAAAATAGCACTAAGAGAGGTATATATTCACCCCTTTTTTTTATAGATGAAGAATTTGAGAAAGAAAGAGTTTAGGATACTTGACCTATCAAGGGAATAGCAAAGGCACTATGTGAAATTGTCTAGGAAATACTACGATAATCTTATCTCAATTTATCACCTTGTTCTAGACTGATGCAGCTACAGACCCCAATGCTTGCTCTCAAGCTTGGTTTCCACCCTTAGCTCCTAGCAGCTCCTGTCTCTGCCAAGTTTGTATCTCAGTTCTGTCTCAGTATCCACTTTCCTCCTACATCCCTCATATGGGCAAGTTTAAGCAAGGTTAAATTCACTCTATCCTTCATGCAAATTCCAATGTATACAGTGACTAAGGGATAAAATTAGGCCAATGTATAATTAGGGAGTGGTAGGGACTGTGGCATGGGAAGTACCTACCCCATCTAAATGGGGCAGCTGCTACTCAGCTCCAACTTTTTGTTCCTGTATGAGTAAGCAAGTGTTATCAGTGAAGCTGGAACTTGGGTTTGCATTTGAAATACCTTTATTTTTAAGACACAATGAAGTCCAAATGACCACAGTTATACACTCATAGGCTGCCAGGCTTTGAGCTCTGAATTTGATAATTCAAATTTCAAAATATTAGGGGCTCAGGTATATAGTTTAAACCCTTGATATGGCAAGTATGTCTTTATGCTTATAATATAATATGAAGAGGGAACTGACTTATTTATGGTTCCATAGCTGGTCAGCTGCACAGTTGAGACTTCACTCTAACCTCCCAGCTTTCGGACCAGTGGTCTTCCTGCAACACTGCCACTCACAGGCACCATTTTGGCAAGTACCTAAGACTAACCATAAATAACCTTCCACACTTTTGATTGGATTTGGAGTTAAAGAAGGAAAGGTAAGAAAAGGATTGGATTTAGAGGGATTACATGATTGATTCAGCTTAGTATTTCTTAAGCTATTGTGTAATTGAAATTATCTTTATAATATGCTCACTCCTTCACAAGTACTAAATCTTTGAGGGCCATCACCATTCCTACACAAATCAAAAAATATTTTGTATTACACAGGGTTAAAAAATTAGCTGTGAGATTCAATAATGCTAAAAATCTCAATAGTGTACAATGTACTTTCTTATTGACACTAACTCCAATGCAGGGATTCATGGTTAGGTGGCTCTCCAGGCAGGAAAGTAAAAAAAAAAAAGAAAAAAGGAAAAGCCAGCATTATTCTGCACACATGATTTTTCCCACTGGAGACTTGGTTCTCTATGACTGAATTATGAGAATTAAGTTCTTTGGCTGGGAACAGAATTATTACTACACATGCACAGCAGCAGGTGAAATGAAAGAAACTGAGGATGAGGATGTTAAAAGCTTCTGTCAACTTCCTCCAGAAGGACTTTCACAGGTGTGGTGGACCCAAGATTGCTATGCAATTCCCTGGAGGTTGACTATCAGTGGAAATGTTCCAGAAATGGGGGACCAAAAAATCAGAGGCCCTTCATGGCTTTGTCTCAGCCTCTTGTAGGGAGTCCACTGTGAGAAAAGGCTATTTTCAGGGAATGAATCAATGTCTCTTTGCCTGACAGTTTTGCCTTGTAAAGACACTGTACTCTGCCATAACTTGAGAGGCTTGGGGTTTTGTTTTACAATTACAAATATTTTTCTCCACCGGTTTTTGAAGGCAAACACTGATGTTTCTTCTGAGGTTGATAGAGAAAAATTAGTTAAGAAGTGAGGGAAATAAAATGTCCTACATGCAAATACAATGACTATAACCAGAGGGAAAACATCAAACATACAATGGTCTTTAATTAAGAATAAAACGATGAAGCAGACTTGTACAAGAATATCATCTTTGCAATTAATATTCAGATTAAGTCTCAAGCCTCCAGACACCCTCTAAATTGAATCACTTCCTACCAAATAATGTATCTATAATTCAGTTTATCCTCAAGAATAGTAAGCTGAATTTACTCTGATCTACCCTTATGTCAGGACATTTGGCTCACTATGAACATTTGTCCTCACATCTTTTTTTCTGGATGCTCAGGCAGAAGCTCTCTGAACAATAGTCACCATCCAAATGCTGAGAATTCTAAAATTCAGAGTCAAGTATCTCAGAGCCTATATTAATCTACTTGGGCTTCCATAACAAGCACCACAGATTGTGTGACTTAAACAACAGAAATTAATTTTCACAGGTTTGAAGCCCAAGATCAAGGTGTCAGCAGTGTTGATCTGAGGCATATTTCCTTGACTTGTAGATGGCCGTCTTCGGCCATCTTCTCCCTGTGTCCTCATAGAATCTTCTTTCTGTACCTATCTGTGTTTGAATTTCCTTTTCTCATAGGGACACCAGTAAAATTGGATTAGGGCTCATCCTAAAGACCTCATTTTAATTTAACTACCTACTTAAAGAAACTATTACCAAATACGGTTCACGTTCTGAGGTACTGGGGGTTAAGGCTTCAACATTTGAATTTTGAGGGGATTTAATTCAGCCTATAACACAGCCCCATTTTTCAAACTCTGGAAAGTGTTCTGTGAGTATTCTGGAGTGGGGACAGTTAAGATGTCAAACAGAAACTATGCTTATGCTACCTTCTTGGAGCTTCATGCCACATACAATGCCTGAAGATATTCCCCTAGATTCTTTACTTCCTTGAGCTAATGTATTCTCTTCTGAGTTAAGTGAGCTTGAATCTGGTTTACTTTTGCTTGGTACTTGAAGAAATCTGACCTGTTTACACACCATATTCATAGGGATTCCTTCAGGACCTCCTGAGTCTGGCCAAATTAAAGTTAAGTTATTGAAGGGCAAGCTGTTGTTTTTAAGAATCTAAATGGTTAGCTGGCTCTCATTTTCATCAAGCTTAAGATTAAGAAATGACAAATTCACAAGGCATATTTTACATGCCCTGTTAAACTGGTGGGGTTAAATGTGCACAAAAAATGTGCACACTTTTGATGTGAATAAAGCACAAAAAGCCCAGGTAGAGAAAGCATGCCTGATTTATGGTTTTGTAGGAGACTTTCTCTGTAATTATCATCTTAACATTAAAAAGCATAATATACAGTAATGCTAAAAGGTACACAGCACTAAAGTCACTGTGTCTTTTGACTCTTCTAGGAGGGCAATCATTTCTTCCTCCTGTCCCGGCCATGCAGCTTTTCCGTAGTCTGAGAGCATTCACAGCAAATGAAGTCAGTCACTCCTGGTGGGTTGTTTGCTTACTAATGTCTCTCAGGAGTGGACGTAGGAGGCACCCAGGAATGATTTCTTGCCATCCTATTTCCAACAAGCCATCCAGGCTGCCTTCTGAGCAGATGTGGCTAATCATATCCACATATGCCAATGCTTCCAATTACTTGGAAATCGTAGTGGTCAACAGAGTCTTTTAAATGACCAAAAGCTTAGATTTTCTCCCCAAGGTCTTAATAATCTGAATTTGCCTTGAAAAATCCTAAGGGATTGGTGCAAAAGGATGAATAATAGCCCAAAGAAATTCTTTAAAAATGAATAATCCCTGGAACATTTCATTTTTATATACTTATTTATTCTCGGCTGTGTCAGGTCTTGGTTGTTGCGTGTGGGCTTTCTCTAGTTGTGGTGAGCCAGGGCTACTCTTTTTTGCGGTGTGCGGGCTTCTCATTGTGGTGGCTGCTCTTTTTGTAGAGCATGGGCTCTAGGTGCGTGGGCTTCAGCAATTGCAGCACATGAGCTCAAAAGTTGCAGCACGAGGGCCCCAGAGCACACGGCCTTCAGCAGTTGTGGTGCATGAGTTCAGTAGTTGTGGCTTATGGGCTCTAGAGCACAGGCTCAGTAGTTGTGGTGCACAGGCTCAGTCGCTCTGTGGCATGTGGGATCTTCCTGGACAGGGATTGAACCCATGTCCCCTGCATTTGCAGGTGGATTATTAACCACTGCACCACCAGGGAAGTTCCTGGAACATTTTAAAGTGCAGTAAAACTCTATGGAAGGAATTTCTTTGAGAAAGAGGGATCAAAGGATAAAATGAGTCACTGAGTTTTTACCAGAGTATTGTTTGGGTTTCAATCATTTTTACTGAAAATGTCTACGTCCTTCATAAAGATACAGGTGAAGTTATTAGCACTTATGCCATTGTGTAGCCCTTTTTCAAGGATTTGAATAATATATTCCTGCTTAAATTTTTCCTGTCCTTTCTCCAACACTTTCAAAATGTTTGCTTACTTATATATATTTTTTGACATTATAGTCAAAAGATTAAAGACTCAAGAGTTTCAATATACTCAATTCTGAAGCTTAAAAGACCCAATTCTGTCAAATGAACTCCATTCTATCTCATTCTTTTTAAAAGAGTTCTCTTGAAATTTTATTAAACAATAATTTTCAGGACAAATAAGAGAAAGCACTGCTACATATGTGCCAGAAAAAAATACATGGGACATGTAACATGAAATGTAATAATTTAGAAATATAAACATTCTTAAATTTCTTATCTTGCACTGTGCTCTTGTATACGCACTGTCACAAGTCCTTTAAGAAGTTGACAGAGGACAAATCTTAAATTCAATTTGTTGCTAAGAATCTACTCAGCAGCAGAAATCATGGACATAATAAGGATTGAAATCGGCTTGAAAAGTCACCTAATCTAGCCCCATCAGAACCTTGAATTCCCTTGATGCATTGTTGCCAAGAGGCTCGTCTCTCATGTCTGAACAGCAAGAGCACCCACACTCATTCTGTTGTACTTCATTTTGTCTTTTTTGGTCTATCTTGTAAGCTCCTTGATGGTAGGGTACTCCACCATCAGTAACACAACAGTCTCTCATTTGTTTGGACATATCAAACCTTAATAATTGTTTCTTGACTTGAGCTAAATGCCAAGCCTCCTGGCCCAGCCAAATAATAATATCTGAATTATTCCTCTTGATAATTGTGATAGGCAGAAGACTGGCCCCCAATGACGTGTACACCCTAATCCTCAGAAATTTACATGACAAAAGGGACTGCACTGAGGTGATTACGTTAAGGATATTGAGATTGGGAGATTATCTGGATGGTTCAATCTAATCACAAAGGTCCTAATAAGAATACAGGAGGGTCAGAGTCAGAGAGAAGAAGATATGAGAATTGAAGCAGAGGTCAGAGAGGAGAGATTGGAAGGTGCTTTGCTGCTGGGTTTGAAGATGAAAGGGGGCCATTACCTAAGAAGGCTGACAGCCTCTAGATGCTGAAAAGGCAAGGAAATGGGCTTCTCTCTGGAACTTCCAGAAGGAACATGATAGTATATATAAGTCCATGCCACTCTCTCACTTCATCCCAGCTTAGCCTTACCCCTCCCCATGTCCTCAAGTCCATTCTCTATGTCTGCATCTTTACTCCTGTCCTGCCCCAAGGTTCTTCAGAACTTTTCTTTTTCTTTTTTTTAGATTCCATATATATGTGTTAGCATATGGTATTTGTTTTTCTCTTTCTGACTTACTTCACTCTGTATGACAGTCTCTAGGTCCATCCACCTCATTACAAATAACTCAGTTTTGTTTCTTTTTATGGCTGAGTAATATTCCATTGTATATATGTGCCACATCTTCTTTATCCATTCATCTATTGATGGACACTTAGGTTACCTCCATGTCCTGGCTCCTGTAAATAGAGCTGCCACGAACATTGTGGTACATGACTCTTTTTGAATTATGGTTTTCTCAGGGTATATGCCCAGTAGTGGGATTGCTGGTCATATGGTAGTTCTATTTTTAGTATTTTAAGGAAATTCCATACTGTTCTCCATAGTGGCTGTATCAATTGAACTGGATTTTTTAAAAAAAGGATTAGGTAGTGCAAAGATAAGAAAAGGAAAAGATAAAATACAACCTTTTAATTTGTTAAGTTGTGTTATAGAAGTTATTTGCTATATGTACACTTTCAGATTAAATTTTTAAATGTAATAATAATAAAAATAACAACAATAATGATAATAACAATAAAACCATTGAGAAAGCCTGACATAGAAATTGGAACATAGTAAGAAACAAGTAAATCGTTAGTGAAGTCCTTGGAAAATCTCTGTCCTCTACCCTGTCTTATTTGTCAACTTTGGTGTCACCCAATATTCATTACTGCTGGCTCCTACTTCTCATATCCACAGAAAGGCCACAAACTGAGGTAGAATGCCTGCTTCACCAACTCTACTGTTGCTAGAAGACCTCAGTTTTAGGCCCGACCCTCTAAGTTTGGACCTAAGATCAAGTCGTTCTTTTCCACAGACACCCCTTACACGGAGCGGGTCTTTGCTCTTTAACATAACTTAACACGGTCTACAAGCCCGAAATTGATCCAGACCTGACTGACCCAGCCTTGGAAAGGGCCAGGGAGGGCATTCATCTCTCAAAATGTGCCATCTTGACAGACAAAACAATTCTAATTGCATGTGTCCTTCTTCCTTGTCACCCTTCCCTACTACCCTCAATCCACAAATGCCCTAAACCACATAGAGTCAGGATGCTTGGTGTTAGATATCAGAAAAAACGAATTCACAGCTGGCTAAAAGGAGATACCCTTAAACAAATCAGGTATGGCTGGATCCAGGTACTCAAACTCTCTCCAGTAATCTCTATCTTAAATTAACTCTGTTTTCCTCTGGGCTGGATTTATTCTTCACTAAGCTCCCACACATAATACCAAGAGTGGCCACCAGCAACTCTAAGCAGAGGCTCCATCAGCTTAACCGTCCAGGGAAAGACTAGAATCTAATCACTCCAGCAAAAATTCGTGGGACTACTCTCACTGGCCTGGATTGGGGTTGTTGCTCACATCCGAGCTGTGCGTCTTGACAGGCTGAGAACATACCACCAACACCAGCTTGACAATGCCAGAGTCTGGGATCAATCCTTCTGAACCCATGGGGGCTGACACTAGGAACACTGCTTTCCAGAATACAAAGCAGTGTACTGCCACCCAGAGGGAGAGGAAGGGAATCTTAGGAGACAAAAACAAGTGTTCAACCACACCCTCTCCAAAGTCACTTCATCTTTATCTTTGTTAAGCCTTGTTTAGTCCTTGGTCACTCAGCTTCTTTTTCAATTGGTTTGCTTGTTTGTTTGTTTGTTTATTTATTTATGTCTATGCTATTCTGTCTTTTCTCCTCCTTCTCTGATTCTCTCTCTGCCTGTCTCTTTGTTCCTAATTTTCTGCCACCTATACCTCTCCTCCACTCTTTCACTCTCCCAAAAGATGTGGAAATGGACTCTTTCTGTCTGTAGTCCTCAGCTTCTTAATATACTATCCAACCCCGTTGCACTCTATACTTTACCTTTTTGGTTCTCATTTTGCTGGTCTTTACTATTTTGGCTTGTTCTTATTTGCTAAACTGGAAGCTCCATGAATGTGAAGGGACCGTTTATTGGTCACTTACCCCGAATCCCCAGGACCTTGCAGAACATCTGGCACATGGCAGTGGCCCAAATATGCTTTGTTGAATAAATAAGCAAATGACCCCAGTGAAAACAGTTTATATAAATTTGGCAACATGCATTTTACTTCTCAAGATATATTCTCCTAATGAGCCCCAGGAGAAGAGAGAATAGGAAAATGAATAATTGAGGTCAAGATCAATGAATTCTTACAACCATCCTAAGGAAGTCATAATTTCAGGAGAAGTAAAAAATCAATAGGCATCTTATGGGAGTATAAATATCTACACAAATATGCAAATTGACCAGCTCAGTGTAATTGACTGCTAAAGATCTGATATAAAAACACAGCTCTTTAGAGTGCCCCCATAAATTGCACATATTATTCAGTAGGACTTGTAAAATCAAAGTTATGTTTTATTTATTAATTAACAGTTGCTAGCAACTGGATGTCAATTAGTTTGATATAAAAACAGAGAGACGAGGCAAAAGCAACTCATAGAATCCTGTACTGTTTTGTTTTTGTTTTTGCGGTACGTGGGCCTCTCACTGCTGTGGCCTCTCCCATTGCGGAGCACAGGCTCTGGACGCGCAGGCTCAGTGGCCATGGCTCACGGGCCCAGCCGCTCCACGGCATGTGGGATCTTCCCGGACCAGGGCACGAACCGGTGTCCCCTGCATCGGCAGGCGGACTCTCAACCACTGTGCCACCAGGGAAGTCCAGAACCCTGTTCTTTTATCAACATGTCCATGCTGGTATTTGTAAAGGCAATCATTTCAAATGAATTCGGTTCCTAAGTCCATTTTCACTTTATAAGGCTTGAAAATTTTCTGGTAAGTTATCATATAATTACAGGTATCTGGACCTTAAAACCTTAAATATTACCTCTCTAGTTCCTCTACTGGATGGAACTAAGTACAAAAAACCTGTGTTTTTTTAAGTGAACCTGTGGTTCACTTAAACAAATTAACTCAGCTTCTACAACATGCTGGACAAAATAAGCCTTGGGTTATCTCAATCATCCATCAGAAAGCTTACTTTAATCTTCTAAGAAGAGCTAAAGAGATGCATATACTCAATATAGTTTGTAATAACCTGTAAGGGAAGATAATCTGAAAATGAACACACACACACACACAAAAACACACACACATGTGTGTATATATATATATATATATTTAGGCAATGAATCACTCTGCTGTACACCTGAAACTAACATGATATTGTAAATCAACTATAGTTCAAAGAAAAAACTCAAACTCTTTGGAAAGGAATAAAAAAATGCCTCTTAGGTACAAATTTCAAATTCATTCTGGTTAGGCTAAAAACAAAACTAGGTTAAAAATAATTAAAGGGAATTTGGAGAACAAAGCTAGTTCCAAGCTTCTGCTAAGCTACTAACTTTGTGATTTTGGACAAGTATCAATTTTTCTGGGCCTCAATTTCTTTATCTGCAGAAATGGGTGGGGAGAATCTCATGAGAAATCAAGAAAACAGTTATTAAACTTAATGTTCTACCTAAATATTAGTAATTAATACCAATAGAACATTGGATTCAGGGAACAAAAAACACACTACTCTTGAAATGTAAATTTATTATAAAGAAGCACACAGGGCAAAGTTAAATTCAAATGTTTTAAGACTTTTTCTGAAAAATAGAAGCATAGTTATACCTTTATCTATATATCTACTTGGAGAAAGATACCTTTCATCCAAAATTTAAAACTGGAATTCACTATCTGTATAAACTTGCCAACTAACAAAATTTAACAAGTTATTAAATAATGTTGGGCATGTCTATTATAACACATTCCAAACCTGATAATAAATCCAGGTGGGCCTCAAGGAAATGAAGTAATTGTACTTATAAGATCACTTATTCTGGTGGAAAAAGCACTGAAGTTCAAATCTAAAAAATTTGAGTTTAAATGCTGTCCTGCCACTTACTACCAGTAAGACTTCAAGCCAGTAATTTAACCTCTGAATTTGTTTCTTCATCTGTAAAATCTATTTCTTTTATTTTGAGTCAAAAGTTACTTGGAGGAGAGAATGAGGAGGTGAGTACAGTAAAACCAAATATATTATAGTTATGGATGATGGCAGAGAATGAAAATTCAACCAAAGAAGGAATAGGAACAAATGAAATGGAAACATAAATAATAATTCTACTCAAAGAAGACTTAGAAGAGTTGAAAAAGATATGAGTTACTGATGAAATATGTTAACAATTTTAAAAGCAGAGTTAATGTAAAGGGTCCTTAACTACTCACATGATGATGAGTGGTTTAAATGCTGGATAAAGGAAAGTAAATTATATATATTAGTTCATATACCATGTATAAAAGGTATGTATATAATATGGGAAGTATTGATCATAAACGAAACCTATTATATTGAATGGCAGAAATGAATTAACTTTAAGCAACGAGTTTGTAAGTTTTTAATTAGAGGATTTATAAAGGTAAAATTATGTCATTAGATGAAGTAAAAGTCAAAGCAAGAAAATAAAATGATGTGGCCAGAACAAAAAGCATCTCCTCATATTGCTGTGGAAGACAAGTGCCTTGTGTCTTTTGAACACCTAAAAGCCATTTTTAAATCAAGATAAAACAAACTTTATGGAGCACTCTATTTAATGTCTAACATGTCACTATGTACTTTACATGTATAAACTACATCATAAAAGGAAATGGATACCATGTTCAAAATGAAAGAATAAACAAAAATGTAAGGAATGCTAAATGTTCTTACATATGCTCTCATTTATTTGTCAATATAATTTGTTGATGTTTGGCTGGGTATGGGAAAGCATGAGTGTATTTTATATATATATATATATATATATTTTAATATTTATTTATCTGTTTATTTGGCTCTGAGGGGTCTTAGCTGCAGGCTGCCTGCAGGATCTTCGTTGTGGCATGCGGGATCTTTAGCTGTGGCATGCAGGCTGTTAGTTGCATGCAGGATCTAGTTCCCTGACCAGGGATTGAACCCAGGCCCCTGCATTGGGAGTGTGGAGTCTTAACAGCTGGGCCACCAGGGAAGTCCTGAGTGTACTATATTTTAACATGCTTACTTCCACTCTTTGGGGTTATAAACAATAGGAATATAGATACAAGAAGAGCAAGTGAAATCCAAGTATTAGTTTTATTGTTGGGCTGAGCCATCCCTAAAGAACAAGTTCTCTGCTATAGCTAGATGGGAGGTCATGGTGGGGAAATGAGGCCAAAGTGACGGTGTCTCCTTGTTTTTCTTTACCCTAATGTTGGGGGCCCACCTGCAGTGCTAGGTCTACAGAGTAGACTCTGATTTTCACCCAGATGCAAGTAGAGCAGGCATACGTTCCAAACTCTCAGGAAAGTGCAGAGCAAAACCAGCAACATTCTTCACTCAATAACCTTGTCCAGGTGTGCTTGTGGCTTGGCAGTAGGAAGTGGAGGTAGAGCACCCACCTCGCCTGAGTGACCCTGGTCCAAAAGAAGATGACATGAGTGAACAGTAACTTTGAATATCATAACTCTATGCAAGGGTGAAACATGACCTAATGAAGGTGAATTTTTCATCTGTAGAGTCAGAACCTCTCTTGGTGATGACAGCAAGTAGATGGAGAGTTATGCAGAAGACACTTCCAGAGCATGTTGGCAGAGGGGAAAAAAAAGGCTTAATTTCATTCTCTGGAGACTAAGGTAAGAATGTGACACAAAAAAGGGAGGGATGCCTTCTTTTGGAACCCATCAGAGTAAATGATGTTACTCCCACTTTTCACAGAAGGAAACGATGCTGAGAACAATTATGTGACTTGCCCAAAGTCATATATCTAATAAACTATGACATACACATGAGATAACTGCAACTAAAACCTAAACTGCTTGTAAGTGACTAGAGGAAGAAGTTCAAAGAAGACAAATTAGTGAGATGCATTGAGCAAGGAAGGAAAAGCTAAGCTGGCATAGAAGCCTAGGGAAAAAAGAAGGAGGTATAAATAGTGCAATTTCAGCACCAATAGATGGCATGGTTATTGTGTCATCAATACAAACAACATTTAGAATCTTTCCAGGTAAACAAGCACCAGAAACCCTTTGGAACTATCAACACTCCAGGAAATTAAAGAGCTAGAAACCTCAATGGTCATAACAAAAACACACATGGTGACTTGTTTCCTCTACAGCTCATGGAAAGGAGATTAAGGAGGAAGGATGGAGATAAAGGGGACCTGGCCATACTCTGATACATTTCACATTGAAGGAGTCACTACTTTTAAAAATTTCTTTTATTCTCTATGTAAGACAAAATCAAGGTTTCTTTCACTCAGATAGGTCTGAGCTTTTCAGAAGCATCTCATAGCATTAGCTAATCAGACCCATCTAAATGTGGAAATGATCCTTGTATAATTGGGAGTCTCAAAGACATCAGGACAAATGAGAAACAACAGAAAAAGAAAAGTGCAGCAAATGTTCTATTAAACTTCCTTCTCTTACTTATAATTTATAATAAAGAAATCCACTTAAAATTTAACATGCAAATGATAGTACTCTTTTCAATAAAAAAGCAGTCCTCAATATTGTCATGGGAGAAAGACAATATTTCTATAATGGTCATTTATATCATTTTTAATGCATACAAGTGGTACCTTTATTACAGGAACATCACAGCAAAATATGCTATAATGAGAAAACATAGACACATTACACCCACAATCCATTTCATTATTATGATTGCTTTGCAACTAATCCATATTTGGAGGAAACATCTTTCATCCTAATGTGTAACCCTTATGCTTTAGTACAAGGCAGTCCATGGATGACAGTAAAACAGAATTGTAAAACTAGAAAAATAAAGTGTGGCTGTCAAACTTTGGTTATGTATGTGATATCAAATTCTGAAAACAGCAACACACCCTTCCAGGGTCTTTTAGAGGCTGATGAGAGTCAGCATTCACAACTTACTTCTTGTGCCCAGCAGAGAAAGGTGAACATAATCATTGAGGAATTAAAGCATGATATGAGCCTGGTATCACATCAGGGACCAACACTGACCTTCAAGAGTTCCGCAAACTATAGGTGGTTGTTGCATGTCAGTGTCTGTTATTCACCATTTGATTCCCCATACTAAATTCAGTCTCTGGTACATAATAAAAACCCCTTCCAAAAGTCTTTGTTGAATGAATGTTGACAAGCTGACTTGAAAATGAAGTTCACACAGAACTGCAGGGAACCAGTGGGGAGAGACCTGTGCTTAGGGCTAAATGTAGAGTTAATGCCATATAAGAATGAGGTTAGAAGTATGTGTATGGAGTAGGGCTGCTCAGGCATGGCAGAAGCTACTCTACTTAAGCCAATGGAACTTACGTCAACAAGAGTTCAAAGTCAGAAAGGAATAAGAAGTACAGTGGGTAACAAAGACCCAGGCAGACACCTCCAGAGTCTGTTAAATCCAATAAAAATGGACAGCACCCTATTCAATTTAACACAGAAAACTTTATTTTGTGTATTTACTATTTATAAAATACTACTACAACTACTGTACACAAAGACAAATGTAGTATGGGTTTTCCTCTCCCCAAGGAGTTATCAGTCCATTAGGATATACAGGCATTTAATTATTGACCTTACAATAAGGCAAATTGAAATATGTTCACTTTAGAGGTTCATCCAAACCATGATGGAAGTTGAGAGTAAAGATTGATTTGGTTTTGACCTGGGAAATCTAGAATGGAGATGACATCATGTAGGTCTTAAAGAATAAGAATAAATAATATCACCTAAGGATGCTGATAGGAAAATAACCATTTGAGGCTGGGGGAATAGCATAATAATTTTTAACTTTTTGGTAGTTATAGACCCCTTTAAGAAGCTGACAAAATGCACATGTAAACTTGCATGTATAATTTACATGAAGTTACCAAGAACTTGTGGTTTCCATGAAATCCATCCTTGGATGCCTAGATCTGTGGACCCCAGGTCAAGAACTCTTGGAAGAGTAGGAGCAAACAGGCAAAGGTCTGAAAAGTGACTTGAGTATAACATCTAATGAAAAGTGACTTGAGTATAATGTCTAATGAAACTGGAGAGGAAGTTTGGGGCCTGGTGAAGAAAAGTGTTGAACATCACATTAATCGTACAAGAAAGGAAATTAAATTTATATTTACCACTACTACTAATAGCATGGCAAAGCTATCACCAAATGGGCAGCCCTAGAAGAAGAATTTTGGTGCTAACAGTTAGATCTGCTTGACCTGATCAAATCACCATCCTCGGTGGAATAAAATGAATGGGATAGTAAGTTTAGAAAAGTATATGAAGAGAGCTTTCTATGATGCCATTTTGCGTTTTACCCAGGCCCTGCTCCAGCTATTCTGCCAAAGTCCTTACAGATGGGTGCATGTGGTGCACAGAATCATGAAGGAACTTCTTCTGACAGAGGAATTATGTCTGTCCTTTCCTGACAGTCTTACCCTACCAATTATCACCCTCTACCTGCCATTTTTACTCAGAAGTGGCTCTCAGCAAGCACAAAATAAATGTTTGCTAACTAATATTGGGATATTGCTGGTCAATTATTTGCTGACCTTGTTTTTGCAGGTGTACTTTTCCTGAACTTAGAGTTGTCTATTCATGCTCTCAGCTTCTGTTACATTTTTCTTTCTTTAGGTCAACTGCCTACCTCTTTGACAAACTTACCCTGCTCCCTGACTTCTAGGATGATGGGCATCCAAGTTCATGGATGCTCACCTGTTCTTGGATTCTTTCTTGATTGTGCTGCTCTGTAAGTCTATCCTCGTATTTGTTACCTGGCCTCTGATAACCCCCCTTAACCTTTACTCTTTACCTCTTTACTGTCTTCTCAACTTCGGTACTTCTTTTTCCTCTCTCAGTAACTCAATCCTGCTTTAACTCACACTCTGCTATAATGAGCAATAACATACCAACACCATGGGTGTTTGTGTCAAGGCTCACCACAATGAAGAGACGTGTTTAATGCCAGGCAAAGTGGGTACACCTCTCATAATCAGATCCTGATGCAATAAAGGAGGACCTGGATTCCCCTGAGGGTGTACATGTGGTCTTTAGATGATTGTCTCCTTCCCTCACCATCTAATCCACATCCCCTTCATGCCTCTTGTTCCCCACCTCCCACTCTTCTTCATGTTCCATGTTTTATTTTCTTCATAACACTATCACTCACTAAAAATTTTATTATTTAACCTTTGTTCACTTGTTCATTGTCATTTCCTCTATAATGTAAGTTCCATGCATACAGAAACCTTGTCTGTGTTATTTATCTCTAGAAGAGTCTAGAAGAGTGCCTGTCACATAGTCTGCCAAAAAATTGTTGGTCGAATAAAGTGAATGAGTAGACAAATAAATGAATGGCTTGTTTGGAAAGAAGCTGACAATTCCTTTAATCCCATTCTTATCCCAACATGTTGTGACTGTGATATTTTCTATGGATATCCCCAAAGATGGGGATATCCTACACATAAATGTCCATTGTCACTTATTTTCCTCTTTTCTTTCTCTTCCTTCTGCATGTTACCATGCAAGCATTTACTTATTTTACTTGTTCATTTACATATTTTGCAGAAAATATAGATGTTTCATTTTGATGAAACTATAAAATTAAACAATATTTCACAGCACTTTTCTTCAGAGGCCACAGAGACCATCAGCTTGGCACCTCAGCTCTTTAAAAAACATAACATTTGGGGAAGGTCAGCAGCTAGCCAGTTAATCACATTGCCTTTAAAAGGTCCTCGGAGGTTATCTAATGCAGATCCCTCATTTAGCAGGTGAGCAAACTACAGTCCAGAAAGGTCAGGGATTGCCACCAACCACATGTCTATTAGTGACAGGGACAAGTCCAGAACACTGGCCTCCTGTCTCTGAGGCCAGGGTTACATTTGCCCTGTGCCAACAAATGAGGAAATATTATTGTTGTTTTATTGCCTATAGAGATCAAGTTAAGGAAGAGCTGATGCCAGCTGAAGACCTCGAGCAACAGTGATTTTAAATCAGGCTGAACCCTGATGGAGGTTTATAAATGTTCAAACTTTATGGGCAATGGCTATTCAACAAACATCCATTTATATAGCATCTATTCTTTTCACATGTGCTATAAAGAGCACATGTGAAAAGTGCTCATGTGAAAAGTCTTTATTTCTAGGACTTAGATAACAAAGGATAATATGGAATTTCACTTATGTAATTTGCAATAGATTTGCTTTCATCAGCAGGTGAGGGAAAAAAAAAACATTTCTCATGAAATACCAATCAACATTTAGAAGCTCAGTGCTGTTGTAAGTGAAAATAGCCATTGTTCATGTTCTGTTTCAAAGAAAAGTTGATTTTTAAAAAGGGCTTTTCATGAGCAGAAAATTGCTAAAAATTAGACCATTTTATGGGTAGGAAGCCATAAAAATTAGCCCACTTTAAAACCTGACTTTGTGTAAACTTCTATAATTGTGTCTTACATACATTATTTATTATTGACAGTTGAGCTGACAGCAAAAATGGTACAGACTAAGAAAAATCTATTCTATCTAAAAATCAAAAATGACAATTTATATTCTTTTTTCAAAAAGTGGAGGAGTGGTACACTTTTTTTTTTTAGCATCTTTATTGGAGTATTATTGCTTTACAATGGTGTGTTAGTTTCTGATTTATAATAAGGTGAATCAGCTATACATATACATATATCCCCATATCTCCTCCCTCTTGCGTCTCCCTCCCACTCCCCCTATCCCTCACTCCTAGGTGATCACAAAGCACCAAGAAGATCTCCCTGTGCTATGCGGCTGCTTCCCACTAGCTATCTATTTTACATTTGGTAGTGTATATATGTCTGTGCCACTCTCTCACTTCATCCCAGCTTACCCTTCCCCCACCCCATGTCGGCAAGTCCATTCTCTGCATCTGGATCTTTATTCCTGTCCTGCCCCTAGGTTCTTCATAACCTTTTTTTTTTTTTTTTAGATTCCATACATATGTGTTAGCATACAGTATTTGTTTTTCTCCTTCTGACTTACTTCGCTCTGTATGACAGACTCAAGGTCCATCCACCTCACTACAAACAACTCAGTTTCATTACTTTTTGTGGCTGAGTAATATTACATTGTATACATGTGCCACATCTTCTTTATCCATTCATCTGTTGATGGACACTTAGGTTAATTCCATGTCCTCGCTATTGTAAATAGAGCTGCAATGAACATTGTGGTACATGACTCTTTTTGAATTATGGTTTTCTCAGGGTATATGCCCAGTAGTGGGATTGCTGGGTCATATGGTAGTTCTATTTTTAGTTTTTTTAAGGAACCTCCATACTGTTCTAAATAGTGGCTATATCAATTAACATTTCCACCAATAGTGCAAGAGGGTTGTCTTTTCTCCACACCCTCTCCAGCATTTATTGTTGGTAGATTATTTCATGATCGCCATTCTGACTGGTGTGAGGTGATACATTATTGTAGTTTTGATTTGCCTTTCTCTAATGATTAGTGATGTTGAGCATTCTTTCATGTATTTGTTGGCAATCTGTGTATCTTCCCTGGAGAAATGTTTGTTTAGGTCTGCTGCCCATTTTTGGATTGGGTTGTTTTTTTGATATTGAGCTGCATGAGCTGTTTGTAAATTTTGGAGATTAATCTCTTGTCAGTTGCTTCATTTGCAAATATCTTCACCCATTCTGAAGGTTGTCTTTTTGTCTTGTTTATGGTTTCCTTTGCTGTGCAAAAGCTTTTAAGTTTCATAAGGTCCTATTTGTTTATTTTTGTTTTTATTTGCATTTCTCTAGGAGGTGGGTAAAAAAGGATCTTGTTATGATTTATGCCACAGAGTATTCTCCCTACGTTTACCTCTAAGAGTTTTATAGTGTCTGGCCTTACATTTAGATATTTAATTCATTATGAGTTTATTTTTATGTATGGTGTTAGAGAGTGTTCTAATTTCATTCTTTTACATGTAGCTGTCCAGTTTTCCCAGCACCACTTATTGAAGAGGCTTTTCTATTTTCTCCATTGTATATTCTTGACTCCTTTACCAAAATAAGGTGACCATATGTATGTGGTTTTATCTCTGGGCTTTCTATCCTGTTCCTTTGATCTATATTTCTGTTTTTGTGCCAGTACCATACTCTCTTGATTACTGTAGCTTTGTAGTATAGTCTGAAGTCAGGGAGCCTGATTCCTCCGGCTTGGTTTTTCTTTCTCAGGATTGCTTTGACTATTTGGGTCCTGTGTGTTTCCATACAAATTGTGAAATATTTTGTTCTAGTACTGTGCAAAATGCCATTGGTAGTTTCATAGAGATTGCATTGAATCTGTAGATTGCTTTGGGTAGTATAGTCATTTTTATAATGTTGATTCTTCCAATCCAAGAACATGGTATGCCTCTCCATCTGTTTGTATCATCTTTAATTTCTTTCACCAGTGTCTTATAGTTTTCTTCATACAGGCATTTTGTCTCCTTAGGTAGGTTTATTCCTAGGTATTTTATTCTTTATGTTGTGATGGTAAATGGGAGTGCTTCCTTAATTTCTCTTTCATATTTTTCATCATTAGTGTATAGGAATGCAAGAGATTTCTGTGCATTAATTTTGTATCCTGCAACTTTACCAAATTCATTGATTAGCTCTAGTAGATTTTTGTGGCATCTTTAGGATTCTCTATGTATAGTATCATGTCATCTGCAAACAGTGACAGCTTTACTTCTTTTCCAAATTAGATTCTTTTTTTTTTCTTTTTCTTCTCTGATTGCTGTGACTAAAACTTCCAAAACTATGTTGAATAAGAGTGGTGAGAGTGGGCAACCTTGTCTTGTTCCTGATCCTAGTGGAAATGGTTTCACTTTTTCCCCATTGAGAATGATGTTGGCTGTGGGTTTGTCGTATATGGCCTTTATTATGTTGAGGTAAGTTCCATCTATGCCTACTTTCTGGAGGATTTTTATTATAAATTGATGTTGAATTTTGTCGAAAGTTTTTCTGCATCTGTTGACAGGTTCATATGGTTTTTCTTCTTCAGTTTGTTAATATGCTGTATCACATTCATTGATTTGCATACATTGAAGAATCCTTGCATTCCTGGGATAAACCCCACTTGATCATGGTGTATGACCTTTTTAAGGTGCTGTTGGATTCTGTTTGCTAGTATTTTGTTGAGGATTTTGCATTCTATGTTCATCAGTAATATTGGCTTGTAGTTTTCTTTCTGTGTGACATCTTTGTCTGGTTTTGGTATCAGGATGATGGTGACCTCATAAAATGAGTTTGGAAGTCTTCCTCACTCTGACATATTTTGGAAGAGTTTGAGAAGGACAGGTGTTAGCTCTTCTCTAAAAGTTTGATAGAATTTGCCTGTGAAGCCATCTGTCCTGGGCTTTGGTTTGGTGGAAGATTTTTAATCACAGTCTCAATTTCAGTGCTTGGGATTGGTCTGTTTATATTTTCTATTTCTTCCTGGTTCAGTCTCAGAAGGTTGTGATTTTCTAAGAGTTTGTCCATTTATTCCAGGTGTCCATTTTATTGGCATATAGTTGTTTATAGTAATCTCCCATGATGCTTTGTATTTCTGCAGCGTTAGTTGTTACTTCTCCTTTTGCATCTCTTATTCTATTGATTTGAGTCTTCTCCCTTCTTTTTCTTGATTAGTCTGGCTAATGGTTTATCAATTTTGTTTATCTTCTCAAAGAACAAGCTTTTAGTTTTCTTGATCTTTGTTATTGTTTCCTTCATTTCTTTTTCATTTATTTCTGATCTGATCATTTTGATTTCTTTCCTTCTGCTAAGTTTGGGGGTTCTCTTTTTCTCCTTTATCTAATTTCTTTAGATATAAGTTTAGGTTGTTTATTTGAGATGTTTCTTGTTTCTTGAGGTAGGATTGTATTGCTATAAACTTCGCTCTTTGAACTGCTGTTGCTGCATCCCATGGGTTTTGGGTCGTCGTGTTTTCATTGTCATTTGTTTCTAGGTATTTTTTTATTTAATCTTTGATTTCCTCACTGATCTCTGGGTTATTACATAGTGTATTGTTTAGCCTCCATTTGTTTGTGTTTTTTACAGATTTTTTTTCCTGTAATTGATATCTGGTCTCATAGTGTTGTGGTAGAAAACATACTTGATACAATCTCAATTCAGTTAAATTTACCAAGGCTTGATATATGACCCAAGATATGATCTATCTTGGAAATGTTCCATGCGCACTTGAGAAGAAAATGTATTCTGTTGTTTTTGGATGGAATGTCCTATAAATATCAACTAAGTCCATCTTGTTTAATGTATCATTTAAAGCTTGTGTTTCCTTATTTATTTTCATTTTAGATGATCTGTCAATTGGTGAAAGTGGGGTGTTAAAGTCCCCTACTAAGATTGTGTTACTGTCAATTTCCCCTTTTATTGTTGTTAACATTTGCCTTATGTATTGAGGTGCTCTGATGTTGGGTGCATAAATATTTACAACTGTTATATCTTCCTGGATTGATCTCTTGAACGTTATGTAGTGTCCACCTTGTCTCTTGTAATAGTATTTATTTTAAAGTTTATTTTATATGATATGAGTATTGTTACTCCTTCTTTCTTTTGATTTCCATTTGCATGGAATAACTTTTTCTATTCCATCACTTTCAGTCTGTGTGTGTCCCTATTTCTGAAATGGGTCTCTTGTAGACTCCATATATACAGGTCTTGTTTTTGTATCCATTCAGCCAGTCTATGTCTTTTGGTTGGAACATTTAATCCATTTACATTTAAGATAATTATCAATATGTATGTTCCTATTACCATTTTCTTAATTGTTTTGGGCTTGTTATTGTAAGTCTTTTCCTTCTCTTGTGTTTCCTGCCTAGAGAAGTTCCTTTAGCATTTGTTGTAAAGCTCGTTTGTTGGTGCTGAATTCTTTTAGCTTTTGCTTGTCTGTAAAGGTTTTAATTTCTCTGTCGAATCTGAATGAGATCCTTTTTGGGTAGAGTAATCTTTGTTATAGGTTTTTCCCTTTCATCACTTTAAATATGTCCTGCCACTGCCTTCTGGCTTGCAGATTTTCTGCTGAAAGATCAGCTGTTTACCTTATGGGGATTCCCTTGTGTGTTATTTTTCTCTTGCTCCTTTTAGTACTTTTTCTGTGTATTTAATTTTTGATGGTTTGATTAATATGTGTCTTGGCATGTTTCTCCTTGGATTTATCCTGTATGGGACTCTCTGTGCTTTCTATACTTGATTAAGTATGTCTTTTCCCATATTAGGGAAGTTTTCAACTAACCTCTTTAAATATTTTCTCAGTCCTTTTTTATTCTCTTCTTCTTCTGGGACCCCTATAATTTGAATATTGCTGCTTTTAATGTTGTCCCAGATATCTCTGAGCCTGTCCTCAATTCTTTTCATTCTTTTTTCTTTATTCTGCTCTGTGGTAATTATTTCCACTGTTTTATCTTCCAGGTCACTTATCCATTCTTCTCCCTCAGTTATTCTGCTATTGATTCCTTCTAGTGTATTTTTAATTTAAATTATTGTGTTGTTCATCTTTGTCCCTTAGTTCTTCTGGGTCCTCGTTAAACATTTCTTTTATTTTCTCTATTCTATTTCTAAGATTTTGGATCATTTTTAGTATCATTACTCTGAATTCTTTTTCAGGTACACTGCCTACTTGCTCATCATTTGTATGTTCTGGTGGATTTTTACCTTGCTCCTTCATCTGCTGTGTGTTTCTCTGTCTTCTCATTTTGCTTAACTTACTGTGTTTGGTGTCTCCTTTTCAGAGGTGGAAGGTTCGTCGTTCCCATTGTTTTTAGTGTCTGCCCCCAGTGGGTAAGTTTGGTTCAGTGGATTGTGTAGGCTTCCTGGTGGGGGGGACTCATGCCTGTGTTCTGGTGGATGAGGCTGGATCTTGTCTTTCTGGTGGACAGGACCATGTCTGGTGGTATGTTGTGGGGTGTCTGTGACCTTATTATGATTTTAGGCAGCCTCTCTGCTAATGGATGGGGTTGTGTTCCTGTCTTGCTTGTTGTTTGGCATAGGGTGTCCAGAACTTTAGCTTTCTGGTCATTGAGTGGAGCTGGGTCTTAGCGTTGAGATGGAGATCTCTGGGAGGTCTCTGGTGGACAAATGTCCTGAACTCAGCTCTCCCACCTTATAGCCACAGGCCTGACTCCCAGCCGGAGTACCAAGACCCTGTCAGCCACACAGAAAAAGAGAAAAAGGAAAAAAAAATATTGTTGCTCCCAAAATCCACTGCCTCAATTTTGGTATGATTCATTGTCTATTCAGATATTCCACAGATGCAGGGTACATCAAGTTGATTGTGGACATTTATTCCGCTGCTCCTGAGGCTGCACAGATAAATTTCCCTTTCTCTTCTTTGTTCGCACAGCTCCTGGGGTTCAGCTTTGGATTTGGCCCTACCTCTGCATGTAGGTCCCCTGAGGGCCTGTGTTCTTGGCTCAGAAATGATGGGGTTAAAGAAGCAGCTGATTAAGGGGCTCTGGCTCACTCATGCCGGGGGAAGGAAGGAGTTCGGAATGCGGGGCAAGCCTGTGGTGGCAGAGGTCATCATGATGTTGCAACAGCCTGAGGAGTGATGTGTGTTCTCCCGGGGAAGTTGTCCCTGAATCACGGGACCCTGGCCATGGAGGGCTGCACAGCCTCCTGGGAGGGGAGGTGGGGATAGTGACCTGTCCTTGCACACAGG
The DNA here is from genome assembly GCF_963455315.2 of Globicephala melas. NCBI lineage: Eukaryota > Metazoa > Chordata > Mammalia > Artiodactyla > Delphinidae > Globicephala > Globicephala melas. The sequence goes on along the minus strand of NC_083320.1, from coordinate 101,230,617 downwards.
TTTCTTGGTGGCTGCAGCAGCAGCCTTAGCGTCTCATACCCATCTCTGGGGTCCACGCTGATAATCACAGCTCACGCCCATCTCTGGAGCTATTTAGATGGTGCTCTGAATTCCCTCTCCTCGCGCACCCCGAAACAATAGTCTCTTGCCTCTTTGGCAGGTCCAGACTTTTTCCCAGACTCCCTCCCGGCTAGCTGTGGTGCATTAGCCCCCTACAGGCTGTGTTCACGCAGCCAACCCCAGTCCTCTGCCTGCAATCCGACCTCCGAAGCCTGAGCCTCAGCTCCCAGCAACTGCCCGCCCTGGTGGGTGAGCAGACAATCCTCTCGGGCTGGTGAGTGCTGGCTGGCACTGACCATCTGTGCGGGAATCTCTCTGCTTTGCCCTCCACACCCCTGTGGCTGCGCTCTCCTCCGAGACTCCGAAGCTTCTCCCCTCTGCCACCCGCAGTCTCCACCCTCGAAGGGGCTTCCTACTGTGTGGAAACCTTTCCTCCTTCACAGCTCCCTCCCACTGGTGCAGGTCCAGTCCCTATTCTTTTGTCTCTGTTTTTTCTTTTTTCTTTTGCCCTACCCATGTACGTGGGGAGTTTCTTGCCTTTTGGGAAGTCTGAGGTCTTCTGCCAGAGTTCAGTAGGTGTTCTGTAGGAGTTATTCCACATGTAGATATATTTCTTATGTATTTTTGGGGAGGAAGATGATCTCCATCTCTTACTCTTCTGCCATCTTGAAGGTCTCTAAGTGGTACCCTTAAGTTGAAATATTTTGTGTACTAATGTTGTGGTTGGTAGGAATTAGAATAGCTGAGTTATCACCTTACCTTACAGGGTGGATAATAAAATGTCAACAAGCCTTCTAGAAGCAGAGTGCTCCCGAGATGATGTCCCACATTTCCAAGAGGTGGGTATTATCAATCTATCTAATTGTGCTTTTATATTTATGTATGGGTTTCCTCAGCCTCCAGAATATTTTACAGGATGTGTGAAGACACATCTTTATTTTTAAATTTATTTATTTAAGTTTTTCATTTTTGGCTGCATTGGGTCTTCACTGCTGCATGTGGGCTTTTTCTAGTTGTGGTGAGTGGGGTCTACTCTTGGTTGTGGTGCATGGGCTTCTCATTGGGGTGGCTTCTCTTGTTACAGAGCACAGGCTCTAGGCGCTCGGGCTTCAGTAGCTGTGGCACATGAGCTCAGTAATTGTGGCTTGAGGGCTGTAGAGCACAGACTCAGTAGTGCCGTGCACGGGCTTAGTTGCTCTGCGGCATGTGGGATCTTCCCAGACCAGGGCTCAAACTTGTGTCCCCTGCATTGGCAGGCAGATTCTTAATCACTGAGCCACCAAGGAAGCCCGACACATCTTTTTTAAATCACAATGCCAGTCTTAAGAAGTAGGAATGACTTAGTAAAAGTCTCATTTCAGTTTGTGGAAATGAAGAACAAACAAAACACAGACTGTTGCTTCTTTATTAAAGGGACATGAAGGATGTAGATGGGTGACTTAGCTATTATAGGAAATATAGTTGATTTACAATGTAGTGTTATTTTAAGGTGCAAGCAAAGTGATTCGTATATATATATATATATATATATATATATATACTCATAAATAATATAGTTCCTGTGCTATACAGTAGGTCCGGTCCTTGTTTATCTATTTTATATATAGTACTGTGTATTTGTTAATCCCCAACTCTTAATTTATCTCCTCTCCCTTTACCCCTTAGTAATCATAAATTTGTTTTCTATGTCTGTTGGTCTATTTCTGTTTTGTAAATAAGTTCATTTGTATTATATTTTTTAGATTCCACATAAAAGTGATATCATAGGATATTTGTCTTTCTCTCTCTAACTTACTTCACTTAGTATGATAATCTCTAGGTCCATCCATGTTGCTGCAAATGGCATAATTTCATTCTTTTCTATGGCTAAGTAATATTCCATTGTATATATGTACTACATCTTCTTTATCCATTCATCTGTTGACAGGCATTTAGGTTGCTTCTGGGTCTTGGCTATTGTAAATAGTGCTGTAATGAACATTGGGGTGTGTGAATCTTTTTGAATTAGAGTTTTTGCCTTTTCAGATATATGACCAGGAGCGGGAAGGATATTGTAGATTTTCATTCTGCACTATTCTCCACCTGTGATGTCAATTATCTAATCAAAGGTGTAACAATCCCTTTCTTTGTTATGAATCATCCTGTTTTCTTCATCTCTCCTCCTTTGAACTTTTCCTTTTTCTTCTCTGCATTTATTCAAAGAACCATAAAAATAGTTTTCTTTTTCTCTGAGAGACTGAATATACAAATAGACAATGGCCAGACCATACATGACAATAGATCTCTGACCCATAACCTCTACAGCAGCCAGTCCGGGAAGCCAACCACAATGTCTGCAGTAGTTCCCAGAACAGTAAGGACTTCATCAATGACTACCAACTTCCCTGTTCTTTGCCCTTGTTTCCAACTCAGGGCCAACCAGTAAAAGACAAATGTGTTCCCCAAATCATCACATGAGGTGCTTCACCTTTAGTCTGATCACTTCTAGTTTCCCCACACCAACAGGCTGCAATCAGTGCATACCTGAGGTCTTATCCCCCTTTTTGCACTATAAAGTTTTCCCACTCTTCTTCCCGACTTCGAGTTTTGAGCCTCTTCCAAACCAAGATGTTTTCTGACTTCTTTGCTAGAGCAAGTTCTGAATCGATAGAATCTATTCTCATTTGAGTAGTCTTTATTTACATACCTCCTTGTGGCTGAATTTCTCTCTCCATACTTCTGCTTGTCCGTGTACTCATTGTGGCAAAACAGAAAGAACATTGACGTGGAGACAGAGCAAGTTACCTGGGGTGCTCCCAGGAGAGTTTCTGGGGCTGCATCCATTTGTAGTTCTTTCAAGAGTTTGCTGCTCTATGACCCACTGTTCTCATATGGCTGTTTTGTCTGATAATTATCCATCAACACCTACCCAGGGCCTGGGCATCCTTTAGGAGCACCCAGTATACCTCAGACCTCTCTGCAGATAAAATAGATGCATCCCCCACCCTCTCACCTCAGCTAGCATTTCTCTAAATTACTCCCTCTTCATTAGGTCACACACAAGAACCAGATAAGGCTCACCAGCTGAGAAGGAAGGCATTCTTTCAACACTTTTTTTTTAACACTTTGAGTTTTGTGTGAAGAAAATTTCTGCAGCTAAAAGCATATGAAAGGGCTCAAATTTCAGAAGAAGTTATCAATTGTTCCATATAATGCCCATTAAAATATGCACCTACTCTCTCCTATATATTCCCTCCCTGTGTTCTCTGCATCCTCTCCCTCCACATAATGAACTCAATCAGAGAAATAAAATGAAATGAAAGACTTTACTAGTGAAGGTATCTCTTTCTGTGATAAGAAAAGAAAGAAATGAAAGAAAGACAGACTTGAAATCTTTAATTTTTTGTTTGTTTGTTTGTATGTTTGAAATCAGTGGGCCAGATGTATATCTATATCGGGGTAGCAAATTTTTTTCTGTAGAGTGACAGATAGTAAATATTTAGTTTTCAAAGACCACAGAATTTTGGCAGCAATTATTCAACTCTGCCTCTGTAGCTTGAAAGAAGCCATAGACAATAACTATACAAATGGGTGTGGTTATACTCCAATAAGGCTTTATTTACATAAACAGCAGCAGGACAGATTTGGCCCCAGAGCTGTATTTTGCTGAATTTTCTGTGGTATCTGTGGTACAAGATATATGTTCAGAACACAGTGTGTGTCAGAATATAAGCCTTAAATTTTGGAAGATGTCTGTAGATATTGTTAGGGACTCCATTCATTCAACAAATATTTATTGAGCCAGGTACTGTCCTAGGAGATCAGCAAACAAAGCCGACAAAAATCCTTGCCTAATGGAGTTTATAATGAATTTGTAATAGCTGATAATGAACAACAAATGGCATAAACAAGTAAACTTTATAGTGTGTTAGGGTAGACTTTAAAGAAAGTGGCATTTGAGCAAAACTTTGAAGGAGGTGAGGGAGTTAGCCACACAGAAATCTGGGAGGTAATTGCCTGCCTCACAAGCTGGGGAAGCAAGGAGATGAGAGTGGCCAGAGAGGAGAGGGAGAAAGTCAGATCATAAAAACAAGGTTGGAAAGCTAATGTAAGGCTTTTAACTTTTGCTCTGAGTAAAATAGAATATTCTTGCGGAGTTCTGAGCGGAGAAGGGACATGAGCTAATTGATATTGTGAAGAGATCCCTCAGCTTCTGTGCTGATAATCACTTTAAGATGACAAAGGAGGAAGCAATGACCTGAGAGTCTTTTTATTTATTTATGTTTTATCCACTGTGACAGTATCTGACTTTCAATTGGTATATTTATACCATTTATATATAAAGTGATTGTGGGTAAATATATACCATGCTTATAACTGTACTATTCATTACATTTATTCTTTATTCAGTTTTCTCTCTTTTTTTTTTATAATTCTCTGAGCATTTTTATGTAGATCTGATTTTCTGATTTATATAGTTTTCCTTTTTTTGAGGCATTTTCCTGACATTTTTTTCTAGTAGGATTGCTACTGTTGAATTCTTTCTTTCTCTTCTTTTTTTTTTTTTTGCCTGAGAAATTTTTTATTTCTCTTTCATGTTTGAAGGATAATTTTGCTGGATATAAAATTTTTCATCTTTCAATCTTTTAGTTATCTCACCCCACTCTCTTCTTTCATGGTTTCTGATTAAAAAGTCTGTTGTCAAATTTATGGTTGCCAGGGGGGAAAGGTAGGAGTAGGGATAGATTGGGAGTTTGGGTTTGGCAATACACACTGCTATATATAAAATAGATAACCAACAAGGACTTATTGTACAGCACAGGGAACTCTGCTCAATATTCTATCATAACGTAAATGGAAAAATAATAGATACATGTATGTATGTAACTGAATCACTTTGCTGTACACCTGAAACTAACACAACATTGTTAATCAACTCTGCTCCAATATAAAATAAAAATTAGAAATAAAGAAATTGAAGGAAACCTAATCTACTTGTCAGCACACCATTAAAAATAATTTTTGTTAGTATGTAAAAAAAAAGTATGCTGTGATTTTTACCATTATTCCTCAATAAAAATTTATTTATTTTCTTTTTCCTTCTTTCAAGATTTTCTGTCTTTGATTTTCTGCAGTTTAAATATGTCTAAGTGTTTTTCATGTTGTCAATTTTTGTTTTGTTTTTAATATTAAAACAAAATTTTTGTTTTTAATTTAATATTAATTGCTCTTGTTATTCTCTGAGCTTCCTAGATCTGTGCTTTGGTGTTTATTAATGGAAAATTCTTGGTCATTATTTCTTCAAGTATTTATTCTGCTTTGTTCTTTCTTTTATCCCCTTCTCTTATTCCGAGTATCCATATATTCCATCCTTTGAAATGTTTCACATTTCTTGGATCTTCCGTTTGGCTTTTTTTTGCTCTTTTATCTTCTATGCATTTCAGTTTGGTAATTTTCCATTAACCTGTCTTCATCTTCACTGATTCTTTCCTTGGATGTGTTGAGTTGTTGATGAGCCCATTGAAACCATTTCTGTTATAGTGTTTTTAACTTCTAATATTTCTTTTTGATTCTTTCTTAGTTTCCATCTCTTTGCTTACCTTACCTGTCTATTCGTGAATCTTTTTCCATTAGAGCCTTTATCACATTAATCATAGCTATTTTAAATTTCCTGTTTGATAATTCTAATGTCTATGTTATATATGTCTATTTCTGATGATAATTGTTTTGTTTCATCAGACTGTATCTTTTTCCTTGCCTTTTGGCATGCCTTGTAATTTGTTCTTGGCAGCCAGACATGTTATATCAGGTATTAGGAACTGAGGTAAATAAATCTTTAGTGTGAGGATTTATGTTAATACGGATAGGATTTGCACAGGGTTTAACATTTGCTATAGCTAAAAGTGCCAATGGCCTCAAATTCCTCTAGATTCCTGGATTTTGTTTTTCGATTTGACTTTGGTCTTCATTAAGTACTCCTCAGGAATACTTAGCATCTTTCAGTTCTTTCAGCTGTAATTCACTTTATTATACTGGAACCCTGTTGGTGTTGTGTTAAGGTGTGAGAAAGAGAACATTATATAGCATTCCTATTAAATTTCAGTCTTTGGAGCTGCGACCTTCACAAGTGTTTCTCTGGTCATATAACTTTTTCCACTTCTTTCTACACCTTTCCCTAGCTGTGTTCTCAGTCTGTTTACTTGATTCCTGTTAATTAATTTTTCCTCCTTAGACGAGATAGGAAGTCTGCAGCAGTTGGACTGTGTGAGATACCTTTCTTCCAACTGGGATGAGGTTCTGCCAAAGTCTTTTTTCTTGGAGAATGCTCTTCTCTTGTTACGGAGAACATTCTGGGCATATTTCACAATGACTATTCTCCAAGGAACCATGAGGAGATCTTTCTCAGATGTTCACCATGAGAACCTGGTGGGGTTTTTGGAGATAAATCCTGCAAAAGTCTGGGGACCTCCTAAAAACATGGCCCCCAGGAGTTTCTCACTCTCAAGCTAGTCCACATCAGCCTCCAGCAATTCCTCAAAATTGCCATTTAAATGCTCCTATCAGTTTATGGTTCCAGTAGCTTCGGGTCCAGGTAAGCAGACCTCAGCTGTGGGTCTCTGGCTAAGCCTGTCTCTCTAAATTTTGGGGTGGCAGTTTTCCCTGAAACATCAGTTTTCTGATTGGTGTAAGAAAAATAACTGATTTTCCATTTTTCCAGCTTTTTCTTATTGTAAAATGGGAGTAATTACTTCTAAGCTCTTTACACGTCAGATCTGAAACTGGAATTCTTAAGATCTAGTCTCAAAACTGGTAAAATTTTACATTCACCCACATGTCATTGGGTAAAGCAAGTCAAACGGCCAAGCTCAAACCAAAGGATAAGGAGAAAAGGAGGAAATAAATTGAGATCGCTCACTGAATGAACTGTAGGAGGGTGGTTTAACAGTATTAATCTCTGGGTTCTTTCATCAAACCATGGGTTTTTCATTTCTCCTATAACCTCTGTAAGCTACTTGCTGTGTAAAACTCTCTTTTTGACACTGCTAGCATTTCTTTTTTTTTTTTTTTTTCATGCCTGGACACTAACTGACACAGTTCCAAATTCAAGAGGGAGGGAAAGGGGTGCTATTTACTGTCCCTCTAAAACCTCAACAACCCTCTCAATAATGTCTTAGTTAAGACTCTTGTTTGCAAGATACACAATTGAATTTAAAGTAGAAGACAGGCAAGCAGGTAAAGAATGTATTAGAAAGAATCTGGAATAGTTCACCAAACTCAAGATAGAAAGATCATCAGGCCTCCCCAAGGCCTGAAAATTGAATGTGGAAATGGCCAGAAACCCCTTGCAGGGCTCTGCCTACATCTCTCTTCTCTGATTCTCTAAACATCATGCTCTGTTTCTGCAGACGGTCTTTCTTTTTCATGAGCAGAAGCTGGTCTAAGATACAGTCCTGTCTCCCTTGAGTATTCATCCCCTTGGGGTAAGAGTCCTGATGAAGTAGAATGGCTAGCTTTCACTTTTAATTTCATACTCACAAGAGGTAACTTTTGATTGGCTTGGCTTAGATCAGTTTCTCCCTCCTGATCCAATCTGTGGGCAATGATGCAGAGGTCAGGGAGCCCACAGCTGGCTCCCCAGGTGTTGGAATGGAGACTAGAGAAAGGGGCTCATTATGGGCTGGGTCTGGAGTTCTCAACTGGGGGCAATTTTTTCCCCCAGGAGAAATTTGGCATGTCTGAAGACATATTTGGTTGTTACAAAAGAGTGGTCACTACTGTCATTACTGTGGTCTAGAGGGTAGAGGCCACAGATGTTGCTAAACATTCCAAAATGTACAGACCAGCCCCCCACCAGCCTCATCCACAACAGAGAATTAGTTGACCCCAAAAGCCAACAGTGCTGAGGCTGAGAAACCCTGAGCTGTGCTAACTTCCCAAACTAGAACTGATGAATACCAGCCCAGCACTGGCAAGGAAGTGGGGGAGAACAAGGGAGAAGGGAGAGAATACAGAAAAATAAGTAATAATTGCTATGCTTAATCAGCTTTTACTATGTTCTAAATGCCATATTGTGTTTAACCATCTTTTCATTGATTCTTCACAACAGTCCTACAAAGCAAGTAATATTATCTCTGATTTACGGAAAACCAAATACAACTCTCACTCCAAAGCTCATATTCTTATCTAGAAACTAAAAGGTGAGAATGAAAAATCACCTTATCTTGTGGTACTTTACCTGTGTTCACTTAAAGGAGCAAGAAAGGTATAAACAGATTCTTAAGTACTCAACTTGTGCATCTAACAAGTGAAGGTAAATAATAACATCACTGTCATCGGCTGCCAGGAAGCACTGGAAAAGTGACTGTCAGATCACACCGCCCATTAAAAGGATTTGAATGTAACATAAGCAGCTACACAAATATGCAGGCTCATGTGATCAGGATGGAGAGTAGAAAACTCAGCACGCTGGAACAAAACAAAGGGTCCTAAGGCTGATGTTCTCATGGATTCCTCCCTCCCAGACTTGTAGGTCTGGCACTTAGTCCATACTGAGTCCATTTCCACACCTTTGGATAAGAATGAACACACCAGATTTGTAGGATTGTGGTGAAAATTAAAATCAGAAATGTGTATGAAGCAGGGGCTGGCAATTGAGTCCAATACGGCCCATTGCCCGCTTTGGTAAATAACATTTTATTGGAACACTGCCATGACGTTGAACTTACGTGTTATCCATGGCTGCTTTTGTGCTATTATAGCAGAACTGTATAGTCATGACAGAGATTCGGGGTATGTGGTTTTCCTATCCAAAATATTTAGTCTCTGCCCATTTCCAGGAAACATTTGCTAACTCCTGGTGCAAAGCCATGGTTCACTTGACCCAAGGGTGATGGACCCCTCTATTCATACTGAGAGATTTTCCTCCACGTTTGTTTGATCACAGACTTGTTCAAGGTGTTCTAGCCAAACTGGCCTTCAGCAACGTCCAAGTGGTGATCTAAGCACAGAATTAAATGATACAGTGAAGGACAACCAGGTAAGAACACATTTACCCACAAGAGGTGGAGATGGTTCACTTTTGCTCTGCAGTAGAAGGTAGGCAGGATAGGAGTTTGGACTGTACAGTACTAATTACGAGGCAAGAGATATGGGGAGAAAGAGAGAGGTTCAAATCTTAGCTACTCCGCCTGTTAGTTGTGTGATATTTTGGTCAAATTTCTTTAAATCACTGGTCATCAGTTTTCTCATCTATAAAATGGGATGAAAATTATTACCTTTTTGTGGATTAAATAAAATAATCTATGTAAGAACTGAATAAACATTAAAATGTGGTAAATAAATGTTGTAATAATAATACACTTGTTGCACACATATTTACTGAGTACTTTTTAAAAAAATTTTACTTATTTATTTTTGGCTGTGTTGGACCTTCGTTTCTGTGTGAGGGCTTTCTCTAGTTGCGGCGAGTGGGGGCCACTCTTCATCGTGGTGCGCGGGCCTCTCACTGTTGCGGTCTCTCTTGTTGTGGAGCACAGGCTCAGTAGTTGTGGCTCACGGGCCTAGTTGCTCCGCGGCATGTGGGATCTTCCCAGACCAGGGCTCGAACCTGTGTCCCCTGCACTAGCAGGCAGATTCTCAACCACTAGCGCCACCAAGGAAGTCCTTACTGAATACATTTTATAGAGAGAGTTCAGGTTAAGTTTCTGGGCCCACTTTCTTCCCCATGGCACTAAAATACTGTAATAAGTGTTAGAATTTATTGAATGTTTCCTATATACTCTGCTATGTTCTAAGTGCTTTATTTGTATTGACAAGTTTAATCCTCACAACAACCCTTTGAGATGTGTACTATTATTGTCAATTCTATGTTGGAGATAAGGAAACTAAGGCACAGAGAAGTTAAGTGGATTGCCCAAGGTCACACAGCTAAGAAGTTAGGCTGAGTTAATATGACGCACACAAGTCTAGCTGTAGAGCCCACAGTCTAAACAATGCTCTGAGCATCATGTTTACCAGTAATTCATTTTAAGTCCAGATGGTCTCCACTGTTGAGGGTTCTGGTGTGTCTGGGTATATGTGCTGAACTTACCTGGCTCCAGGTATGGCTTTTGGCATGAGGTCTGTGGCGTCTTTAGGAACAGAGCCACACAGTACTAATGCATGCCTAGCTTCTAGAGTTGTGCAGGAATTCTCAGTGAGGTGAGGAAGGGGTTACCAGATTCTAGGCTTTAGAATGCATGTCCATACCATAGAGAAAGAGAGAAAGAACTGTTTCTCTATGATCTGAATTGCTTGGTACCTATTATGGGCTGAATCATGTATCCCAAAGATGCCCTAATCCTAGTACCTTAGTAGGTGACTATATTTAGAGAGAGGATCTTCAAAGAGGGAACTAGGTTAAAATGGGGTTTTTAGGGTGGCCTCTAGTCCAATTTGACTAGTGTCCTTTATAAGAAGAGGAGAGTAGGACCTAGAGAGAGACAGCAGGGTTGGGCATGCACAGAGAGAAGACCATGCTAGGACAAAAGAGAGAAGGCAGACATCTGCAAGCCAAGGGAGAGGCCTCAGGAGAAACCAACCCTGTTGACACCTAGATCTTGGACTTCCATCTTCCAGAACTGTGAGAAATTACATTTCTGTGGTTTAAGCCAACCCTTCTGTGATACTTTGTTGTGGCAGCCTGAGCAAAGAAATATAGTCTCCCAGCAATCCTCCCCTGGGACACCTTTACCTGAGTTCAGAACAGAGTTGGGAGTCTTTGTCACCCTGCCATACACCAGAGAGCAGATTTGAGTTTTGGCATGTTCGAGGTGTTGCCAGATGAGAAATGCTGAGCTGGGAATCAACAAGAGGGTCTTGACACCCAGAGGGGCAGCACGATGGAGTGACGGTGCCTGCTGTGCTGAATGGAGCAATTTTCAGAGAATGGCTTCACTGTAAAGAGCAGTGGGACAGAGACAGCCCCGTCGGGTGGCAGGAGGACATGGCTGTGGCCAGCAGAATGGCACAGACTCCAGGAAAGGGCAGCATATGTCACACATGCCTCTGGAGATTTTAAACATTCTTAAGAGGGAATTTTCAGGAAGCTGAGGTTCATGCATCAGCAGTTTGGGGAAATGAGCCAGAAAGATTAGGTATTAATATTAGCACTCCCACATATATACCCAGAGGGTGTTGAGGCTTGGGGGTCCACACAGCTGACCCCAGAGCAAATGTCTATGAAGATCTATCTGAAAAGCTAAAGGAGGTGTATTGGAAGAAACAAAATGACAGGCAAATAATGGTGAATCAGGGTGGAAATAAGGAGGAGGAGATTTGAGCAAGAAGTAGAAAGGGAGGGCCCAGGGAGGTAGATTTAAAGCCATCCAACCACCTTCCAGAGTTATTAAGGAGGCCTTAATTGAAAGGACTTTGTAAAGAGGACAAGCTATGTAGATGTTTATTAAGTAAGAAGGGTGAACTTTATTCAAGATGAGCACAGGCAGGAATTCAAGGGCATGAGCAGGAAATACACTTGGAGGAAAACAATTAATAAGCTAGAGAAAGAAAGCAAAGCAAATCGGACAGATTAAAAAGGAGCCAGTTAAAAAAAGAGGGGTGAGGGGAGAGATTCAGTGCAAGTGTTCTTCAGATGGAAGGAGAGGAAAAATTAGTGATGTGTTGACCTTCCCATGAAGGAGCAGACAGAGTGTGAGACACAGCTTAACTCCCAGACTGGAAGAATGGCTCTGGAGAAGGCTGCAGTTTACACCATAAACAGGGAGCTGGTGGGAGTGGTAGGGAGTCGAGTGAGAGACCCAATGAAACTCCCCCTGAGAGTGAGGCTTTCTGTCCTCCAGCCATCCGCTTTTAATCAGTGGTGAAGGTTGGAAATTAAAGGTAAGAGTCAAACGCTCCTGTTTCCTCTCCTCTGCTGACGCAGTCCTGGAGGCAGGTAGAGAGGACACTGGATGGCTCACGACTTTGGAAACAGCATATCTTTCCTACAAAGTGACCGAGACACTTAATACCCATTATTCCTGTTTTTATAAAGGAGAGAAGACTTCCCTATCTCTAGGAGAGCATAATACTGGAGGGACATCCCAACCTCTCTCGGTCCTCAGTCCTCTCCTCTGCCTACATGGAGGAGGATTGACATAGGATTGGTGGAGTTGGGTAGCCCCAGCTCCTGCCTACTTTCTTTTCCTCTCAGATATGCCTGTTAAATCTCTCTCTGCTCTTATTCCATGTAGCAATATGCGCTGGGTGGAATATGAGCTCTGTCCAGCTCTCTCGAACCTGCTCTCCCTAAATGAGGTGTAATGCAGGTTGCAAGCCTTGTTGAAGATGGTGGGATAAGTGTGTCCCAGAGTCTGCTCTGTAGACTTAGCTTTCCCCCCAGCAGGTCCTAAGATCTAGATTAGGGATGTAGTGAGAGGACTAAAGCATATCTTTCAGCACAGGTTCACTGATGAAAATCTTCATCTGTGTCTGGTATCTGCTCTCAATTGCTTAAGAATTGAAGAGAAGACTCTGTGACTATTTTGCAATAACTATTTAAATCACCTATAAACTACTTACTGCCTAAATAGCCATCAGAAAATCACTTCTTTCTGTGAGCCTCAGTTTATTCATTTGTGAAGTCAAGAAAAATAATTTCTGTCAAGCCAAGAAAATAATTATTCAAGAATAAGAATTTTAATTCTCAAAAGGCTCTTCTGAGAATTAATAATGTATGTGAAGGCCACAAATTATAGTTAGCATATATATAGTTAGCATCTGTTCATCTCATGTAATTTGGAGCATTTCTTCCAAATATTCTATATTTTAGTTTCCCCAACTTTAAAAATGATGTTGCTAATATTTATCCCTTTTTGACAAGCATAAGAGTGGGATTCTTCAGAGTTACTAACTAAAGTGGAATGGTTTCCATCTTAGGCCAGACAAAATTCTATAACTTGAAGGGTCCAGCCACTGCTTTGTGTCATACCTATGCAAACCAGTGAAAATACAGTTTGATTTAAAAAATGCTCAAGTTTTAGATGTTTTCAATGCTTTCAGTGCCAGATCTTCAGAAAATGATTAGTGCCTCTTGCAGCTTGAAGATAATGGCACAAAGTCCGGCTTTCCCGTTTTTCCTCTCCAGAATCACCCAAATGCAACAATGACAAGTGAAGACACAATTTCTTCTTCAGTAAAAGCAGTAGAGAACCAAAACTCTGAACCATGAAAAAGGCAGAGGGACTACAGAAGCCCAGGAGGGAGTATATAGTGAGGATGCCCCAGACTGCAGATCTCTGAGTACACTTCTCCAAAGGGACATACACATTCTGCAGTACAAAATTTGAATCTCTTGTTTGTAATAACAGAAACAAAGTGCATGGACTGGTGACAGGAACTTTTATACACATAGTTTGGAACTAAGAAGCAGGTGAGGTGGAGCTAATTAATAAATCACACAGATAAGACATTTTGTTATCACAGCAAAGGGATATAGAGAGCCTTTCTGCGTAAACAGTCCCTCAGCTGCCTTGCTCCTATTTCTAAGAGTCACTAGGGGCTAAAAGAATATGAGCACAAAATATTTATAAATAAAAATCTTGCTCCTCTGAGGTATAGTACAGAACCCCCAGAAAGAACAACAGAGAATCTATACAAAAATACATATATATATATATAAATATATATATATATATATATAAAGAAATAAAGAAGGAAAGCAAATGAGGGATGAAAAGTACTCATTGGGATAATATTTTCACATTATGAAAATTATGCCCAAACAATTTCTCATATAATTATAACATTTAGCAAAGCAATCACTCCTATAAAATGCGAGCACCAGACAGAGATTCCAGAGCACAGTGTTGATGTTCCCTGGCAACAGAAGCAGTTGGAGTGTGAGGGATTGGAGTTCCAGGAAAATCATGAAGAAATAGTAAACTCAGCAAAAATGTTAAGATAAGTTGGAAGTAGCTAAAAGGAAAATAAATGACACTGAAAAAATAAAACAAATGTAAATTTTAAAATAAATAAAATATGTAACATGTATTTTATCTTCTCAGGACAATTAATAAAAGTGTTAAAAATGATATTTAATCCTCTTGGGAATGATTTGGGTTCTTCACTAGCAAAATCATGCACTGTCCTGTTGAAATACCATAGGCGATCTTTGGTGGTCATCATTATTTTAAGCTGATTTTCTTCTCTAAATTGCTCAAGGATGTTATTTATACCTTTGCTAACTCCTTTGACTTAGGTTTTCTTCTCATCCTATTGTTTTATTGTTCATTGTGATTTTCTTGTTTTCTATGTATCTGCTTCTTGTCTACCCCTCTCTACACATTTTCTAATTTACTATTTTTTTAATACTTTATAAGTTAAAAATACCCTATATAGCCAAATGTAACCACTGTGTAATACATACAAGTTGATGATTTAGCAATGACCTCAGTCCCTAGCTTTTTATTTAAATTGCATGGAAATTGGCATGTGGTATTTGTGACATCAAAGAGCTTTCCGGGGGCAACTTTTGCTCGAGATGAGGTCCTAAATTGTTGAACTGTCAAGAACACTGACCTCCTGGAAAAGAAAGTACTGTTTTATTATGATTATATTTATGAATAAAAATGTTTCAGTGTGTTATTCTAGTCATAGTTTTCCATTGCTGTTGTTTTATTTGTATCTTTTCTTTCTTTCTTCCTTTCTTCCTTCTTTCCTCCCTCCCTCCCTCCTTCTTTTTTCTTTCTTTCTTTCTTTTTCTTTCTTTCATAAGGAGTAAATCTTTACTCTCTGAAATCACTAGACCAATGTGAATGAAATTTATAGAGTGAATTTTTAGGACACTATGCTGTAATTAACTACTTGGAATGGGGCTGGATAAAATAAAGTACATCTTGGAATAGGGTTGGATAATATTGCAGATGTGTCTGAAAGTATGAGACTCATGATGTCTGGAATCAAGTTCTGGTTCTCCTAATTATTAGCTAGAAGACTAGGGGTGAGTAATTAAATATCTCTAAGTTTCAGTTTCCCCCTATGTATAAGAAGATAATAAAAATGTCTATCTCAGAGGATTGATTGTGGCCACTAACTGTGCTGATGTATGTTTGTCGTTTAGTAGAGCTTGCTATGTAGTCACAGAAAGAATGCAATAAATGCCAGTGGAAATTATTCAAAACCTTACAGTCTACATAAAAATCATAATACTAATGGGAGATAATATTTAAGAAATAAAACTCTGTTATGAAGAGTCATAAATAGGTTAAAAGTTTGTGTTCAGAAGAGTTAAATGTTACAAAGTTAGAATTGTAAAGTTATATTAGGGAAAGGCTGGGTAAAATGTTCAGCTCTGTTATTGGGTCCTGAAATACGATTATTGTCCATTAAGCCCAAAATCTACAGGAAGAGATGAACATTGGGTGAGTTCAAAACTGTGAGATTTCCTACTTGTTCTCAAAGCAGGCTTTTTATCTCTTTTCCTCTTGACTGGTAGAAGAAATGAAAGAAAGGGAAATAAAATGATTCCCAATAATATCTTAGAAGAGAATGTAGCTTAATAACAACTCGCTTAATAACAAGCAAGTCTAATGTAGGAGTGAGAGTAAGGGGAAGGGAGAAAAGCCTTCAGGACACTAGCTTTGTGTCTGAAAAGATGAGGAAAGAGGAGGAAACTTATATAACGTGTTTTTCATCAGTCTTCCAGCAGACAGCTGAGCTGTGCTATCGTTGCTTCGGAGAAGGAAAGAAAGCTGATTTTGACTCTGTGTGTGTGGAGGGACACCAGAGCATCCACTTACAGTGCTCACTTTTATTAAAGCACCTGAAGAGAGAGCAGAGACTTGAAGAGTGGAATCTGTTTGAATGCATTCTCAGGAAGTAAGGCAGGATGCCAGCCCTCTGGGGGAGAAATCAAAGGCTCTTCATCAGAAGCTAATGCTTACAGGCATTTATTTATTTTGTATTTTTAAAAACTTGAGAAGAGGAGGGCAATGAGGCCTGGGGGAGAAGGCTGTGAACTGAGAAGCCTGTGCTTCTGAGGTCAGTAACTGTATAATCTTCCCTTTTGCCCACAGGTCTCAGTTTCCTCACCTATACAACAAAAGTGTTGAAGGGTTTGGCCTGTAGGATCCCTGAGTCCCTCTTCAGCCCCAAAATTCTATGATATATTGTAATGTCCTAAGAATCAATCGGTAATCCCAAAATTTGTTCATTTCCCCCCCACTGTTGTTTTATTGTTGTTTTAGTTGCCATTTTTATCTCTCACTGTTTTCCTGGGCCTCTTTGTTACAGGCAAACCCAGTGCACTTTCACCTCTCTGCCTTTGCTTAATCTGTGACCTTTCTTTACCTTTACTGCTTCTGCTTTAACAACCAGCTCCGTTTTAACAACACAGGTCTTTGGGACTCAACAAAAATGTCTGTTGAAGTAAACATCTAGGCCCAAGTTGGAGTTACTCTTGTCTGGAATGCCACGTCAGCAGATGGAACTTTCATGTTCTTATAAATACTCCACTTGACCAGAAATGCAGTCACTCCAGGCAGCCCTATCCCCAAATGCCTAGTCACTCTGTGCTCTACACTTATTTTTTTGTTCCTTGATGTTTCTAAATAAGGTCATATTGATACCGATCAGGGTTCTTGGCTTTCCCCAATCAATAGAAATTGATAAGAGGCCAGACAAGAAATTCACGCAAGGCTTTATTGGGGCCCCTGCTGCAGCAGTGGGGAGCGAGAACAAACAACAGGTTCCCTCGCTTGCTCGCTCACTCCCCGAAGTGGGCAGTAAGCTGGTTTCTTATATGGGGTGAAGGTAGGCGTGTGTCCAGGGGTCAGGCGGAGGGGGGCATTAGGTGGTTTGTCCATCTCTTTAGTGGTGTTGAGTGCAGGGGGCATGTGCAGCACCCTGCTTTTGCTCCCAGCACCCTGCTTCTGCTCCCGGCTCTTCAGAAGTGGCAGTTGGGTTGCTTTTTGGTCTTTCTTGTATCTCTTTGTCTGTAATTTGCCCCAACCGCACATGCACACAGTTATTTTTGTTCCTTTATAGTTTCTTTGTGTTAAGTTGCTTGAGGAGCTGAAGAGACGTGTGTCCAGGGGCAAGCCCTGCAGCAAAGGATCCCAGGTCCCAGGTCCTAGCCTGTCTCAATATACGCAACCCCAGCCAATCATGTTATCTCTGTGATGCTGCCTCTAACACTCTATAAAATTCGTTTTTGCCCAAGATCCCTCAGGAAGAGTGCTCCACTACTTGTTAGGCACTGTACTCCTCTAATACACAGATTGTTCTCCTTGAATAAAGGACAGCAAGCTACATTGTTTTATTTTTGCCATTTGACATGTCCTTACTCTTTCTCCCAAAAGAAATGCTATTTACCTCCCTGAATTTCAATAAAACTTCCCTCATGCCCTCTTGAGGAACTCAATATATTCCTCATGATATTGTCATCATTCATTTGTATATTGTCTTTCTGATTAGCAAGAGCAATAAACTCTCCAGTTCTTGGGACCACTGTGGATAGGGACATAGCCGTTATCACAGTATTGAAATTTGACTATAACCTTTGGTAAAGAGTCACTCACCCCTTCCCTCAGGACACCCCATGTCCCCTCATTCAAATAACTAAAAGGTTGACACCTGGCCCAGCAGGGTCTGCAGGATCCTGGCCCAGGCTATGGCTTTGTCCTTTCAAATAGGTTAGATGTTGTACAAGTTGTTAATTATTTGTAATGTTGTTCCTGTTCTGTAACTCCAAGCCCACCGTCTCCTGTACAGTAGTTTGCACCTAGCACATGATAAATACGTGTTTGTTAAAGAAAAGATCCCCAGCTTGTTTCAACATTGTAAAAAATATAGGAAAAGAGTTAGGGGTGGGAGAGAGACAGAGAATGAGATGTGATTGTTCCGTGAGCCAGTGTTTAAGCCCTGTCCCTTGACTTCAAAAGTCATCTAAGAATTTTGAAGGGATGGCGGTGAGTAGAGGAAGTAAAATTTGAAGATATTAAACAAAATTGGAGTGAAGTAAATATATAATTGAGTAATGCACTGTGTAGCAGGTTCTGGGATTTTCAAGAGTTTGATGAAAGATGACCTGAGTTAGAGGAGTATTAAATAATACTGCCTCTGATCATGCCTCCTTTCATCTCCGTTCCTTTTCTGTATCTCTCCGGGCTGCTCTGCTCTGCTTATCTTGACTCCAAGTAAGAACCCTTCCTAACTTTAGTCCCTTTGTCCTCTCCTTTCTATATTCTCTTGCTGTAATGAATAAATAAGTTTAGCAAGGCTGAAGGACACAGTCAATATACAAAAATCAGTTGCAATTCTATATACTAATAGTGAACAACTGGAAATCAAAAGTAAGAAATAAAAGTACCATTTAAAATACCACCAAGGAAAATGAAATACTTTGTCATAAATCGAATAAAATCTGTGCAAGATCTTCATGCTGAAAACTACAAAAGTCTGATGAAAGTCATCAATGAAGACATAAGTAAATGGAGAGATATTATGTTCATGGATGTGATGAAGCAGATATTTAAGATGTCAATTTTCACTAATTGATCTACAGATTCAATGTAATTAAAATCCTTTTAGAATTTTTTGTAGCTATCAAAAGCTGGTTTTTAAATTTGTTTGAAAAGGGAAAGAGACTTGTATAGCCAAAACAACTTTGAAGAAGAAGAATAAAAATATATTACCTGATTTTAAGACTTGGTATAAAGGTATAATAATCCTGACAGTTTAGTATTGGAGAAAGGATCTACAGATAGATAAATGGAAAGAATAGAAGCTAGAAACAGACATGTGGAAACACAGCCAATTATTTTTGATAATAGTGCCAAGAAAATTCAATGGAGAAAGGATAGTTTTGTTGTTTTTTTTTTTACAACAAGCAATTGGACATTCATATATTAAGAAAAGAGAACTTCAGCCTATAATTTATATCTTATGTGAAAATTAATTCAAAATGTATTTTAGAGCTAAATATAAAATATAAAACTATACTTTTTTTTTTTTTTGCAGTACGAGGGCCTCTCACTGTTGTGGCCTCTCCCGTTGCGGAGCACAGTCTCTGGACGCGCAGGCTCAGCAGCCATGGCTCACGGACCTAGCCACTCCGCTGCATGTAGGATCTTCCTGGACTGGGGCACGAACCCGTGTCCCCTGCATCGGCAGGCGGACTCTCAACCACTGCGCCACCAGGGAAGCCCCTAAATTATACCATTTTATAATAAAACATAAGAAAAATTTTTATGACTTTAGATTAGACGTTACTATCAGAATCAAGACTAGGAAAACTGTCTTGATTGTTTTGGATATCCCAACATCCCAAGATGTTGGGATAGGGTGAGGTCCTTTGGGGTAGGTGGGTAGTGACTGGAGGAGGCATGAGGGGTCTTCCTGGGAGCTGGCCATGACCTGGATTCCAGTCACATGGACATACTTAGTTTGAGAGATTGACCAAGCTGAAACTAATTACTTGGATATTTTTCTGAAATATACATGTATACTTCAATAAAAAGTTTACACTTAAAAAAGTGCAAAAATACTTTTATCCTTTGAAAATGTATTTAATTTACATCCAACTTTACAGGAATACAGGAGCTGCATAAAAGTAAAACATGTCTTCCTTGCATGTCATCCTTTTCTTTTTATTAAGGGTCATTTCACTGAAGTTCAAGTCTTTCCTTAGCTGCAGAGTTGTCTCTAATGCATAAGTTTATCACTGCTCAGGGAAAGAGTTGATTTGCTACCCTCCATCAGTCTGGTCGCCCTCACCCAGGATCCATAACCACCTGTCAGTTCCACAGACCAAGCCAGATGCAGACGAAATGAAGGGCTTTTCTGGAATGTACCTGCTGTGTGGTAAGGCTACTGCCTTCACTTACTGTAGGCTTTTCCTCCTATCAGACTCCTCAGGAAAGAGTTGCTTATGTATCCAGCCACTATTTCTCCCTTAGTCTTTGCAAATACTTTACTGTATCTGGAAGTATTTTACAAGATATTGAAACTTAAGCTAGGCAAGAAGTCCATCCCAAGAAGAGTTGTGCACCAAATCCTGGGAATGGAAACAGTTCTTAACTTCCCTCCTTCTGTCTCCTGTCAATCCACACTTAGTCCACCTCAGAGAGGCATAAAGGAGCCCTCCTCTATGATTTCTCTCCCTTTCCCCTCATGGCCTCTTGGTCTTCTAATCCCCTAACTTCCTCACAATGTCTTATTTCTTCTTCCTCTCACCCTCTAACCTGACTAAAGTTAGATGGTTACACACAGCTTATTTTTCTCTTTTAGTAAATGTAGTTTTGTTGAGAGGGAGGATGGATAAAATCAGATTTTGCCCCTGGTATGAGGGGTTGAAGAAAATTTTCCTTTCAGACTCAGCTTTATGGTTAAATGTTAAACTGGTGAGGTTGACCAGCACTTGACATAACTGCAATGTGTTATTATGCTCACAGAGTCCAAGTCACTTTCCTCATTTTGCTTTGTTTTTCTGACCATCCCTATTTCTAGATTGATAGCAGCAGGGATCCAGTCAGAGAGGTGGTATTCACCACAACCAGAAAAGGTAAGGTGGGTACAAAAATTTTCATGCCATGTTACTATGATTCAGAAATAGTAGCACTTTGTTTAACTTCATAGAGATGCAGCGTTTTCAAAATATTTCATTTTTAAAATAACAAAGACACCAACGTTTCTTTCAGCCACTTTTGATGTAAATATAATTCCAGGGAATGCCGTACTCAAACAGAATGTTCAAAATATGTCAGGGTTTATTGCCAAATCCAATGATTAAACTGTACCATAATTGTTCAGGAGTTATTACTAAACTTGGCTCCTACACTGACTGTCCGCAATTACTATGAGCTTACTATGATGGCATCTTCATTTATTCTTTCTGTCTTCTCCTGAAGTGTGAGATGATCAACTGTCCGTGAAATGGATTTAATATATAGGGAAGCCCTAGTGCATATTGGTGAATTCATCAATATTAGTTTACTTCATGCACGATATTTGTGTTTTCTCTTATTCCCTTTTCTATCATCTTATTTTCTTCTTCTAATTTTCTCTGGACTGGTAAAATAGATAATTCCCAATCAATTGACATTTTGTTCATAACCTGCCTTCTTTCAAACAGGACGCCCCCAAAGCAAAAGTCCAAGTGAAAAGATCAATACATTTGACTGCACTGAAAATTTAAATCTCTGCATTGCAATAATCGCCATATACAAAGTTAAAAATCAAGTGCGACTCTGTGAAAAAATATTTGTAACACATAAAACAAGAGGTTATTAAGCAAAATAGTTGAAGTACTACACATCGATAAGAAAAAGAGAAACAAAAAATGTAGAAATGGCAAAAAATGGAAACAGACAATTCACAGAAGAGGAAATATGAATAGCCCATAAAAGTATGAAAAATTGCTCAAACTCTAGAAATTAGGAATATGCAAATTACAATAAAAATGACATACTGCTTATCCTCCACAAGATTAGAAAAAGTGTTAGAACATGATATAAAAATGCTGGTGAGTGCATGAGGTACTAACTGTAATATATTATTGATGATGTATAAATGGCTATACTTCTCTGGGAGAAGATTTTGCAACATCTCTTCAAATTAAAAACATACATCTCTTATACAATCCAGCTATGTAATTGCTCAGTTTCTATCCTGGAGAAACACTTGCACGCATGCCTGTGGAGTCATGTGATAATAGGTATCATTTATTGATAAATTGCTTCCACTGGTTTAAATGCTTTCCATACTTAAATGCCTTTAATCCTCATTAGTTCCCATTGGTATCCCCATTTTACAAACTTTGAACCTATAATTTGAAGTCAGGTAGTCTGGTTCCAGAAACTGTGTTCTTTCCATTATGCCATATTATCTCGCAAGAGAATTGTTCTCTTGTAAAAAGATTTCCAAAAAGATTTGCAACATTGTAACAGGAAAACACTGCTAAATGATTTGGAATGTAATGCAGTATGAAAAAGGAATGAGGCACATTTGTATCATTGGTTCTTAAGCAGGAGCAATTTTGCTCCCCAGGGAATATCTGGCAGTGTATGGAGGTAGATTTGATTGTCACAAATGAAAGGGGATGGAAGGAAGTACTACTGTTATCTGGTAGAGGTTAGGGATGCTGCTAAACATCCTACAGTGCACAAGGAAGCCTCCCACTACAAGGAATGATCTGGCCTCAAATCACAATAGTTACACAGATCTACACTTGTAAGAATTGTTCGCTAAGAAATATTGTTCATTTCACAAGGCAACTTATAGATTATATCACTTATTTAAAAAGGACACACACACACATATAGGGCAGTATATATCCTTAGTGTGTGTAAACTTGTCTGTTTGCATATGTAAGTTTGGGAAAAGGTCTAAAATAATGCATACAAATTCTTAAATGTGATTACTCCTGAAGGGTGGAAGAAGGGGCAAGGACTGCGGGGAAAGGATGGACAAAGAGAACTTTAAAGATAGAAGCAATGTTTTAAAAGTGTTAAGAAAAATGTGTTTGTGTATATTTATAGAATTCAAATTAATTTAAAAGTACTACTGAGTACTAATTACCACTTACCAACCTGACAAAGATAAACATAAGACAATGGGCAGTCATGGCAGGGTGGAATGAAAGGCTGCTCCGACACTTACACCAAAAAATGTATATTTTTTAAGAAATATATCTTATAAAATGTGATTTCAGGAGGCCTGTGGTTTGCTCCCATTCATATAAAAACTCCTAGAACAATTCACTATGTACATCTGTGTATCAAAGTAGAGAGGTACTGAAGGAAACACCCCAATTGAGAGGATTCTAGGGAGAGAAATGGAATTCAGAATGGAAGGGAGTTCCTCTTTACTTGTTTTAGATAAAGATGGTTCAAAAATAACATTCTGTGTCACTTTAGTAACTGGAAACAAATCAGTTAAAAATGTGCACAGATACAAATACACAGGGTATTATTGGCTGTGACATTACTTAAATTCCTAAAACAAACAAAAATAAAACAATGTAAATACCCAAGAACAAGAGATAGAACAAATAAATTAGTCTCTACTCATTTAAACAAGTATCTTATTAAGAATGACATTTTGGAAGTATGTTCATTAATATGGGTAGATGATTAAATTATATGACTAAATGAGAAAAGGCAATCACAAAGCATATACATGGAAGGGGAGTAACCAGGATTTTAAGAATTATCTCTGAGGGTAGAAAGTAGAAGCGCTTTTGTGTTTCCTTAATTATGATTTGCTCTATGTTCAAATTTTTCATACTTGAATTATTTCTTTAATAAAGAAATTTAATGAATAAGAAAACCAAGTGTTTTAGATAACATAAAGAGTCCATGCATTATAGCAATAAAGATATATTTAAAGTAACTAAGAAAAATAATAGAAAATGGAACTAAGAGTAAGAAAGTAAAATGAAATCAGAAGTAAAAGGCAGAATAAATCACAGTAAATTTGGGTCCAAGTTTGGCTCTGCTGTTTAAGCGCTGACTGGCTGGGTGAGTTACTGAAACCATTTGAACTTCAGTTTCCCATCTATAAATGCAATAACTGTAGCTACTTCTTAAGCCTGTTTGAGAGTTAAACAAGAAATTATATTAACATACACTGAAGTATTGTTTAACGCTTTAGAGAAATCCTCAAAAGCTCAACTGAGATAAATACTATTTACTGAGGATTTTCCAAAGTCTACATAATTTATTCATTTCTCTAGATCCTCAAAAGTGGTTGAGTAGCCATGTGTTAGAGATTGCTCTCTGATAAGGACCCTGAACGTAGTCTTTAACCTTGTTACTCAGCGTGGTCAAAGAATCAGCAGTATTTCTAAGAGATTGTTAGAAATACCAAATCTTGACTCACCCCAGACCTATGAAATCAGAATATGCATGGGAATCCCCCTAAGACAAAGGTCCCCAACAGTTTTGGCACCAGGGATCAGTTTCGTGTAAGTCAGTTTTTCCACGGATGGGGTAGGGGAGTGTTCAGGCGGTAATGCAAGTGATGGGGAGTGATGGGGAGCGGCAGATGAAGCTTCACTCGCTCGCCTGCCACTCACCTCCTGCTATGCGGCCCCATTCCTAACAGGTCTTGGACCAGTACCGGTTGGTGGCCCAGGAGTTGGGGACCCCTGCCCTAGGGGATTCATGTGACATTGAACTATTTACTACCAGTTAAAAATAAAATAATGTGCTTTAATAGTCAGCTGGGCTAGGTTTGGACTGTCAATGGCTTATGAAAATTGAGGCATCTAATAAGGGTTTGTGACTAGTAAGACAGGCATTGCCTCTCTAGTCAGAAAGGCCAGTATTACCCATTTTGGTCTCAAGGTTAACTGCAAGGTAAGTGATGAGACATTGTTCAGTATAACAACACAGTACACATGGCCATTGCACCTGCACATTGAGTAAATGTCACTAAATCTGTGAAATATTTCACAAGCTAAGTCAAACCAAGGTGCATCCCCATGTGCTGCGGTAGAGTGAAATTTGATCAATAATTCATTCCTTCTACACAAATAAAGGTGCATAATAAATGTCCAAAGACAACAGAGAGGCTCATCAATAACTCATCAATATTCAGCTGATCAATAACTAGTCAAAACCTGTGGTCTGTGGTAACTCTTGAGTCAGAGTTTCTATCCTCTTGGCTTGTACCTGGTCGGGAGGGGGGCATTGTATTTAGTGTTCCTGTTGGAGTTTGCTAAGGTCCTAGCTCATCCTATTCTTCAGAAATTGTCCATATGCCTTTGTAGGGCTGTGACCAAACTAGTAGAGGTGTTCTTTTAGTTAATTGAGACCAGCAGAGAGCTCTGCAAAAAATGCACAAATCATGGTTTGATACCAGGCTGCCCTGACCATTGACACGGCAAAGCCATCTAGACTCTAGAGGAGGCTGGAAGCCCATCAGTCATTTTTAGAAGATTTTGTTGGATTTTTCACTTTTTTGGTTTGTTCTTACAGGAATATGAGTTTCTGAGGTTTGTCTTGGGGAGTCTGTCAAGGAATGCATGTTTTGAAGGGGTGAGGAAGGGAATGCAGTTAGTATGTCACAATCAGGTGACTGAGAAGGCAGAGAGAAATGTCAGGATACTGAGTCTCTTCTGCAGGAAAAAGGTAAAGGAAGAGATGGGAAAAGTTGGTGGTAGTAACTCCACCTCTCTGCTTGGGTGCACACCTCTGCCACTTCTCTTTGTTCAAAAGCAGTGTTATATTGAGCAAGGAGCACAGGCTTTGAAGTCAGAAAAATACTAAATTCATCTCTGTGTTTTGACCCTTTCTTGTTGGGTATCTTGCAGCTCATTACCTCTCTCAGCTTTCTTAGCTGTACATTGAGACTCATAATATCTCATGCATGGGGTTGTTATATGCCCTTAATTAAATTAAATTACCTAGCTTAAAACCTGGCACATTCTGAGTACTCCATAAATAGTAGCTTTTTGTGGATTACCTTTCTCTTAATGAGCGGTTGGTGAACTCTCCTCAGATCTTCCTGGGCAGCTCTTACCAACAAGCCCAGGTAGAATGGGTCACTGTCTCCTCATAACCTTTCTGGCAGTTATAAAACTTGCCCTGACTATTGCTCATTATTTTATAATGATGTATTTAATGTCTGCCTCCTGTCCCTCCTATGAACTCTTCAAGTTTAGTGACTGTCTTATTTATCTTTGCAACCCCAGTATTTCCTACAGAGCTTGGCAAAAGATTAACCAATAAGGCTAGTGGACTCCGTGTATCAGTGGGTTTTAAAGATGGTGACAGGGATACAGGACGACTCTCCAGTACAACTGAAGGACATCAGGATGAAGCCAATTCCAAATCAATGAAGCACCCAGGACATCTCTGGCAAGAACTCTAGATCACGGGTCCCCAGCCCCCAGGCCACAGAGCAGTACCAGTCTGTGGCCTATTAGGAACTGGGTCGCACAGCAGGAGGTGAGGGGTGGGTGAAGGAGAGAAGCTTCCTCTGTATTTACAGCCACTCCCCATTGCTCACATTACTGCCTGAGCTCTGTCTCCTGTCAGATCAGAGGCGGCATTAGATTCTCACAAGAGCGCAGACCCTACTGTGTACTGTGCACGCGAGGGATCCAGGTTGCACTCTCCTTATGAGAATCTAATGCCTGATGATCTGAGGTGGAGCTGAGGCAGTGACGCTATCGCTGGGGAGTAGCTGCATATACAGATTATCATTAGCAGAGAGGTTTGACTGCACAGAGACCATAATAAATCAATTGCTTGCAGACTCATATCAAAACCCTATCAGTGAGTGGCAAGTGAAAGCAAGCTCAGGGCTCCCACTGATTCTGCATTATGGTGAGTTGTATAATT
The DNA here is from genome assembly GCF_963455315.2 of Globicephala melas. Classification (NCBI taxonomy): domain Eukaryota; kingdom Metazoa; phylum Chordata; class Mammalia; order Artiodactyla; family Delphinidae; genus Globicephala; species Globicephala melas. The sequence continues at coordinate 101,204,251 of NC_083320.1, read as the reverse complement.
ATTTCATTATATATTACAATTAATAATAATAGAAATAAATTGCACAATAAATGTAATGCCCTTGAATCATCCCGAAATCGTTCCCCCACCCCCAACCCCAGTCTGTGGAAAAATTATATTCCATGAAACTGGTCCCTGGTGCCAAAAAGGTTGGAGACCGCTGCTCTAGATTGCTGTGAGTGCTATGGAACAGATATAAGCTAGTTCCTGAAAGGTGAGGATTAAAAAGTCCGCAAACATAAAATATTACTCGGCCATATAAAAGAATACAATAATGCCACTTGCAGCAACATGGATGGACCTAGAGATGATCATACTAAGTGAAGTAAGTCAGACACGGAAAGACAAATAACATATGATAACACTTATATGTGGAACCTAAAATGTGATGCAAGTGAACTTATTTACAAAACAGAAATAGACTCACAGACACAGAAAACAAACTTATGGTTACCAAAGGGGATAGCAGGGAGTGGGGAGAAGAGAGGTAAATTAGGAGCTTGAAATTAACCTATATACAATACTATATATAAAATAGATAAACAACAAGGACCTACTGTATAGCACAGGGAACTATATTCAATATCTTGTAATAATCTATAGTGGAAAAGAATCTGAAAAAGAGTATATAACTGAATCACTTTGCTGTACCCCTGAAACTAACACAACATTGTGAGTCAACTCTACTTCAATTTAAAAAAAAAAAAAAGGCCACAAAGAGTGAAGCAAAGTTCCTTGCCATATTTGATCAAAGAGACCAAATTTAACATTCTCTCCAGATGGTGTTGGAACAAATTCAAATCAGGTTGAGGACAAAACCCTTTTTTTTTTCTTCCCACAAAGTATTTCATAGGTTTTTCAACTTGATACAAAACAGCCACCCCATAAGAACCAAACCCCAAAATTCAAGATAAAGCTTGTTTTCCTTTCTGGAGCCTTCTGAGGCCTTATCCTTCACTGGAATGTCATCTGAGTGCCTTTATTTAACAAAACCCCAGAATCATTAAGCTTAGAGCAGTCCCACAGCTCCAGGATGCCTCATCCTCAGATAACAAAAGCAGCTGTTGCACACCCACCAGCCTAACATGGATCAAAAATCTGGCAGGGTTCCCTCATGCCCCATCTAAGCTAAACGAAAGCCCTTAGCATCCCCAAACTTTCCACCACCCCACCACCCATGTTGAGTTGGCCGCAGGCCACAGCTATGGCTCTTCCAGCCAAACAGAGGAAACGTTGCCCCGTGTACTGACAGGTCGGATGATTCTCATCACCAATATGCTTACCTGACTCCCTTTAAAATTCAGAGAGCTTGCTCTTTCCCCATCGGACTTGGGCTTTTGTGTACTTTTTCTTTATTGGAACTGGCAACATGAAGCTACTTAAACACAGCTCCATCTGTCAGTATCGGGTCCTGCAGGTAGAGTGTCGTGTTTGATTTCAGATTATCATTTGTTGTGTTGTCAAGAAGGGCTTGGGGGAGGGAGAAAAAAATAATTTGCGTGCAAACTGTTCTTTGGTTAAAATACACAAAGAAATTATTTGCAACTTTGACTGTGACTCTGATCCGTGCTCCTCACATTTCTCTACAATCACAGCAACAGCTTCTGTGACATTCATAAAGTGATCCCCAAAGACTTGCCCACAGCGTAAAGCAGTCCTTAACCCTGAGCTTGGAGCCCACTTTGGGTCATTCCTTATCTGCAAAGCAACCAAAAAGAGTAAGGCTTGTCTTTAATGGGCAATGCATGAGCGTATACAGAACCAGTGGACCATTGTTTAACCCCCTGATACGTGGAGTACTTACAGATGGGATGGACTACTCTCAGAAATTCTGCCTCTGGGTGTCTGTGCCAGGGAGATGAACTAAATACATAATATATCCTAAGTACCATTCTTTGCAACATATTTATAATTGCAAGGTATGGAAAACAAAATAAACATTCAACATTAGTAACAGAACAGCAGAATGTTGATCATTTTTGAGGCTGAAAGATGGACAGGTGGTGCATGTGCTGTTTTCTGTTAAAAAATCATAATTATAGAGATAATGTTCGTCCAAAATCCACATACAATTTGCAGATATGGTGTGATTTTTGTGTATTAAAAATACAAAAACAAAAAAGATGTAAGTCACCAATGGCACATGACCTAATGTTTAGTGCCACGTCCTGGCCACGCTGTTGAGAATGCAAGTGTACCTAATAAAAAAACAGGCACTGCAGGCAAACATTGTATTTGATTTGTTTTCTTGAGCATTTACTCAAAATGACAGTCTTGAAAAACAGACTGTAGGAGCTGAGTGAATAGGAGAGTGGATAGGTAAAGTTGGACATATTGTAAAAAGTGGAGGGGAGCAGTGCCACAGCATCTGCAGAGGTAAAGTAGAGATAGCTGGGCAGAAATGTGAAGGCACTGGGATGCCACAAACATGGGTAGAATGTGAAATTGATCTTCATCTGATCCAGAGTGGGAAAATGGTCCCCTTTCTCAGACCCAGATTTGAGGAAGCGGCTTTGTCTTTAGAAACAAGATTTCTCTTTCTCAACCCAGCAGCCACTGGGACCCAGGGACCACAATCCAGACACCAAATAAAAATGGATCTGAGCTCTCTCTCTGGTGACAGCAGAGTAAATAGTCCTGATCTATTTCCCTTCCACACTCCATTTTGGGTTTTGACTGTGATGTTCAATCTCTCATATTCAGACCATGTAACCTTCCAGACAAGGTTTGGCATGCTGTCTCCCATTGTGGTTCTCTTCCTTCCCAATTTAGGTTCTCCTTGTGTTGTGCTACCTCACAATACCTTGCGGCAAAACACCTTCCTACTTACCCTCATTTCTCAGGGCAACCTCATGGCTCCTCAAATAACTGCAATATGACAAACAAAAATCATTCAGGCAGAGAGAGGAGTAGAGTGATCTGCATTTATTCAGGGCACTAGATAATCCTACTAGCCCTGTTCTTAATCCCATGATGAGAGAGTTTGGGGACAATGTTTCAGAGAAACCCCAGATGGCTCTCTATTTCTTTTCTTTAGTTCCATCAGGACATTTGATGGAATCATTAACACTGTCAAACAGAGCAACTAAGTTCAAGGAAAAAATATAGAATCCACCAGGAAAAGATGAGTGCTTTTTTGTCAGTGAAAATGAATTTTGATTGACAAAGTTCCAGAATTGTGGCAAGTTAGTGTTCCTGCCACATCAGGAAAATGAGTGGTGTCACAAGAAAATGATCTCAAATACCAGTCTATGGGGAATTCACTCCAGAGAAGATGTATGCCATTCTTTGAATTAAAAAAAAATTGGCCATAATTTTTAAAATTACTATTGCTATATATGTTCAACTAACTTTGAGTTATTCATACTCATTGAAGGGAACAAAATCCTAGAAATCCAGATAATAATGAGTAATTCAAAACCGTATTTCAGTAGCTTTTCACAAAGCTGTGTCGATCTGCCCACCACCCAACCACAGTGTTAAGATTGTCACTGCAGGTTGGTATACATTTTTGTGCTTGAATTATTTGACGTGGGATTTGGCCAAAACCGCATAACAAAGAATTTCATTTCCACAGGATTCAGCTGTCATTTAAATTTTACCCTGAAAACTTCTCAGGATTGCAAATACGATTATACCTCTCCTGGCCTCTGCTGTATACAACTTTGATTCTTCCCTTGAAAGTCCTTTTGTTTAGCCTGGGATACAAGTGTGATAGGGAAGCAAAGCAGGCAACATGATTTGTCAAAAACGTCTAGAATTAAGTAGGAGGGAGAAAACGCAAATTCTCATCGTTGCTTGTCAGCTGTATGATGTTCATATGCCTCTTCCCATGTCTAGTAAATGAGAAAATCACTAGCTACCTTAAACTGAATGCTTACAATGTACCATGAACTATTCCAAGGTCTCAATATTATTAACTTGTTTATTCCTTACCAAAAAACCCCATGTGGTAAGTATTATTATTGTCTCTATTTTACAGACAAGGAAACTGAGACAACTCATCTGAAAATCAGATAGCTGATAAAATGAGCTGGGATTTAAATGGTGACCTCAGGACGCTCCTGCCTCATGGCCATTCTGTGCAGTGGTGTGTGGCAGAAATGACTGACTCTCATGGGGGCCCCGTCCACTCCTAGAGAACGCAGTCATGTTTTAGCTGGGCATAGGGCTACCACAGCATTTTCCAGCCTCTTTTGCAGGTAGGTGTGGTTAAGTGACTACAATAAGAATGTGAATGGAAAGGATATGGGCAGCTCAGATAATCTTAAGAGTGATTGCCCTGATTTTCCTCCTTCTGCTTTCTGCTGTCTGCAAAGGCTGTTGCTAGAACTCTGTTTGAAGCTATGCAGTTGAGGATGGCAGACTGACCCTCCAGCCTGGATTAGAGGATAACTTTGAGAAACAGAGACCTCTAGCCCATCCCAGACTGTTATGTGAGAGAGAAATAAACTCCTCTTATTCGGCCACTGTACTGTAGTTCTCTTTTCAACAGCAGTTTGTGGCACAGTATTCTAACAGATACAGTTTCTTAAGTAATATTGTACTGGACCAAGCTTGTACTAATTCTTGAGAGACAGCTGTTCAATAGTCAGGAGTTTCTTGAGCTGGTTGTTAAACTGTTCATGGTAGTTCACAAAAATTGGCAAACATTACAAATCAAGGCTATTGTAAAAGTTAATTTAATTTAATTTTAAAGAGCTGGTTTACTAGCATAGCATTGGGTATGAGGTTTTCATGAAATAATTCATATAAATGCATGGCAGAGTGACCAGTAGCTAGTAAATGCTCAATAAATATATTATTATGGATAATAGATAAATTAAAATAGACATTAATTCATTAATTCTTCATACTCAAAGAAAAGCCATGAATACCTTATTTCCTTTCCTCAAATCACACAGATCTCCTTTGTGTAAAACAAACCTTAAGGATGCCATATTCTCCCCCACCCATCCTGGGTATAATGAGCAAGTGAGTCTCATAGCAAGTTTTTACCTTTTTTGTAATTTTCAGAACTGATTAACAATTTATTAAACACAGTTATTTTTCTTTTCCCATAAGTAAGATTTAAAAATGTAAACCAGAAGGAATTTTATATCAAAACATGATCTTTAAATATTACTAAATATAGAGGAAAATTTTCTTTCCAAGATTTTAACTTTTCTCTCTTAAGTATTTTCAATTTTTGAAGAGCCTTCTTCAACAATGAAGTTTTCAGCACAACTGCTTTATCAAGTGGTTAGAAGCCTCAGAATTTCTAGAGTCAATTTAATTCTAAAATTGTTAAGCCACTAACACTAAAAAAAAAAAAAAAACCTTGAAATCTGTGATCACTAATAAGATCTTGCACTTTGAACGTGTCCAAGGATGTGATCTACCCACTTCCTGCTAAAACAGATTAATGGGATTGCACATCACTAATCAACAGTGGCACTCTTCCCGCTCAACTTGGAGAGTGCCTCAGCATCTTCTTCAACAAAGCATTCCAGGCAGTCACTATTAACCAGAGGTGAAAATTCTTTCACAATTCATTATAGTCTAACCTCCCATCACTACAGGAATCCAAGGACTAAAGTCTTGACCAAGTATCCAGTTTCCACAGCAGGTTCCTGATACCAGCTGAGACCTTCTGATCCCAAACACTTCCCGAGCTGCTGATTGGCCCTGACATTTTGATTTCCATTGTTCTTTATAACGTCCAAATTCTTTAACATGGTCTAAGCACCAGACTACCTTCCATCTTTATCCTATACCACTCTTTCCCTTGTGCTGGTTATTCTTTACTTTCCTCTCTAGAGATATTCTCCATCTGCCTCAGCCCTGTCCTGTGCTCTGAGATGCTTGCCTCTGCAGACTATTTCATTTGAATTCTCTTAGGATTTGAGAGGCTGTGTTCCCCTAGTTGTGACAAAAGCCTCATCAGACTAGACTCCTCCTACATATGTGTCTCCCTGGCTTACAGGGACAACCTCTATCTTGGCTCTGCAGGCTTCCACTGCTGCTGATAGCTGTGTGCTTGCCCAGCCCTTATTGTTCAGCTTCCCACACCTCTGTAATACTCTCCTCAGCAAACTCTCTTCAATTCCCCTCTTTGAATAACCTGTATCCTTCCTTCTAAGACTTTGTAGGATACACCCCCTTGACTATACACACACACACACACACACACACACACACACACACACGCCTTGGCAACCCTCTCACTCCTGAGGTCTTAACTCAGGTATCATATATACAGGGAAATAGTCTCTGATCTCTTATAGCCTAAATCATTTTAAAATATCTCTTCTTCATAGTCTTCATCTTCATTTATAAGTATACATTTATTTTGTAATTATTTCATTAATGTTTGTCTCCTTCTACTAGCTTATATCATCCTTGAAAACAGGTGAATGTTACTAACCAGGATAACCTCAGTGTTAAAGAAAAGACAGAGCCAGACAGTAGTTAAAGCAGTAAAAAGAGATTTTACCCATGAACTATTGCAATAGGCAAAAGAGACCTCAGTATGTGTAAAGCTGGGTTCAATTTAGAATACTGTCTGGAAAAATAGGGTTTGTAGCGAAGTTACAGTGTGGAGGTCAGGAGATGGAAAATTACAGAGAGAAAACATTAAGAGTCAGGGAGAATTCTGGCTAAACTGACTTGATAGGATTCTTGCTGAAGACAGGCCAGGGTGATCACTTATGGCCTGGGGAATGGTGGGGATGAGAAATTTTTTTTTTTTTTTTACATCTTCATTGGAGTATAACTGCTTTACAATGGTGTGTTAGTTTCTGCTTTATAACAAAGTGAATCAGTTACACATATACATATGTTCCCATATCTCTTCCCTCTTGCGTCTCCCTCCCTCCCACCCTCCCTATCCCACCCCTCTAGGTGGCCACAAAGCACTGAGTGGATTTCCCTGTGCTATGCGGCTGCTTCCCACTAGCTATCAATTTTTGGTTTGGTAGTGTATATATATCCATGCCACTCTCTCACTTTGTCACAGCTTACCCTTCTTCCTCCCCATATCCTCAAGTCCATTCTCTAGTAGGTCTGTGTCTTTATTCCTGTCTTACCCCTAGGTTCTTCATGACATTTATTTTTCTTAGATTCCATACATATGTGTTAGCATACGGTATTTGTCTTTCTGATTAACTTCACTCTGTATGACAGATTCTGGGTCCATCCACCTCACTACAAATAACTCAATTTCGTTTCTTTGTATGGCTGAGTAATATTCCATTGTATATATGTGCCACATCTTCTTTATCCATTCATCCAATCAAGGACACTTAGGTTGTTTCCATCTCATGGCTATTGTAAGTAGAGCTGCAATGAACATTTTGGTACATGACTCTTTTTGAATTTTGGTTTTCTCAGGGTATATGCCCAGTAGTGGGATTGCTGGGTCATATGGTACTTCTATTTGTAGTTTTTTAAGGAACCTCCATACTGTTCTCCATAGTGGCTGTACCAATTCACATTCCCACCAGCAGTGCAAAAGTGTTCCCTTTTCTCCACACCCTCTCCAGCATTTATTGTTTCTAGATTTTATGATGATGGCCATTCTGACCACTGTGAGATGATATCTCATTGTAGTTTTGATTTGCATTTCTCTAATGATTAATGATGTTGAGCATTCTTTCAATTGTTTGTTGGCTGTCTGTATATCTTCTTTGGAGAAATGTCTATTTAGGTCTTCTGCCCATTTTTGGATTGGGTTGTTTGATTTCTTCTTGTTGAGCTGCATGAGCTGCTTGTAAATTTTGGAGATTAATCTTTTGTCAGTTGCTTCATTTGCAAATATTTTCTTCCATTCTTAGGGTTGTCTTTTGGTCTTGTTTATGGTTTCCTTTGCTGTGAAAGAGCTTTGAAGTTTCATTAGGTCCCATTTGTTTATTTTTGTTTTTATTTCCATTTCTCTAGGATGTGGGTCAAAAAGGATCTTGCTGTGATTTATGTCATAGAGTGTTCTGCCTATATTTTCCTCTAAGAGTTTGACAGTTTCTGGCCTTACATTTAGGTCTTTAATCCATTTTGAGCTTATTTTTGTGTAAGGTGTTAGGGAGTGATCTAATCTCATACTTTTACATGTACCTGCCCAGTTTTCACAGCACCATTTATTGAAGAGGCTGTCCTTTCTCCACTGTACATTCTTGCCTCCTTTATCAAAGATAAGGTGACCATATACGCGTGGGTTTATCTCTGGGCTTTCTATCCTGTTCCATTGATCTATATTTCTGTTTTTGTGCCAGTACCATACTTTCTTGATTACTGTAGCTTTGTAGTATAGTCTGAACTCAGGGAGCCTGATTCCTTCAGCTCCATTTTTCATTCTCAAGATTGCTTTGGCTATTTGGGGTCTTTTGTGTTTCCATACAAATTGTGAAATTTTTTGTTCTAGTTCTGTGAAAAATGCCAGTGGTAGTTTGATAGGGATTGCATTGAATAGATATATTGGTTTGAGTAGTAGAGTCATTTTCACAATGTTGATTCTTCCAATCCAAGTACATGGTATAAATCTCCATCTATTTGTATCATCTTTAATTTCTTTCATCAGTGTCTTATAATTTTCTCTATACAGGTCTTTTGTCTCCTTAGGTAGGTTTATTCCTAGATATTTTATTATTTTTGATGCAATGGTGAAAGGGAGAGTTTTCTTGATTTCACTATCAGATTTTTCATCATTAGTGTATAGAAATGCCAGAGATTTCTGTGCATTAATTTTGTATCCTGCTACTTTACCAAATTCATTGATTAACTCTAGTAGTTTTCTGGTAGCACCTTTAGGATTCTCTATGTATAGTATCATGTCATCTGCAAACAGTGACAGCTTTACTTCTTCTTTTCCGATTTGGATTCCTTTTATTTCCTTTTCTTCTCTGATTGCTGTGGCTAAAACTTCCAAAACTATGTTGAATAAAAGTGGTGAAACTGGGCAACCTTGTCTTGTTCCTGATCGTAGTGGAAATTCTTTCAGTTTTTCACCATTGAGGACAATGTTGGCTGTGGGTTTGTCCTATACGGCCTTTATTATGTTGAGGAAAGTTCCCTCTATGCCTACTTTCTGCAGGGTTTTTATCATAAATGGGTGTTGAATTTTGTCAAAAGCTTTCTCTGCATCTATTGAGATGATCATATGGTTTTTCTCCTTCAATTTGTTAATATGGTGTATCACGTTGATTGATTTGCGTATATTGAAGGATCCTTGCACTCCTGGAATAAACCCCACTTGATCATGGTGTATGATCCTCTTAATGTGCTGTTGGATTCTGTTTGCTAGTATTTTGATGAGGATTCTTGCATCTATGTTCATCAGTAATATTGGCCTGTAGTTTTCTTTCTTTGTGACATCCTTGTCTGGTTTTGGTATCAGGGTGATGGTGGCCTTGTAGAATGAGTTTAGGAGTGTTCCTCCCTCTGCTATATTTTGGAAGAGTTTGAGAAGGATGGGTGTTAGCTCTTCTCTAAATGTTTGATAGAATTTGCCTGTGAAGCCATCGGGTTCTAGGCTTTTGTTTGTTGGAAGACCTTTTTTTTTTTTTTTTTTTCTGCAGTACACAGGACTCTCACTGTTGTGGCCTCTCCTGTTGTGGAGCACAGGCTCTGGATATGCAGGCTCAGCTTCCATGGCTCACGGGCCAAGACGATCTGTGGCATGTGGGATCTTCCCGGACCGTGGCACGAACCCCTGTCACTTGCATTGGCAGGTGGACTCTCAACCACTGTGCCACCAGGTAAGCCCCGATATCCCCTTTTATGGTTGTTAGTATTTGCCTTATGTATTGAGGTGCTCCTATGTTGGGTGCATAAATATTTACAATTGTTATATCTTCTTCTTGGATTGATCCCTTGATCATTATGTAGCGTCCTTCTTTGTCTCTTCTAATAGTCTTTATTTTAAAGTCTATTTTGTCTGATATGAGAATTGCTACTCCAGCTTTTTTTTAGTTTCCATTTGCATGGAAAATATTTTTCCATCCCCTCACTTTCAGTCTGTATGTGTCTCTAGGTCTGAAGTTGGTCACTTGTAGACAGCATATATATGGCTCTTGTTTTTGTATCCATTCAGCCAGTCTCTGTCTTTTGGTGTGAGCATTTAATCCATTTACATTTAAGGTAATTATTGATATGTATGTTCTTATTCTCATTTTCTTAATTGTTTTGGTTTCGTTATTGTAGGTCTTTCCCTTCTCTTGTGTTTCTTGCTTAGAGAAGTTCCTTTAGCAGTTGTTGTAAAGCTGGTTTGGTGGTGCTGAACTGTCTCAGCTTTTGTTTGTCTGTAAAGGTTTTAATTTCTCCATCAAATCTGAATAAGATCCTTGTTGTTTAGAGTTACCTTGGTTGCAGGTTTTTCTCCTTCATCACTTTAAATATGTCCTGCCAGTCCCTTCTAGCTTGCAGAGTTTCTGCTGAAAGATTAGCTGTTAACCTTATGGGGATTCCCTTGTGTGTTATTTGTTGTTTTTCCCTTGCTGCTTTTGAGATTTTTTTTTGTACTTAATTTTTGACAGTTTGATTAATATGTGTCTTGGCATGTTTCTCCTTGGATTTATCCTGTATGGGACTCTCTGTGCTTCCTGGACTTGATTAACTATTTCCTTTCCCATATTAGGGAAGTTTTCAACTATAATCTCTTCAAATATTTTCTCAGTCCCTTTCTTTTTCTCTTTTTCTTCTGGAAACCCTATCATTCGAATGTTGGTGCATATAATATTGTCCCAGAAGTCCCTGAGATTGTCTTCAGTTCTTTTCATTCTTTTTTCTTTATTCTGCTCTGCAGTAGTTATTTCCACTACTTTATCTTCCAGGTCACTTATCCATTCTTCTACCTCAGTTATTCTGTTATTGATCCCTTCTAGAGTATTTTTAATTTCATTTATTGTGTTGTTCATCATTGCTTGTTTCATCTTTAGTTCTTCTAGGTCCTTGTTAAATGTTTCTTGCATTTTCTCTACTCTATTTCCAAGATTTTGGATCAACTTTATTATCATTATTCTGAATTCTTTTTCAGGTAGACTGCCTATTTCCTCTTCATTGGTTAGGTCTGGGCTTTTATCTTGCTACTTCATTTGCTGTGTGTTTTTCTGTCTTGTCATTTTGCTTATCTTACTGTGTTTGGGGTCTCCTTTTTGCAGGCTGCAGTTTCATAGTTCTCGTTGTTTTTGGTGTCTGTTCCCAGTGGCTAAAGTTGGTTTAGTGGGTTGTGTAGGCTTCCTGGTGGAGGGGACTAGTGCCTGTGTTCTGGTGGATGAGGCTGGATCTTGTCTTTCTGGTGAGCAGGTCCACATCTGGTGGTGTGTTTTGGGGTGTCTGTGGACTTATTATGATTTTAGGCAGCCTCTCTGCTAATGGGTGGGGTTGTGTTCCTGTCTTGCTAGTTGTTTGGCATAGGGTATCCAGCACTGTAGCTTGCTGGTCATTGAGTGAAGCTGGGTCTTGGCATTGAGATGGAGATCTCTGGGAGATTTTCGCCATTTGATATTACTTGGAGCTGGGAGGTCTCTTGTTGACCAGTGTCCTGAAGTTGGCTCTCCCACCTCAGAGGCACAACATGGACTCCTGGCTGCAGCACCAAGAGCCTTTCATCCACATGGCTCATAATAAAAGGGAGAAAAAGTTGAAAGAAAGAAAGAAAGAAAGAAAGAAAGAAAGAAAGAAAGAAAGAAAGAAAGAAAGAAAGAAAGAAAGAAAGAAAGAAAGAAAGAGGATGAAAGAAAATAAAATAAAGTAAGGTAAAATAAAGTTATTAAAATAAAAAATAATTATTAAGAAAAAGAAATTTTTTAAGTAAAAAAAAAAAAAAAAGGACGGATAGAACCCTAGGACAAATGGTGAAAGCAAAGCTATACAGACAAACTCTAACACAGAAACATCCACATACACACTCACAAAAAGAGGGAAAGGGGAAAAAATAATAAATCTTGCTCTCAAAGTCCACCTCGTCAATTTGGGATGATTCGTTGTCTATTCATGTATTCCACAGATGCAGTGTACATCAGGTTGATTGTGGAGATTTAATCCGCTGCTCCTGAGGCTGCTGGGAGAGATTTCCCTTTCTCTTCTTTGTTCGCACAGCTCCTGGGTCTCAGCTTTGGATTTGGCTCCTTCTCTTCATGTAGGTCACTGGAGGGCATCTGTTCTTCGCTCAAACAGGACAGGGTTAAGGTAGCTGCTGATTCGTGGGCTCTGGCTCACTCAGGCCAGGGTGAGGGAGGGGCACGGAGTGCGGTGCGAGCCTGCGGCGGCAGAGGCCGGCATGACTTTGCACCAGCCTGAGGTGCACCGTGTGTTTTTCCGGGGGAGTTGGCCCTGGATCCCGGGACCCTTGCAGTGGCGGGCTGCCCAGGCTCCCTGGAAGGGAAGTGTGGAGAGTGACCTGTGCTCGCACACAGGCTTCTTTGTGGCGGCAGCAGCAGCCTTAGCATCTCATGCCCGTCTCTGTGGTCCACACTGTTAGCCGTGGCTCACGCCCATCTCTGGAGCTCCTTTAAGCAGTGCTCTTAATCCTCTCTCCTCACGCACCAGGAAACAAAGAGGCAAGAAAAAGTATCTTGCCTCTTCGGCAGGTCCAGACTTTTCCCCGGACTCCCTCCCGGCTAGCTGTAATGCACTAACCCCCTGCAGGCTGTGTTAACAGCGCCAGCCCCAGTCCTCTCCCGGCGCTCTGACCGAAGCCTGAGCCTCAACTCCCAGCCCTGCCCGCCCCGGCAGGTGAGTAGACAAGCCTCAAGGGCTGGTGAGTGCCGGTCGGCACCGATCCTCTGTGCGGGAATCTCTCCGCTTTGCCCTCCACACCTCTGTTGCTACGCTCTCCTCCATGGCTCCAAAGCTTCCCCCCTCCGCCACCCACAGTCTCCGCCCACGAAGGGGCTTCCTAGTGTGTGTAAACCTTTCCTCCTTCACGGCTCCTTCCCACTGGTGTAGGTCCCGTCCCTATTCTTTTGTCCTGTTTATTCTTCTTTCTTTTGCCCTACGTGGGGAGTTTCTTGCCTTTTGGGAGGTCTGAGGTCTTCTGCCAGCGTTCAGTAGGTGTTCTGTAGGAGTTGTTCCACGTGTAGATGTATTTCTGATGTATTTGTGGGGAGGAAGGTGATCTCCACGTCTCACTCTTCCACTATCTTCCCCCTCCGGGATGAGAAATTTGGTGAGATATCGGGTAATCAAAAATCCAGGGTGGGGATTGTTGCTAAACTGATTTAGCAGAAGTTTTGCTAAAATTGTGTGGTACAAAGATAGACACAGAAGTCCAAAGATTGAGTCCTAATTGAGAAGAAAGTTTAGAGGAACCTGACAAAGTTTGGTCAATGAGAGAGTTTTGGTCACTAGCACCTGTTATGATGTCTGGAATACAGCCTAACTAGACCTGGGAAATAATGTCTGATCAAACGCCTCCTAATTCCAGGACTTTGGTCCTCACCCCAGTAGCTTATATGTTCCCTTAGGCCTGTCTGGTCTCTGGCACCAGTTAACTGTAATTAATCTGATCATACCATCAACCAAGCTTCTGTTCCAACAATCCTTTCGTGGATCCTTCCAGCAATGGAAAACTCACCCCCTCTCATATGTCATATAATGGTAGGGTAGCTCCACTGAAAACAAATGTTTCTCTTCTATTGAAATGGAATATGTTTTCTATTAGAAACATTGTCTTGTTCTCTAAAGCACCACAGAAAACTTAAAACCATCTTCCGTGAGACAATTCTTAAATATGTAAAGACAGACATCAAGGTCATGTTTTGATTCTTCTTTGATTTAAGGAAGGTCACCTTTCTCCACAACCATTCTTTCCCTTTTCCCAATACTGCAGTGCTCTGTTTAGACCTTAAATTTAGCATTTACCCTGCTGGGCTGCTAATTCTCCACTCCAACTCTCAGGTGCATTTTCTAGCCTCTCTGCCCTGCTCCTTGCCCCAGGAGGCTGAACTTTATAAACGTCATCACCTAAGCTCCATTATCTGGCACAGAAACGACAAGGCCTTGTAACATGACCGTACTCACTCACTGTTGGGGAGCTGCCCAGACAATATGTGGCCTCAGTTTGAAAGCCTAGACAGATCCTAAAGGCTAGGATAGTGGGAGGCTCTCAGCTAGCTGTGCTGCTCCTGGCAGCTTCCTTTTTTGAATCAGGATCTGAGTAGTTCACCATGCTGGCTGTCCCAGGATGATAATCATTGAAGTGTAAACAGGAGACCAGCGATTTGGGTTGAATGACAAGTATACCTACAGATCAGAGTATCAACCTTATTTGCTAGAAATACAAACTTTCAGGCCCCACAGAAACTGCTGAATCAGAATCAGTACAAGACCTCCTGGGTGATTCATAGATGTATTATAGCTAGTGAAGCACTGATGCACAGGATATTTTGCTACATTTCTGAAGACATGAAGACTTTTCTTCTGGAGAACTATACCCATCCACCCAGTCTATATAGCCCCTCTCATCCTCTTATGACTTTCTTGTCAATACTTTATGAACCCCTCTGTAGCCACAGTTGTTTGGCCTGGGGGTGGATGCTGGATCAGAGGTGGGACAATCAAATTCTCTGATTTCAGGATTTAGAAAACCTAACCCTAACCCTAACCCTAACCCTAACCCTAACCCTAACCCTAAGTTTTTTGAAATGTGGATGAGAGATTTCAGTTTATCATATACTGAGTTTGAATTGAGGCGACGCAACCTTGGGCATTAGGGGGCCGCCGTATTCTACCATGTGTGCCTAGAAGTAGAGAAAGCCATTTCGTAAAAAGAAGATCATATACACCTCACTTTTTTTCACTTGTTTTGTTTGTTTACTTTAATTATTTGCCCAACTCAGTTTTTATTATTTGTAACCAAAAGAGTCTAAGACAGATGGTAAATAGCTTTGGGATAATATGAATAAGGTTGGGGTGTCATGGTGAGATATTAGAAAAAAATGTCAGGTATTTTATGCTAAGCCTATGCAGCATTTTTACCCTGCTGAGTTGTCTAGTTTCAGGGTCCGCCAGAGTACTGTATACAAAATAAAACTTTTTTTTTTTTAGTTCTTTGGGTTATGACAGGTCAAAGAACTGATCCAAATTCCAAATTGATCAAAATCACAAGACACTGACTGACCAATCAGAACACTAGACATTTCTATAGAAAAACATAATTGACAAGCAGACTGTCATTAAGCCAGGAAAATCATGGAAAAGAGTATTTTATATTAGAATATATCTGACATTTGCACAGTATTCCCACAGCCATTGTCATATTTTGTACCTAAGATGCTCTGTTGTTTGGCCTGTTAGAAGAATCTCACCTGAGGAGTGCTGGTAAATTTGTACTGCTTGACTTCCTTTCTTCTAGAATCCATGATGAGCTCCACATTACTCCTTGTTTGCATGTGCTTCCAATTCAAATTTATTTTTTCTTTTTTTCAAAAAAATTATTTTATTGCAGTATAGTTGACTTACAATTCTGTGTTAATTTCTGCTATACAGCAAAGTGATTCAATTATATATATATATATAGTGATTCAGTTATATATATATATATGTATATATATGCATATATATATTATTTTTCACATTCTTTTCCATTATGGTTTATTACAGGATATTGAATATGGGTCCCTGTGCTATACACAATTTAAGAGTTTTTTGGGTGTGTGTGTGCGTACTTTATTTTCGTTTTTTAATTGCTGAAGGATTTCAGAAATATACAAAGCAGGGAAACCAGCCCCATCACTCAGCTTCCATCCTCTTCAGTCATCTGCTTACACCCTCCCACAGAAGGCAGATCCCAGATGCCACATCATCTCATCTGCAAACACTTGAGCATCCTCTGCGCCCTCTTATGTGCAGGGTTTTATTTTTATGTCCAGTCTCCCACGGGGGTTTTCGTTTCCTTCCGGGAGGTGGCTGGCTTGTGTCTGATGCACGGCGCCTGCAAGCCTCAGCGGGCACCTGAGCAGCCTTCCCTCTCTTCCAGCGACCTGGTGAATGGCCTCGTGGCACTCATGAACAGCAAGGTCAGCAGCTCTGTCAACCTGGTGAGTCCCTCCCTCCGCCCACTCCCTCCCCAGCAGGCCGGTTCCTGCTTTGCTTCATTTGCCATCAGCGCGCTCAGGGCACGTGCCTGTTTGTTGCTTGCCCAATACTACAGGAAAATACATGGAATAGAACAAAACAGGAGTCCACAAAGAAGTAAGACATCTGGGACACGTGGCTGAGCCACGTGATAAACACTAACCCCACTCTGTCCACTGGAAGGGCCACATCTAGAAATTCGTGAAGGCTTTGGTGGTTGTAGGTGACATTCTTTGTGCCCTTTGTCCATTACTGAATGTGCAGTTGGTCTCAATAAGTCTTGCTTTCTGGGGCTGTAAAGATAGAGTGGCTAGGATAGTTTCCCTCACTGTCATGTCTGTGAGCGCCAATTCCATTTATCTTGGTAGATTTTATGGAAAACTGTACTTGTTTAATGGTGATTTCATAGGATTAGTTATCATGGGGAAATTTCCCACCTTACTGAATGTAAATTATTGTAATTGCCATTATTATTACTCAAATTAGAAAAATAATTACCAAGCTAGTCTTCAATTCTGGGAACATGCTCTGAGTCTTTCAGTGCCTCCTCTGAAAATACATTCTTAAATTTTTGTGTGAAGTTCATGCTATCTGGCTACACTCCGTGAAGTATTAACAAAAATAAGACACACAATTTGAGGTGACTCTTTATCTGTTGTTCTCTGCAGAAACCTTCCCACTGATGTGGCTCCCTCCAGTGGATTAGTGGGACACCATTTTCCTGCATGCCGCATTCCTTTCAACCTTAGATTTTATTTTTTCCTTCAGCTGCAATGATGAGAATGATGCTTTCCACACTGTTAAAGGGTTGTGCCTTTCAGATGAAAAGAACTCTTCTTCACCACCCTGAAATTATATTGTCTTCATGGATGCCCATTCTATTTTCTTTTTCCCTTTGACGGAAGGATAGATGCCATTTGGGAAGTGAGCAGTTCGGTTTTCGTCTATGCTGCACATCAGCATTACACCAAAGGCTCCACAGCACTTATTTCTGATTTCTTTGATCTTTTTCTACTAGGAATGTGACATTTGGTTGTGTTTAACCTTATATGCTCAATTTGAGATTACCCCCTTGGACATGGTATTTATAGATCAAGCCACTGTCTCCTATTGATCTTTAGTTACATGATCTTATTTCCTCCTCCTGTACATTCATTGCCTTTGAACCTCAGTGCCCATTGGAGAGTTACCTGGACACATATATTAATTTTTGATCACCTACTTGGAATCATTCCTCATTTGAACTAAGTTAGAGATCAATTCAAATATGAACTCCCTGGGATATTGCTTATTCTTCTCAAAAAGAATAGAGTATAGGGCTTCCCTGGTGGTGCAGTGGTTGAGAGTCCGCCTGCCAATGCAGGGGACACGGGTTCGTGCCCCGGTCCGGGAGGATCCCACATGCCGCGGAGCGGCTGGGCGCATGAGCCATGGCCGCTAAGCCTGTGCGTCCGGAGCCTGTGCTCCTCAATGGGAGAGGCCACAACAGTGAGAGGCCCGCATACCGCAAAAAAAAAAAAAAAAAAGGCTGCAGCTTTGCCTGCAGTCCTACAAAGAATAGACTATAAGTATTTAGATAGAGAGGCACAGCCCATATCATTCCATTTATATAAGACTGTCTCACCCAAATAACCAGTCAGTTATTATATATGTCTCTAGCATCACCCACTTACCCCAGAATTATCTTTTCTTTTCTTTCTTCTTAACCACTGAGGAATTTGAGATGAAGCCCAGAAGTCTACACAGGTTAACCTGGCAGAGCCAGGTCTAGATTATAGCTCTTTGATGTCCACTTTATTCCCCAGCCCTTCTACTCAGAGGGGGTTCAATAAACACTCTCAGTTCTCAAACAATTTATATCATTTTTCCAATCAAGAAAGCTCTCCAGCAAATGGTTCCCTAGGGCAGTCAAATGAGTTTTCAGATCTCTCTTGAGAGAATCTGGAGACTAAACTGACAAAATATCTCCCTATTGATTCAGAGCCGGACCAAGGTCCACACCTTGATCTTCAAAGTCACATTACTCTGACAGCATCTCTGTTTTCCTACCCACATGCTGTTTCACTCTCAAGAGCCTTTATTTTTCAAAAATTCCATCCATTCTGCTGTTATCCCCCAGCCATCCAAGATTGTATTATTGACTTCCCAAGTCAACATGCTGTCACCTTGCAAAGTGGCTCCTAAAATCACTGTGTAAAGGAGGTTTTCCAGGACTAAGTAGGAATTCCTCTTACCAATTCCTTGTCTACATGTCTCCTCTACATTTCATTTCCAGTATACAGAAGCAAAATTTGCCACCCCAAAATGTCTCCTGCATGCAGATTACTTTCAGCTGAAAACAATCAAGGCCCAAGACTCAGGAAGAAACTTTGACCTTTCCCCTAACTGCCTAAAAGAATTTAGATAGAAAGCCTGTTCTTAGAATTGAGATATCACCAGATATATCTGTAAAAAAATATGGGCTACAGAGATAAACCCATGCACATATGGTCACCTTATCTTTGATAAAGGAGGCAATAATATACAATGCAAAAAAGACAGCCTCTTCAATAAGTGGTGCTGGGAAAACTGGACAGCTATGTGTAAAAGAATGAAATTAGAACACTCCCTAACACCTAACAAAAAATAAACTCAAAATGGATTAAAGACCTAAATGTAAGGCCAGACACTATAAAACTCTTAGAGGAAAACATAGGCAGAACTCTATGACATAAATCACAGCAAGAACCTTTTCAACCCACCTCCTAGAGAAATGGAAATAAAGACAAAAATAAACTAATGGGACCTAATGAAACTTAAAAGCTTTTGCACAGCAAAGGAAACCATAACAAGACAAAAAGACAACCCTTAGAATGGGAGAAAATATTTGCAAACCAAGCAACTGACAAAGGATTAACCTACAAACTTTACAAGCAGCTCATGCAGCTCAATATCAAAAACAAACAACCCAATCCACAAATGGACAGAAGACCTAAATAAACATTTCTCCAGAGAAGATATACAGATTGCGAACAAACACATGAAAGGATGCTCAGCATCACTAATCATTGGAGAAATGCAAACCTAAACTACAATGAGGTATCACCTCATACCAGTCAGAATGGCCATCATCAAAAAATATAGAAACAATAAATGCTGGAGAGGGTGTGGAGAACAGGGAACCCTGTTGCACTGTTGGTGGGAATGTAAATTGATACAGCCACTATGGAGAACAGTATGGAGGTTCCTTAAAAAACTGAAAATAGAGCTACCATATGACCCAGCTATCCCACTACTGGGCATATACCCTGAGAAAACCATAATTCAAAAAGAGTCATGTACCACAATGTTCATGGCAGCTCTATTTACAATAGCCAGGACATGGAAGCAACCTAAGTGTCCATCGACAGATGAATGGATAAAGAAGATGTGGCACATATATACAATGGAATATTACTCAGCCATAAAAATAAATGAAATTGAATTCTTTGTAGTGAGGTGGATGGACCTAGAATCTGTCATACACAGTGAAGTATGTCAGAAAGAGAAAAACAAATACCATATGCTAACACACATATATGGAATCTAAAAAAAAAAGTTCTGAAGAACCTTGGGGCAGGACAGGAATAAAGACGCAGACGTAGAGAATGGACTTGAGGACACGGAGAGGGGGAAGGGTAAGCTGGGACGAAGTGAGAGAGTGGCATATACTTATATATACTACCAAATGTAAAATAGATAGCTAGTAGGAAGCAGCCACATGGCACAGGGATATCATCCTGGTGCTTTGTGACCACCTAGAGGGGTGGGATAGGGAGGATGGGAGGGAGATGCAAGAGGGAGGGGATATGGGGATATATGTATAGCTGATTCACTTTGTTAAACAGCAGAAACTAACACACCATTGTAAAGCAATTATACTCCAATAAAGATGTTAAAAAAATATATGGGCTAGGTGTGCTGGGAGAAACTCTTAGAGATCAGAATCCACTCTGTGTCCCATTGTCTCTGCAGGGCCCAACAAACATTTATTTACTAAACATTTGCTTCTCAATCTTCATGTCAATTCCCTTCCCCTTTGAAGTCTCCACCCCCTACTCCACAACATTCTTTTTTGTCTTTAGCTGAAAATGGTATTTAAGGTGAAATTTTGGGCCATTTTGGTGAGTTATTCAGTTTTCCTGGGTCTCTCCCATGTGTACATGTTACTAAACTTTTGTTTGATTTTCTTCTGTTCATCTCCCTCATCTCAATTTATTTCTTAGAACAGCCAGAAGATCCTAGAAGGGTAGAGGAAAATTTCTTCCTCACCAACACCAGTCACTTACCTAAAACACTTACCTAAAACTGAGGAGTGATAGGAAGGAAGGCTGTGGATTTTATTTAATTAATGGGGGTTTAGCAATGCATTTCTATGGCAACTGCATTCGATTTAAAAGCCTTCCTAGGGCTTCCCTGGTGGCGCAGTGGTTGAGAGTCCGCCTGCCGATGCAGGGGACACGGGTTTGTGCCCCGGTCTGGAAAGATCCCACATACCGCGGAGCGGCAGGGCCCGTGAGCCACGGTCGCTGAGCCTGCGCGTCCGGAGCCTGTGCTCCGCAACGGGAGAGGCCACAGCAGGGAGAGGTCCGTGCACTGCAAAAAAAAAAAAAAAAAAAAAAAAAGCCTTCCTAGATGATCAAGGTCAATTCATGTGTAATCAATTAGTGATCCATTCACTTTCTGGACTTTTGTCCTCCTTTAAAAAATGAGTTTATGTATACATATATCCCCTCTTTTCTAGATTTCCTTCCCATTTAGGTCACCACAGAGCATTCAATAGAGTTCCCGTGTGCTACACAGTAGGTTCTCATAAGTTGTCTATTCTATACATAGTAGTGTGTATATGTCAATCTAACTGATTCACTTTGCTGTACAGCAGAAACTAACACAACATTGTAAAGCAACTCTACACCAATAAAATTAATTTAAAAATGGGTTCACTGGACAAGATGTATTAACATTCAGATGACTATATGATTCTCTGGTTTTCTGTCTCCTTTGATGATAAATCAAACATTGCCTTATAATGTCTTAAATGTTACTATAATAAACTATTTTTATTGAAGTATGTTTTACATGAAATAAAATTTATTATTTTGAAGCGTGGAATTTGGTGAGATTTGACAGATGTGCATAGTTATGTAACCAACATCACAATCAGAATATAGAACATTTTCATTACGTCCAGAATATGCCTCATGTCCCTTTACAGTCAATCCCTTCCCCACTACTGCAGCCCATTGAGCTATTGGCATGAAACCACTGATCTATATTGTCTCTATAGATTTTCCTTTTCTAGAACATTATACAATGAAATCATATAGTATGTGGTATTCTGTGTCTAGCTTCTTTTATTTAGCACAGTGTTTTTGAGATTTATCCATGTCGTTGCACATATTGGTAGTTTGTTCCTTTCTATTGCTGAACATTAATCCATTATATGAATATACCACAATTCTTGATCTATTCATAAGCTGATGGACATTTGGGTAGTTTCCAGGTTTGGGTGATTAGAAATAAAGCAACAGTAAACATTCATGTGCAGGTCTTTGCGTGGAAACATATTTCTTGGGAAATGCCTAGGAGGGCAATACTGGGTTATGTGGTAAGGGTATGTTTAGCTTTGTAAGAAACGGCCAAACTGTTTTCCAAAGTGGCTGCACCATTTTACTTTCCCACTAGCAGTGTGTGAGTGTTAGAGCTGCTCCACATTCTTGCCGACACTTTGTGTTTTCAATCTTTTGAATTTTAAAAATTCTAGTGGGTGGGTAGTGGCATCTCACTGTGGCTTTAATAGGTATTTCCCTAATGACTAAGCGTGTTGGCTATCTTTACATGTGCTTATGTGCCATCCATATGTCTTCTTTGGTGAAGTATGTGTTCAAATAGTTTACCTGTTATTTTCAAATCAAATTATTGTTGTCCCTTGCCAGTGCCACACGGTCTTGATTGATGTGGTATCATAGTGTTTCAATCAAGTAGTGTGTGTTTTCCAACTTTGTTCTTCCTTTTTGAAATTGTTTTCTTTTGTTTCCCACTATTTTAATGAAAGCAACTAATGTTATACTGAGTGCCAGACATTCTGTTAAGTACATTGCATGCATTTGTTCATTTAGTCCTGAAAACAACACTATAAAATACATATAAAATACTATAAAATGGGGGCTTCCCTGGTGGCGCAGTGGTTGGGAGTCCGCCTGCCGATGCAGGGGACACGGATTCATGCCCCAGTCTGGGAAGATCCCACATGCTGCAGAGCGGCTGGGTCCGTGAGCCATGGCCGCTGAGCCTGCACGTCCGGAGCCTGTGCTCCGCAGCGGGAGAGGCCACAACAGTGAGAGGCCCGCGTATTGAAAAAAAAAACAAAACTATAAAATGATTATCATTCGCATTTTCCAAATGAAGAATTTGAGGCTTAGTGAGATTAGTAAATTGAGCAAGGTCACATTTAATGAGTAAGTAGCTGATCAAGAGTTGTGCATGCAAGCCCATATCTGTTCAGAGGCTGAACATTCATCTACAAAGTTGCATTTATTCTACCTCTTATTTATCTGATCGAATTAATTGAGATGTGGTCCCTACTGTGGTGTTTTAGGGTAGGATAAGGCATATTTTCAATATTCACATCGTTTTGCAACCCCTGGGTTTCAATGGGAGGCTCTGAAGCAGAGCTGAAAGGGCAGTAATGAAACTCTAATGCTTATAAAGTCCTGGGCCAGGGGCATTTTTGCCCTAGCAGAGTATGACCTATATTTTCAGTAGCCTCTGATGCCCTTTTCAACATTCTCTTTACAGCTCAATCGTGGGTAGTAAGTCTTGACCAGTATTGGTCTTTGACTTAGGCAGTAAAATACAATAAAAAAAGCACCCGATGGAGTATAAGAGTCAGCATCAGCAGATGATTTCTAATGTAATATCTTTCTCATCTTGGATCACCAAGTACAGGATCCAAGGGGCAGGTATTTTGCTCACCAGGCTAAATTATTAGTTAGACAAAATTACGTACTATTTGTTGGGTATGAAAAGTTACAAATAACTTTTCATGAAGGTTTTTAAAGTAGTTATGCTTGAAATAAATAAAATTACCTATTAACAGTTCACAACACCAATTTATGGTTGCCTTTGAATATAATTGAAAGAATTTGGCCTAAATGGTAAAGGTCTGGGGCAAAATACTTTAAGGACACTTGAAGGTACTCAGGGTTTTAGGCTAAAGAGGATAAGACCAAAGTGGGATCATAATATCTCTTCAAATATTTGAAATGGTTTTCTTAGTGGTTGAATAATGTCCCCCAAATATTCATGTGTACCTGGAACCTCAGGATGTGACTCTATTTAGAAATAGAGTCTTTCCAGATGCGATTAAATTAAGATGAGATCATACTGGTTAAGATGGGTTCTAAATCCAATGACCAGTGTCCTTATAAGAAGAGAAGAGGATACACGAAGACACAAGGGAAGAAGGTGTTATAAGGACAGAGGCAGAGATGGAGTAATTTAACTATAAGCCGAGGAATGCCAAGGATTGCCAGGAACCACCTGATGCTAGGAGCCACCAGAAGCAAGAAAAGATTCTTTGCTAGAGAGAACATAGTCCTCTTCGGAGGGAATCTCTTTTGGAGAAAGCATAGTCCTACCAACACCTTGATTTTAGGCTCTACTCTCCAGAACTATGAGATAATAAATTTCTGTTACTTTAAGACATTCAGTTTGTGGCAATTTACTATGACAGCCTTAGTAATGAATACTGTTTTGAAATAAAATTGGCAAAACATTTTCTAGATTTTAAGAATTAAGAGCAAGGGGAGGAAGACTCTGTAATTTTGCCAACTGGGCTTATGGAACAATAGAATGATCTGCCTTCTGAAAATGTGGCCATCCCACCACTGGAAGTATAGTACAGACTGATTGTTCATCAATAAAGGAGGTAGAAAAATAATTCCTAGACTTGGCTGGATTTTGGAATAAACAGTTTCATAGAATACTTCCAGGAATAACATTCCATGGCATAAACAGATATATTATCTCTAAATTTATCTTTAAAAATATAAACCACAACTTTCCAAAAGTATTTGCAAATAACTAGAGTCCCTTGATTGATCTTTTTATGAGTCTGAAGTTCTCTGACATAAACTATGGAGTAATTTTCCTTTCTTATAGGAAGAACACAAAATGAAGCAACTATTACTATCACTGTCTCTTGTACAAAGTGAAGAATGACACCATGCATTCTTACAAACAAATCTTATTGTCTAGAAATTATTTTTTTGTTTTTATATATATTTACCTATAATAGAATATATAAAAATTGTCCCACTTGCTTTAAGTTGGAAATGAGTGCCTTGTTAGATATCATGAATGCACCGGCTTATGGTAGATTTGATTATTAGCCTCAATTCTTTACCCTTCTCTGTATCTACACATTTTGCTATGTGTCTTTGGAGTTTCTACTTAAGGAAGCAGAGTGAGTTTGGGTTTAGTTATGTGACTTGTTTTAGTCAATAGGACGTTAGCAGATATAATACTGGTAGAGGCTTGAAATAATGCTTGCATGGATGGGTATGCCCTTTTGTGCTTTTGGCTCTTGGCTGGGAAGAACAGATATCAGCTAGTCCACTGATACCAGGAGAATGACAATCATGTTGAACCAACATTGTCCTTACGGCCTGGAGCCAAGACTGGCTGAGCCCCACCTAGATCATCCAAGTCCCAAACAATCCACAGATATAGGAAGAAAACAAATGATGGTTGTTTAGTACCATGGAGTTGTGTCATACAGTATTACTCTGGCAACAGGTGAATTAATCAAAATATTAAGATAATCAACTAGATGTCATCATGATTCCATATTTTTTTCTACCAGAGTATGTAGTAAAGGGGATCAGAAGATCTCTTCCTATCACACTTCACTTGAAATCAAATGTTCCCACAGGACTTGGCTGTAGTTCACAAGACAGACTCTCTCTATGCACCTTACCAAGTGTGTTACGCCAGCTTGGGGTTCAGAACCTGTGGCAAACACTGCTATCTGTCTAATAAATATCCACTCTCCCTTCTTTCTTACAAAGAGAACTCCAACATTGTTTGGAAGCGAAAATGTCCCAAGTTAAAAATACTTCCCTACATCCTTTATGACACAGTTCTATAAAACATCCAAAGTTTGATCACAAGGATGAGAGTCACTTGCTGAAGATGGCTGAGCAGAACAACAGAAGAAGCTTGATTCCTGATGACATCACGAGTGTGTTATATTGCTCTCTTGTCTCATGAGAGACATTTTGATGAAAACATTGTTGTTAATGTTCTGTCTTAGGCAGCTATATGCAGTTTTAACTAATAGAGAATTTGATTAGATAGGGGTCCAACAGTTATAGAATGTAGACCAATGTACAGTTGGCTGAGGGATAGAGGTAGGCTATGAGTGGTGAGCACCCAGATATTGCAAGCTGGTGATCCTTGTTATGTAGCAGAAAAACTTTTGGTCAAGTTGTCACCTGTAGTAAATGGGATATAGACCACATGTTGACCAAAGATATAGCCTTGAAGGATATTGAAGGAAAAAAATCATATAATTGGCATATGCTGGTTACTTCTTTCTTATTTTAGCAAAACTCTTCAAGAGTGGAATAAATTAGGGTAGAGCTAGCCATTCTGCAAGTGGATATGAAGAAAATATAGCTTTACTAATGGAAATGCTTTCTGCTTGTGCCTTGCAGTATAAATTGACCAAAGTCCTATAATACAAAGCCTTGCAATGTTGGAAATATTTACCTCTGTGCATCAAACATAAACCATCATAAGTGCTGCTATGAGGTGGTGACCCTTAGCAGATTACATTGTGGCCTCTAGCCTTTCTCAGGCATCTTCCATTAAGTATTTTCTGCTAAGAGGTGAGCTGACAGGCAAAGGGGTTGTTTCCGAATGAAGCTTATTTTGGATTGCCTCAAGGTAACTACTTGTTGCTAAGTCAAGGGCTAGGGAGATAAACAGAGTCCCCAAGTTAGTTGATAAAAGATATCTTTTCAGGTTAAAAAAGAGAAAGTTTAGAATGCTATGCTGCAGATAGCATGAAATTTACTAAGTTTTAGAGAGAACCAAAGCAAATCCAGACTGTGTTAGACACTGTTACTTTCTTACCCAACACTGGAACCTGTATTTATTAACAAAAATTCCCTGATATTGTTGCAGATGGCAATGTCTCCAGTTTAAAACCAAAAACTTACCTCTTCAGACTCCCTCACAGCTAGGCACAGCCCTGTGCCCCAGTTTTGGCATCTAAGACTTAGATGACTTAGTGGACGTTTCAGTAGATCTATTATTATCCTGAGGGGAAAAAAAGGATGATTTGGCTATCACACACATTTCACCTTTTGTGCTTACTTCTTTCCTGAAACACATAGGCAGGCTGCTATCATGTCACTGTAGGTCGAGGGGCATACTGAAATGAAGGTTGTGGAAAAGAAAGATAGAAGAACACGAACTCCTGGTAACGTGGTAAAGCCACTGCACCTGTGCAAATCGCTTACTTCTCGACTACTTGTCATGTCAGAAATAGAAACCCCTATTTGTTTAAGCCAGTGATGTAAGGTTTCTCTTACATAGAGGTACATATAATCCTGATAGAAGGACTTTTTGGTTACTCAAACAAATACCTCTTCCAGACACAATGAAAATTTATATACTGTTTAGCAATGTAATTTACAGAAAATAATGGGACAGTGAAAAACCAAGCAAGAAACAATACACGATACCTTTCAACTGATATTTCTCTCATGATGTTCTGAAATATCCACTGGTTGCCATTAAAAGAGTTTGAGTATGATTTCCTTGAAGAAGGAATGAGTTCCAGTATGGTTTTCCTTCTCCTCATTTTAACAGGTCTTAAGATGCCAACATAACTACTCTTGAATTTGTTAGGTCCCATCAAGTCTCTGTGTCTTTTAAGTGCAGGAAACGAAAATGGCCTTGAGGCAACAGTTTAGAGCAATTCCAATTTGCCTGGCTTTCCTTCATTACCCAGTACACAAGGTGTGTCTGCTTTGGGTCCACAGACCAGAGACCTGCTTGCTTTCCAGAGGCATATAAACCAGATAACCATATAAACTAGATAACATTATCAGCACAATATGAAAAAGAACATTCTTTTCTGAAGTCCAGATCTGTAATATGCAGCATCCTCCGTTTCCAGATCTCTTTCTAATCTACTCAGGCTTTCTCTGGGGGCACATGGATGATACCAATGTAGTGACTGATGCTCTGGCATGGCCTAAACTTTTGCTGTACTACCTTTATTAGAAAATCCCAAAGGGCTTTACCATGGGGTAATCTACAAACTGCTGCTTATTGCAAAGCTATAATAATTAGCTTCCGACATCCATGACAAATGATAGAATTAGAGTTCTCAGAATGGAGACTCTCTCTCTCTCATGGAGTGTGGCTATAGCAACTGGAGAAGTTCTATACAAACTGTCAGCCAGAGACACTTGGCTGACATTGTTGCTGGGAATTTTTTCTTCTTCATAGGGTTTCCTAGAAAACAGGCACCAAGTGAAGAATCAGATAAAGGCAGATCAAATTTAACAGATGAAGATGGTTGTGGCTGGCTACAATGGCTCTTTAGCAAACAATTGCTCTATGACTTCACTTGATGGGATGAATATATGGAGTCAGATGCAATGTCACAACTCCTTATGTTTTTACATTTTCTTCCAATCGTGTTTGGCTCCTGACTGCATTGTAAGTGAAAGAAGGGCTATACTCATACTTTTTTTCTCACCTTAATTCACTACTTTTTAAAAAAAGTGCATTGGATAATCTTCTGTGACACTGAATTTCTATTCAGATAAACTTGGCCATGTCTATAAAGAGAAAATACTATAGTTAAAAGTATTATGCTGTACAGTTGGGATTGGTACGGAAACTTGGAGGTATGTTAAAGGATAAAAATCAATATTCTACACAGATTTACAGATGCTATAGTGTCTGGTAGATTTTAACAACACAGAGCTCCTTTTGACATGCAGGACACATGGAGATCAATTAATCTAGATTTGTCTGCAAATCTGTCCCATATGTTAAACTATGAGAGCTAAAGGACATGTACTCATTTGTTAAGTGAAATTTATATAAATTATGTACGTGAAACAAAACTTCTCTGGTTTAAAGAGAGAACCTGGAAAGTAAGAGGGGAGGTCTTGGATCCCTACTGACTTGGCCACACTTGACCTCTGAAGCAGGTGTAAGGCACTTCAGGAAACACTAATGTTCCAAGGATCACAATTTATAAACGACTGACTTAACCAAAGCCTCCCATTTTATTGAGGCAGCTCCTGAGACATCAGATGCCCAACACTTGCATTGTGCCTCTAAACTTTTCATGTGCCTATGTGCTTGAGGACCAATACTAGAATTTGCCAGGCACTTATAATAACCATCCCTTTTTACCATCATTTCTTACCATCTCCCTTTTACATCCCCTTTTTACTCCACTACTTTAAGAGGTGGAGACCTAAATGATGAGGAAGAAAAGAGAATCAGGTTTTACAGTGGCTCAGTACAGTATGAGGATGGATAGAGACCATTTCCTGGGGCTGGGGTTTTAGGGTTTCTGAGCAGAAATAGGGTGACTGCAGGGTGCACATGTGTGACAGAGAACCATGGGCCTCTGGGTGGCCTGGTCTGAAGTCAGCAGAAGGATAAATGTGAGGCCATCTCTGAGCCGGATGAGAACATCAGGACCCAACACGTGGTGCAACATGCTGAGACCAGGATCCCCAAGTGGCAGAAGGAGCAGTGATGGTGCCAAGAGCCAAGGATTAAGAACTAGACTCCTCCCCATCTCACCTAAGCCCCCTGGGTATTTATATGAGCCAAGAGGTGAGGACACCTAATGTGATAGAAATGCATTTTCTCTTACCTTGACTAGGGAGCTCTCAATATTGAACTGATTTGAAAAATGTTGTAATCAGTGTGATGTGAGCCTTGCCCTTAGGGACTTGAAATTTTGTATTTCAGCATGAAGCTCCTCAGGAGTGTGCCTTTGATTCTGCTTGTCTAACTTGTTTCATCCAGTGGGTGTTTTCTGAGCTCTCTTGAGGATAATGCCAAGTTACATCCTGGTTTGTATCAGGGGGCCTTGCTTGGGCTGTCTTATACCCGAAGGGTAGAGACACTTTGTGTCTAAAAGGGATCACACAGGGAAGACTGTGGGAAAATACCTTCATGTCTCCATGACAGATAACCACAAAGACAAAATGGATTTGTCTGCAGGATTTCTATTAAATGATGGGAGATAAAGGACTGTACTCCATATTCTCCAAATATTCAGAAACTCCTAGGGTTTAATGACACAGACAAGTTCTAGGGACAGGATGAATGACAACAATGCAAAACGAGAAAAGCATAAAACATGTAGTGGAAGTCGTTTATTTTCCAAGCAATGAAGTCATTTGTCTTCATCCAGCAATGCATCTATTGATCTCTTGTTTTCCTCTGGGGAAAAAAGAGAAGCAACAATCCATGGCCAGAGGTGAAAGTACCCCCGAGGCACCGCAGATCTCACTTGCTCTGGCAGCTGTGCTGGCCTGTGGGTTTCTCCAGTAGCCTTGGAATATGAGTTATTGGCAAAGGTTGGGAAACCTCTGTATTTTTTTTTTTAATTTTTATTGGAGTATAGTTGATTTACAATGTTGTGTTAGTTTCAGGTGTACAGCAAAGTGAATCTGTTATACATATACATGTGTCCACTCTTTTTTAGATTCTTTCCCATATAGGCCATTACAGAGTATTGAGTAGCGTTCCCTGTGCTGTACAGTAGGTCCTTATTAGTTATCTATTTTATGTATAATAGTGTATATGTGTCAATCCCAATCTTCCAATGAATCCTTTCATTGGAAGGATAACCCCCTGGTAACCGTAAGTTTATTTTCTATATCTGTAACTCTATTTCTGTTTTGTAGATAAGTTCATTTGTACTTTTTTGTGGATTCTGTATATAAGCGGTATCATATGATATTTCTCTTTCTCTGTCTGACTTCACTCGGTATGACAATCTCTAGGTTCATCCATGTTGCTGCAAATGTCATGTTATGTCAGTTTCTAAAGCTGCAGATTGGTACTGCCTGGATAGAGCTAGAGGAAGACCCCTCCTTCTGGCAGGAGCTTGTAATAGGTCCACCTGTGTAGAGAGGTTAATGCTATTTAAAATTTTAGCACACATTTTCCCTTATTGCACTATTTCTTTTCATTTTGGGGGGGCAGGGGTGTAGTAAAAGCATCTTGGAAATATTACAAATATATGAGAAGTATGGAGATCAATACAATGAAGTCAGTTTTACCCCCAGCTTTATCAAAACTTACCGTTTTGTCCCATTTGCTTCGTTTTTTTCAAAGGTCATTTTACAGAAACAGTTGACCCCTGTATACTCCTCCCTACTCCCATTCTTTTCCTCTTCCTTTCCTGTAGCCCACCCTTGCCTGATTTGTTGGTTGTCATATTCATGAAGCTTTTACGCTTTTATCTACTTATGTATACACTCCCAAATCGTACACGTTTTTAAGTTTTTTAAATAATAAAATATTGTATATACCACTCTGTAACTTAGGGTTTTATTTAATATTGTGCTTTTGATATCTGGTTATTGTCAGTTATATATAATTGATTATATTTGATTGAGAGTCGTATACATGGATATAATTGTTTTGTGTATCCAGGAATCTTGCTAACTGCTATTAATGTCAGTAGTTTATCTATAGGTTCTCTTGGATTTGTTATAGCAATAATCATAAATTTGAAAATACCAACATTTCTATTTTTCTTTTTTAATTCTTATGCTTTCCTTTTCCTTTCTGTTGACTCAAAGCATTAGCCAGGACCACTGGTGTGATACTGATTCTAACTGGGAATAGAGGGCATGTTTAATTCTTTCCTAAATTTAATGGGAATGTTTTGACATTCCTTTTCACTGTTATGTATACTACCTACTAAAGCTGATAGTATATCAACTTTATACTGATATCTTTTTTCAGGCTAAAGAATTTCTTTTCCATCCTTAGGTTGCTTAGAGTTTTACCATGAACATCTGTTGCATTCTATCAAATATTTTTTCTTATACCTATTGAGAAGATTATATGATCTTCCCCTTTACTTTCTTAATGCGGTGTTAATAGATTTTCTGATGTTGAAACATAAATTTTAATTTTACTGTGGTGAATTATATTTAATAGTGTTTTACTGTAGGATTTTAATCTTCAAGAGTTTTATTTAAAAATAGCAACAAATATACATAGTTCTTTAGAATAAGTTTTACAAATTTGTTTAAGCCATCTATGCAGAAAATACAAAATATTTTTGAAGGACATAAAATACCTGAATATATATAATGAAAGCTAAGATTATAAGTGATGATTATTTTTTTTGGTGATGATTATATTTACATGAGATTAGTTAACACTTTTTTTCTTATTTTGCTATCCTTTAATTCATTTTTGATTAATCTTTTTTTTATACTTTCTGCAATAGTTATTTTTTTTTAATTCAAGAGAGATTATTTTATTCTCTTATAACTTGGTAAAAATGTATCTGTAAAACTGCCTGTCCTAGTGTTCTGGACCTTTTTACAAAACATTTTAAGAAGATCTCTCTCTCAGTTTTGATGCATGAAGGTGGAGAGAGGGTTTTATTTTTCTGTTTCCGTGTTATGTTGGGCCATTTCAAGAAAATTATAAATGAGAGTGTTGAGTACAGCGCTTTATGATTGTGCTTTGTGGTATCTTAAGGGGTTCTGTAAAATCTACGCAGACATTGTCATTGTTGAAGATTCTATGCATATTCACCTTTCTTTAACCAGTGCATGCTTACTATGTGTGAAGCTGCTCTTTCTACGTTACAGGTATAAACTCAATTAGTTTAATTTAATTAAAAAAACCTTACAATTAGGTAGTATGGCTGTCCACAGTTTGCAGATGATGAAAGTAAGGCAGAGAAAGAATAAGTAACCTGCTCAAGGTCACATAACTAGTAAGTGGTGGAACTGGGCAGCTGGGTTCCAGGGCCTCTAAGCTCAAGCTCTATGCTGGATTGCTATTTTCCTTGTAAGATTTACCTTACAACAAAGGGATTGCACCTAAAATGTTGATAAAATTGTACTAATCTATCAGAGGAAGAAGGCCACTATAAATCTACAACCAAGGAGGACTCCACTCTGGCTCTGACATGAGGGACGTGCTCATGACTCATGACAAGTTGTCTGGTCTCTTTCTTCTAGAGCAGAGCAGTGCTTCTCTAGTCCATGAATATCTATATGTTACAGTATTCATTCTCATTTCTAACGCCTAATTTTATTGGTCTCACTGGTCTTGTGGAAACAAGAGGCAATAAAAAAGTAAGAAAAAGGTAAAAATGTAAGGCAAACAGAAAGGAAGGGTTTTTGTCAAGCATGACTGACTTTAAGTCTCAGCTTTGCCAACAGTTGTTAGCTATGTGACTTTAGGAAGGTTAATTAATTTTGGATACTCCTTTCTCTTTATCTAGAAAAAGGAAGTAATAGTATAATACTATTTACTGCATAAGATTGTTGTCAGCATTAAGAAAAAAATGCATGTGAAAGTCCCAATACAGTACCTGGTACACCATCAATAGCAAATATTAAGTTCTCTCTTACCTCTCCCTGAGGACATCCTGTTCCAGAGGTTTGATTTCCCTCTCGCTGAGGACATCTTGTGCCAGAGGATTTATTTCCTCCTTCCACCATGTTGGTGTCTGTAATTGACTGAATGGCTCCTACTAGACTATCTTCCTCTAGTTTTTGTGGCTTTTTGCCAGTCTTCTGAGTAGGCCAGTTGTTTCCTTTATTATTGCGTTTTCTTAGATTTCTTTTCAATTTAGAATTAATAGAAAAGTCAAATTCTTGTGTGCTGCTCTCTTTGCTGGATTTCCTCCTGACCTTTAGTCCTCAACACTTGTTCTCAGATTTCTTGTTCCTTTTGAGCAATGCAAGTTTTCTTGAAAATAGCCTCCCAAAATGCTATAGTCCCAGATGGTTTCATTGGTAATTGTACCAAAATTTCAAAGACTAGATAATTCTAATGCTAAATGGTACTACCAGAGTATAGAAAATTCTTTATACAAAAGAAGTGCAACATT
The DNA here is from genome assembly GCF_963455315.2 of Globicephala melas. NCBI lineage: Eukaryota > Metazoa > Chordata > Mammalia > Artiodactyla > Delphinidae > Globicephala > Globicephala melas. The sequence continues at coordinate 101,171,040 of NC_083320.1, read as the reverse complement.
GTTACTGGAACCTGGTAAAGTAGCACAAAAATGAAAACTACAAACCAACTTAATTTTGAATTGCAGTAAAAAATAAATAAAATATTAGTAAAATAATATTATATATAAAGTAAGAATCATTTACACCAGAATGACACATGTACATCTTCTCTTATCCTTTGTGCTATTGTTGTCATATAGTTTATGTCTGCATATGTTGTAACTCCACAGTACAGTGTTATTATTTTTGTTTTGAGTTAGTTCACATTTGAAGAATTAAAAAAAAAAAGAAAAAGAATTTTTTTTATATTTACACATATATTTCCTGATGTTCTTCCTTTCTTCCCCTAGATCCAATTTCCCATGTGGTGTCATTACCCTACTACCTGAATAGAGGCCTTTAATACTTTTTATGATGGTCTACTAGTAACAATTTCATTAGTTTCATTTACATGAAAATATCTTTATTTTGTCTTTTGTGAATACAAAATTCTAGGTTGATTTTTTGTTTTCTTTTAGTAAGTTAATAATGTCAAAACATGATCTTCTGGCTTCCATTGTTTGTGATGAGAAATCATCTGTCATTCTTATTGTCATTTCTTTGTAAATCATGTGTCATATTTTTTAAGCAGCTTTTAAGATATTTTTCTTTATCTTTAGGGTTATGCATTGTTAGTGTGAGTCTATTTTGGATTTCCCTTAGTCCTAAGGCAAATCTGTTTAACTATTTTATGTCTTTAATGTGTGGGCCTTGTGAGATTTCAGCAGAACACTTGGGGTATTTACCAAGCCCCTCTATCATGGCAGGACTAGAACTCTGAATTCTATGTCCACCTGCTGACACCTCTACTCAGCTGTCTCAGCTTTTTAGCTGTTCTTTTCTTCTTGGTCTCTCAGGCCTCTTCCAAAGATGTAAGTTCAGGGGTTGGCCAAGGATTTGACAAGAGTTTATATGTAGATTTGGGATTCCTTAAGTTTTCCCTCTTTCTAGGATTTTCCCTTCAATTTTGTGCAACTCTGAGAGTCCCACACTCCTCCTCTGATTCCTCAGACCAATGATACTGGAGCTCTCTTTTTGAATTCTAGCTGTGCAATGCCCTGTGCTTGGGGGATGCTCTCTGGGGAAAGGGTGGATAAACTTGGGTCTCACTCAGTATGATTCTTGCCCTTCAAGGTTCAGATTCCTTCTAAGTTCTGCCTTCAGGGATTTCAAACAGTTATTATACTTTCCCATTGTTTATAGTTGTTATTTCTGGAAGGGTTAGTACAAAACAAGTTACTTCCACTTTACTAAAATCAGAACTTGAATTGTAAATATTGAATAAAGATAATTTTATGAGTCCTTATTAATAGTCAAGATATACATATATACATATGTATATATGTATATATTTGTGTGTGTGTATGTGTGAGAGAAAGAGAGAGACAGAGAGACAGAGGCAGAGAGAAAGAGGGAAAGATTTTTTTAAAAGCTTCTTTTTTTTTTTAATAGGAGGAATGAACAATTTAGAAAATTGCTACTTTGCAATTCACCACTAGGAAAATTGCTTCAGGCAAAGGTCGTCAAAGGTAAAATGCTGTTGGAGAACACAATACATCCATAATGTTAAAGTCCACAAATTGCCTACTCATTTCAATTTTTGAAAAAAGAAAAGAAAGAGTGTGAATTTAACCTGAACTTAATGATGACAAACCAATCATACAAATTTGACTGTTCATAATTTTAGTAAGTGGAGGTTATTAGGAGGAAGTTATGTTAATCACAAAGGATTAAGAATCAGACAAATAACAGATCGAACACCAGAGCATAATATTTCAATATCTTTAAAATCTGATAGAAAAATGTTGAACCTAGAATTCTATTTCTAGGAAAGTTCTCAAATAAGCTTAAGAGCAAAACATAAAAATCATTTTGGACATGTAAGAATGCAGAAAATTTTTCTCCTAGGCATCCTATATGAACAAGTATACCTTAGGGCATTCTCTAGGAAAAAAAAGAAAAGGAAAAATTAATCCTGGGAAAAGAAAACATCAGATATCAGAAACAGTGGCAGTTAACTATATCCCAAAAGAGGTCAAAGAAATGAAAGAGAAAATATGATATTTTCTGAATAAAGGTACATAAAATTTTTTCTTCTACCAATAAACTGTTATTGGTATAGAATTACAAAGTCATAATAAAGAAAATGTTGATTGATTGATTGATTGATTTTTCTCTTTTGGCCACGTGGCATGTGGGATTTAGTTCCCCAACCAGGGATGGAACCCATGTCCCCTATGTCCCCTGCAGTAGAAGCCCGGAGTTTTAACCACTGGACTACCAGGGAAGTCGCAATGTTGAGTTTTAGCAACACCTTAAATACAAAGTATAGAAGACTAAATTGTAGTCTCATTTTAAAATGTAATATGTTAAACATTGAGAATGTATATATTGAAAGTATAAACACAGTAACATTGGAATGAGGAGTTCATGGATCATGAGAGGGGTGACAAAGGAAGATTAACTAGACCAAGTTCCTCATTTTTGATGACAGGGCATCAGTAAATGCTCTCAAGTTGGTAAATTCCAAAAAGATAGCAAAGTGTTTTATCTCAGGCCATGAAGGTTAACAGAAAACAAAAAGTCTTGGCAGAGATCTGGGGAGTAGGAAGAAGATTGAGGGAAAGGAAGATTGTTTCACTTTTATTTTATTCCTGCATTCAAATTATTTTTATTTAATAAGGTCTTGTACTTTTTCTATTATTAGAAAAAGACTAGTTTAAAAAAGTAAATATATGAATATGGTTATATGAACACTGAAATACTATTCAGCAAACAAAAAGAATGCAGTAGATCTAGATGTGCACCCTGGGAGGAACGCACAGCCTCTGTACATTGTATAGTGAAAGAAGCAGAGTTGCAGAAGAGAACTGCCTATTCCCAGTGTGTGAAAACAATGTCTATGGGAATATGTGTGTATTAGCATATTTCATGTCAATAAAAATATGTTGGTTAAGAAAAAAATTAAGCTCAAAAGTGAAACCTTTAACCCATGTGGTTCTTGGATACTCCAGCAATTTGCATTACATTATTAACAGCCCTGCTGTCAGGCTGGTTCTACCCAGAACCCAGCCTAGGTGCAGCTGCGATACCAACAGCACTTCCCATGGGAATGTCTCATCTTTACCTCACTGAAAATGCTTCTTCTGTTTCCACTGGTGCATACTGAGTTGCTCTGATGGGTGAGCTAGTAGCCTGCAAATCTGCCAGCTTCATATAAATTTGAAACTTATCTTGTCAACACTTTACTGAGGTAGATCAACCATTAAACATTTATTTTAGCTTAAATTCTCCCTGTGCCCACTGGGAAAAATTAAGGTATTGATTGAGGAGGTGCCTTTGGCTAAGTAAGCTCACCTCTGTCCACCTTGATTTCCTTCTGACAAACCAGCTGTCTGGGCTAGAAGACACCTCAGGTCTCTTCTGGCTCCTCTATTTTCTAACTCTAGGCTCTGTTTTGTGAAAATCTTAGAACGGCTTTGAGGTTTCTTTGTTTTTTGTTTGTTTGTTTGCTTGGTTTTTTTGGCTGCACCGTGTGGCATGCGGGATTTTATTTTCCCGACCAGGGAAGTAACCCGTGCCCCCTGCAGTGGAAGTGCGGAGTCTTTACCACTGGACTGCCAGGGAAGGTCCGGTGTTGTTTTTTTTTTGAGGACACAGTTTAGAAACGATAGGAAGTTTGGCTGAGAGCAACTTGCAGGAATGCTAAGAAATTCCCCCAAGAGCTCTTCAAATGTCCTACAGGAAAAATAAAGAGACTAGGATGCAGCATATTATCTCCTTACCAGAACACCACCATGAGAGCAAAGACTTGGCTCCCCTGTGCTAGTTCAGCCACGTTAATTTGACAGCACGCATGAGCTACTGACTGCCTATGAAGTTGCTACTGTCTCTGACTCGTTGAGTGCACAACTGCTCTGATCGGGAGCAATTCCGTGCCAGGCAGTTGTGGAACAAATAAGCTACACAGTCAGTGCAGCCTGAAGCCTCATCAGCTCATCAGTGAGTGCCGTGGGAGAGAAATTTAACTGGAGGAAGGTGCATATAGAAAGAGGAAGGAGATGAAGGAAAGAAATAAGCTGATATTAAAAGGTGGTATAAGTCACAGGAAAATGTGTGCCTTCCAGTTAGAAACAAATGAAACATATTTGTATACAATTGAAGAGTCTAGGGCACAGATAGGAACATGATTTTAGGCAGGGAAGGCAATGAGAGGCTTCTAAAAGGTGAGAGAGAGTTAATGAAGTTGTTGGAGAGCACTTAATAGATATACTGATCATAAAATACATGAGACACCAGAGGAAACAAATCTAGGCTGGATGGATTGTACATTTAACATCCATTTGCTGGTTGCTATTTGAGACAAGAAGAAACAGCATGGGCTCTAAAGATATGGGTTTGGCTTATATTTAAAAGAAGCTGCATCTTACAGCAAAAATCTTGGATAGGCTGTAGTGGGGTGATGTCATCAAATGTCAATATTTCAAACTGTAATCAGGCTTGTGTGGGGACTCTGACTCCCAGAGTTATTCTCTCTGTGAAAGGCAATGCTCAGGAAAAAAATCACTCGTGAGCATCAATTTACTCTCTTTCTTAGGAAACATCCTTGCTCCTTCTGGGCCATCTGTAGGCTGTATATAACTGTCATCCTTTCTTCCTTCTTCCTCTCATGAAGTCCCCAAATAAGAAAATGACAGCAGTAAAAGTTATATAAGGGATTGACTAGTTCATCTCTTCATTTTTCAAGTTAGGGAATTAAGCTCAAGAGAAATTTGCCCCAAAGCATTCAGCTACTTAGTGGTAGGGCTTGAGCTCATTTGGGTTTCCTTTCTCTCCATCTATTGGTCTTCCTGTCTGTGCTGCCTCAATTAAAAACTTGGAGATATATTTCAAGTATCATTCCTCTGCCTTTAATCATCCTTCATAATTCTTTGAAATTCATATTTTGAATATGAATACTGGAAGGGGCAGAGAGGGGCTAAGCCCTGCTTGGGTGAAAGGTAAAGAGGTCACATATTTCTCATCCTTGGGGTCAGGGAAGCCTCAACCGCACATGCGCAAAAAGGCTCCTCCAGGTCAAAAAGGGAGGAGACTCCAGATCATAATAAGTTTTGCTAACTTCCTGGGGACCCTCGGACTGAAATCCATGTTGGCTAAAGGGTGTGCCTGCCTACTGGGGAGGGCCCTAAGTGAACAAAGAACAAAGCAAGATGATTTGCCAGAGGAAAACAAAGACCTGGAAGAACTGCCCCCGTGTAAGTGATTTAATCCACCCCCAAAGCCCACGTCACTCTCTCTCTCTTACTGAGCCTGCTTGTGTGTCTATCTGCGCGTATTCCTCTCTTAATAAACATCTACCTACTTCACTATTTTCCGTCTCTTTGTTGAAATTCCATTCCAAAGGGAAAAAAGACCCAGGGCAGCCGTGCGCCCTGCGTTCAATCCCCGGTCAGGGAACTGAGATCCTGCTTAAAGCCGCGGCAGCCACGGCCACCCCACACACCCCCGGAAAATAGGAGGGTGACTTTTTACTCATTCCAATGCCATTACCAGTTATCTATTATGCCATTGTCATCACCAGAGCCATTATCAGTTTCAATTCCCATTGCCCCGTCCATTGTCTAAAATGCCTTCTTTCTGTATTTCATTTGGGCACCGTTCTAATGACTCTAGCTGTAACTAGTCTTTAAAGCCAAACTAGGTTCTTCATGTTTGTTTTTATTTTTGTAAACAGGAGTTAAGAGACATACTATTTCCAAATGAGCATTGTTACTTTCCGAACTGAGATTTCCCTGCTGTGTGCTTATAACGAGTTGCTCACAGCATTTTGGGGAACTCTGATTTTGGAACTGCCCTCAGAGTTTCTTTTGAGTAGCCACGATGGTGGTGCATTTTTATTCTTTGTGATTTTAGAAGTAGTGTTAGCTGGATAAACAAATTTGGGTCCAGCTAGTGTAGCTATAAAATAGTAAGATAATTTTCTTGTGGGGTTTAGAAATAGCTCTAAATCCAATTCCAAAAGAGGCTTCTCATAAAATTTGGTGGATTGAGAATATTGCTTATTCTCCTGCTGTGCATCTTGAATGTGGATGTGTAAATTCTAGTGTTTTTGGATTGAAGAAAAATCAATCATTATTTTATTCATTTACCTCATGTACGTTTTTGATCCTTAATAAAAGAATGGTTCGGAAGGAGACTCAGTCTCATAGAGCTGTCGTCTGTAGTCTCCTACATGGGAAGCACTGACTGATATCAGCAGATTCTGGCTGGGTCATACCTGAAGATACGAGGTTGTGGGATGGAGCTGCAAAAATGGCTGATAGGTGCAATGATTGCTGGGTGAATGTTTGGTGTGGATTTAGCATGTAAACGAAGGACCAACATATAATTTCCTTTCAGGATAAATAAAACAATATACGATTAATTTCATCAGCATATGAGGAAACCAAGTTTATAAAAAATGACATTCAAAACTGCTGATCTGGTAAATACACTACTGTGTGTAAAATAGATAGCTAGTGGGAACCTGCGGTATAGCACAGGGAGCTCAGCTTGGTTCTCTGTGATGACCTAGATGGACGGGATGGGGGTGGGTGGGAGGGAGGTCCAAGAGGGAGGGGATATATGTATACATATAGCTGGTTCACTTCGTTGTACAGCAGAAACTAACACAACATTGTAAAGCAATTATACTACAATTAAAAAAAAACTGCTGATCTGATAATCCTAATCAAGTCCATAGAACTTGACCTATTTTAAAATATAATTTGCCCCCATTGATGTATGTCTTCTCTATTGCTTTATGTATGGACTTTGCAGATTGCAGAAAAGAACATGTATTTTAAAGTTAATCTGCTTTGTTACCGAAACAGACTTTTCTTTTCCCACATACTGCATATTGGATATTTTTTTTCCCTCTTCTTTATGAAAACACACAAACTAAAAGGAATAAATCTAACCTGTCACACTGATATTCAGTGGTTGAGCCCAAGACACCAATTATTAAAGTAATTGTTAAGGAAATTCTTGGACCCTTTGGTCCACAGTTTAAAAGTCTCTTTATATCTTTCTTAACCTATTGGCCCAGGAAGGCTTCATTCTAATTGACAGAACTTTCCAAATATACAATGAATGTTTGTGACCATAACAAGTAAGTAAAATCATGCCCCAGAGATGAGGGGAGCATCAAGGGAAGAATATTCAGGGGCTGAAGAGTCTGAATTGACCTATACTCTGGTTCTTAATACACATAGATTCTGTAAAATTGTTAGAGGTTTTCCTTTCTTTTCTTCCTTCCCTGCCTCCCTCCCTCTCTTCCTTCTTTCCTATTTTTTTAAATCTGAGACTGATCTCAGAGGACAGTCTGACCCTCTAGATAATATAAGTAGAGAATATATAAGATGTTGGAACTGAGTTTGAATAGCTGTTCCAGTTATTAAATGTATGGTGTGATATTAGGCATGCACTTAAACTATCTGAGCACCAGTTTTCTAATATGTGAAAAGAGAAGTAATACTATACATCGTGCATGATAAAAGTCTTAGCACAGCCCTAGCACTTATCAGTGATTCAATACGTTTAGTTCTTATTGCCTGGTCAGTTAGTCACTTCTAACAATTTTAGTTGGGAATAACATCTTAGATGTAAATATGAAGTCTTCAAGCAAAAATAAAAAGATGAGATCTTAACATTCTATTTACTATATAATCTCCAGTTTTTCAGACAAGAAAGGCTATCTTCTTTCAGTTCAGAGTGGAGTAAAGCTGACTGCTAGCTGGACAAATAGGGACAAACACCAATTATATAGAATGCTCGGCAGTGATTTTCACACTTCAGTGTGTAACAATTCACTTGATGTGTTTGTGAAATATAAAACCCTTCTCTCTCCGGGGAATCCGATGCAGCAGTTCCACTATGGGGCCCAGGAATCTACATTTTTCTCAAGTGTCTTAGGGGATTCTATTGAAGAAAATCCACAGAGCTTATTTTGACAACATGAGGATACAGAACATTGAATTTCATGGATAAAAGGCATAAGTAGATCCTTTTTAATCACCTTTATATTTTATTTTATATTTTTGAATTTTATTTTATTTTTTTATACAGCAGGTTCTTATTATTTATCTATTTTATACATATTAGTGTATATATGTCAATCCCAACTCCCAATTCATCACACCACCACCAACACCACCCTCTGCTTTCCCCCTTGGTGTCCATACATATGTTTTCTACATCTGTGTCTCGATTTCTGCCTTGCAAACCGGTTCATCTCTACCATTTTTGTAGATTCCACATATATGCGTTAATATATGATATTTGTTTTTCTCTTTCTGACTTCACTCTGCATGACAGTCTCTAGGTCTATCCATATCTCTATGAATGACCCAGTTTCGTTCCTTTTTATGGCTGAGTAATACATTGTACATATGTACCACATCTTCTTTATCCATTCATCTGTCGATGGGCATTTAGGTTGCTTCCATGACCTGGCTATTGTAAATAGTGCTGCAATGACCATTGGGGTGCGTGTGTCCTTTTGAATTATGACTTTCTCTGGGTATATAACCAGTAGTGAAATTGCTGGGTCATATGATAATTCTACTTTTAGTTTTTTCAGGAAACTCCATACTGTTCTCCATAGTGGCTGTATCAATTTACATTCCCACCAACAGTGCAAGAAGGTTCCCTTTTTCTCCACACCCTCTCCAGCATTGGTTGTTTGTAGATTTCCGGATGATGCCCATTCTGACTGGTGATACCTCATTGTAGTTCTGATTTGCATTTCTCTAATAATTAGTGATGTTGAACAGCTTTTCATGTGCCTTTGGCCAGCAGTAAGTCTTCTTTGGAGAAAAGTCTATTTAGATCTTCTGCTCATTTTTTGAGTGGGTTGTTTGTATTTTTAATATTGACCTGCATGAACTGTTTATATATTTTGGAGATTAATCCTTTGTCTTATTCATTTGCAAATATTTTCTCCTGTTCTGAGGGTTGTATTTTCGTCTTTTTTATAGTTTCCTTTACTGTGCAAAAGCTTTTAAGTTTCATTAGGTCCCATTTGTTTATTTTCATTTTTATTTCCATTACGCTGGGAGGTGGGTCAAAAAAGACCTTGCTGTGATTTATGTCAAAGAGTGTTCTTCCTATGTTTTCCTCTAAGAGTTTTATAGTGTCCAGTCTTACATTTAGGTCTTTAATCCATTTTGAGTTTATTTTTGTGTATGGTGTTAGGGAGTGTTCTAATTTCATTCTTTTACATGTAGATGTCCAATTTTCCCAGCACCACTTATTGAAGAGACTGTCTTTTCTCCATTGTATATCCTTGCCTCCTTTGTCATAGATTAGTTGATCATAGGTGCATGAGTTTATCTCTGGGCTTTCTATCATGTTCCATTGATCTATATTTCTGTTTTGGTGCCAGTACCATATTGTCTTGATTACTATAGCTTTGTAGTATAATCTGAAGACAGTGACTGTGATTCCTCCAGCTCTGTTTATTTCCCTGAAAATTGCTTTGGCTATTCAGGGTCTCTTGTGTCTCTATAAAAAAATTGTAAGATGTTTTGATCTAGTTCTGTAAAAAATGCCATTGGTAATTTGATAGGTATTGCATTGAATCTGTAGATTGCTTTGGATAGTATAGTCATTTTCACAAGATTGATTCTTCCAATCTAAAAACATGGTATATCTCTCCATCTCTTTGTGTCCTCTTTGATTTCTTTCACTGTGTCTTATAGTTTTCTGAGTAAAGGTCTTTGACCTCCTTAGATACGTTTATTCCTACATGTTTTATTTTATTTTATTTTTAACATCTTTATTGGAGTATAATTGCTTTAAAATGGTGTGTTTGTTTCTACTTTATAACAAAGTGAATCAGCTATACACATACATATATCCACATATCTCCTCCCTCTTGCGTATCCCTCCCACTGTCCATGTCCCACCCCTCTAGGTGGACACAAAGCACCAAGCTGATCTCCCTGTGCGATGTGGCTGCATCCCACTAGAGATCTCTTTTACATTTGGTAGTGTATATTTGCCCATGCCACTCTCTCACTTCGTCCCAGCATACACTTCCCCCTCCCCATGTTCTCAAGTCCATTCTCTACATGTGTGTCTTTATTCCTGTCCTGCCCCTAGGTTCTTCAGAACCATTTATTTATTTATTTTTGGTTCCATATATATATGTTAGCATACGGTATTTGTTTTTCTCTTTCTGACTTACTTCACTCTCTGTGACAAACTCTAGGTCCATCCACGTCACTACAGATAACTCAATTTCATTTCTCTTTATAGCTGAGTAATATTCCATTGTATATATGTGCCACACCTTCTTTATCCACTCATCTGTCCAAGCAACTTAGGTTACTTCCATATCCTGGCTATTGTAAATAGAGCTGCCATGAACATTGTGGTACATGACTCTTTTTGAATTATGGTTTTCTCAGGGTATATGCCCAGTAGTGGGATTGCTGGGTCGTATGGTAGTTCTATTTTTAATTTTTTAAGGAGCCTCCATACTGTTCTCCATAGTGGTTGTATCAATTTACATTCCCACTAACAGTGCAAGAGGGTTCCCTTTTCTCCACACCCTCTCCATCATTTATTGTAGATATTTTGATTATGGCCATTCTGACTGGTGTGAGGTGATACCTCATTGTAGTTTTGATTTGCATTTCTCTACTGATTAGTGATGTTGAGCATCCTTTCATGTGTTTGTTGGCAATCTGCATATCTTCTTTGGAGAAATGTCTATTTAAGTCTTCTGTCCCTTTGTGGATTGTGTTGTTTGTTTTGTAGATATTGAGCTGCATGAGCTGCTCGTAAATTTTGGAGATTAATTCTTTGCCAGTTGCTTCATTTGCAAATATTTTCTCCCATTCTGAGGGTTGTCTTTTCGTGTTATTTATATTTTCCTTGGCTGTGCAAATGATTTTAAGTTTCATTATATCCCATTTGGTTATTTTTGTTTTTATTTCCATTTCTCTAGGAGATGAGTCAAAAGGACATTGCTGTGATTTATGTCATAGAGTGTTCTGCCTATGTTTTCCTCTATGAATTTTATAGAGTCTGGTCTTACATTTAGGTTTTTAATCCAGTTTGAGTTTATTTTTGTGTATGGTGTTAGGGAGTGTTCTACTTTCATTCTTTTACATGTAGCTGTCAAGTTTTCCCAGCACCACTTATTGAAGAGCCTGTCTTTTCTCCATTGTATATTCTTGCCTCCTTTATCAAAAATAAGGTGACCATAGCTGCCTGGGCTTTCTTGCACTTATCTCTGGGCTTTCTGTCCTGTTCCCTTGATCTATATTACTGTTTTTGTGCCAGTACCATACTGTCTTGGTTACTGTAGCTATATAGTAGTCTGAAGTCAGGGAGCCTGATTCCTCTAGCTCCATTTTTCTTTCTCACGATTGTTTTGGCTCTTTGGGGTCATTTTTGTTTCCATAAAAATTTGAGTTTCTGTGAAAAATGCCATTGGTAGTTTGACAGGGATTGCATTGAATCTGTAGATTGCTTTGGGTAGTATAGTCATTTTCACAATGTTGATTCTTCCAATCCAAGGACATGGTATATCTCTCCATCTATTTGTAGCATCTTTAATTTCTTACATTAGTGTCTTATAATTTTCTGCATACAGGTCTTTTGTCTCCTTAGGTAGGTTTATTCCTATGTATTTTATTCTTTTTGTTGCAATGGTAAATGAGAGTGTTTCCTTAGTTTCTCTTTCAGATTTTTCATCATTAGTGTATAAGAATGCAAGAGATTTCTGTGCATTAATTTTGTATCCTGCTACACTACCAAATTCATTGATTAGATCTAGTAGTTTTCTGGTTCCATCTTTAGGATCTCTGTATAGTATCATGTCATCTGCAAACAGTGACAGCTTTACTTCATCTTTTCCAATTTAGATTCCTTTTATTTCTTTTTCTTCTCTGATTGCTGTGGCTAAAGCTTCCAAAATTATGTTGAATAATAGTGGTGAGAGAACACAACCTTGTCTTGTTCCTGATCTTAGAAGAAATGCTTTCAGTTTTTCACCATTGAGAACAATGTTGGCTGTGGTTTTGTCATATATGGCCTTTATTAAGTTGAGGTAAGTTCCCTCTATGTCTACTTTCTGGAGGGTTTTTATCATAAATGGTGCTGAATTTTGTCAAAAGCTTTTTGGGCATCTATTGAGATGATCATATGGTTTTTAGTCTTCAATTTATTAATACGGTGTATCACATTGATTGGTTTGCAAACATTGAAGAATCCTTGCATTCCTGGGATAAATACCACTTGATCATGGTGTATGATCCTTTTAACATGTTGTTAGATTCTGTTTGCTAGTATTTTGTTAAGGAATTTTACATGTATGTTCATCAATGACATTGGTCTGTAGTTTTCTTTTTTTTTTAGTGTCTTTGTCTGGTTTTGGTATCAGGCTGATGCTGGCCTCAGAGAATGAGTTTGGGAATGTTCCTTCCTTAGCAGTTTTCTGGAAGAGTTTGAGAAGGATGAGTATTAGCTCTTCTCTAAATGTTTGATAGAATTCACCTGTGAAGCCATCTGGTTTGGATTTTTGTTTGTTGGAAAATTTTTAATCACAGTTTCAATTTCATTACTTGTGATTGGTCTGTTCATATTTTCTATTTCTTCCGAGTTCAGCCTTGGAAGGTTATACCTTTCAAAGAATTTGTCCATTACTTGCAGGTTGTCCATTTTATTCACATAGAGTTGCTTGTAGTAGTTCTTATGATGCTTTGTATTTCCACATTGTTTGTTGTCACTTCTCCTTTTTCATTTCTAATTTTATTGATTTGAGTCCTCTCCCTCCTTTTCTTGATGAGTGTGGCTAAAGGTTTATAAATTTTATTTACCTTCTCAAACAACCAGCTTTTAGTTCCATTGATCTTTGCTATTGTTTTCTTTGTTTCCATTTCATTTATTTCTGCTCTGATCCTTATGGTTACTTTCCTTCTACAAAAAAACTTTGTGTTTTGTTTGTTCTTTTTTCTCTAGTTACTTTAGGTATAACATTCAATTGTTTATTTGAGATTTTTCTTATTTCGTGAGGTAGGATTGTATTACTATAAACTTCCCTCTTAGAACTGATTTTGCTGCATCCTGTACGTTTTGGATCGTTGTGTTTTCATTGTCATTTGTCTCTAGGTATATTTTGACTTCCTCATTGGTTTCTTCAGTGATTTCTTGGTTATTTAGTAACATATTGTTTAGCCTCCATCTGTTTGTGTTTTTTTTTATTTTTTATCCCCTGTAATTTATTTCTAATCTCATAATGTTGTGGTTGGAAAAGATGCTTGATATGATTTACTGAGGCTTGATTTGTGAGCCAAGATGTGATCTATCCTGGAGAATGTGCCATGTGCACTTGAGAAGAAAGTGTAATCTGCTGTTTCTAAATTGAATGTCCTATAAATATCAATTAAATCTCTCTGGTCAGTTGTGTCATTTAAAGCTTGTGTTTCCTCATTAATTTTCAGTCTGGATGATCTTTCCATTGGTGTAAGTGAGGTGTGAAAGTCCCCCACTATTATTGTGTTACTGTCAATTTTCCCTTTTATAGATGTTAGCATTTGCCTTATATATTGTGCTGCTCCTATGTTGGGTGCATATATATTTATAATTGTTATAACTTCTTCTTGGATTGATCCCTTGTTCATTATTTTGTCCTTCCTTGTCTCTTGTAATATTCTTTATTTTAAAGTCTATTTTATCTGATATGTGTATTGCTACTGCATCTTTCTTTTGACTTCCATTTGCATGGCATATCTTTTTCCAGCTCCTCACTTTCAGTCTGTATGTGTCCCTAGGTCTGAAGTGAGTCTCTTGTAGACAGTATATTATGAGTCTTGTTTTTGTATCCATTCGACGATACTGTGTCTTTTGGTTGGAGCAGTTAATCCATTCACATTTAAGGTGATTATCAATAATGTATGTTCCTATTACCATTTTGTTAATTGTTTTATGTTTGTTTTTGTAGGTCCTTTTCTTCTCTTGTGTTTCCCACTTGGAGAAGTTCCTTTAGCATTTGTTGTAGAGCTGGTATTGTGGTGCTGAATTCTCCTACTTTTTGCTTGTCTGTAAAGCTTTTGATTTCTCTGTCGAATGTGAATGAGATCCTTGCTGGGTAGTGTATCTTGGTTGTAGGTTCTTTCCTCTCATCACTTTAAATATATTTTACCACTGCCTCCTGGCTTGTAGTTTCTGCAGAGAAATCAACTGTTAACCTTATGGGAGTTCCCTTGTATGTTATTTGTCATTTTTTCCCTGTTGCTTTTAATAATTTTTCTTTGTCTTTTATTTTTGTCAATTTGATTACTGTGTGTTTCAGCATGTTTCTTCTTGGGTTTATCCTGCCTGGGACTCTCTGTGCTTCCTTGACTTGGGTGGCTATTTCCTTTCCCATGTTAGGGAAATTTACAACTATAATCTCTTCAAATATTTTCTTGTGTCATTTCTCTCTCTCTTCTCCTTCTGGGACCCGTATAATGTGAATGTTGGTGCGTAATGTAGTCCCATTGGTCTCTTAGGCTGTCTTCATTTATTTTCATTGTTTTTTCTATATTCTGTTCTGCAGCAGTGAATTCCACCATTCTATCTTCCAGGTCACTTATCCATTCTGCCTCAGTTATTCTGCTATTGATTCCTTCTAGTGTATTTTTCATTTCAGTTATTGTATTGTTTATCTGTTTTTTTGTTCTTTAGTTCTTCTAGGTGATTGTTCTTTAATTCTTCTAGGTCTTTGTTAAACATTTCTTGCATCTTCTTGGTCTTTACCTCCATTCTTTTTCCAAGGTCCTGGATCATGTTCACTACCATTATTCTGAATTCTTTTTCTGGATTGCCTATCTCCACTTCATTTAGTTGTTTTCTTGGGTTTTATATTGTTCATTCATCTGGTACATTGTCCTCTGTCTTTTCACTTTTTCTATTTTTCTGTGAATGTGGTTTTTGTTCCACAGGCTTCAAGATTGTAGTTCGTCTTGCTTCTGCTGTCTGTCCTGTTGTGGATGAGGCTATCTGAGAGGCTTATGCAAGCTTCCTGATGGTGGGGACTTGTAGTGGGTAGAGCTGGATGTTGCTCTGGTGGGCAGAGCTCAGTAAAAGTTTAATCCACTTGTCTTTTGATGGGTGGGGCTGAGCTCCCTCCCTGTTGGTTGTTTAGCCTGAGGCGACCCAGCACTTGAGCCTGCAGGCACTTTGGTGGGGCTAATGGTGCACTCCAGGAAGGCTCATGTCAAGGACTACTTCCCAGAACTTCTGTTGCTAGTGTCCTTGTCCCTGCGGTGAGCCACAGCCACATCCTGCCTCTGCAGAAGTCTCTCCAACACTAACAAGTAGGTCTGGTTCAGCCTCCTATGGGGTCATTGCTCCTTCCCCTGGGTCACTATGCACACACTACTTTGTGTGTGCCCTCCAAGAGTGGTGTCTCTGTTTCCCCCAGTCCTGTTGACATCCTGCAATCAAATCCCACTAGCCTTCAAAGTCTGATTCTCCGGGATTTCCTCCCCCTGTAGCTGTACCCCCAGGTTGGGAGGCCTGACATGGGGCTCAGAACCTTCACTCCAATGGGTGGACTTCTGTGGTATAATTGTTCTCCAGTTTGTGAGTCACCCACCCAGCAGTTATGAGATTTGATTTTACTGTGATTGTGCCCCTCCTACCATCTCACTGTGGCTTCTCCTTTGTCTTTGAATGTGTGGTGTCTTTTTCTGTGAGTTCCAGTGTTTTCCTGTTGATGCTTGTTCAGCAGTTAGTTGTGATTCCAGTGCTCTCACGAGAAGGAGTGAGTGCATATTCTTCTACTCTGCCATCTTGAACCAATCTCCTAAATCACCTTTAAATGAAAAACATTTTGATTCATTTGAATTTGCTTTTCTACATTAGTGAGTATAGTCTAATCATTATTAAAGCTTAGAGTGAAAAGCATCTCACTCTTCACAATGGTAATTTTATTGAAAAAAATGAACAGTTGGCTCTATTTAGGACAAGTTGCACTAATTTAATAATTAAATTAAAACTTCTGTTTTTCTGTCTGTGCATTCAATAAATAATGAATGGGTGATTATCAGCCTGAATCTAGATGCTAGGAGAGAGTAAAGTGTAACTTCAAGGAGGCTGCAATCTAATTTCAGAGAATAGGACTAACATTTGAGTACATATGTGTAAAATTCCATCCCAGAAATGTCCACACTGTATTGCAGTTGTCGACATGTTGGTTTCCCCACAGACCCATTGAAGGCAAGGTGTCTACCTAGGACCACATTCCTTCTTTCTCTTCAGTCACTGGTGCCAGAGAAAGGTTGAATTTAGCATTTAGCCCAAGACATGGAATTGCCATAAGGCATATCTGGACCTGATTCAGGCTGAATTAGAGGAAGTCTGGACAAACATGGAGAGCATGGGTTTGGAGCTGACTCATGCTAATGTCCTGTGGGGTGTATACCTGTGCCTGAATCAGGGTTTTACCTTTGTTGAGAAAGAATAAGAGCATATACTTCTATATTGGTCAGTGGTTTATGTCAGGCAGGGGAGAGTTTTGGAATTGCATTCTTGGTGATATATCATTTTCCCTTCTCAGTGATCTGAAACATCTCTATCAAAACAAATCTAAGCTCAGATTTTTTGGTAACTTCTTAAACGTTATCATTCCAAGTTTTCCTTCAACATATCCTTTGTTCCAGTCATACTCATTTTTTTCCTTCTGTGTTACTTTTCATCTTTTCACTGTTTATAAAGCCCTCTTCTCATTTCTCTCTTGTTTCTTGTCTTTTTGTCTCCACCTGTCCAACCTAATCCCACTTCACATATAAGCCTTTCTCAACCACTCCCTAACCGTCCGCACTTGACCTACTCCCATTTATAATTCAAGACACAGTCAAGCTTTTCACTTCTTGATGCTTGTCTAGCCTTTTGGGTTCCTAATATCCTCTGCAGCAGGAAGAACGGGACAGGAGTGGTGGGAAGATGAAACTGACATGAGAGTTATTTCTGCCTGTGGCTATAAGGAATTCAAATAATCTGCGCATCTCAAGATCCTTAACAACATATGCAAAATTCCTTTTCCATGCAAGGTAGCATAATGTATAGTGTCTGGGAATCAAGGCATAGAAATCTTTGGGGGCCATATTCAGCCTACCACACTTACTCTCTAAGACATAGGAATATCAAGCAAGTAATGATATAAATGTCTCTATTCTAGATAGCGGTGTACACAATGAAAGTGGTGGACAAGATCCATAGCTTGGCCTTGAATCCTGGATCTTCCTGATGTTAGATGATTGGCTTTAGTTTCTTTACCTTTTCACCAGCCTATGGGACCCCTGCTCTCTACTCCTTTTACCTGTTGAGTGACTTCATTACCTGTAGACTAACACAGTAGTTCACCAAAGTGGCTGCGTATTACAAGCATCTGGGGGATTTTACAAAGTTGATATACCTGAACCCATCTCCAGTCATTCTGATTTAATTCATGTTGTGTAGCTCATGCATAATTCATTTTTAAAAGTCCCCAGTGATAATGATGTGCAGTCAGGATAGAGAACTACTGGCTCTAACCAAATTGTAAGGAGCTTAGAATTTCTTTATATCTCCTTTAAAATAGAAGTCTGCTGTCTCTACAGGCACTGGGAGCTTTTGTGGTACGCTGCCTGGCTTCCAGAAGTGTAGAAGAATAAGTAGGTGTTTTCATAAGCCATCAAGTTTATGGCAACTTGTTATAGCAACAGTAGGAAACTAGTACATTGATAAAGCACATAAATAGGGAACTGTGAACAAAAAAATATAAATATATTTTTCTGTTTTTTTGTTTCAGTCACTATAGATTTAAGCTTTCTTTGCATTTAATTCCTAAAAAATTTGCTTTGATCTCAGCACATTTGTCATGTCTCCAGGTTTAACATTTCCTGACCCCCTTGAATGATCAATTGCCCCTGTTGAAGGTACTTCTGGCTGTATGACCCTCTCATTTAAAGCACTTATTTAAGTGCTAATGTTGCCTTTATTGATGTGATCATTTCTCACCAGACTTTGGACTCCATGAGGGTCAGGACCTTCTGCTTTTTGTTTATCATTTTATCTTCATGATTTAGCAAAGAGTCTGGAGAATAGTAAACTTGAAAAATATATTTGTTAAAATGAACTGAAAAATCTGGACAGACTCAAGTGGTGAATTCCGCTAAGGTCAGATGTATGGGAATAAGGCAGAAAGTTATGGACTAAGAAGTCTATAAGATGAAAGATCATGGTCCCAAGGTGATTGTCTGGGTAAGAATGGAGAGGAGAAGTCTGAGAAATCTGAGGTGTACCTGCCAATGGCAGGAAGCCCTCAATGTACCTTCAGGTTTGGAGGTGTCTGTGGAGTCCCTGGGAGAGTAAAAGCAGGATGAGAACTCTTTGTTTTATTCCCTTCCTGGTGTTTTCTCTGAGGAATTTTAAATTTTATGCCTGTCAGTATGTGCACAATTTTATAATTTTTTGGAATTGTCATTCAGTCAGTAAAATATTGATTGATAGGGAATATTACAGTAAAATTATTTTTAAGTTGAAATCTTAAAAGCTGCCCTCTTGACACTTTCTCACAGTTTTGAAACCTAAGACTTTAAAAATCATGATGGTCTTCCATAATGGTATGTCCTGGGTAAGTCGGGAGTTTTCCTGGACTCTTTCCTAAATTCTTAATTTCAAATCAGAATAGAAAATATAACATATATCCTCAAAATACTTACAACCCAAATCATCAGAATGATTCTGAAAGAACAGTATTTCCTCATTTTTAGAGGTAGTGAAAATGTTTGTTTTTTATGGAAATGCTGCCTTTCTTGTTTATGAATTTCCTTGCTGGAATGAAGGCTCAGTAGATCTCAGCATTACTGAATATATGTAATAGGGCACTGTTCTGTTTTCAAGATTCAATTAAATAAACTGTTATTGAGTATCTCTGTCATGCCAAGAACAGAGCTTGCCTTTATGAAATTGGACATTGTTTCTACCACACAGGCATATTCTGTAATTATAAAAGCAGCTTATATTAATTTTTTTTCAGTTTGCAAATCTTTTTCTTATGATTTCATTGAGATTGTTACAGCAATTTTGGCAGACTAGAAGCAAGAGTTAGATTTTGCTAATGAGAAGTGCATGGCCTTAGGCAAGCCACTTAAATCTGAATCTCAGGTTCCTCACTTGTCAAAGGAGGATAGTTATATTTATCTTGCAGGGTTTTTGTGATGATTAGAATTTAACTATATAAAGTGCCTAATTCCATGCTTGATATATAGTAGGTAATCGATAAATGGTTGCAATTATTGGGCTGGCCAAAAAGTTCGTTCCAGTGTTTAGTAAGATGTTATGGAAAAACATGAGCAAACTTTTGGCCCAACCCAATATCACTCCATTATTCTTTGGGGGGAAAATAAATCTCACATAGGTTGAATAATTTTTAACATTCAGAATTGGCTTCCTTAGGCAGTATTGAGTTTCTTATCATGGGACATATTCAATCATAAGTTTAACCACACATTGACAGGACTTTAGTAGAGAAGATTAGATTGTTTACTAATAAATACATTGTTTACTAATAAATACTTGAGACCTAAATATGACCTTTATCATCCCTTCCAATGCTGAGATTCTCTTACATGACCCAAGGCATTTTTCTAGCAAGTGGTAAAGTAAGTATGCCCTCCTAGAAGCAGTCTCCCAAATTCTTATCTAGTACAACATACATCATACGTATGAAACAGCAGCAAAAGTAGAAGGTTCTGTCTCTATAGATAATAGCTAGCAAGACCAGAATATTCAATTAAAAAAATTCTCAAGCAATAGGTAGCATTTTTGTGTTCTTGTTTTCAAAGTCTTTTAGCATTTACCTTCTAATATTATTATTAAAATATTATTAGAATAATATAATTATCTTCTGTTGATATCCCTGAACAACAGGTAAGGTAATTTAAAAGCATTTTTCAGAAAAAAAAATTCAGGTAAAGAATAATGATTTACTGGTGATGAGTTTATAAATTATAGGTAGAATTGGGATGAATATCTCTATCTCTGTCCTTCAGACAATGACTGCTTCTTGCTTGTAAAGGGAGCAGTAGTAAATAGCTGGTAAGTAGTACAGGTGAGATTTCAACCTAGGTCTTCTGAATACAGCTTCACTTTTCTTTTTGCTATACTACAACACTTCTGAGTATTCTTAAGTGAATTTTTTTCAAATTTTTTAAATTGAAGAATAGTCGATGTATGATATTATAAAAGTTACAGGTGTACAATAGAGTGATTCACAATTATTAAAGGTTATACTCCATTTATAGTTACTATAAAATATTGGCTATATACCCTGTGTTGTACAATATATCCTTGTAGCTTATTTTATACATAATAGTTTGTACTTCATAATCCCCTACCCCTATATTGCCCCTCCTCCTTTTTCTCTCCCCACTGGTAAACACTAATTTGTTCTCTATATCTGTGAGTCTGCTTCCTTTTTGTTATAGTCACTAGTTTGTTGTATTTTTTAGATTCCACATATATGTGAGATCATATAGTATTTGTCTTTCTCTGACTTATTTCACGTAACTTAATGACAAAACTTCATTCTTTTTTACAGCTGAGTAGTATTCCACTGTATATATGAACCACATCTTCTTTACCCATTCATCTGTTGATGGACCCTTAGGTTTTTTCCATATCTTGGCAATTTTAAATAATGCTGTTAAGAGCATTGTGGTGTATGTGTCTTTTTGAATTACTGTTTGTTTTGTTTTGTTTGGATATATACCCAGGAGTGGAATTCCTGTGTAATATGGTAGTTCCATTTTTAGTTTTTTGAGAAACCTCCATACTGTTTTCCACAGTGGCTACACCAGTTTACATTCCCACCAATAGTATACGAGGGCTCCCTTTTCTCCACACTTTGCCAACTTTTGTTATTTGTGATACTTTTGATAGTAGAATTAATTTTTAAATATTCTTAAATTAATGACAATGTCTTTTACAGAAGGGAATCAATAGGTTAGTGTATAGAGAAAATTCTCAGAAAATGCTTTAGAGCAGTTTAAACACAATATTGAAAATTATTTTAACATTGTTGTACTGTGCTTTACAACTACCTGATTTATGTGACACTTCTTCGATTCATTTATGCTGCTAGGAATTTGATGTGCTTCTGAATCAAAATTCGTACTTCTTACCAGTTATAGAAACACTTCAGCCATTATTTCTTTGAATAGTTTTTCTCCTACAGTCTTATAATTCTCTATCCTAAGGAAGACTGTTTAGAAATTATTGCAACTGATTAGAAGCATATCAACACTTTTTATACCATCCAAATCTCTTAATATTTTTTTATTTTAAATTGTTTAATTATTTGTGGCATATTTCATGTAATTTCTACAGATATATTTTCAGACAGGATCTTATTTTTCTAGTTCTATAAGGTGGAATCTGAGGTCAAATTGAGTTAAGATCTTCGTTATATGATTTCCAATGTCTTTAGTGCCATTGATTCTCACATATTGTCCATTTTTTAAGTTTTTTTTTTTATCATGGCAAGATGTATGGTCCTTATTACCCTATTTTGAAAGGAAGTAGATGTCCTAAACATCTGTTGACTTGAATTATTTTAATAATGATGTATTATTCTGGAGGTTTTGTTTTGATGTTTCTTATTTCAAATATATATATTCTTCTAGAAAAACCAAAGTGTGGTATAAAAATTTTAAAGATTTTAAATCAAATAGAACCAGGTTTGAAGAAACTAGTAACCTTAAACTGTTAAAACTAGAAGATCTAATTCCATTACCTTATGAGAAGAAACTGAATGCTATGACAATCAGTCTTTAATGACTGTTCGAATGTATCATATTTCTTGATCATACACAATATAACTTAAGCAGTAAGGAAATTTATTTCCAGGATTTCATTGAGTGATTTATGAAGCTACTAGTGACCTGGAGAACTAAGATTAGAAGATAAGCAGCAGCAAATGGAGAGTAAAAATCTGGCGCCATAGGAAAGGCTGCACTATAGGACTTGGAGGAGCTCATAGGAGCATCACTATGAGACACTGTCTGCCGGGTACCACTCACACTACTACTGCACACACTGCTCTTATTACACACTAAATGTCATTGTCCTGGATTAATTCTTACCTCAGTGAGTATGAACTATTGATTCATTATCACAAAGTCCTTGATGGAAGTATCAATTAGCTGAGCCTAGAACACACTATCATCATATAACTCTCAGGAGTGGAACAAAGGATTAACTCAATAGTAAATCAGACAATTGCAGGGCTTTTGTGAATCAAAGCTTTGTTTCCCACCAAGACTGACGAAGTTAGAATTTTTTTTCCAACAAAAAAATGATTTGGATGATGGGAAACCAGAAAAAAAATGAAATATGACTAGTACACAATGTCAGGTGCCAAGGGACCTGAGGTCTTCACAATTGGAACTAGGATTTTGAACATAGAACATAGAACAGTTCTATGTTCAAATTCTATGTTAATAGAACATTTGTACATAGAACAGTGATTCCAAAATGTGTTCCACAGAAAAGTAGACCCAAGAGACATTCCATGAAATTTAAAAGTGTTCCATGGCTCTTTATGATTTGGAAACACCGCCTCTTATAATTTATGTTTGGAGCTCCATAGTGTCCTGTTAACCAAGTTTCTCATATTTATTTAATCACCAAACATTTTTATTCATGTAACACTTGAACAATCTTTGAGAAGTACTGGACTAGAATGATAGTTCTGATGCAATAGGAGTAAGAAGGGTGCATTCTTGTGGCAGAACTGGTACAACCAGAGGGTCACATGCAAGTATGAATCAGCCGGGAATGTGTTGATTGACAGGTGGAAAGTGGAGCTGGGCCCAAAGCTAATGGATTTGGTTTGGCAACACAGTCTTGCTTTAGAGGCTCAGACAATTATTCTTCCTGTTTCTTCCAGATAGGACACTTGCATAAACATTTTAAATAAACTTTGCATTTTGGCTATTGGTTAAGCTTAGGCTATCCCTTTTCCAACAAATTTGGCCACTTTAATGATCTACAAACATGGTTGCATACCAGCATCTGGTTAAAAATACAGATTCTTCAGTTTCACCAGAGATTCTCTGTTAGGAGATGTATGTGTATATGGGCATATATGAACACATATGTCCCATTTATTAACAAAGGCCCAGGAGAGTTTATGCAGCTGCTCTACAGATAAGCAACCGAGACCCACTGGGCACATCTCAACTTACTGTCCTATCTGACTTCCTTTATTTTCTTCCAGGGTTTCAGGCCGTGGTCCTCTGCTCATATAGAACTAATTTTACTAATTTTTTTCCAGTAAAATTTTATGAGCCATGACAATCAAATACTTTGGGAATATCCCAATACACAGTTCATGATGCATTTTCTTCATTATTTTGGAAATGATAGTTACATAGCCATAAAGTTTATTGAATATAATTTTGGGGGGGGGTAATCCTATGTAATTTATATCTAATGATTGCTCTGCCTTTTCAAGGTCTGTTGATTTATTTCTTTTTTCATTGTAATATAAAAGACTAATTCAATCTAATTTGCTAGTTTTTAAGTAGTAATTTCTTGGATACTGGTTTATTTTGGAAAAAGCTTGGCTTGTTATCATTATTATTCTCTCTTGCATTAATTAAATAATCTCACACATTTTAGCATGAACATGAGCTAATTCCCATAGCATTCTTATTTTTATTATTATTTGTCTTTAATTATTCCCCATTTCTAGCCAAATCAACATTTTTATTGCTTAGAAAAAGAATTAACTCAAAATATTATTTTATTTAAATATAAAGAATGAGTTAATATCTCAGACTTTTCCAAGGTTGTATCTGAGGTATTAAAATTGCTCTATACTATATTATCATTAACTTTTCTTTATATATATATATATATATGTTTTTAATTTTTTTAAATATCTTTATTAGAATATAATTGCTTTACAATGGTGTGTTAGTTTCTGCTTTATAATAAAGTGGATCAGCTATACATATACATATATCTCCATATCACTTCTCTCTTGCATCTCCCTCCCACCCTCGCTACCCCACCACTCTAAATGGTCACAAAGCACCGATCTGATCTCCCTGTGCTATGCGGCTGCTTCCCACTATTTTACATTTGGTAGTATATATAAGTCCATGCCACTCTCTCACTTCTTCCAAGTAAATGGGAGTGTTTCCTTAATTTCTCTTTCAGATTTTTCATCATTAGTGTATAGGAATGCCAGAGATTTCTGTGCATTAATTTTGTATCCTGCTACTTTACCAGATTCAATGATTAGCTCTAGTAGTTTTCTGGTAGCATCTTTAGGATTCTCTATGTATAGTATGATGTCATCTGCAAACAGTGACAGCTTTACTTCTTCTTTTCCAATTTGGGTTCCTTTTATTTCTTTTTCTTCTCTGATTGCTGTAGCTAAACTTCAAAAACTATATTGAATAATAGTGGTGAGAGTGGATGGCTTTGTCTTGTTCATGATCTTAGTGGAAATGGTTTCACTTTTTCAACATTGATAACGATGTTGGCTGTGGGTTTGTCAGATATGGACTTTATTATGTTGAGGAAAGTTCCGTCTATGCTTCCTTTCTGGAGGGTTTTTATCATAAATTGGTGCTGAATTTTTTCGTAAGCTTCTTCTGCATCTATTGAGATGATCATATGGTTTTTCTCCTTCAATTTGTTAATATGGTGTATCACATTGATTGATTTGTGTATATTGAAGAATCCTTGTATACCTGGAATAAATCCCACTTATCATGGTGTATGATCCTTTTAATGTGTTGTTGGATTCTGTTTGCTAGTATTTTGTTGAGGAATTTTGTGTGTATGTTCATCAGTGACATTGGCCTGTAATTTTCTTTTTTTGTAGTATCTTTGTCTGATTTTGGTATCAGGGTGATGGTGGCCTCAGAATGAGTTGGGGAGTGTTCCTCCTGCTATATTTTGGAAGAGTTTGAGAAGGATAGGTGTTAGCTCTTCTCTAATTACTTGATAGAATTCACCCATGAAGCCATCTGATCCTGGGCTTTTTTTTTGTTGGAAGATTTTTAATCACAGTCTCAATTTCAGTGCTTGTGATCCGTCTGTTCATCATTTCTGCACTGTCAGTTGTTACTTCTCCTTTTTAATTTCTAAGTATGTTGATTTGAGTCTTCTCCCTATTTTTTCTTGATGAGTCTGGCTAATTGTTTATCAATTTTGTTTATCTTCTCAAAGAACAAGCTTTTAGTTTTATTGATCGTTGCTATTGTTTCCTTCATTTCTTTTTCCTTTATTTCTGATCTGATTTTTACGATATCTTTCCTTCTGCTAACTCTGTTTTTTTTTTGTTCTTCTTTCTCTAAATGTTACAGGGTTAAGGTTAGGTTGTTTATTTGAGATGTTTCCTGTTTCTTGAGTTAAGATTGTATTGTTATAAACTTCCTTCTTAGAACTGCTTTTGCTGCATCCCAGAGGTTTTGGGTTGTTGTGTTTTCATTGTCATTTGTTTCTAGGTATTTTTTAATTTCCTCTTTGATATCTTCAGTGATCTCTTGGTTATTAATAGTGTACTGTTTAGCCTCCGTGTGTTTGTATTTTTTACATTTATTCCCCTGTAATTGATATCTAGTCTCATAGCATTGTGGTCGCAAAAGATACTTGATAGGAGTTCAGTTTTCTTAAATTTACAGATGCTTGATCTGTGACCCAAGATATGATCTATCCTGGAGAATGTTCCATGAGCACTTGAGAAGAAAGTGTATTCAGTTGTTTTTGGATGGAATGTCCTATAAATATCAATTAAGTCCATCTTGTTTCATGTATCATTTAAAGCCTGTGTTTTCTTATTTATTTTCATTTTGGATGATCGGTCCATTGGTGAAAGTGGGGTATTAAAGTCCCCTACTTTATTGTGATTATGTTACTGTGTTACTGTCGATTTCCCCTTTTATGGTTGTTAGCATCTGCCTTATGTATTGAGGTGCTCCTATGTTGTGTGCATAATTATTTACAATTGTTATATCTTCTTGGATTGATCCCTTGATCATTATGTAGCGTCCTTCTTTGTCTCTTGTAATAGTCTTTGTTTTAAAGTCTATTTTGTCTGATATGAGAATTGCTACTCCAGCTTTCTTTTGATTTCCCTTTTCATGGAATATCTTTTTCCATCCCCTCACTTTGAGCCTGTATGTGTCCCTAGGTATCAAGTGGGTCTCTTGTAGATAGCATATATACAGGTCCTGTTTTTGTATGCATTCAGCCAGTCTATGTCTTTTGGTGGGAGCATTTAATTCATTTACATTTAAGGTAGTTATTGATATGTATGTTCCTTTTCCCATTTGCTTAATTGTTTGGGGTTTCTTATTGTAGGTCTTTTCCTTCTCTTGTGTTTCTTGCCTAGAAAAGTTCCTTTAGCATTTGTTGTAAAGCTGGTTTTGTGGTGCTGAACTCTCTCAGCTTTTGCTTGTCTGTAAAGGTTTTAATTTCTCCATCAAATCTGAATGAGATCCTTGCTGGGTAGAGTAATCTTGGTTGTAGGTTTTTCTCCTTAATCACTTTAAATATGTCCTGCCCCTCCCTTCTGGTTTGCAGAGTGTCTGCTGAAAGATCAGCTGTTAACCTTATGGGGA
Organism: Globicephala melas; assembly: GCF_963455315.2. NCBI lineage: Eukaryota > Metazoa > Chordata > Mammalia > Artiodactyla > Delphinidae > Globicephala > Globicephala melas. Next base: position 101,144,361 of record NC_083320.1, on the reverse strand, counting down.
TTCCCTTGTGTGTTATTTGTTGTTTTTCCCTTGCTGCTTCTAATATGTTTTCTTTGTATTTAATTTTTGATAGTTTGATTAATATGTGTCTTGGCTTGTTTCTCCTTGGATTTATCCTGTATTGGGCTCTCTGTGCTTCCTGGACTTGACTATTTCCTTTCCCCTATTAGGGAAGTTTTCAACTATAATCTCTTCAAATATTTTCCCAGTCCCTTTCTTTTTTCTCTTCTTCCTCTGGGATCCCTATATTTCGAATGTTGGTGCATTTAATGTTGTCCCAGATGTCTTTGAGACTGTCCTCGATTTTTTTCATTCTTTTTTTTCTTTATTCTTCTCTGCAATAGTTATTTCTACTCTTTTATCTTCCTGGTCCCTTATCTATTCTTCTGACTCAGTTATTCTGCTATTGTTTCCTTCTAGAGAATTTTTAATTTCATTTATTTTGTTGTTCATCATTGTTTGTTTGCTTTTTAGTTCCTCTAAGTCTTTGTTAAACATTTCTTGCATTTTCTCCATTCTATTTCCAAGATCTTGGATAATCTTTACTCTCATTACTCTGAATTCTTTTTCAGGTAGACTGCCTATTTCCTCTTCATTTATTTGGTCTGGTGGGTTTTTACCTTGCTCCTTCATCTGCTGTGTGTTTCTTTGTCTTCTCATTTTTTTTTAACGTACTGTGTTTGGGGTTTCCTTTTTGCATTCTGCAGGTTTGTAGTACCTGTTGTTTTTGGTGTCAGCCCCCAGTGGCTATGGTTTGTTCAGTGGATTGTGTAGGCTTCCTGGTGGAGGGGACTGGTGTCTGTGTTCTGGTGGATGAGGCTGGATCTTGTCTTTCTGGTGGCAGGTCTGTGTCTGGTGGTGTGTTTTGGGGTGTCTATGACTTTATTAAGATTTTCGGCAGCCTCTCTGCTCATGAGTGGGGTTATGTTCCTGTCTTGCTAGTTGTTTGGCATAGGGTGTCCAGCACTGTAGCTTGCTTGTCGTTGATCGGCGCTGGGTCTTAGTGTTGAGATAGAAATTTTTGGAAGAGCTTTCGCCATTTGATATTATATGGAGCCGGGAGGTCTCTGTTGGACCAGTGTCCTGCACTTGGCTCTCCCACCTCAGAGGCACAGGCCTGACACCTGGCCAGAGCACCAAGACCCTGTCAGCCACACGGCTCAGAGGAAAAGGGAGAAAGAAAGACAGAAAGAAAGAAAGAAAGAAAGAGAGATAAGGAGGGAGGGAGGGAGGAAGGAAGAAAGGAAGGAAGGAAAGAAAGAAGAGAGCAACCAGACTAAGAAACAAATCCACCAACGATAACAAGTGCCAAAAACTATACTAAAAACAAAACCAAAACAAAACAAAAAACAGACAGACAGAACTCTAGGACAAATGGTAAAAGCAAAGCTATACAGACAAAGTCACACACAGAAGCATACACATACACACTCACAAAAAGAGAAAAAGGAAAAATACATATATATTGTTGCTCCCAAAGTCCACCACCTCAATTTGGGATGATTCATTGTCTATTCAGGTAATCCACAGATGCAGGTACATCAAGTTGATTGTGGAGCTTTAATCCACTGCTGCTGAGGCTGCTGGGAGAGATTTCCCTTTCTCTTCTTTGTTCGCACAGCTCCTAGGGTTCAGCTTTGGGTTTGGCCACGCCTCTGCGTGTAAGTGGCCTGAGGGCCTCTGTTCCTGCCCAGACAGGATGGGGTTAAAGGAGCAGCTGATTCAGGGGCTCTGGCTCACTCAGGCCGGGGGCAGGGAGGGGTATGGACGCGGGGCAAGCCTGTGGCGGCAGAGGCCGACTTGACGTTGCACAAGTGTGCAGTGCGTTCTCCCGGGGAAGTTGTCCCTGGGTCACGGGACCCTGGCAGTGGTGGGCTGCACAGGCTCCCTGGAAGGGAGGTGTGGAGAGTGACCTGTGCTCGCACACAGGATTCTTGGTGTCGGCAGCAGCAACCTTAGCGTCTCATGCCCGTCTCTGGGCTCCGCGCTGATAGCCGCGGCTCACGCCCGTCTCTGGAGCTCCTTTAAGCGGCACTCTGAATGCCCTCTCCTCGCACACCCCGTAACAATGGTTTCTTTCCTCTTCAGCAGCTCCAGACCTTTTCCCAGACTCCCTCCCGGCTAGTAATGGCACACTAACCCCTTCAGGTTGTGTTCACACCGCCAACCCGAGTCCTCTCCCTGGGATCCGACTGAAGCCTGAGCCTCAGCTCCCAGCCCCGCCAGCCCCAGTGGGTGAGCAGACAAGCCTCTCGAGCTGGTGAGTGCTGGGCAGCAGCGATCCTCTGTGCGGGAATCTCTCTGCTTTGCCCTCTCCACCCCTGTTGCTGCACTCCCCTCAGTGGCTCCAAAGCTTCCCTCCTCCACCACCCGCAGTCTCCGCCCACAAAGGGCCTTCCTAGTGTGTGGAAACCTTTCCTCCTTCACAGATCCCTCCCACTGGTGTGGGTCCCATCCCTATTCTTTTGTCTCTGTTTTTCTTTTTTCTTTTGCCCTACCCAGGTACATGGGGAGTTTCTTGTCTTTTGGGAGGTCTGAGCTGTTCTGCCAGCGTTCAGTAGGTGTTCTGTAGGAGTTGTTCCACGTGTAGATGTATTTCTGATGTATTTGTAGGTAAGAGGTTGATAGCTATGTCTTACTCTTCCACCATGCTGAAGGTCTCTCTCTATCATTAACTTTTCCGTGCACTTTCTTATGAGAACGTTTCAGATCCTACAAAAATAATATCGTCCTATGGGACAGGTAATATGATCTCTATAGAAAAGATAAGGCTACTATGTGTCAGGGAGATTAAATAAATTTAAGATCATACATAGAATAAGAATTTTGGATTCCTTAAGTCTAGCCTTCTGTCTCGAATCATTGCCATGAATCAGTGTTCCCAGGCTGACTTTACAAAGGAAAGGCCCTCTAACCCACTGACAGCAAAAACTTCTGCTTAAGGATTACTTTTGTATAGGAAGAACACTACTTCTCATTCTTATAATATGAGATACGTATTATAGGGAAACTGAGAAAGAAAACCAACAATATGGAATTGAGTAGCTAAGAGAGGAGGTTATTTGAGAAAGGTGATTTTATCAATTATAAAATCATCCTGGAGTGTAAAAATCAACTCCATTATAATTCAACTCATTAAAATAATGACATATACCACTGAATACCATTAATTGAATTCATATCATTTTTCCTCACACAAAAGTGCCACACTGCAAAAATTCCATTGTGATAGGACCAACATACAAGATCATTTTTAGGCTTGTTGCATAAGTGTTAGAGCAGGAAGACCATTGTTTAGTAAATATTTTGTTCTTTGCCTTTGGAAATATCCAAGTGCCATAGCGTTGATTCTTACAAGAGGCTGAGATAGATTCTATTTTACCTGTCAGATCTGTCCTGTAACAAGAGAAATGGCTGAGATTTTACCTATTTAGCTCAGTTACCAGATGTGAGTTTTCCTGGGAAGTCCATGCCCATGGGTGAGGTAGCTTGGGTCTGCATTTGGGGCAGATGCTAAAGGAGCTAAGAACTGGAGGCTCCTGACTGCAATCTCTGCAACCTCATGGTCCATCTTTCCTTGCAAGAGGATCTGGATTAAAAAAAAAAGTAAATTTTTTTTTTTTTTTGCCTATCACATCCCATCCCTCTCAATACTTAGATCTCCTTCTCCATATACCTTCAGAAAGCAGCTTTTATAGGAGACCAGTGAACTTCTGTTCCTTATGGGAAATAAAACATGTAAGAGAGTCTCAGGGCTACAATTAATAATTATTGTCTCCTTTCTCCACTGTCCATTCTAGGTTCTCCTCACCTTCCACTACCACCTCTGCTGACTTCTGTGATTTACTAGTACTGTGATTTACAGCCTCATATATGAAGAGTCTAAGCCCCTGTTCCCAACAGCCAGGGATCCCTGAGCTCCAATATGAGATCAGGGGTACTATACTTGTACATTTACAGTCCCAATGGGGAAAAGCAGTACTAAGAGCTGCCCAAGTCAATCCTGTGGATTTACCTATTTTCTTCCCTGCTTTCATAGTATATCAGCAAACTTCCCTCCTCCTGATAATTTAGGTCTCTTGCTCTTGCTAAGACAGTTATTCCTCTTCTTGCCACTGGTCCTAGATCCAAGGGGCCTTTGGTGCCTGGTCAACAGCTGTAGCTTACAAATCAATGGTTCTCTTGCTTTGTTCCTCCTGAGAGTGTGTCCCCTTTAAGTATGAGAACTTCTGACTCTGAGGAAACTAGAGTTGCAGGAACAAGAAATACGTGGCTCGCAGTGGAATATTGAGAAGAATGGTGAGTGGGGTCATTCTTGCTCCCACTTTCTGTTTTTTGGACTCCTGTACTCTTCCCATTGTGGACACACTGCCATATGGAGATCTTTGAATCAACACATATACTGCATTCTGGAGGAGGGCACTGTATTTGCATGTATTGCCTTCAAACTATGGAGTACTTCAGCTATGACTTCAGCAGGAAACACTCTACCAGGTCAGCAGCTTTCAGGTGCAGTGTAGTAATATGACCAGGGATTTCCATAGTTATAATCCCATTCTTTGCTTTGGAGTAGGTTCCCTGGTCTGTTAAATGCTAAGTGAGATTCCATGCTGGTAAGTAAACTATGGCACAGGCCTTTGGAAAATGATGATGCTGACACCTTGTGGGCAGGAAAAGTGAAATTGTACCCAGAACAGGTATCTATATCCATGAGGAAAAACTGTTGTCCCTTTCAGAATGAAGAGGGCCTGGTGCAGTCAAGGGGGTTGGTGTCATCAAGAAATAGTACTAAATGAACCATGGTCAAGAATTCTGTCTCTATGAGAGCAGGGACTGTTTTTTAAAAGGTTTTAAGAGATGTCATGGTTTTATTTTAGAACACCACATTTACTGTGATTCCCCCACTGAGGCTTGCCACAAACCTCAAACCACTTCTTTTTCTACCATTGATACATCCTATACCATATAATCTGCTCTTCTGTGTCCCATGCCAGAGGACTGCCTACATGTTAGTTTGGACCATTCCCAGAGCCCTTTCCTGCTCCAGGCCCTAAATCAAAGTTGGAAGATTTTCATCACCCAATATACAAACTCTAGTCCAGTATCACTAGATATGGACTTCACAGTCTCCAGAACCCAGAGTCCCACCAGGTCTCTGAAACTTCATAGGGTTTATCTCCTACCCTCTGGAGCTCTTGTGCTTTACAAAGCCTTATAGCATGCTGACAACCTTGTGTTATCTGGCCTAATCAATGTAAATTTATCAATGTAATAGATTAATGTGATATTTTATGGGATGCCCAGATCTCTAGAGTATAATATAGGTAGGATAGTTAATTTAGCCCTAGGGAAAACTGAAAATATATATATTTTTGTCCTTTCTATGTAAATAAAAGCTGTTTATGATTCTCTTTTCTGATCAAGAGAAAATAACGCATTTACCAGATAATGGCTGCTGACCACATATCTTAGGCCGTGTTACTCAGCTGTTGCAAAGATATTACACCTGGCACTGTGATTGCAATAATAGAGAACATTACTTGCTTGAGTATGTGATCATTTACTATCACCCACCAGGATATGTCTGGTTTCTTCAGGAGCCGGCCTTGTGAAATAAATGGGGATATAATAGGTTCCTCCTCATCACTTTTTAGATACTTAGGGTGGCACTAATTTCTTTTTACCAGTGATATACTTATGGTCTTAATAAATGAAGGAACTTGGTCCTTCCCAAGAACCAAGGCTTTCATTGCCTTTCTCCAGTGTCTGCCAGAGCAATTCTGGCATTTCAGCTTCACTTAGAATGAGCCATCACTTTTCCCATGCTGTGAGGATTCTTACTAAATCACTGTTTAAGGTATGTTTATTGTAAATAGCAAATAAATAGGTTTTCCTTTGTAAGTGAATTTGAAAATAATTTTTCTTTTAATAGGTTGATTAAATGTAATCACATTTCTTGATATGATTGATATGTTTAGTGCCAACTCTGTTATTTTGTTTTATATCAATGTGTTAATTACATTTACTTTACTTTATTTCTTTTCCTATTTGCTGGATCTTATTTATTATCTAAAACTTTATTTTGGAAGTTTGCATTTTGGCTCTAAAGTATATTGTACTTTTACACCACATACTGTCCTCAATTCCTTTTTTTCTTACTTGATATTTTACTATATAGTGTGTCAGTTTTAAATGGTAATCTCTGATTCCACCTATTTCCTCCACAACAATCAATTAACTTATCTACTTTTCTTTCTTCCTATTCCCCCTTATTTTTGACTTGTGGTCTTTCTACTTTTTCAGAATATAGGCTTTAGATATTATCCTTTTCCTCCCATGAGGAAATGTCTGAGAACTGATCCTTTTAGGTCAATATTGACAGGTACATCGTGGAACATCTTCAATATAAAGATTTACATTTTTCTCTATTTCTGTAACACATCCTTGAATTATATTTTTTCCTGTTCTTTTGCTACTGCACACATTTTTAGAAGCTGTTATATATATATATATGTTGGACATTTTTGGTTTGTCTTCCATTTTAACAACTTTCTTTGTGGTCCTCATTCCTTTCTCTTATTTTAATTTTCTTGTGTGTGTATATTTTAATTTTCTTTAAAGCACTCTATTAAATTTTAACTCAGATTTATTATTCCTTGTCAATTTGTAATTTATTCTTTATTTCTTAGATGAGTTTGCCTTTTTCTCGGTTTCTCTTCTGAGTTTAATAAATTTCATTAAATTTGTTCCTTTTTGTACAGATCAGTTTTTGTTCTTAATTTTCAAATTTTTGATTCTAGTTTTATCTTTCCTTTTAAATAAATATATATCTCCAAATGTTTGAGGATATTTAGTTCAGTTTGGAGTGCCATTTTGCAATGTTCTTCTGCTTCAGAGTTGTTTTTTTAGGGGAGAATATTCATTAAATGAGATGGTTTTTTTTCTTACATTAGATTATGAAACCTACAAGTAGAGTGTCCATCCATCTTACCTATACTTCCTGGGTGTAGGTGAAGGTTTATTTAATTTTTTTAAATTTATAAATGTCTAACTGTATTGGAAATGATGATTGCCTGAGCAGATGAATTAATCAAATGATGATAGAATGTCTTCAGTCAGAATTCCTCTCTGAATCAGAATTGGAATTTTTCTCCACAGGAGAAAGCTCTCAAATCAATAAACTACTTTCCACCTTGAGGAAGTAGAAAAACCAGAGCAAAGTAGGCCTAAATCTAGTAGAGGGAAGAACATGATAAAAGATTAAAGTGGAGGTAAATAAAATACAGAACAGAAAAACAAAATAAAACCAAAAGTTCATTCTTTTAAAAGATCAACAAAATTGGCAAACCTTTAGCTAAACTGACAAAGAAAGAAAGAGAGAAGATGCAATAATTAAAGTCAGAAATGTTCATTTTCATTGTTTGACTCTTTTTTTATTTAGTGATAAGGAAAATATGGTCAATTGTGCAATGTTCTTATGAACAAATTATTTACACTAAAACAAAACAAACAAAACAATTCTTACTCTCCGGAGGAACAAGATTTTAATGAGAACCCAGGACATTCAACAGGGACACCAGAAGTTTTACACCTTATTAGCTGTGTATAGTAGTCTGTTATAGATCTTACCTACCAAAGCTTAAGAAACAAGATGTAAAAGGATTAAGCTGATATACAAGTAACTTAATTACCAAAACAAAATCTGACAATGCATAAAGATATACAACAAAATGCAGAAAACTCAACATTCTATATTTACACTATTCAATATCCAATTAAAAAATTGAGATATGTGAAACAAGTAGAAAAATGTGACCCATAGTCTGGAAAAAAAACTTGAACAATGGAAACAAACTCAGAAATGACAGAGGTGATGGAACTGGCAGACAAAGCCTTTAAAACAGTTAGGAATATACGCAAAGACTTAGAGGAAAGTTGGAAGATAATAAATATTTTCTCTTATTACATGGGTTGTCTTTTCACTTTTTTGATAATATCCTTTGATCCACAAAAGTTTTTAATTTTGATGAAATCAAATTTATCTATTTTTTTTGTTTTTGTTGTTTTTGTTGCTCCTGCTAAGAATCCATTACCTAATTCAAGGCCATGAAGATTTTATCCTATGCTTTATTCTAAAAATTTTATGGTTTTAGCTCTTATATTTAAGTCATTGATTATTTTCAGTACCTTTTGGTATATGATGTGAGTTAGGGGCCAAACTTTATTCTGTTGATTGTGAGAATCCAGCTGTTGCAGAAACACCTTTTGAAGAGTCTATTCGTTTCCCATTGAACGGACTTGGAACTCTGGTAAAAAATTAACTGCCCCTATATTTAAGGATTTATTTCTGGACTCTCAAGTCTATTCTGTTAGTGTATGTGCCTACCATTACCACACTGTTTTGATTACTATAGGTTTGGAGTAAGTTTTGAAATCAGAAATTGTGAGTCCTCCAGCTATGTTCTTTTTCAATGTTGTTTTGGCTATTCAAGGCTCTTTGCAATTCTATATATAAATTTGAAGACTGGCTTTTCTATTTTTTCAAAAAAGACCTTTGGAATGTTGATAAAGATCATATGGAATCTGTAGATCTCTAGAAGTTTTTTTTTTTTTTTTTAATTTACTGCTGTCTAGCAGTTGTTCCATCCTCAGGCTTAAAGATTCAAGATAAACCCGATGGAGATTCCTGTACTTTGGGGGATGTTTGTCCTATACACTTATCTATTCTCCAGTAGTCTGCCTCACAATTATCAACTGGATCCACTTTCCTGAATGCTGACATCTGTTTTTTAAACTCATTGTAACTGCCAGTGTCTGTTTTGTTCTGTATCTTACATTGTGGTCCAGAAAGTACCTCCTGGCAGAAAGCTGGAGCCATTGTAGGGCTCAACTTATTGGTTAACCTTGTCTCAGGGATCACAGCCCTATATTGCATGCTGTCTAATGTTAAAAAAAAAATAGATGCTTTGTACATTCTGTATAGTTTTTTGGGGTTTATTTTTTAAATGACCATAGGGCAAATCTGGTACTGATTATTTCATTAAGGCTACAAATGTGCTTAATTTTTAAATATTACTATAATAATTATTCTGTTTTGTTTTCTAAATTGTGGTTTATTCTGACTTTTATAATAGAAATGACCTGAAGATTCTCGAGGATATAGATTACATTTTATTCATCATTTTATTCCTGATGCCTAGCATAGGAATTGACACATATTATGTTCCCAATGAATATTTGTTGAATTGTTAAACCAGATGTTTTATCTGCCACACGTATGCAATATTTTATTGTCTTTAATAGTATTGTTTCATGCTTGTCTCCTTGAGCTCAAGTTTGGTAGCCTATGGGTTTAATCTGATGTGTAAGAGAGAGGTTTTGCTTTTAGTATAAAGCCTTGTGTGTTATTGCTGATTCTTCCACAAGTTTGAAGCAACTGGGGAAAGTCATAATCATCTAGTTTTTTATGTCTATGAAAAGAGAGAATTCCTGCACTGCTTACCACAAAAGATCCAAAGACATTTAGGACTAAAGGACCAAAATAGATGATGGATATGGCTTACCTTTGAGTAGTAAAGTACAGAAAATTATAATTTCCTTGAAACTTGAACCCTATGCTTTAATTTTGCTATCTTCCACATCATTCTATTCCAGAATTTCCCTGTGAGATCATTATACATATGAAGTGCTCAATAAATGTTGAGCTAATTTGAATGTATACACAGACCTCAATGAGATTCACATGGGGTTTACTGCCTTTCATGTTATTAGGGACAATAATGCTGAAACTAATACATAAATTTTCAGGGCTATAGAGAGAGATACTGGAAACTTAGATATCTACTCAGATTCAGTTTCTGAAACAATCTCAACAGCAGCAAATACCAAAAATACCTGGCATGTGTATTTTTGTTTTGTTTGTTTTATTTTGACATAAAGAGTTTGTTAATAAGAACATTGCACAATTGGCCATATTATCCCCATCTCTAAATGAAGGAAGAGTCAAACAATGAAAATGAACATTGTGAAAATAGATGATACTTTGCATTTAAACTTTGTAGCCAAGTCAGAGTAACTTAGAGTATCCAAAGTGAAGAGTAATTAGATCTAATGTGGGAGGTATATGCTTCAGAGACAAAGCTGAAATGGTGAAGACCATCAAGGCGACTACTCAGAAATATCTGATGGAGGATAATTGTTTCTTATTTTACCCAAAAGGGTATTTCCACATTGCTGACTTGACACTTTTCTTTGTTGGAACATTTCAGTGACTCTTTACTTTTCAAACTATGCACTGTTCTCTGGAAACCTGGTACCCTATTGTCTTTTATCAACCTTCCAGCTGGTACTATAGGGACATTTATCAAATGCCTGCTGTTGCAGAAATTACTTTAAAATCATAGGAGGTCAACACTAGGAGGAGACTTAGAGAAGAAGTAGAGCTGCTTGCTCATTTTCAGTTGAGGAAATAGATACCCAGAAAAGGATACTGACTTTCAATGTCTTAGACTTAGTTAGCAGCATAAGGAAGACCTAGTGTTTCCACAGTGTTACACTATCCTTTATCTGATAACAGATGTCATTGGATCAGCTATGCAGACACAAAGATTATTATTTTATCCCCTTTCCTTTTTTCCTTCCTTTCTTTCTTTCCTTTGTTCCTTCCTTCTTTTTTTTTCCTCTTCCCTCTAAAATATTTGTGAAAATATCTTACGTGTGTGTGTGTGTGTGTGTGTGTGTGTGTGTGTGTGTGTGTGTTAAACCCATTGCTGAATTTTTGTGGTGTCATTATAAGTAGCACTGTTTTGGGAATGGGAAAGGTAGAAACTGTCATCCCTTTTAGCATCTGCTTTTTCTTTTTTGCATGGAGCAAGCCTGTGAAGCAAAAATTCATAATGGATGTCTAAAGGACCAGTTTACTTGAAAAGTGAAGTACCCTTTTCTATTTTCAAATTCACTTTACTCTGATATCAAATGAAATCCATTCAGTGTAGAAAATTAAAGTAGCTGAATTTTTGCTCAGCACAGAGAAATCTTTTATTTGCCTCTAACCATTTCCATTTTGCATAACAGTCACTGCATTTTCTTCTCTAAAACACAAACAAATCAGTGTAAGCATGGCTGGCAGGCTAAAATGATTATGGGATAATTTGTGTTTGCCAGACCAAACAAAATCAATCACCATTGTTTAGAGACCCACAATATTAAAGGGCCATGATATTCCTGGACTTTTACAAAATAGGTTTTTCAAACACACATAAGGGAGCAGACCTTCATATACCATCAGGTGTGGTTTGTAATTTTCAAATTTGCACCAAAAATGTGAACTATACATATGGTGGCTCAACTCCATTGGATTAAGGCAAACTAAAGGCAGCTGTGGAAATGATCATTTCAGTTATAGGTTCCCAATGGGCAAGAATGTTTAATGAATGTTTATGTTAAGCTTGAAATAACAATTCCTGAAATGTGACTTGGAAGCTTATAAGGATGGATGGAAGGTAACTTCACAATGGAATGGGAATCAGAAGAGAATTAATGGAAATGACTATACACTGTATCTCTAGCCATTTGTTTCTGAGTATAATCAGTGGAGATTGTTTCGGGGGTGAGATTTTGTGTTTGTTTCCTTTTGTTTTGGTTTATTTTGGGTTGTTTTTTCCATCTATCCCAGTTGTGGGCTCTGTTAGGGAGCATGTGGGCCATATTTATCTGCTCTGAGAGGCTCTAGGAATCCACTTTCCCTCAGGACAGGTGTCAGGTTGTCAAGAACTGCTGCAGAAAACTTGATCATAGTTTTGAGGTAGTAGGGATTAGTTGATTTGAGCATTTAAGGAATAAAATGGATTTTCAGCTTGCAGAGTAAATTGAGTTGTTTTTGAAACCTTTTTTGGAAAAGTGGATGGATCTTTTGTTTTGATCAACTATCCACGTCTCAAACCACTTCCCCTTCTTTCTCAATTACTTCTTATGAAATGTGGTTTTATATATTTAATGGTTTGGGAGATCTTGAAAGCAAAACAAAACAAAACCCTCTTAGTTCAGGTTCTTTTGAAGCAGATACTGAAATGGATATTTTTGTTCTAATGAGTTATTGAACAAGTACTCTCAGGTGGGAAACCTATAAGTGAGGGATGGAGTACAGCAGGAGAAGAAGATGGACACATCTGGGCTTCTCCTGAAGTCAAGCTTCAACCTGTTCCCACAAGAAGACCTGAGTAGTAATCACATCACTAATTGTTTTACCTTGAGGAAAGGGGGCTGGCTTTTATGCCCTTAAATCAGTCAGATGTTGACTGTAGACAACCATCCCTTAGACTCTTGGAGGGTGTATAATCTCCCAGGCATATCTGTTTGAAATGGAAGCTCTCATTGGCTGAAGGTAGTTCTCCAGGAAGGTCACATCCCTGAGCAGCTGGCACTCATCATAGTTTGAGAATATGTTCACCAACCCAGTGAAGAGGCTCTAGGCAGGATCCCAGCAGTGTCTCCTAAAGAGAAAACAACCAACTGATACCTCTAACACTACATCATTCCTTTTTATAACTACAAGATGTTTTGTGTCATGGTATTCCTTTGGGTGAATCTATTATATTTTATTGATCTAGCCCCCCAATTGATAAATATTAAATTGTTTCCATATTTTTGAATTATCAACCAAAATGTTGTTACATTTTGTTATTACAAATACATTCATCATATTGCCATATGTGTACATGAATAGGCTATAGTCACAGACACTGAGTTAATAGATCAAAAGGTATGTGGGTTAATAATTTACTTTGATTTTTCCAAATTGCTCTTTATAGGTGTTTTACCAATTTACATGAGCAGTATAGAAGACAAATTTTTCTCCATGAATTCACTAGAGAGTATCACCAAACTGTGATATTTACCAATCAGATGAAAAATGTACAGGGTATTTTGCAAAGACAGTTCTCTCTGCCTGGAACTCTTTCACACACACCCAGAATTGCCTAATTAGTTCCTCATCCTTCCAATCTAAGATGGAGATTCTTTAAATATCTAAATCAGATGCCCCCATTAATACTTGTAGAGCATGATGTATTTTCTTTACTATGTCTCATAAACGTTTATATTTATATATTTGTATATTATTTAAAAACAGCTGGTTTTATTCTCCCCCAACTAGATAGTGTGCTCCATTAAGGTAGGGGCTGTGTTTGTCTTATGTAAATCTGTATTTCTCACAGATCCATGTTAAACTCTAATAAATATCTGTGGTATGAATGAGAAAATAAGAGAATATGTCACATTACTAAGTGTCAAACTGGATCTGCCAGATATCAGAACTCATGTTCTTTTTACTGGGTAGTCTGCCAAGATGCAATTATTTAAGCCTTGAGAATTGACATTCTATGCAATAAAACCCTGGAAATACCTGCTTAAAGTTTTTGATTACAGTTAATTTCTTCCTTTAATTTCCATAAAATCATATATTAAATATCTTGGCCAGCTTCTCCTATCTCCTAGTGGATCTCACTGTTCCTCTCTCAGTGACAAAGTCATCTATCTTTAGTGATTTGAAATTTCGATAATGGCTCTGCTTTGGAGACAGCACATCATTTGAAGACAGCCTAGGGGTTTGTGCTCCATGGCTTCCTGGAAAGAATTCAGGTACTACACTCCGATTAAGGGAGCAGGCTTCTAAGCTGGGATTTCATATTTCCTATACTGACTTAGGCTAGACTAGAATGCTTGCTCTTGTCAATGTCTGGGGAGAATGATGACTGAATCTTAACTGAGATTATTTGCTTGACTTAATCAACAAAAAAATAATGCCAGAGAATACATATGCAATCTACACGGTAGCCTACTAAAATCCCCTTGTTTCTCATGGAGGTACTGTTATAAAGTTAAAGTCCTCAGCTTTGTACAGAGATAGGAATTTGCCTGGTCAGAAGGTCTCATAGTCAGAGTTCCCTGTTTTTTATTCAAGCCATACCAGGCCATGAGATGCAGTAGTTTTAGGCAGAGGAGGCCTTCTAGTATTTTTTAAATCATGATATATTAACAGCCATTGCCCCTTTCTACACATAGGATCGATCCAGGCAGCAGCTCTTAGTAAGGCTATCTTCTAAATCATCCAGGTTACACAAAGTGACTTGCATACAGATGGTGCTAAATAAGCTTGTTGAATGTGTGACCAAGTGCTATATCACACAACCCTGGGCCTCTTGCTCTTATAAGTAGACACATGCCTCCAGAAGGAAGTTTGGGGGAAGCTTGTTACACATCCATCATGCACCAGAGTCTTACTTCCTTAGACGAATGTGAGATTTATGAACGTCTGTCCTCCCCTGGTGCCCCGGTGTGTGGAATGCAGTACTTAGACTCACTCTTTCTTTAAACAGAGTGCAGTTGGCTTTGCACCTCTGCACCTGTAAGTCCTTAAATTACTCTTTCTGAAAAGACTTAGCCAGTATGAGACATAACTAAAAGGGAGACGAAAATGAAGGAGAAGGAAATCTTTGTGTTATGTGCTTTCCATTCTCATCTTGCTGTGGCTCTTTCAAGAGTTATATGAAAAGATTGTTAGGCCTAACAAGCATCATTTCTGATGTGCCAACCAGTTAGAAGTGACACTAAATCCTTTCAGGTTGTTGTAATTAGTGAAATGTATGTACTTAGAGAAGTTTTATTGTGATTTCTAGCGAAAAGGTTATGTGGCTTTGCTGGAGATTTCTATTGTTTCATCTGTTTTAAATTATTTAAAAGCACATGGTTTACAAACTCTAGGATAGAAATTTCACAGACAGGGGTCCAAGATCCTCATATTAATTTGAAAGGAGAGACAGGCTTGATTTTAGATTTTGGTCATGATTCTGAGCATAAAATTGACCCAGTTTGGGAGTGATCACTAATTGATAAAAACTTCTCTGACTTCCTCCTGGGTTCTTAGTGTGAAATTCTGGGTGTTAGATTTTGGGTAGTACAGGAACCACTAGGCCAAGGAAAGGACAAGGAAATGGCCTGAAGGAACATCAAGTTTAAATGCCACTGCAAAGATAGAATCAGTCCTTGTGATTTTTGCCGTTTTGTAAAAAGCATTTTTTGATGTTAACCAACTGGAAGTCATTATTGAGAAATGTCAAAGTCCCTGAGTGCTTGTAACATTGGCTCTTCTATAGAAGGGTACTAGGCAACTGGGGATCCCCAGAAATTGTGCACAAACAGGTACACATGCACGGTACAGATTTCGTTATATTCTGAAATGTTCCTTGTCTCATAAAGTTAATATATGCAGGCCTAAAGGACAAAGCTAGGTTTTCAATGACAGCAATGGCAGTCCTACCACATCCTAGATTTATCCCTTCAACACATGTTGATTGAACGTCTATTATGTGCTTGATAATGGAGATATAGTAGTAAACCAGCAACAAGTGAATTCTATACTGGTAAAGGGAACAAACCAGTAATAACAGATTGCATATTGATCTATGCAATCACTGTACATCTCTCTCTCTCTCTCTCTCTCTCTCTCTCTCTCACACACACACACACACACACACACTCATTGTTCCAGGCAACTAGTACCCAAAGTGAACTTTTCTTTTTCCTTTATTGTTCACCCTATATGTTCTAAATCCTTTTTTTCATGTATCTTGGACCTCATTTCCCAAACTTATTCTGATTTTCCTGAATCCCAAACTATCAGTGTCTTGATTCCAGTAGTGGGATTCGCACAACCACTTTGGATCTGATGCTCAGTGCCACTTCTACATACTGCTCTGGACACCCGGCAGTTTTAACTAGGATTTTATTTTACTCACTTCTGAGACAACAACTACTTCTGTCCTTTTGAGATAAAGAACCGGCCCAATAACTTTTGAATTAAAGTTTTTGATCTTACCCTTGTCTTGACCCCGTTTTCGTACTAGAGTTACTCTGGTCAGTGCAGTTGAGAAGTGAGCGTGGATTCGATTGGAACTCACTTCCTCTTCGCATTTTGCTTTTCTCAGTGCTACTCATTTTTTAAAGGGCTCGGATCAGTGTTCTTTTCATCTACAAAGGCTTTCATGCTTCCCTTATCCTTGTTGATCAACCCCCATGTTTCTCAACTTTTTTTCTTAGGCTCTCATAAGAGAAATTTTTGGACATTTGCTCTTCTCCCATGAAATTAAATACTAAGGAATAAGATCTTGTTCGGTAAGGGAGAGCTTTGGCGTAAGCCCTGTAATACTGAAGGTTTTTTTCTCTCCCAAGTAATAATTTTCACACCCTTCTGGACAATACCCTTTTGTGGATAATGTATTGATATAATCTACCCTAGTGTCTCGGAATCACCTGGGGGTGGTTGTTAGAACTCAGAGTGCTAGGGCCCACCTCAGCCACTAGCAAATATATGTTTATACCGAAAAAAATCTAGGTTTGTACTTGGATATAATGTTAAAAAGGTAAAAAAAATATTAGTCAAAATCTGAAAAACTTGTTTCTGTGAATAGTTTCTAATTTATTACTTATATAATATTTTGTCTACATACCAGGCTTCTTTCCAGAGATCTCCTAACTGTAGGTTGAAACTTGTTGGGTTTTTTTTTCCCAAATAACTAGTACTGTATTAAAATACTACTAACAGAGAGTATCATGTAGACTAATATACTGTAAAACTAAATTCAATATTTTTGGTCCCCAAAGAAATAGGTGCAGAGTTTTCACACAATCACATTGTACGTTTTATCTATTTAATCTTTTATGTGTACATTTGTTCTCCCTAAAGTCCCAAATAAAATGACTTGTATTTTATGGGTCAACTATTATGAGCATTATTTTAGAACTTGTTTAAATATGATTTGGTTATGCTTTTAGTTTTTTTAAGCTTTAAAAATATAACATTTAAATAGGTAGTTTGGTTTGAAATAAATAAAATGGTATATTAAGTTAATATGGGTAAATTGTAAATAATAGTTAAGATAAATTTAGATCAGAATAGAGACAGAAATAAATTTAAATAAAACTTTCATGCTAGAGGAAGCGGGAACTAAAGAAAAAGAACAGCTACGGAACATTGAAAATATCTGAGTATAGAAGCTAGAGTAAGACAATTGTGAGGATTAGAATGCAGAACAGAATAAAAGTGTAATTTGATCTGACAAAAAGAAATGACACAATAATACAAGTTGCTTGCAGAAGGGCAAAAGAAATGGCTTGGAGCTACTGTAAGCATAAAACCCAATAAAATAGGAAAATATAGTGTACAAAGAAATAGAGGGCTTATACATTGTTTTCATCTTTGATGTCTTTTTTTGTGTGTATGTGATGAGGAAGGTAGTTTTGATCTATCAATTACCGAGAGAAGTGTAGATTTATCAATTTTTCTTTGTAACTCAGTTCATTGTTGCTTTATATATTTGACCTGATACTTCGGTGACCAATCTAATTAAATTCATATGTTTTATACTTTGTAAATACAAACACTTAAAAAAAATTATTTGTCTCTCTCTCTCTTTCTCTTTTCTGCTTCAAATAGCTTGTTGAGTTTAAGGTGCTGGTATAGTTTGTTTGGAACAATTTAGGCTGAGGAACAGAAGACTTATTGAAGCACATAAATCCATATTTGAGATAAAAATCCACAAAATATGAATATTATTTAATTCATATACAACAAACTATTTTTGATAAATATACTATAGTTGAAACAGCAGATGATAGAGCCCTGTTTAATAAGTATTTTATTGTTTTCAAATATTCTTTTGTAAAATGTTTTAAATTTTTTTCTTAACATTTTTATTGGAGTATAATTGCTTTACAATGGTGTGTTAGTTTCTGCTTTATAACAAAGTGAATCTGTTATACTTATACATATATCCCCATATCTCTTCCTTCTTGCATCTCCCTCCCTCCACCCTCCTTATCCCACCCTTCTAGCTGGTCTTAAAGCACAGAGTTGATCTCCCTGTGCTATGCGACTGCTTCCCACTAGCTATCTATTTTAAAATGTTTTTAATTTTTAAAAGCAAAAAATAGCATTGTTCCTTGGTGCTTACCCAAATGAAATGAAAACACATTCACATGAAAACCTGCACATGGATGTTTGTAGCAGTTTTATTCATAATTGCCAAAACTTGGAAGCAGCCAAGATGTCCTTCAGTAGCTGAATGTATGTATAAAACTAGTACATCCAGAAAATGGAATATTATTCAGCACTAAAAAACAATGATTTAGCAAGCCATAAAAAGACATAGAGGAAACTTAAATGCATATTACTAAGTGAAAGAAGCCAGTCTGAAAAGGCTACATATTGCATGATTCCAATGATATGCCATTCTGGAAAAGGCAAAACTATGGTGACAGTAAAAAGAGAGGTGGTTTCTAGGGGTTAGGGAGAAAGGAGGGATATACAGGCAGAGCACAGAGGATTTTCAGGCAGTGAAATTCTTCTGTATGATGCTGTAGTGGTGGATACGTGTCATTATAGATTTGTTAAAACCCATAGAATGTACAAAACCAAAAGTGAACTTTAATATAAACTATGGACTTTGGGTGATAATGATGTGTCAACATAAGTTCATTGATTACAACAAATGGACCACTGATGTGGGATGTTGATAGCAAGGAGGTTGTGTATGTGTGAGGGGATGGTTCAGGGGGTATATGGGAGCTCTCTGTATTTTCTGCTGAGTTTTTCTGTGAATCTGAAAGTACTCTAAAAAATAAACAAGCAAACAATAATTCATTAGAAATTTCATAGAATCAGATTCCTTCCTACTTTAGCTATTCACCATATCAAAGCCAATAAACAAGAAAACAAAACCAAATAAATTAAGAAGTAAAAATAAATATAGCTTATATTTTACTTTGGAACTTCTAATAGCAGACAACAAAATTAACAATGCCAGACTCTAGGTCCATCCACCTCACTATAAATAACTCAACTTCATTTCTTTTTATGGCTGAGTAATATTCTATTGTATATATGTACCACATCTCCTTTATCCATTCATCTGTCAATGGACACTTAGGTTGTTTCCATGTCCTGGCTATTGTAAATAGAGCTGCAATGAGCATTGTGGTACATGACTCTTTTTGAATTATGGTTTTCGCCAGGTATTTGCCCAGTAGTGGGATTGCTGGGTCATATGTTAGTTCTATTTTTAGTTTTTTAAGAAACCTCCATACTGTTCTCCATAGTGGCTGTATCAATTTAAAAAAAAATGGTTCTGAAGAACCTAGGGGCAGGACAGGAATAAATATACAGATGTAGAAAATGGACTTGAGGACACGGGTGGGGGAAGGGTAAGCTGGGACGAGTGAGAGAGTGGCATGGACATATATACACTACCAAATGTAAAATAGATAGCTAGTGGGAAGGAGCCATACAGCACAGGGAGATCAGCTCCATGTTTTGTGACCACCTAGAGGGATGGGATAAGGAGGGTGGAAGGGAGACGCAAGAGGGAGGAGATACATGTATATGTATAGCTGATCCACTTTGTTATAAAGCAGAAATTAACACACCATTGTAAGCAATTATACCCTAATAAAGCTGTTAAAAAATAAACAATAAAGAAAAAAATGCTTGAGAAAAAAAATTAACAATGCCAGTAACAGTAAGGTCTCAGTTTCCAATCGTA
Organism: Globicephala melas; assembly: GCF_963455315.2. NCBI lineage: Eukaryota > Metazoa > Chordata > Mammalia > Artiodactyla > Delphinidae > Globicephala > Globicephala melas. The sequence continues at coordinate 101,124,766 of NC_083320.1, read as the reverse complement.
CATGCTGTGCATATTAGGAAGAATGTAAAAGCTGAAAGCAAATTAAATTTAAAGATTCTTATTTTGGATATTAATGTATACAAGGAAACACAGTACAAAGAAGTTAATTGAGTATTTTAAAAATTAGATCTAAAGTGACAAATGGACTAGTTGGGGTGATTAAGCCAGAGGTCAAGAGCAGGTGTTATGTGGTGTAGATAGTGCAGAGCACTCTTTAGTGCAGAGGTATAAATGTGATCAAGGTGATAAAATAAAATAAGAGTGTTTGAATTTAGATAATTTACAAAGGAAGTCATACTAATAATGGCCAAATATAATTTAGCCATTGTAAAGTTTTAAATTATTGCAAACATTGCTTTAAAATTTTATCATGATATACATTCATCAGTATTGCATGGTACAACAATGAGTCACCAGGGTACCCCAGTGTTCTGGGTCCATTGGCCTGAAATTCTGGCACACAGGTTTAGAATTGTTTTTTCTCCTCAACTAGTTTTATCCTTATGTACTGGCCCTACTAATCTCTAGTAATGCTCTTCCCCTCAAAGTCTATTTTGCTGGGCTTCCCTGGTGGCGCAGTGGTTGAGAGGCTGCCTGCCGATGCAGGGGACACGGGTTCGTGCCCCGGTCCGGGGGGATCCCACATGCCGCGGAGCAGCTAGGCCCATAAGCCATGGCCACTGAGCTGGCACGTCCGGAGCCTGTGCTCTGCAACGAGAGAGGCCACGACAGTGAGAGGCCTGCATACCGCAAAAAAAAAAAAAAAAAAAAAAAAAGTCTATTTTGCCTAATAATATAACCTCACTAATTTCTCTGGTTAGAATTTGACAAATATATATATTTTCTTCTTTTTTTTAAACATTCAACATTTCTATGGACTTATGTTTTTGGAGTAATTACTTAATGTTTGAATCCAGTATGATAACCTTTCTTTAAATTAGTGCTTTTAATAATTTACATTTATTGCATTTATTATTGTTATTTGTTTTGTGTATGGATTTGTTTTGTCACCATATTTTGTGCTTTTTTATTTTCCAGCTTTTGTAGGCTTCTCTCTCTTTATTTCTCTCTTTCTCTCTTGTTTTCTTTGGTTAATTTTAAAACATTGTATCTCCTTTCTCCCACTCTGTCTCTATTTTTAATATATTGTTACATAAATACTTGGCAAATTATAAAGTGAGTCTATTCCTTCCTGAACAATAGAAAATTAGTTTTCTTCAACTGTCCTTAGCCTTATATGTAATTTTTCCAGTATTCTATTTCAATAATTTTTGATCTTGTAAGACATTGTGGTTTCCGCTTTATATATATTTTAGTCACCAAATATGTACCTATTTGTTTACTCATCATTTCTTCTTCCATCTCACTTTCTTTCTTCCTAAAGTTTATCTTTTAGTGAGGGTTTACAGGCGAATCACTTTTTTTTTGATAAAAAAATTTCTTTGTTCATTTCTTATTCTTGCAAGATGCTAGTATACAACCATCATTTTATCTCAATGCTTTTATTCTAATATCTCTGTCTTCTGGCCTTCATTTTTATGTCAAAAATTTGCTGTAGTCTCGCTTTCTTTTATAGCTATTCTGACCTTTTTCTTTGACTTCCTTGAAGATCTTATTCTTGTCTTTGATGTTCTCTGGTTTCACCATAACCTTTTAAAGTGTACACGATCTCATTTTATTTATGCTATTTGAGATTCATTACATTATTTAATTCTGAAGATTCATGCCTTATATAAATTCTGTAAAGTTATCAGCCATTTATTCCAAATATTGCCTCTGCCTCATTGTACAAATTCTCTTTCTTTAGAGCCCCTATTAGACAAATATTAGACCTACTCATTTTGTTTTCCATATCTCTTAACCGATCTTTGAGATTTTTCATCTGTCTATCTGATCTGCGATCTGGGTAATTTCATTCGTTTAGCAAATATTTATTGACAAACAGTAGTATGCCAGGAACTATTTAAGGTGTGGGAATAGAGCAGTGAAAGATGTAGACAAAGTCCCTGATGTTAGGTACTTATGTTCTTGTTTTCTATTTTTCTGTAGAGAGAAATATGCAATGTACAATTAATTGCATAGTGTGTAAGTTTGCAAGAAGTGTTATGGAAAAAAATAAAGCATAGCAAAAAGGACAAGGAGTCTTGGAAGCTGACGATCTTGTACAGGGTAGACATGGAGAGCTTATTGAAACAACTTTTGAATAAAGTCCTGAAGGATTAAAGGAATGGGAGAAGAATGTTTTAGGCAGATAGAGAAGCAAGTACCTGTCAATGGAGGAGCAAGTTGAATAAATTTAAAGAACTACAAAGAGGGTGAATTTGGGTGGGAGGAAAGAGATTGGTAGAAGCTTGTGTCAGTGAGTGACAGGGCAGGAGGAGAGGAGCTTTTAACAGTTGAAAAGATGTTGACTTTGGTAGGATTTAGACTACAATGTGATGTGATCCCATTTACAATTTAAGAGAGTTTTCTCTCTGCTAGATGGAAAAAAGCAAGAGGTGAAGCTGGGAGACCAATAAAAGCAGAATGTAATACAGAGAAGAACAACTAAATCCAACATTTTCCCCTGAAAAACTAGAAATATTTTGAATTGCTGCTCTTTGGGATAGGGAATCCTGTGGAACACGCAGTTTATGGGGAGACAAATGCAAAGTCATTTAAGTTTTATAAATCTATCAGATGTCTAAATGGAAATGTCTAGAGAGAAAAATGAATATATGAGTTGGGAATTCACTGGAGAGGTCTAGCCTGGAGGTATACATTTATGAGTTTTAGCCTAAGATGCTATTTGACTACTTTAGCACTTAAAGCTTGGAAGATGTGGAGGAACAGGGAAAGGAGACTGAGAAGTCAAGGTCAGTGAAGTTAGAAAAATAAATCAAGAGAGTTAGTGTTGTAGAACACAACTTGAGAAAATATTTCAAAAAGAGAAAACACTCATATGTGGCAAAGGCTAATGATAGCTCATGTAAGGTGAGGGATAGAATTGATCCTTGGGGTTTCACTTTTTTTAAACATAGAGGTCATGATTACCTTGACAAGACTGTGTTGGAGGAGTCATGTGTATGAAATCCTTTTTGGAATCTGCTCTACTTCTTAGTTCCCCATTTCTCACTTCACTGGTTCTCAGTGGGTCTTCTCTGGACCAGCAGCATCTGTGTCACCAGGGAACTTGTTAGAAATGCACATTTCTGGGCCCCAGCCCAGACCTGTTGAGTCAGATACCTTGATAGTGAGCCCCAGCCATGTGTGTTTTAACACTCTCCAGGTGACTCTGATACACACTGATGCTTGAGAACTACTGCCCTTGGTGATAGAGATCATCAAATTCTCTCAGAAAAGCTGGCATATCAGGACACTTCATGCTTACCATTCTGGTTTTCAACTTCTTCTTTGAGAATATGCTGTTGTATTTTACCTTGATTTTCTATGTAATTTGCAGCAGAATTGTTTTTAGGATGGCAAGTGCATGCATGTGTGTGTGTTTGTGTGTGTGTGTGTGTGTGTTGGAGAGAGAGTGAATTTACTATATATGTATATATTTAATATATATTATATATTCTCTTGTATCAACATTACCTATTTTAAATTATTTTATTTTAAATTAATTTTAGACTTTAGAAATGATGCAAATTAGCACAGAGAGTTTTTATATATATGTTACCTCTCTTCCCCTAATCTCAACACCTTACATAACAGTCAGTGCAATGGTCAAAGTTAGGAAATTGATATTTGTACAATACTGTTAACTATACTACATTCCGTATTCAAATCTTACCACTTTTTCACTAACATCAATTTTTAGTTCTAGGATTCAACCCAAGATCACACACTGCATTTAATTGTTGTCTCCTTAGCCATGCCAACTCTAAGAGATTTCCTAAGTCTTCGTTTGCGTTTCTTAGCGATTCCCTCCTCCACTTTGCTGTCAAGGAAGCACCTTTTCCTCTCCTTCCTGGAAAGGCAGGAACAAGCTCCAGCAGTTACAGATAGCCAATAACTCATAACTATAATGCTCCTACCCTTTCTCTAGCTCTCCCAGTCTTCAAATACAGAATGGGATGGAAGATGGGCAGTGGCTGAGATGGAGCAGCACAACTCATTTAATGGCCTTTCAAAATATTTTAAAGATGATGTCTCCCACTGGTTGTTTGGGTTTCTCTTCAGAATAATGAGCATTTCATGCCTTTGCCTTCACCATTGGTTTCTGGCCACCAATTGTGGAGCAACAGGAAATATTTCCGTTAACATCTCAGACAAGATTGACCTAAAAGGAATATATGTGTTTTCTTTGCCTTTTGCATGACTAAGCATGGTTCTATGCAAAAGTGTGTCATAAATGCCCATTGAATAAAAATATGAGTGGTGGGAAAGAGAGAGAAAAAGGAAATGAATGAAACAGTAGGTCTGTGCTTTGGCTGCAAAGGAAATACTTTTATAGAAAAATGCAAAAATTATTTGCTTCAGAAGTGTCACTTAAATGGGTAAAAGTACAAAGTACATCTTACAATCAGTTGCAAATAAAGTAACAAAGGATATGATGGAGAGAAGTAAAGAAGGCGTAAATTTTTACTGGCTTGCTCTAGTGCCCTACTGCTTGCCTACCAAGCACTCCAAAATCTGTTAGTGCAATCACATTGCACAGTACAGTTTCCCAAATTCTGGGTGTTTTTCATAGCATTATATTAGTAATAAATATAGAGTAAAACATAATACAGTATTCTAGAGAAAAAGCACTGAGTTTTGAAGCCATTTAAACTATTTCCAATATCAAATTTTAATGTCTGCAAAATGTGCTAAATTTGCATAACAGTTCACTTGGTTTAATTTTTTTTTGTTATAAAACAAAGTAATTTATCATTTCATCATTCTTGATTCATCTCCTACCAGGTCACTGTGAAGTCTGCGTGATCAGATCTATCTCTTGGTGACATTTGCAGCTGCAGCGCTGTCAGCCTCTCAGCCAGTGTGAATTCAGCCATCCCAGGACAACGTATCCAACAGAGTAAAGAGAAAGCATTAGCCATTCAAGTAGGTATCTCTTACATAGCTATTTCTTTAGAAAATGGTAGCTTTTCAAGAGCCAGTTCTTAGAAGTTGCAAATGTAGAATTTTACTTGCTGAAGAGGGAGTTGACTATCTCAGAGCTTCCTTTTCCTTTGACAATGCAAGTTACAGACAACTTGAAACTTTAATATTAGAGTAGTGAGAATGGTTCCTTGTGAGACAGAGCCAATACCTTTACTTGGATAAAGATTTTCATTACTTTTTTTCTTGAAGCCTTTCATGGCTTCTCAAATCTACATCATTCCTTGTTTCTTTTAATAATTTTTAGTGTATATTCCCATAGTTTGCATTTTTGTTGAATTAAATAAAATACGAGTTGTAAATTTTGTTGTGATTTTTTTTCTTTATTCATCCAACCAACTTGTGTTCAGTGCTAAGTACACAGTATTTAGCGGTGACAAAGATGATTCTTCTATTCAAGGAGCTTTCAAACTAAGAGGAGGACAGGCAAGGGAACCAGCACTGTGATTCTGTGGGGAGAGTTCCATGAGAGGGTCATGGGTAGACTCATGTGTGAGTGCAGAGGAAGGATGCCAACCTCAAACCTGGGGTCCAGAAGAAACTTCTACAGGAGATGATGCAGATCTGAGAGTCTTACCTCTACCTTTCATTTGCTCTCAATATGATGCAATATTCTTCAGCATTTAGAACAACGTCTGATACGCAGTGAAAACTTTTTGAATGAATAGAATAAATGTATGAAGTATTTTTTTCTTGATACATAGTTTGCTAAGTACCAAAAACATAATGAAATTATCCATCATAAATATGTAACTGAAAAGTAATTCAGCCTCAAGTTTTAGTTGTTGAAAACAATGTAAATTATTCTGAGAATTCCTTAAATGTATCCTTTCAGTGCATGATCAGACCTGTAAACAAAAAGTCCACATGGGTTGTGATTGACCAGCAAACTTCTTTAATAACCATTTGTCATGCAATATATTTCCTACACCATCTGCTATGAAATGAGCATGAGATTCAAAAAAATTAATAATATATTGTGTTCCTACAGCTTTGAGGGGAAACCAGCTTAGAAGTAAAGGCTGTAAGCACAGCAGATATGATGAATTAGTGTCAGAAAGCAGCAGAATACAACTCTAGAATTAAAAAAATTATAATAATGATGTTTCACATGAAAAAGCTGTTAGAAAGAGAATGAGATGAAACCCTTAGTTCTTTGTTTGAATAAAAATACCAGGAAAGTTGAATTTAATTATATATATGTGTATATATATATATATATATATATATATATATATATATATATACAGCAGGTTCTTATTAGTCATCCATTTTATACACATCATTGTATACATGTCAATCCCAATCTCCTAATAATTCATCACACACCCCCCACCCCCCACTGCTTTGCCCCCTTGGTGTCCATATGCTTGCTCTCTACATCTGTGTCTCAATTTCTGCCCTGCAAACCGGTTCATCTGTACCATTTTTCTAGGTTCCACATATATACGTTAATATATGACATTTGTTTTTCACTTTCTGACTTACTTCACTCTGTATGACAGTCTCTAGATCCATCCACATCTCAACAAATGACAAAATTTCATTCCTTTTTATGGCTGAGTAATATTCCATTGTACATATGTACAATATCTTCTTTATCCATTCATCTGTCGATGGACATTTAGATTGCTTCCATGACCTGGCTATTGTAAATAGTGCTGCAATGAACATTGGGGTGCATGTGTACTTTTGAATTATGGTTTTCTTTGGGTATACGCCCAGTAGTGGGAGTGCTGGATCATATGGTAATTCTATTTTTAGTTTTTAAGGAACCTCCATACTGTTCTCCATAGTGGCTGTATCAATTTACATTCCTACCAATAGTGCAAGAGTGTTCCCTTTTCTCCACACCTTCTCTAGCATTTGTTGCTTGTAGATTTTCTGATGATGCCCATTCTAACTGGTGTGAGGTGATACCTCAGTGTAGTTTTGATTTGCATTTCTCTAATAATTAATGATGTCGAGCACCTTTTCATGTGCTTCTTGGCCATCCATATGTCTTCTTTGGAGAAATGTCTATTTAGGTCTTCTGCCCATTTTTGGATTGGGTTTTTGTTTCTTTTAATATTGAGCTGCATGAGCTGTTTATATATTTTGGAGATTAAACCTTAGTCTGTTGATTCATTTGCAAATATTTTCTCCCATTCTGAGGGTTGTCTTTTCATCTTGTTTATGCTTTCCTTTATTGTGCAAAAGCTTGGAAGTTTCATTAGGTCCCATTTGTTTATTTCTGTTTTTATTTCCATTATTCTAGGAGGTGGATCAAAAAAGATCTTGTTGTGATTTATGTCAAAGAGTGTTCTTCCTATGTTTTTCTCTAAGTGTTTTATAGTGTCTTTTATAGGTCTTACATTTAGGTCTCTAATCCATTTTGAGTTTACTTTTGTGTATGGTGTTAGGGAGTGTTCTAATTTCATTCTTTTACACCTAGCTGTCCACTTTTCCCAGCACCACTTATTGAAGAGACTGTCTTCTCTCCATTGTATATCCTTGCTTCCTTTGTCATAGATTAGTTGACCATAGGTGCGTGGGTTTATCTTTGGGCTTGCTACCTTGTTCCATTGATCTATGTTTCTGTTTTTGTGCCAGTACCATATTATCTTGATTACTGTAGCTTTATAGTATAGCCTGAAGTCAGGGAGTCTGATTCCTCCAGCTCCATTTTTTTCCCTCAAGACTGCTTTGGCTATTCGGGGTCTTTTGTGTCTCCATACAAATTTTAAGGTTTTTTGTTCTAGTTCTGTAAAAAATGCCATTGGTAATTTGATAGGTATTGCGCTGAATCTGTAGACTGCTTTGGGTAGTGTAGTCACTTTCACAATGTTGATTCTTCCAATCCAAGAACATGGTATATCTCTCCATCTGTTGGTATCATCTTTAATTTCTTTCATCAGTGTCTTATAGTTTTCTGCATACAGGTCTTTTGTCTCCCTAGGTAGGTTTATTCCTAGGGATTTTATTCTTTTTGTTGCCATGGTAAATGGGAGTGTTGCCTTAATTTCTCTTTCAGATTTTTCATCATGAGTGTATAGGAATGCAAGAGATTTCTGTGCATTAATTTTGTATCCTGCTACTTTACCAAATTCATTTATTAGCTCTAGTAGTTTTCTGGTGGCATCTTTAGGATTCTCTATGTATAGTATCATATCATCTGCAAACAGTGACAGTTTTATTTGTATTCCTTTTATTTCTTTTTTTCTCTGATGGCCATGGCTAGGACTTCCAAAAGTATGTTGAATAATAGTGGTGAGAGTGGACATCCTTGTATTTTTCCTGATCTTAGAGGAAATGCTTTCAGTTTTTCACCATTGAGAATGATGTTTGCTGTGGGTATGTCATATATGGCCTTTATTATGTTGAGGTAGGTTCCCTCTATGCTCACTTTCTGGAGAGTTTTTATCATCAATTGTTGTTGAATTTTGTCAAAAGCTTTTTCTGCATCTATTGAGAGGATCATATGTTTTTTATTCTTCAATTTGTTAATATGGTGTATCACATTGATTGATTTGCATATATTGGAGAATCCTTGCATCCCTGGGATAAATCCCACTTCATCATGGTATATGATCCTTTTAATGTGTTGTTGGATTCTGTTTGCTAGTATTTTGTTGAGAATTTTTGCATCTGTATTCATCAGTGATATTTGTCTGGAAGTTTCTATTTTTGTAGTATCTTTGTCTGGTTTTAGTATCAGGGTGATGGTGGCCTTCAGAATTCATTTGGGAGTGTTCCTTCCTCTGTAAATTTTTGGAAGAGTTTCAGAAGAACGGGTGTTAGCTCTTCTCTAAATGTTTGATAGAATTCACCTGTGAAGCCATCTGGTCCTGGACTTTTGTTTGTTGGAAGATTTTTAATCACAGTTTCAATTTCATTGCTTGTGACCGGTCTGTTCATTTTTTCTATTTCTTCCTGGTTCAGTCCTGGAAGGTTATACCTTTCTAAGAATTTGTCCATTTCTTCCAGGCTGTCCATTTTACTGGCTTAGAGTTGTTTGTAGTAGTATCTTAGGATGCTTAGTATTCCTGCCGTGTCTGTTGTAACTTCTTTTTCATTTCTAATTTTATTGATTTGAGTCCTCTCCCTCTTTTTCATGATGAGTCTGGCTAATAGTTAATCAGTTTTGTTTATCTTCTCAAAGAACCAGCTTTTAGTTTTATTGATCTTTACTATTTTTTTTTGTTTGTTTCTATTTCATTTATTTCTGATCTGGTCATTACGATTTCTTTCCCTCTACTAACTTTGGGTTTTGTTTGTTCTTCTTTCTCTAGTTCCTTTAGGTGTAAGGTTAGATTGTTTATTTGAGATTTTTCTTGTTTCTTGAGGTAGGGTTGTATAGGTATAAACTTCCCTCTTAGATCTGCTTTTGCTACGTCCCATAGGTTTTTGATCATCATGTTTTCATTGTCATTTGTCTCTAGGTATTTTTTGATTTCCTCTTTGATTTCTTCAGTGATTTCTTGGTTATTTAGTAATGTATTGTTTAGCCTCCATGTGTTTGAGATTTTTACGTTGTTTCCCCTGTAATTCATTTCTAATCTCATAACGTTGCGGTTAGAAAAGATGCTTGATATGATTTCAATTTTCTTAAATTTACTGACACTTGATTTGTGACCCAAGATGTGATCTATCCTGGAGAATGTTCCGTGCACACTTGAGAGGAAAGTGTAATCTCTTGTTTTTGGATGGAATGTCCTATAAATATCAATTAAATCTCTCTGGTCTATTGTGGCATTTAAAGCTTCTGTTTCCTTATGTATTTTCATTTTGGATGATCTGTCTATTGGTGTAAGTGAGGTGTTAAAGTCTCCCATTATTTCTGTGTTACTGTCAATTTCCTCTTTTAGAGCTGTTAGCAGTTGCCTTATGTATTGAGGTGCTCCTATGTTGGGTGCATATATATTTATAATTGTTATATCTTCTTCTTGGATTGATCCCCTGATCATTATGTAGTGTCCTTCCTTGTCTCTTGTAACATTCTTTATTTTAAAGTCTATTTTATCTGATATGAGTATTGCTACTCAAGCTTTCTTTTGATTTCTATTTGCATGGAATATCTTTTTCCATCCCCTCACTTTCAGTCTGAATGCCCTAGGTCTGAAGTGAGTCTCTTGTATACAGCATATAGATGAGTCTTGTTTTTGTATCCATTCAGCAAGCCTGTGTCTTTTGGTTGGAGCATTTAATCCATTCATGTTTAGGGTAATTATCGATATGTATGTTCCTATGACCATTTTTTAAATTGTTTTGGGTTTGTTTTTGTAGGTCCTTTTCTTCTCTTATATTTCCCACTTAGAGAATTTTCTTTAGCATTTGTTGTAAAGCTGGGTTGGTGGTGCTGAATTCTTTTAACTTTTGCTTGTCTGTAAAGCTTTGATTTCTCCATCGAATCTGAATGAGATCTTTGCCGGCTAGAGTAATCTTGGTTGTAGGTTCTTCCCTTTCATCACTTTAAGTATACCATGCCACTCCCTTCTGGCTTGTAGAGTTTCTGTTGAGAAATCAGCTGTTAACCTTATGGGAGTTCCCTTGTATGATATTTGTCATTTTTCCCTTGCTGCTTTGAATAATTTTTCTTTGTCTTTAATTTTTGCCAATTCACTTACTATGTGTCTCAGCATGTTTCTCCTTGTGTTTATCCTGTATGGGACTCTCTGCACTTCCTGGTCTTGGGTGGCTATTTCCTTTCCCATGTTAGGGAATTTTCAACTATAATCTCTTCATATATTTTCTCTGGTTGTTTCTCTCTCTCTTCTCCTTCTGGGACCCCTAATGCGAATGTTGTTGCATTTAATGCTGTCCCAGAAGTCTCTTAGGCTGTCTTCATTTCTTTTCATTGTTTTTTCTTTATTCTGTTCTGCAGCAGTGAATTCCACCATTCTGTCTTCCAGGTCACTTATCCGTTCTTCTGCCTCAGTTAGTCTGCTATTGATTCCTTCTAGTGTAGTTTTCATTTCAGTTATTGTATTGTTCATTTCTGTTACTTTGTTCTTTAATTCATCTAGGTCTTTGTTAAACATTTCTTGCATCTTCTTGATCTTTGCCTCCATTCTTTTTCCAAGGTCCTGGATCATCTTCACTATCATTATTCTGAATTCATTTTCTGGAACGTTGCCTAACTCTACTTCATTTAGTTGTTTTTCTGGGGTTTTATCTTGTTCCTTCATCTGGTACATAGCCCTCTGCCTTTTCATCTTGTCTGTCTTTCTGTGAATGTGTTTTTTCCTCCACAGGCTGCAGTTTTTTAGTTCTTCTTGCTTCTGCTCTCTGCACTCTGGTCTGCATTTAATTTAAATTTAGTTTAGGTTTTGCATTTAGGTTTTACTATTAGTTTTAAATAATTGGCCACTTCCTCTCATAATCAGAACAGCTAGTGATAGTATTTAATCAACTCCAAAGGAGGATTGGAAGAGGAAAGATAACTCATCTTTATTGAGGATCTACTAGGTTCTATGCAGTTTACATTAATATTCTTCCTTTTTCCTCCCCCCTTCTGCTTTCTTTTGTTCTGTCTTCCTATCTTTCTCATTCTTCCTGTAGCTCAGACACTCATTGTCCCTCAAAATCGTGTCTCCCTTTATTCTTCAGTGGTAGAACAATTAATGCAAGCTGGAGACATTTGCCCCATATAAAGATGACTGTCTCTGGCCTTCCTTGCAACAGGGTTCTATGCCATGGGAGGGAATGGAAATGGTGTGGGAAGTGTGATACATCATTGGAGGTGGGATGCTGTGACCACTTCCTGCCTTCTTTCCTCCTTCTTCCCATGACTCAAATGAGGATATGATGGCCAGCACTAGAGAAACTATCTTGGACTTTGAAGCAGAAGCTGTGTGTTTAGGTTAATAAAACAAGGAGACAGAAGAAACTAGGGTCCTGGTAAGAATCTTCCTACTAGGCCGTGGTTCATGTGAGGAAAAAAAATCTTATTTGAAACACTTATTTTGACTTTTGGTCATGAACAGTAAACCTAATGCTAATACATCTCCATAATTTCATTCACATACTGTTGATTGATTCATTAATCCATTAAACATAGTGGCCTATAGATGAAAGAGGAGTAGCCACACAATGTGCATTTGTTGAAAATTGCCACACATGGATTTCTATTCCCTCTATTACTTTATAGTTGTGTGATCTTGAGAAAGTTTCTTGAAGAAAGAAACTTCATTCTCTGAATCTAAGTTTACTTATCTACAAAATGATAGGTTTCGACCAGTGGTTCTCAACTGGGGTCAAATATTTGTGCCAAAGCACTTTTGGCAATTTCTGGAGACATTTTGGTTGTCACACTTGAGTGGTAGGCAGCTACTGGCATCTAGTGTGTAGAGGCCAGGGTGTTCGTAAACATTGTACAATGCCTCCTACCACCTCCATGACAAAGGATTTTCTCGCTCAAAATGTCAATAGTGCTGCAGTTGAGAAACCCTGGCTTAAGCAATGTATCTTGATTCCTTTCTACACTCCAGTGATTTCTACAGGATTGAAATTTTTCATTAATTAAAATATATTTTTTGTGGTGAGTTTGACAGTAAGATAAAAACCCTAGACAATGAAACAAAAAAGGAAAATTTATATTGTAAATCCTGAGGTGGGGCAGTTGTCAAGTTTGGTTAAATCAGCAGGGCTTATTCTATTTTGTCTGTATAGCTTTGCTTTTACCATTTGTCCTAGGGTTTTGTCTGTTTTTTGTTTGTTTTATTACTTAAAATTTTTTTCTTAATAATTATGTTTTATTTTAATTATTTTATTTTACTTTATTTTATTTCATTTAATCTTCTTCTATCTTTCTTTCTTTTTTTATCCCTTTTATTCTGAGGCATGTGGAGGATAGGCTCTTGGTGCTCTAGCCAGGTGTCAGGACTGTGCCACTAGGTGGGAGAGCCAAGTTCAGGTCACTGGTCCACAAGAGACCTCCCAGCTCCAAGTAATATCAAACGGCAAAAATCTCCCAGAGATCTCCATCTCAATGCCAAGACCCAGCTCCACTCAATGACCAGCAAGCTACAGTGCAGGACACCCTATGCCAAGCAACTAGCAAGACAGGAACACAACCCCATCCATTAGCAGAGAGGCTGCCTAAAATCATAATAAGTCCACAGACACCCCAAAACACCCAACCAGACATGGACCTGCCCACCATAAAGACAAGATCCAGCCTTATACACCAGAACACAGGCACTAGTGCACTCCACCAGGAAGCCTACACAACCCACTGAACCAAATTTAGCCACTGGGACAGACGCCAAAAACAACGGGAACTAGGAACCAGCAGCCTGCAAAAAGGAGACCCCAAACACAGTAAGATAAGCAAAATGAGAAGACAGAAAAACACACAGCAGATGAAGGAACAAGTTAAAAACCCACCAGACCTACCAAATGAAGAGGAAAAAGGCAGTCTACCTGAACAAGAATTCAGAATAATGATAGTAAAGAAGATCCAAAATCTTGGAAATAGAATAGACAAAATGCAAGAAACTGTTAACAAGGACCTAGAAGAACTAAAGATGAAACAAGCAATGATGAACAACACAATAAATGAAACTAAAAATTCTCTGGAAGGGATCAATAGCAGAATAACTGAGGGAGAAGAACAGATAAGTGACCTGGAAGATAAAATATTTGAAATAACTACTAAAGAGCAGAATAAAGAATGAAAAGAATTGAGGACAATCTCAGAGACCTCTGGGACAACAACATTCGAATTATAAGGGTCCTGGAAGAAGAAGAAAAAAAAGGGACTGAGATAATATTTGAAGAGATAATAGTTGAAAAGTTCCCTAATACAGTAAAGGAAATAGTTAATCAAGTCCAGGAAGCACAGAGAGTCCCATACAGGAAAAATCGAAGGAGAAACATGCCAAGACATATATAAATCAAACTGTCAAAAATTAAATACATGGCTTCCCTGGTGGCGCAGTGGTTGAGAGTCCGCCTGCCAATGCAGGGGACACGGGTTTGTGCCCCGGTCCAGGAGGATCCCATATGCCATGGAGCAGCTGGGCCCATGAGGCATGGCCGCTGGGCCTGTGCATCCGGAGCCTGTGCTCTGCAATGGGAGAGGCCACAACAGTGAGAGGCCAGTGTACCGCAAAAAAAAAAAAAAAAAAAAAAATTAAATACAAAGAAAAAATATTAAAAGCAGCAAGGGAAAAACAAGAAAAAACACATAAGGGAATCCTTATGCAGTTAACAGCTGATCTTTCAGTAGAAGCTCTGCAAACCAGAAGGGAGTGGCAGGACATATTTAAAGTGATGAAGGAGAAAAAACTACAGTCAAGATTACTCTGACCAGCAAGGATCTCTTTCAGATTTGATGGAGAAATTAAAATCTTTACAGACAAGCAAAAGCTAAGAGAATTCAGCACCATCAAACCAGCTTTACAACAAATGCTTAAGGAACTACTCTAGGCAGGAAACACAAGAGAAGGAAAAAACCTACAATAATAAACCAAAAACAATTAACAAAATGGTAATAGGAACGTACATATCTATAATTACCTTAAATGTAAATGGATTATATTCTCCAACTAAAAGACATAGACTGGCAGAACGGATCCATAAACAAGACCCATATATATGCTCTCTACAAGAGACCTACTTCAGACCTAGGGACACATACAAACTGAAAGTGAGGGGATGGAAAAAACTATTACATGCAAATGGAAATCAAAAGAAAGCAGGAGTAGCAATTCTCCAAAATAGATTTTAAAGTAAAGACTATTACAAGAGACAAAGAAGGAAACTACATAATGATCAAGGGATCAATCCAAGAAGAAGATATAACAATTGTAAATATTTATGAACCCAACATAGGAGCACCTCAATACATAAGGCAGATGCTAACAGCCATAAAAGGGGAAATCGACAGTAACACCATCATAGTAGGGGACTTTAACACCCCACTTTCACCAATGGACAGATCATCCAAAATGAAAATAAATAAGGAAACACATGCTTTAAATGATACATTAAATAAGATGGACTTAATTGATATTTATAGGATATTCCATCCAAAAATAACAAAATACACTTTTTCTCAAGTGCTTATGGAACATTCTCCAGGATAGATCATATCTTGGGTCACAAATCAAGCCTTGGTAAATTTAAGAAAATTAAAATTGTATCAAGTATCTTTTCTGACCACAGCACTGTGGGACTAGGTATCAATAACAGGGCAAAATCTGTAAGAAATACAAACACATGGAGGCTAAACAACACACTACTTAATAACCAAGAGATCACTGAAGAAATCAAAGGGAAAATCAAAAAATACCTAGAAACAAATGACAATGGAGACATGATGACCCAAAACCTATGGATGCAGCAAAAGCAGTTCTAAGAGGGAAGTTAATAGCAATACAATCCTATGTTAAGAAACAAGAAACATCTCAAATAAACAACCTAACCTTTCACCTAAGCAATTAGAGAAAGAAGAACAAAAACACCCCAAAGTTAGCAGAAGGAAAGAAATCATAAAGATCAGATCAGAAATAAATGGAAAAGAAATGAAGGAAATGATAACAAAGATCAATAAAACTAAAAGCTGGTTCTTTGAGAAGATAAACAAAATTGACAAACCAAAACATAATTGACAAACCATTAGCCAGATTCATCAAGAAAAACAGGGAGAAGACTCAAATTAATAGAATTAGAAACGAAAAAGGAGAAGTAACAACTGAAACTGCAGAAATACAAAGGATCATGAAAGATTACCAAAAGCAACACTATGCCAATTAAATGGACAACTTGGAAGAAATGGACTAATTCTTAGAAAGTGCACAGCCTTCTGAGACTGAACCAGGAAGAAATAGAAAATATGAACAGACGAATCACAAGCACTGAAATTGGAACTGTGATTAAAAATCTTCCAACAGGAGGGAGGGGGAAGATGGCAGAAGAGTAAGACCCAGAGATCACCTTCCTCCCCACAAATACATCAGAAATACATCTACACGTGGAACAACTCCTACAAAACACCTACTAAACGCTGGCAGAAGACCTCAGACCTCCCAAAAGGCAAGAAACTCCCCACGTACATTGGTAGGGCAAAAGAAAAAAGAATAAACAGAGACAAAAGAATAGGGACAGGACCTGCACCAGTGGGAGAGAGCCGTGAAGGAGGAAAGGTTTCCACACACTAGAAGCCCCTTCCAGGGTGGAAGCTGCGGGTGCCTGAGGTGGGGGAGCTTCGGTGCCACGGAGGAGAGCACAGCAACAGTGGTGCGGAAGGCAAAACGGAGAGATTCCCGCACAGAGGATCGGTGCCAACCGGCACTCACCAGCCCGAGAGGCTTGTCTGCTCAACCGCCCGAGTGGGCGGGGCTGGCAGCTGAGGCTCGGGCTTTCAGAGCACAGGGAAAGGACTGGGGTTGTCAGCATGAACACAGCCTGCAGGGGCTTGGTGCACCACGGATAGCCGGGAGGGAGTCCGGGGAAAAGTCTGGACCTGCCGAAGAGGCAAGAGACTTTTTCTTCACTCTTTGTTTCCTGGTGCACGAGGACACGGGATTCAGAGTGCTGCTTAAAGGAGCTCCAGAGACGGGTGTGAGCCGCGGCTAACAGCGCGGACCCCAGAGACGGGCATGAGATGCTAAGGCTGCTGCTGCCACCACCAGGAAGGCTGCGTCTGAGCACAGGTCACTCTCCACACCTCGCTTCTGGGGAATCCTGTGCAGCCCACCACTGCCAGGGTCCCAGGATCCAGGGACAACTTCCACAGGAGAATGCACGGCGAGCATCAGGCTGGTGCAATGTCACGGCAGCCTCTGCTGACGCAGGCTCGCCCCGCATTCTGTACCCTTCCCTTCCCCCGGCCTGAGTGAGCCAGAGCCCCCGAATCAGCTGCTCCTTTAACCGTGTCTTTTGAGCGAAGAACAGAACCCCTCCGGCGACCTACATGCAGAGGCAGGGCCAAATCCAAAGCTGAGCCCCGGGATCTGTGCGAACAAAGAAGAGAAAGGGAAATCTCTCCCAGCAGCCTCAGGAGCAGTGGATTAAATCTCCACAATTAACTTGATGTACCCTGCATCTGTGGAATACCTGAATAAACAACAAATCATCCAAAATTGAGGAGGTGGACTTTGAGAGCAAGATTTATTATTTTTTCCACTTTTCCTCTTTTTGTGAGTGTGTATGTGTATGCTTCTGTGTGAGATATTGTCTGTATACCTTTGCTTTCACCATTTGTCCTAGCATTCTATCCATCCTTTTTTTTTCCTTTTTAAAAAGAATTTTTCTTAATAATTAATTTTTTATTTTAATACCTTTATTTTATTTTACCTTACTTTATTTTCTTTTCTTTATCCTCTTTCTCTCTTTCTTTCTTTTTCTTTCTTTCTTTCTTTCTTTCTTTCTTTCTTTCTTTCTTTCTTTCTTTCTTTCTTTCTTTCTGTCTTTCTTTCTTTCTTTCCTTCCTTCCTTCCTTCCTTCTTTCTTTCTACATTTTCTCCCTTTTATTCTGAGCTGTGTGTATGAAAGGCTCTTGGTGCTTCAGCCAGGAGTCAGTGCTGTGTCTCTGAGGTGGGAGAGCTAACTTCAGGACACTGGACCACAAGAGACCTCCCAGGTCCACATAATATCAAATGGCAAAAATCTCCCAGAAATCTCCATCTCAATGCTAAGACCCAGCTTAACTCAACAACGAGCAAGCTACAGTGCTGGAAACCCTATGCCAAACAACTAGAAAGACAGGAACACAACACCACCCATTAGCAGAAAGGCTGCCTAAAATCATAATAAGCCCACAGACACCCCAGAACACACCACCACACGTGGACCTGCCCCCTAGAGAGACAAGATCCAGCCTCATCCACCAGAACACAGGCACTAGTCCCCTCCACAAGGAAGCCTACACAACCCACTGAACAAACTTTACTACTGGGGACAGACACCAAAAACAATGGGAACTATGAACCTGAAGCCTGCAAAAAGGAGACCCCAAACACAGTAACATAAGCAAAATGAGAAGACAGAAAACCACATAGCAGATGAAGGAGCAAGATAAAAACCCACCAGACCTAACAAATGAAGAGGAAATAGGCAGTCTATCTGAAAAAGAATTCAGAATAATGAGAGTAAAGATGATCCAAAATCTTGGAAATACGATAGACAACATGCAAGAAACATTGAACAAGGACCTAGAAAAACTAAAGATGAAACAAGCAATGATGAACAACACAATAAATGAAATTAAAAATACTCTAGAAGGGATCAATAGCAGAATAACTGAGGTAGAAGAACGGATAAGTGACCTGGAAGATAAAGTAGTGGAAATAACTACTGCAAAGCAGAATAAAGAAAAAAGATTGAAAAGAACTGAGGACAGTCTCAGAGACCTCTGGGAAAAACATTAAATGCACCAACATTCGAATTATAAGAGTTCCAGAAGAAGTAGAGAAAAAGAAAGGGACTGAGAAAATATTTGAAGAGATTATAGTTGAAAACTTCCCTAATATGGGAAAGGAAATAGTTAATCAAGTCCAGGAAGCACAGAGGGTCCCATACAGGATAAATCCAAGGAGAAACACGCCAAGACCCATATTAATCAAACTGTCAAAAATTAAATACAGAGAAAACATATCAAAAGCAGCAAGGGAAAAACAGCAAATAACACACAAGGGAATCCCCATAAGGTTAACAGCTGATCTTTCAGCAGAAACTCTGCAAGCTAGAAGGGACTGGCAGGACATATTTAAAGTGATGAAGGAGAAAAACCTACAGCCAAGATTACTCTACCCAGCAAGGATCTCATTCAGATTTGATGGAGAAATTAAAACCTTTACAGAAAAGGAAAATCTGTGAGAGTTCAGCTCCACAAAACCAGCTTTACAACAAATGCTAAAGGATCTTCTCTAGGCAAGAAACACAAGAGAAGGAAAAGACCTACAATAACAAACCCAAAACAATTAAGAAAATGGGAATAGGAACATACATATTGATAATTACCTTAAACGTAAATGGACTAAATGCTCCCACCAAAAGACACAGACTGGCTGAATGGATACAAAAACAAGAGCCATATATATGCTGTCTACAAGAGACCCACTTCAGACCTAGAGACACATACAGACTGAAAGTGAGGGGATGGTAAAAGATATTCCATTCAAATGGAAACCAAAAGAAAGCTGGAGTAGCAGTTCTCATATCAGACAAAATAGAGTTTAAAATAAAGACTATTAGAAGAGACAAAGAAGGACACTACATAATGATCAAGGGATCAATCCAAGAAGAAGATATAACAATTGTAAATATTTATGCACCCAACATAGGAGCACCTCAATACATAAGGAAAATACTAACAGCCATAAAGGGGATATCAACAGCTACACATTCATAGTAGGGGACTTTAACACCCCACTTTCATCTGATTTGGACAGTTCATCCAAAATGAAAATAAATAACGAAACACAAACTATAAATGATACATTAAACAAGATGGACTTAACTGATATTTATAGGACATTCCATCCCAAAACAACAGAATACACATTCGTCTCAAGTGCTCATGGAACATTCTCCAGGATAGATCATATCTTGAGTCACAAATCAAGCCTTGGTTAACTTAAAAAAATTGAAATTGTATCAAGTATCTTTTCCGACCACAATGCTATGAGACTAGATATCAATTACAGGAAAAGATCTGTACAAAATACAAACACATAGAAAGTAAACAATACACCACTTAATAACGAAATGATAACTGAAGAAATCAAAGAGGAAATCAAAAAATACCTAGAAACAAATGACAATGGAGACACGACAACCCAAAACCTATGGGATTCAGCAAAAGCAGTTCTAAGAGGGAAGTTTATAACAATACAATCCTACGTTAAGAAACAGGAAACATCTCGAATAAACAACCGAACTTTGCACCTAATGCAATTAGAGAAAGAAGAACAAAAAAACCCCAATGTTAGCAGAAGGTAAGAAATCATAAAGATCAGATCAGAAATAAATGAAAAAGAAATGAAGGAAACAATAGCAAAGATCAATAAAACTAAAAGTTGGTTCTGTGAGAACAAAATTGATAAACCATTAGCCAGATTCATAAAGAAAAAAATGGAGAAGACTCAAATCAATAGCATTAGAAATGAAAAAAGTGAAGTAACAACTGACACTGCAAAAATACAAAAGATCATGAGAGATTACTACAAGCAGCTCTATGCCAATAAAATGGACAACCTGGAAGAAATGGACAAATTCTTAGAAATGCACAACCTGCAAAGACTGAATCAGGAAGAAATAGAAAATATGAACAGACCAATCAGAAGCACTGAAATTGAAACTGTGATTAAAAATCTTCCAACAGGGTTATCCTTGAGGCGCAGTGTTTGAGAATCTGCCTGCCAATGCAGGGGACATGGGTTCGAGCCCTGGTCTGGGAAGATCCCACATGCGGCGGAGCAACTAGTCCCATGAGCCACAACTACTGAGCCTGTGCATCTGGAGCCTGTGCTCTGAAACAAGAGAGGCAACAATAGTGAGAGGCCTGTGCACCACGATGAAGGGTGGCCCCCGCTTGCCACAACTGTAGAAAGCCCTCACACAGAAACACAGACCCAACACAGCCATAAATACCAAAAAAAAAAAAAAAAAAAAATCTTCCAACGAACAAAAGCCTCTGACCAGATGGCTTCACAGGCAAATTCTATCAAACATTTAGAAAAGAGCTAACACCTATTTTTCTCAAACTCTTCCAAAATATAGCAGAGGGAGGAACACTCCCAAACTCATTATACGAGGCCACCATCACACTGATACAAAAACCAGACAGGGAGGTCACAAAGAAAGAAAACTACAGGCCAATATCGGTGATGAATATAGATGCAAAAATCCTGAACAAAATACTAGCAAACAGAATCCAACAGCACATTAAGAGGATCATACTCCATGATCAAGTGGGGTTTATTCCAGGAGGGCAAGGATTCTTCAACATACTTAAATCAATCAATGTGATACAGCATATTAACAAATTGAAGGAGAAAAACCATATGGTCATCTCAATAGATGCAGAGAAAGCTTTTGACAAAATTCAACACCCATTTATGATAAAAACCCTCCAGAAAGTAGGCATAGAGGGAACTTTCCTCAACATAATAAAGACCATATATGACAAAACCACAGCCAACATCATCCTCAATGGTGAAAAACTGAAAACATTTCCACTAAGATCAGGAACAAGACAAGGTTGCCCACTCTCACCACTCTTATTCAACATAGTTTTGGAAGTTTTAGCCACAGCAATCAGAGAAGAAAAGGAAATAAGAGGAATCCAAATTGGAAAAGAAGAAGTAAAGCTGTCACTGTTTGCAGATGACATGATATTATACATAGAGAATCCTAAATATGCTGCAGAAAACTACTAGAGCTAATCAATGAATCTGGTAAAGTAGCAGGATACAAAATTAATGCACAGAAATCTCTGGCATTCCTATACACTAATGATGAAAAATCTGAAAGTGAAATCAAGAAAATACTCCCATTTACCATTGCAACAAAAAGAATAAAACATCTAGGAGTAAACCTACCTAAGGAGACAAAAGACCTGTATGCAGAAAATTATAAGACACTGATGAAAGAAATTAAAAATGCTACAAATAGATGGAGAGATATACCATGTTCTTGGATTGGAAGAATCAACATTGTGAAAATGTCTCTACTACCCAGAGTAATATACTTATTCAATGCAATCCCTATCAAACTACCACTGGCATTTTTCATAGAACTAGAACAAAAAATTTCACAATTTGTATGAAAACACAAAAGAAACCAAATAGCCAAAGCAATCTTGAGAACAAAAAACGGAGCAGGAGGAATCTGGCTCCCTGACTTCGGACTATACTATAAAGCTACAGTAATCAAGACAGTATGGTACTGGCACAAAACCAGAAAGATAGATCAATGGAACAGGACAGAAAGCCCAGAGATAAATCCATGCACATATGGTCACCTTATCTTTCATAAAGGAGGCAGGAATATACAGTGGAGAAAGGACAGCCTCTTCAATAAGTGGTGCTGGGAAAACTGGACAGGTCATGTAAAAGTATGAGATTAGATCACTCCCTAACACCATACATAAAAATAAACTCAAAATGGATTAAAGACCTAAATGTAAGGCCAGACACTATCAAGCTCTTAGAGGAAAACATAGGCAGGACACTCTATGACATAAATCACAGCAAGATCCTTTTTGACCCACCTCCTAGAGAAATGGAAATAAAAACAAAAGTAAACAAATCAGACCTAATTAATCTTTAAAGCTTTTGCACAGCAAAGGAAACCATACACAAGACCAAAAGACAACCCTCAGAATGGGAAAACATATTTGCAAATGAAGCAACTGACAAAGGATTAACCTCCAAAATTTACAAGCAGCTCATGCAGATGAATATTAAAAAAAACCAAACAACCCAATCCAAAAATAGGCAGAAGACCTAAATAAACATTTCTCCAAAGAAGACATACAGATTGCCAACAGACACATGAAAGAATGTTCAACATCAGTAATCATTACAGAAATGCACATCAAAACGACAATGAGATATCATCTCACACCCATCAGAATGGCCATCATCAAAAAATCTAGAAACAGTAAATGCTGGAGAGGATGTGGAGAAAAGGGAAACCTCTTGTACTGTTGGTGGGAATGTAAATTGATACAGCCACTATGGAGAACAGTATGTAAGTCCTTAGAAATCTAAAAATTGAACTACCATATGACCCAGCAAACTCACTACTGGGCATATACCCTGAGAAAACCATAATTCAAAAAGAGTCATGTACCAAAATGCTCATTGCAGCTCTATTTACAATAGCCAGTACATGGAAGCAACCTAAGTGTCCATCAACAGATGAATGGATAAAGAAGATGTGGCACATATATACAATGGAATATTACTCAGCCATAAAAAGAAATGAAATTGAGTTATTTGTTGTGAGGTGGATGGAGCTAGAGACTGTCATACAGAGTAAAGTAAGTCAGAAGGAGAAAAACAAATACCGTATGGTAACACATATGTATGGAATCTAAAAACAAACAAAAAAAATTGGTCATGAAGAACCTAGGGGCAAGACGGGAATAAATATGCAGACCTACTAGAGAATCGACTTGATGATATGGGAAGGGAAAGGGTAAGCTGGGACAAGTGAGAGAGTGGCATGGCCATATATACACTACCAAACATAAAATAGATATATAGTGGGAAGCAGCTTCATAGCAGAGGGATATCATCCCGGTGCTTTGTGACCACCTAGATGTGTGGGATAGGGAGGGTGGGAGGGAGGGAGATGCAAGAGGGAAGAGATATGGGGACATATGTGTATGTATAACTGATTCATTTGTTATAAAGTAGAAACTAACACACCATTGTAAAGCAATTATACTCCAATAAAGTTATTTAAAAAAAAACAAAAAGAAACAAAAAACTTCCTAGAAGTTAAAAAAAATGAAAAATAATGAATCACTGTAGTTTTTTCAATAAAGTCAAAGTTGAGACTGCTGCCTGGTTATTTTGACCTCATCTAACCAAGAGGATAAGATTGCTATACAGGCTGTGGCTTGTTTATTCTGATTATGAGGTAGAAATAAAATTTTGCTAATAGAGGCTGGAGGAACTATGATATTCAGGACATTATCTGGGGTGCCTCTTAGTTCTTCCATATACAGTATTAAACATTAATGGAAGATTATAGAAATCCAGTAAAAGCAAGGCCAATAAGTAAACAGAACCTTCACAAATAAATGTTTAGGTCAAACAGTGGGTAAAGAATATCAGCCTGCGGAGGTATTGGCTGGGGCAAAGAGAACATGACATAGGTCATTGATTAAGGAAGTTATAAATATCAAATGTAAGAAGTGTTTTAATTGTCTCTTTAAGTAATGGTGTAGCTAAGTGGGCTTATAACTAGATTAGAAAGGGAATTAATATTATCCAGGCACTTATTTGACTGAGTGGGGAAATGAATGTGTACTCAAATTTATGAAAGTTAACTGCGTTTTGTTGTGTTGAAACCCGGTACTGTGAAGGTTGCTGTGTGGAAGGTGAAATAGAGAAAGATCAGTGGGCATGAAAACGCATTGCTAGGAGTGAACTGTGCCAAGTGGTGGCTAGACACCACTCTCTCAGCTTCGTGCTAACCCTTCTGTACTCTTCCCTTGCCGACGAGGGTGGAAGGCTAGACTGTGTGTCTACAGATTCCCTTGCCAGTTGACTTCCTGTCAAGTTCAACCAATGGCAGATATTGGAGTGAGGCTGGAAATTAAGAGGAAGGGAGAGGCATTTTCTTGTAGTTTCTGGTGGTGCTTTATAACCTGGCAGTGGTGCCATCAGCAGAAAAAAATGGAGATGTTAGCAATGGTTACTAGCGGGCTGTGTGCATTGGCTCCAGATAAGGTAACTCACATCCAACTATGGCAATTTCAATGGGACAGAGATCATGGGTTCAGGGTGGTAGCAGACCCCTCTTTCTTCAGCTCTCTGGGAGCTAGCAGCCTCCTGCTACACTTGCCTTCTTCTTTTATTCCTCCAGATCTTCCATCTCCTTGTAACAGAATTTTTGCATTAAGTTCAGTTTTTAAAAGTACCTGGAATTTTCCTTATTGGATATGGATTGATATAGCCTCATACTGCTTTCAGCTTTCCCTCCTTTTCTTGTTAGGAGTGTTTAAGACTACTACAGAACAAGGTCAAAGTGATAGAGTGGAGAGGTATGGCACACATTTAGTCCCACCCAGCTCATTTTTTGGTTTCTTTCTAATCAGTTCTAGGTCTCTATCCCTTATTGCCTTATTACTTCTGCAGCCTGCTAAACAGAAACAAGCACCGTCTATTTGAGAGATGGATCGTTAATTCAAAGTACTCATAATCAGTGCTATGGGGTTTCTGAAATCGTCTTTTAAATGTTCTCTATATCTCTGGTTTAGGAGATGGAATTATTGCATTCTGCTTTTCTAGAAGCTTTCCCACATTGGCTTTTCAGAAATAAGTTTGCCAGATAATACACAGAATACCTAGTTAAATTTGAATTTCAGATACATATTGCATGGAACATACTTATAATTAAAAATATTATTATTTATATAAAATTCAAATTTAAATAGATGTCTTGTATATATATATATACATATATGTATACATAAGTGGGTATGTGTATATGTGTACACATATGTACCTTATACATATATATGTGTCTATATATGATTTTCTTTTATTTTGCTGAATCTGACAACTCTAGTTTAAGAAGTTGAAGAAAGAGTTTCTCTAAGAACTTCTTGTACTATAACAGTATTATATGAGGCTTTACAGGTACAGGTCTAAGAACAGTTTAAATGTGTATAATCTTCCAAAGATTAAAGATATTAAAGATAATAGACATGAAATTCCATGTTCCTTTTCTAGGTTTCTTCAGTCCAATGTGAAGTGGATGGCATGTAACACCTTAGGCCAATGGTTGTCGAAGTGTGGTCCCTGCCTAGCAACATCAGCATAACCTGGGAATTTGTTAAAAATAAACATGTTCAAGCCCTACTCAGACCTTCTGCATCAGAAACGTGTTTTAACAAACCATCCAGGAAACTCTAATGAAATCTGGAATTTGAGAACCACTGCCCTACTGTAGTCAAATATAGAGGACCTGTAATGTCACTTCCTATTTCTCTACCCATTTTGGAAGTTTTCATTTATGACTGTAGTATTTCCTACTATATCTGTGTCTAGTTCTGGAATATTTTTTATTATAGCTCTTTAGGCAGATACTATTAATTTATTTCCCAATACATTATTAGTCTCAGAGTATACTTCCAACTTTTCATCCCTAACTTTGGAATCTCAATAAAACTTACTTTCTCTAGAATATTGCTTTGCATTCTGAAGTATCCTTCCTTACAACCTATAATTTCTTCAGTTATACATTTTCTTCAGAGATGGATCAAAAAGGCCTAGGCTGATAGTGAATTAAAAGAACCTCATGTGTTAATGCTGGTTCTTGGTACCATAAATTTACACCTGAAAGCATTGAAATTCATTAGCCAAGGGGTCTCTATAATGGTAAAATTTAAGTCATTTTGTAGAAGGTAAGTTAAATAAATTATTTTGGTTAGGAAAGATTTAACAGTGGCCTGCAAATCACATTGAAACAAGTAACAGCTTATCATGTCTATGCATAAATTGTACTTTTGGTCTGTTGCCTTGGGGAAATCTGAAACATAAAATACTTGTGGCAAATCTATTTGGGTTGATTTGGAGATTCTGATAGACACTGTTTGAATTCACTGAGAAGGAATCTCATTTTCCCACAGGTAAACAATTCTTGAAATAAAGTCATTATAAATTAAAGTGTGGCTATTTACCATCAATACTCACCTCCTTAATTAGGTGTTGACTGGATCAATTGCAAGATAATATTGGGTCAGGTCAACATTAGAAAAAGAATGATGAAGGGTTGCTTGGCTACAGACCAGTTCTAATGAATAAAATTAAAGTGATTCCTCTTACTGCAGAAGCAGAATTCATGTTTCCAGGACAGATGCCTTGCCCAAGAGTCAGGAATGCTGGGCAAAGCATGGACTTAAGAATTGGTCTTGAAACATGTGGACAACTGATCAACCTCATTATTAATCTATGATTTAAGAAGGTGGGGAAACAGATTTTGAGAATTTAGGGAACTTTGCTAAGGTATGGGTATTTGAAGGTGGTTGTTAAAGTGGGTCAGATTAGGGGATATGAGGAACATTTAGACAAAGGATAAGGGATGTCCTGGGAGTTTTACAGTAATCAACAATATAGGGTGGAAATCAGTAAACTTTTCCTCTTAAGAGCCAGCTGGTAAATATTTTTGACTTTGTAGGTCAAGAGGCAAAGTTAAGGATATTATGTAGTTGCTTAAATAATCATTTAAAATGCAACCATTAAGATATGTAAGAAATATTCTTAGCTCCCAGGACGTACTAAACCAAGAGGCAGGTTATAACTTGCTGATTCCTGGTATAGATCATTATGGGATTAGGTCCTTCATTGGTTTTCAGGAATGGGAACATAATCAGTATATGATTATTGCTAAAGCTACTCCCACTATGGCTGTTTCTGCTGCTGTACCTATAATCTCCACTCCTACCTCTATTAACTCTCAGCAGCATGACTGAAATAAACAACACTAGGATTACAAGATTCCTTTAATATCATCATTCCCAGAACTGCCACCATTACCTACGATTTGAGAGCTTGCTTTTTTCTTGTACTTGCTAAGTACTGTAGAGTCATTAGCTCATTTATGGTTTACCATAATTCTATGAAGCTGGCAGTATTATTTCTATTGAAGAGTTGAGGAAAGTTTGACTTAGAAAAATTAAAGTCGTCTGGTATTTAAGCATCATGGGTACCAATGCAAATGCCATTCCCTTTTTCACATAATGTCATACCTAAAAGTCATATGGTCTTAGTTTTAATGCTTTCCCCCCTTTTCTAGAAGTTATTTATGCTTTAATTTCCTCTGTTCAGAAATGTTGTGGTGAGAAAGGCAAGCTACATAATTGGCTTTAAATGTTATGAGTCCTTGTGACTATTGGTGCATTGAAGTGTTCTGCCCTTTTTCTGACCTATGTTATGGTCTCTCCCAAATTGGTTGGCACTGGGCCTGAAATGACTGCCTTTATGTTAGTTTGATCTTTTGAAGTGAGTACTTGAGGTTTTAAATATTTAAAATCAATGGACAGTTTGAGAAACAGAGGACTGATCAAATGAGAGGTATGTGACCTCAATTTCTTCAATGTATTTGAAGTCGACTTTGTTTTCCTATAGGAAGATAAAAAAATATTGAAACTAAAATAGAAAAGTATACTTTTGCTGTAACCAGATAATGTGTTTGAGCTGCTTGACCTGTTTTGGAGAAAAGAAAGGCCTGAATAATATGATGAGATCTACAGAAGAGGAATATTCAAGCAGATAAGAAACAGTAGGACAACCTCTGCTAACAGTGTGCTATGTATATATTTCATATGCAGTTAAAAAAAACCAAAACAAAACAATGGAATAATACAGTTCGTATTCTTACAATTTACTTATCCCCTTAAACATTATTTTCTGGGCATCTTTTGATTTGTGAGCATCTCTATTAAAAGTCTAAGACTTTTTATTTTTTTTTACACAATGTTACATGATATGAATGTAATTATACCTATTTCTATATATATATATATTCTTTCTTGATATGTAGTTACTTAAAAAATTTTAATTATGCATATGATAAGATGTATTTGCAGCCATCTATGGTTATTTCCTTAGAACAATTTCCTACAGATTGAATTTCTGATTAGATCTTCAAAGTCAATAATTTCTTCAAGACTAATGTAGGAACTTTCCTTGAAGTTTAAAGGAAGTAATGCAAAAATACATCATTTATCTGGCTTAGTTGGGTGGGGGTCTGGGGGGTATTAGGGTGGGGTCAGAATGAGGTGTGGTAATAGTTAAATTTCCCAGGTAACGGAAAATTAATTTTCTAAGTTCTGACATTTTGTAAAACACTCACTGGTTTTGAGTCATCAGTATAATAAACATCCAGCTTCTTTCAATTATTCTGATTGTTCTTTACATTCTGTGTATAGCACATTGTATACACACACATCTGATACCTCAATAAATTATAGGGTGACAGCGTGTATGGCAAGAGGGGAATTTACCTCTGTGGATGCTTGGATTTGCTATATTTTGCACTGAAATAATTCCATAAAATGATAACAATGCTAATTAATGACATATATTTCTAGACTCTCTCCACTCTTACTGCTGCATTTTCTTATATCCATTAGAGCTTTAGACACATAAACAAATCATCATCTTTTAAAATTAAGTGGCTTTATGTGACAGGTATAAGTAATTTTGGTGAAATATGTGAGTGGGAAGTGTAGGTTTTTTTAAAGTAACTGATGAAATAGAAAAGTTATATGTAAACTGAGTTTTTAAAAAATGTTTTTAAAAACTGTTTTAATCTGTAAAATGTAACATATTTTAAATGTGCTAAAGAAAGTGGCTCTTTACAAAAGATTATTTGATAATCCTTTGTGATCATTAGATGTTTTCTCAGATCATTCCAATTCCAACATTCTTTGGAATTAAGAAGTTCCAGATGCAGAAGACTCTGACATTTCACAGATACTGCTCTAGTAAGTGATAGTTCTGTACACCTTGTGATCCTATCCTAGAGAGACACAAGGGAGAATCATTACATTTTCATTATGGGTATTTCCAGACTGATGGGATTTAATAAATCATGTGATTTGAAAGATGGACAAGTTAGTAAGGTAATGAACTTTTTTGGAAAAGCTTTTGCTTTTTTTTTTTTTTTTTTTTTTTTGCTTTTTTGGAAAAGATTGCTTTCCAGGAGTAAAAGTGAAGAGAAATCAAAAACATTGATCAAGAAGTCTGACATTGATTAGTTTGTCCTTCTACCAATTTTGGCTCAAATTCCTGACGTTTAATGGAAGATATTGTATAGGTCGTTAAATACTAGAGCCAGAAGTGGTCTTAGAAACCATTTAGTTCGATTCTCCCACTTTATAGATGATGCTGCTGAGGTCCAGGGATTTCCTGAAGGACATTGGTGAGCTGTGACAGACCTGGAATTAGATTCTAGAGCTCCTGTTTGTCAATCCAGAGCTCTTCCTACATGTTGGCTTTATGGTGGACACACAGTCAGCTGCGCAAACACTGGGTTTTGCTTTCACTGAAGGGCCATGTTGGATTGATCTCTCTTGATGCTGTTTGACTGGATAAGCTTTATTAATGGCCTCTTCTCTCTAAAGCCAGGTTTTACTCTGTGAAGGAAAAGACTGCATTACTTATCCCCTCCCATCTGCAATCCCCATTTTCTTTTTAATTTCTCTGCAAGCCAACTTTTGTTGGGGGCGTTTAATTTTCAGGCCCTGTCTGTGATTGAATCTATATGTCTTCCCTTCCACCACTTTTGCTTTTTGTCTGCTCCTACACATTCTCTTTATCTTCATTGTCATTAGATATTTGATTTGCTGGACTCTTTTCTCATTTGTAACCTATCACTCGATTTTATTATTTTCTTTCAGTCTCAGGCTTATTTTGAGTAATGTGTTTTTCTCGTACTATTTCTCCCAGGGAAATAAAGAGGAAATACAAGAGAGAGGAAGGAAACATCCTTTTTGTAAAGAGTGAAAAGCCAATCTCAGTTTGTCTGGCACTGTGTCTTCCTTTTTTTAATCTTCTTTATTTTGTAAATCATTTTAGGGTAAATGAAGAGTAATCTCCTAAATCGGGGGTTAAACTTGAAATCTCAGACATTTCCCATTTACTAAAGGCCTCCCTAATATACCATCTACCCACTTAAAAATACTACACAAGAGACTCACCAAAATAAATCAATAAATAAAATAAGAGGAATTTGTACTAATTAATTTACCACCTTTTATTGCCAATACCTCATTAAACTTATGACCATAATGTCAAGCTTATTAAATAACACATTAATTGATATATTCAGAGTAGAGCTATTTTTAAAAGAAATCATATTGAGAGATTGGCTGATTGTCTTGATATTTTGTTGTTCAAGATGTGTGTGGAAATAATTTCTGAGCCACACAAGGAGAGTAGTTCCATTGCTTTATGATGACATCTTGTTTTCTGACTCTCAGCCCCCATCATGATCTGATTGACCTTGACATGAGGGTGACCTCCAAATCATCTTGGAATATTTGTAAAAGTCAAACATATATGCACCAATGAGAACAAAGTTTTGCAGTCAGTGATATCAGTGATGGTCTGTAATGAAATTTGTTGTAGGTAATTATTAATAAGCTCTAAAGACACATATGTACCTGTGCATATGCTTCACCATGGCAAACATCTGTGGGACCATGTCTTCAGGAAGCAAATGTAAACCATCAGTTTAAGTGCACTTCTGAGAATGGCATAAAATAGATGAAAATCTTCACTTATACTTTATTCATTTTTTGAATGGAATAATGGCAGCTTATTTATTTCTATTTCTAAAGTTGCTTTTTGTAATGATTTTCAAAGTTCCAAACACATAGAATTTATTCAGAATTTTCATGTTGCCTCAAAAAATATTACCATCTTATTTTCAAACTCAATGTCAAAATAAATAGGTGGTTTCAGAATCCGTCTCTCCTTTTTTCTCTTCATTCCATCCATCATCTCTTTATCCCTTCATCCATTCCTTCCACCTCTTGGGCTGTCTAGGTGCTTCTATATTAAGTCCATGTCTTAACCCTACAGACGTACTAATCCAGATTTAATTTACTCAATTCAATTGCTTAAACCATACAACTTAGAATAATCCTCGAATCCTCTCCTTTTCTCGTATCTCATGTCCAACCATCAGTAAATTGTGCGGTTCTACTTCTGCAGGTTTTTCCACTGCAATCACAGTGATACACGCTATCATTATTTCTCACCTGGATTATCACAGTAGTCTCCTAAATCGTTTCCCTGCCTCTACACTTACCCACGATTGTTAGTATAGAGCCCAAAGTGAACCTTTTAGGATGTGAGTCAGCTCATGCCATGGCTTTTCTCCAGACCTGCCAGAGACGTCCCACATCACTCAGAGGAAAAGTCCTTGCAATGATATACGGGTCCTTATGTGATGCCTTCTCACTATTTCTCTAATCTTATCTTCCTACCACTCTTACCCTCTCTGGTTTCTCTGGTTTTTCTTGGACACATCAAACACGGCCCTGTCTTAGATCCTTTCCACATGTTATTTCTCTGCCTGGGATGATCTTATTCCAAATATATGCATGGCTGGAGGGAACATTTTCCTTAGGAGCTTCTCAATAATCACGTTATCAATGAAGCCTGCATTGAGGTGACCACCTCCTTAAAATACTATCAATCTCTGCTACACTGCCTGTTCCTGTGCTTTACTCCTCCACCACATAGCATGTATTATCTGAATCTATTTATTCATATACTGTCTGTCTCTCTCATGCCTCCTAGAATGTAAATTCCACTAGAGCAAGGATTTTTGTTCGGCACATAGACGGAGCGTAATAAATATTTATTGAAAGAATAACTAAATGCATAAAAGGAAAGATGTTAGTAAAGTGTTTAAAAACATATTTTGGTGTAAATATATGTAGGATCAAGTGGCTGTGTAATCATGGGAAAAGCACTCCTCAGCAAGAGGGTACAGTAATATCGATTTCATAGATCAGTTGTATGAATTAAATCATTCATTAGGTAAAGAGTTTGTCGAAGTATCTACCAGTAGCAAATGCTCACATAGAGTGATGCTACTCCTGCATCTCTTACTGCGCTTTGAATTTGCATCTTTACTTCAAGAATATCAGAGCACTGAACTCTCCTCTCAGAGGAGATGAACACACTTCCACCCACCCTCTTCCCTTCTCCAAGGACATCTTAATGGCATAACCACCTGTCATCTGGGCTCCCAAGTAGCATTGTGTTATTACAAAATTGTTGTCAGATATTTTATCTCTGTAATGTTCATCTCACTTTACTAAGCCATTGATTATAATCAATGAAGATACAACCTCTGACCTTGTTGGCTTTTTTGTCATTGAAATCAAATCAGGGAACAGTAAAACTAAAAGAAAATAAACCTTTAAAATGCATTTGAAGTCAACATCTTCAAGGAGAAACTTGAGTTTCTGGAATGAAGATATTTACTATCACTGCCAGATGAATAACTGCTTCTGTTTTGCATCTTTCTTTCTGAAGGAAACACGCAGAACCATCTTCAGTTCATATACCCCTGCAATTAAAGAGTTAAAGTTCTGTTAGCTAAAATTAAAAACTTTCAACCCTCTCTCAACGTTTGCGGTCATGTTATGTTTGTAGAGAGCAGTGGAGATTGGGCTTGGTAATTAGGAATGGTGCCGACATCTAAAGAGAAGAGTAAAGAAAAGGCAGAAACGTAATTTTTACCTAATAACCAGATCTTTGAATTGATTTACATTTGCTAAATATATTTTCCAGCTCAAATACACTTTACTACACTGGTGGACCCCCCATGTCAAAATAGGTCAGTATGATTGTTTGGGAAGGATATTGACAAACAATATTGACAGACACAACTACCCTAGAAAGAGCCAGTGCTTATTAAGTGCTAGCTCTGGATTAGGCAGAGTTTGATAAATGTTACATCAATAAAGCCTCACAGCAACCCAATGAGTTAGATGTTCTGTTATTTGTCATATTCTGCAGGTGCAAAAACAAAACAAACAAAAAAAAAAACAAGGCATAACAGGATAGTCTAACTAAGAAGGGGCAGAGTCTGGATTTCATACTGAACTTGCCTGCATAATAAGGCCTGGGCTTTTGCTCTAATGCCTTCCAACAGGAACTGAATCACTTTGTAAAACACATCTGATAGTAGATGGATTCACAATTTATTGGTGGCACAAAGAGGGTCAGTTGTTCAGAACTATTTCTTGATCCCACCTGTCAGTCAGCTCTGGTTTTGCCTTTGGATTAGTGGCTACCTCCTTAAGACACTTCCTGGTATGAACAGGTATGTGCTTCAATATCTCTTTTATTTTCTGTGATAAAAATAATCTTAACCTCTTAGTGGATTCCAACAGTAAACATTTATTTTATTCTTAGGATGTGCATGTGATTTGGTTGACTGAGGCAGGACTTGGTTGAGCCCAGCTGGACTTTAGACTTCTGGCTGAGTTCAGGTCTGTGTCTTCACTACCCGGAACATATCCTTCTCATGGTGGATCTCAGGAGTGTAAGAGAGAGAGCAGCAACATGGGATGCTTATACATCCTCAGTCCAGAGCTGGCCCACTGCCTCTTCTACCCACATGGCCAAAGCTAATTGCCATCAGTGGCATGGGAATATATTCTCCACCATAGTGGAGGCACTGCAATGTTGAAGGCATGATATATTATTCTAACACAAGGAGGGAATAAAGAATTGAGAATACTGTGGAAACAGTTTCTGAAAACAAAGCATTAATTCCAAAGCCCACACTCTTATGGCATGGCTTTATCTACCTAAAATGTAGGTGACAGCATTTATCTCATGGAGATCTAGTGAATATAAAATGAGACAATGTAGATATAAACTGCAGGGAATAATATCTGGCATAATAGACAATCAATGCTAGCTTTTATTATTGTTTTTCATGTTGCACTTTTATCATTTTTACATTATTAGCTCTTTCATGTCCTTTTGATTCATGTGACTAAACAGATTCTTGATCACTTGTTTTACTCTTAATAAAAATCATTAAATAAATATTTGTTAAACTGCTACTCTGGGTTTGCCTTGCCCATTAGCAGCTAAATCTATCTGATTTTCATCTGCTTGCTTGCCTAGTTTCTGAGCATCTGCATATTTGGATTCCTGGTAGCATATGATTTCTTCTCTAACGTTCTATGGTTAGTTTAATTTCTTACCATGGCTTTGCCTGAATGGATGTGAGTGGCTTTTGATGGCATGTGATTCATTTTGATTTCTATTAAATCTGGGAATATTGATTATTCATAACTTTCTGAATCTCATAATCAAATTTTCCACTTCTCTATCGTTTAAACCTCTTTCCATTGCAAGCCAAAGAAAACCCAAGGCAAACTGGCTTAAGCAAAAGGTGAGCTTATCTGAAAATTCCTGCGGTAAAGACAGGTCTCAGGAACAGTTTACTGCAGAATTCAGTTTCTCTCTCTTCCTCTTCCTGACTTTTATCTTGCTGACCCGGCTCTATTCTCATTTGGATTAAATTTTGGCCCTTTGAAGCAAGGCAGCCTCAACAGCAATGTATTAATACTATCGGTTAAGTTGCTCTTCCCTAGAAGTTTCTGCTCAAAGTTCATTGCATATTTTTAGTTCTACTGGGAAACAAGTCTATCTCTGAACTGATAAACATGGATTGGAAAAATATTCCTGTTGGCTTAAGGCTAAGTCACATGTTGCACTCCAGGAATTGA
The DNA here is from genome assembly GCF_963455315.2 of Globicephala melas. NCBI lineage: Eukaryota > Metazoa > Chordata > Mammalia > Artiodactyla > Delphinidae > Globicephala > Globicephala melas. The sequence goes on along the minus strand of NC_083320.1, from coordinate 101,089,737 downwards.
GGACTGATTCAGTCTTATCTCCGCTCATGGGCTAAAAGTGGGGGAAGGGTGGTTCTCAAAAATTAACATTGGGAGACAACAACAACAAATAAACAAAAAAAGTTTACTATACCTCTGTTTTTAGTTTCTCTATCATTTCTAAAGCATTCAATCTAAACAGTGCTCACTAAGGTAAAAATTCAGCAAATACCAAGTAAATTCATCTGTATAGACAGAGGTGGGTTTTATGGCCCATCTACTCCAATCCCCAACAGTAAATCTTGTTGGATGACTGAGATTGCCTACAATCATTTATTCCACTGCACAGAAAATTTAGATTTTGTCTTTGGGGGTTTATGGACCCGAGTGCTAAATGAACAGTCTTCAATTTCTACAGAGATTTAAAATCTGGTAAATAACTTATTTTTGACTGACTGCGCTAACAACAGGACAGGTTGTAGAACATTGTAATTATTCCATGTCTGTTTCTCAAAGAGTTACTTGACCTTCAGCTTTTAGTAGTTTATGGAAAATATCATCTTCCTCATTCCCTTGATCCCTTACACTCCAATGAGCTATTTATATATTATGGTGACTTTTCAGTATCTATTGCTGATCATGATGATACTGATGTTAAAATATGTATGTCATATTACATGTTACTGAGCACTTTATCGGCTACTTTTTATTTAAATCTTGTAAAAATTCTGGCAGGCAAGTGTTATCAATTAGAAATTGAGGTCATGTTAAACTTGTAAAAAGCCATATAAGGACTGAAAGGTTTAGGTTATCTGACCTCATTTCAATATTCTTTCCACTGGCATGACTCTGCAGCTTTAAAAACCTCATCCCTCCCAGGGGCCTTAAGGAGAAGAAATAGAGGCTTATAGACATTTTGCAGAATCACGATTAGTGGAATAGGAAACATCCTCCCCAAAAGTCCCCAACAAAACAAGTTTTGTCTTTGACGTGGGTTTTATTTGAACCAGTTCTATCTTCAAATGAGAGAGAATAAATAAAACTGCCTAGTTCACAAAAGGAAGGACACAGATGTACTTATATTTCAGAAGTTTGAAAGGGTTATGTGGAGGTTCTAAACATTCTCTGCTTTTTATATTCACCGTTAATGTACTGTTAGATTCTACCTTAGGAATTTTGTCATACATTAAAAATCATAGGCTCTGTAATTATTATATAACTCATCCTGAAAAACTACAATGCTAGATAATATATTATTATAACCATGTATTATCTAGTCTTGCTTGACTAGACCAGAACCAGTAAATTATTTTCAATACCATTAAAAGGTACATACTTCCAGTTAAATAAGTACTAGGAATGTAATGTACAACATGATGACTGTAGTTAACACTGAAGATAATATGGTATATTTGAAAGTTGCAAAGAGAGTAAATCTCCAATGTTCTGAATGCAAGGAAAAAAAATTTATTGTAACTATAAGAGAAGATGAATATTAACTAAACTGATGTGGTAATCTTTCCTCAATATATGTTTGTTAAGTCATTATGCCATACACCTTAAACTAATACAAAACTGTAAGTCAATTATATCTCAATAAAAGTGAAAAAATATGTAAGTGATAAGTAAGTAAGTAAGGGAGATGAAGAGGTCTTGTATCAGAACACAGAGAGACGCAAATTGTGTGCAGAGACACACCTTTCCTTTCCACCCTACAAAGAACCTCTTATAACCGGTCTGTCTTCTATTCACCACTCTGCTGGTCTGCGGGCCAGCCTCCATCCCTCAGGCTGTAGTCAGGCAGCCAGCCAGGGCTTTCTGTGTGTGCCCACTCTCAAATGGCTATCTTTACCTGAGGCCAGAGAAAGGTGAGGTTAGCATTCTGTTGTGGTATCAGGAACCCCAGGAGAACTCCAATAACCTCCCTCTTTGCCCCAAATCCCCCTCAGGTCTCTGGCTAGTGCCTGCTTTCAGAACTTCATCACACAAGACCTCCAGTGCTTCAGGGCTGTGTCTAAAATCCAAACTAAACAAATCACTTCTCTGTTAGACCCTTCAGTGGTCCCTGCTCACATACAAGATCAATGTCAAACTCCTGGCCTGGGCTACTAGGGCCTTTTCATCAGCCTGTGTTTTAGTCTCACCTACTGTTGCTGTCCAGACCCGAGTATCTTCTAGCCACAACCACTAGTCTTGTCTGGAGGTGCTCTTCTCTCTGGTGAGCTGCTTTTTTCTCAGCTCAAGAATAATTTCCCATGCTACTCCCTGTCCTCAGTGTCAGCTGGTAAGCAGCAACTCATTCTTTGTGACTTGACTCACCCATCACCTTTGTGCAGCAGATTTTTTGACTCACTCATTCTTTTGTATGTAGATCTTCTTCCTCTTTCCTGCATACTTCCAGTTATTTCATGACCCACCACTTGTCTATACAGGACAGAGTTTCATGAGACTCAGAGCAAGGACTGTGTTTTTCTTGTTTGCCATCATATCGCTAGTGCTTTGCACAGGACCTAGTACAAAGTAAGCTCTTAATAAATTTAGGTTGAATAAATAAATGGTGAACAAACAATAAATGCTAACATGAGGTACTATTTGAATCAGTGTAAACTGATAGTTTTAGTTAATTCAAGTAAAAAATAACAATATGTGTTATTTTGCCTAAAATATCATGAATCCCAAATTCACTACAATCGAATAAAATTTGAGAAACCCTGGTCTAGGCAGGAGAGTAAGGGTCTGAGTTTGGAGGCATTAGCACTGTTTGGAAGTGAGGAATGAATACATGTGAAGATGAGGAGCGTCAGCCTGGAACCCACCTCCCTGTCTACTGGCTTGTGATGTCTTTGAGGACAGTGACTACATCTGACCTGGTTCTTTGGACTTCAGTGCCTGCTATAGCACCTAGTACCAATATTGCAACCCATACTAGATTTGCCTCCTTATGTACGGTTAATGTTCAGAAATATTGATATTAATCAGTCTTCAGATTTTCTTTATTTTTAACCATTCTATTCTCCCTCTGACATGAGATTCTTTATGCTTCCAACCTCAACCTCTATCAAGTGCATTTTCTTACCTGTTCTCACTTCCTGCCTATGAAAATCCTGAATGTGAACAATTTTCCTTCTCCCAAAAGAAATTTATGAAACATATGTGATTGGGCCAGAGACAAGGATCTTCATACCTACTAATGAATTTTTTAGGTCCCTTTGGATTCTAGAATGTTTATGCTAGCTTGTCCAGACTTTGAGACATTGCCTTGTCATAATTTACACATCTACATCCTCCTAATTTCAGGCTATCCAACTATTTTCAACCATTATTTACCATGATTCTAATACAACCTCCAGGTCTACATAATGCCACACTCTCCCTCTCTTCCAACTCTCAGTGTAGAGGTTTCCTCACTATGGATTTGTGATCCACAGTTGCTCATGGCCTCAGATGTGACAGAAGAAAAAAAAGAGGAGTAGGCTCATTGCCATACCCTCAAGCTCCGTCAAGGCCTTTGACTAGGATGGATTCCCTTTGAATCTAAAATCGTCATTCTCCTGCTGCATTTGTGGCTGGGCAAATAGGCTTGCCTAGCTTTGGAACCAACCTTTGCAAACACATTGACTCATTATTTATTTTCTTATAAGAAAGTTTTCCTAAGATGACTCACTTCTCGAGAGAGAGGCTCTCAGATGGAGTCCTTGGTAGTAAGATTGGTGTGAGCCCCAGGGTCCTGAGGAGCTGGTTTATCTTCTTTGTGTCTCTGACTGCCATCTTGAAAACTTTTTGGTTCTTACAGTTTAGTTAACATTTCCTAAGTGTCTCCCATGAACCAGGTGCTTTGGATACCAAGGTGAATAAGACACAGTCTGTACCTCTGGATCTCATGTAAAGAGTCAGAGAGGCAAATGTAGGGTTTTAACATAATATGGTGAGTGTTCAGTGATACAGGTGAGTAGAAGCTGGTATAGAAACACAGTGAAGAGTCATTTTGTCTAACTCAACAATTCTCAAATCTTAATGTGCATCAGAATCATTTAGAGGGCTGGCTAAAGCACTATGGAATCCATCCTCAGAGTGTCTGATTTAGGTGGTCTGGGGCTGGGTCCAAGAGTTTGCATTTCTGATGAACTCCCAGGTAATATTGCTGCTGCTGCTGCTGCTGCTGCTGCTGCTTCTGCTGCAGGAACCGTGCTTTGAGGGCCAGTGGCCTATGCTTAGGGGCACTGACAATGCTTTATGGAAGAAGTAGTGCCAAGGAAGTTGAAAAGGATAAGTGAAACACCAAGGGAGGAATTCCAATAAAGGAAAGAGCAGGTACAAAGTCACAGAGTAATGAACAGGGCACAAATGCTTCTGGACAATACAAAGAACAGGAGATGAGGCAGGGGCCTTTGGAAGTAAGATAAATTAAATAAATCAATGAGCTGTGGGATTTTTTTTCCCTGGCATCCAGGGCTGGAGTTGTTACTGTAACATTTCAAATCTGTACAACCTGTAAAGAATCACACAAATGCCAAAAATTATGGGTAATTCTTCCCTCTTGGGCCACATTCAGAGACTGGTCTTATTTAATGTACTTCTGAAAGGTGAGAGCTTGTAAGACTATTTTAAGCAGGCTGGAAAAATTTGACATACAATGATTACAGGCTACATGAAAATGATGTCGAAATTCAACAATATTCTGTACAGTACCTGTCAGAAACAGAGTTTTGAAAATGCTGTGTGGTAGAATTCAAGAAGTCTGTTCTATTGAGTGTCAATGTGAGCCTTAAGCATACTTTTGTTTGCCATTTCTAGTTATACCATCAAATTCTTTTAATTTCTTGGCTTAAATTTGTGCAATTAATTAACACAAATAAAATTCGAGCTTCCATTTATATAAAGAGAGAAAAATCCTGGTAATATCAATGGAGTAAGAGTTTTTGTTCCATATACTTTGAGTTTTTATTTGTGTTAATATTTTTAATAATAAAATATATCACAGAAAAGGCATGCACAGAGAATAGGCATAATTTAAAGACTATTAATAGTATGAATCCCATTATCCATTTTACCAGTATCTTTGAGACTTCCAATATATCTCTCCCCAGTCATATCTCTTTCATCCCTCCCAAAGGTAACAGCAAGCCTTATTTTTATTTAATAATCTTTATTTTTATTAAAGCTTTGCCACATGTGTATTTATAAACTATATATTTTCTAGTTCTGCCTTTTGAAATGTAAACAAATGGAACTTTACTATGTGTGTTCTTAGGTCCTTCTCACTTTTTGCTTAACATAATGCTGTTGAGAATTGGCTGTGTAGTTATGTAGCCACAGGTCATTCAATTTCATGGCTGTAGGATATTCCATTGAATGTATAATCACAATGTATTTGTCCAACTACCTTTAATAAACATTAGGTGTTTTCCAGCTGTGTGGGTGTTTCATCACAAGAAAGGCTGTTATGAGCATTGGGTGTGCCTAGCTGAGTTGTAGGGCATGTGTATGTTTAGCTTTATTAGATAATATTACTTTCTTTTTGAAATCATTTGTTACAAATTTTTCATTTTCTTCAGAAGTGTGCTTTGGTAGACTTATTATTTTTTTGTCAAACAAGAAAGGTGTTTCCCTGATTAATAATGAAGTAGATCATTTACATTTATATCTTTATTCATGCTTTGTCTTTAAAACTCTTTGTCCACATCTTGTGTCCTTTTTTATTTAGGTTGACTGTATTTTGATTCATAGGATTTTAAAAAGCCTAGACAGTCATCCTTTGTCAGTTATATCTGTTCCAAATAGCTTTTCTCAGTTGTGGCTTCTTTATATATTTCCTTTTGATAAGCAGAATTTCTCATATTTTATATAGTTGAAAGTATCAAACTCTGCCTTTATGGTTTATACTTTTTAAGCACAAGATCATCCAAAACTGTTTTAGATTTTCTTCTAAAAATTTTTTTTGGATATCATGTTTTTCTCTTCACTTTTTTTTTTTTTTTTGTGGTACACGGGCCTCTCACTGTTGTGGTCTCTCCCGTTGCGGAGCACAGGATCCGGACACGCAGGCTCAGTGGCCATGGCTCATGGGCCTAGCCGCTCCATGGCATGTGGGATCTTCCCAGACTGGGGCACGAACCTGTGTCCCCTGCATCAGCAGGCGGACTCTCAACCACTGTGCCACCAGGGAAGCCCTTCCCTTCACTTTTAAGTGTTCATTACATTTGGAATTTGTGTGCGCCCGCGTGTGTGTAGATATATGAAACAAATGACCTATTATTATATTTATGGGTAATCAATTGTTTCTATGCTATACCCAATGATCTCTAATTTTGGCTTAATTTACATATACCTGTTTTTTCCATTTCTGGAGTCTTTTCAGTCTCCTTGATGAATTGTGTGCCACCACCACATGTCTTCAGTTATTTTAGTTTTAAAGCAAAGTGATATCATTCAAAGCAATTCCTATGCATGGTTATTCTTTTCCAGGAATGTATTTGGTATTTTAGACACTTTTGTCTTCCATGTACATTTTAGAGGGGCTTTTCAAATCTTACTAAAATCAGGTTGCAATTTTGTTGAGGATTTCTTTGAACCTGTAGATAACTTGGGAAAAATTGGCATTTTGCAATATTGAGTTTTCACAACTATAAACATAGTATAGTTTTCTGTTTATTTCACTTTAAAAAATACTTTTAAATTAAGTTTTATAAATTTTGCAATGTCTGTATCTTTTGTTTTTTTGCACTTATTGTTAGGTTACTTATATTTTGTTTCAATAATATATGGTATCTTTTTTAAATTCAGTTTTGAGGAGTTTATTGTTAGTGTGTACAAATGCAATAGGCTTTTCTACATTGATCTTATATCTGGAAATTTTTTTTTAAAAGCTCTCTTTTTTAAAAAATTAATTATATATTTTTTATTTCTGGCTGCACTGGGTCTTCGTTGCCATGCACGGGCTTTCTCTAGTTGCGGTGAGCGGGGGCTACTCTTCGTTGCGGTGTGCAGGCTTCTCATTGCGGTGGCTTCTCTTGTTGTGGAGTGCGGGCTGTAGGCGCACGGACTTCAGTAGTTGTGGTGCATGGGCTTAGTTGTTCCATGGCATGTGGGATCCTCCTGGACCAGGGATTGAACCGGTGTGCCCTGCATTGGCAGGCGGATTCTTAACCACTTAAGCCACCATAGAAGCCCTGGAAAATTTCTTAAATGATTTTTATTTATTCTTGTTATTTGTTGTTGAAATTGATTCAATTTACTACACAGAGAGTCATGCATTCTGTGACTAAAAACAAACACCGTTCTTCCTTTCTAATCCCTGTTTCTAATCCTTGTTTCTCTTACCTGTTTTATTGTGCTGACTGCGACCTCTATATTTACATGTAGTAGAATTCTCACTTTGAACTTAGATATCATTTATCAAGTGCATCAGTTAGGATAACCTTAGCTGCTAAAACAACGTCAAAATTTAATCTGTTTAAAGATAGGAGTTTATTTCTTGATCTTGAGAAAGCTAGTTCTGTTTGCTAGTTGTGGTGGTAGGTGTTTTGCTACACATTTCATAACTCCTATCTTGTGGGTCTTGATCCTCACGGCCAGCCAGTTCAGTAAACAGGTAGGTAGAGAACGACAGTGCATAAATCACAAGAGAGGTTTTCGTGGTCCAAGCCTGGAAGTATGCACATTTCTTCCTCTCTTAATCTAACGGCCAGAATTCTGTCACATGATCACATCCAGCAGCAAGAGAGGCTACACAGATAATCTCATTCTCTGCTGGGATAAGCAGAGACCAAGGAGGCTGAAAAGTCAGATTGATGTTTGTAGTAGCCATTTAAGGAAGTTACTTTCTATTCTGAGTTTGCTTATTGTGTTTATTTAGAAAATCATATGATTTTTCTTTTAAAATCTAATATGATTTAATATGCTAATTTGAAAAATTACTCTAATGCACTTTCTAATATTGGAAGTGATTTTATATTTATGGAATAAACCCACTTAGTTACATTGTACTTAACTTAAAACAATAGAAAGTCATGTCTGCATTTTATTTGTTAATGTTTTATTTGGAATTTTTGTTGTCTATAATCAGGAGTGAGATTGACCGATAAGATTACTTTCTCATTAATATCTTTGTTTGATTTTGTTACCAAGGATAAATTAGACTCACAAAATTATCTGAGGATTGTTTCATTTCATTATTTTCACAATGGAGCTTATCTAATTTTGGGATTATCAATTCCTTGATTATGAGACAGAATTCATAAGATTTTTGAATGTGTGGTAGAACTTATCAAGAAAATTCGCTAGGCCTATTTCTTCTTGTGCAACAATTTGTGATTCATAATTTTCAGGGGATTAATTCATTTCATCTAAGTCTTTGCATTTGTTGTCAAAATGTTTCTTATGATGAATTCTCATTGCCTTTTTAACTCTGCTGTGTTTGTACTTACAGTTTTCTTGCATTTCTTATATTCTTTGGGGGATGATTCTCTTTCTGTCTGTATATCTCTTATCTATTTTTAAAAGTACTTCTGGAAGTTTATTTTATTTGGTTTTTAAAAGAATAAACTTTTATACTTGTTCTCTCTTGCTTGTTTGTTTCTTTAATTCATTAATTTTGGCTGATGTTTTTTCTTCCTTTTGTCATTCTGGGATTTGTTCTTGCTGTCTTCAGTTTGCTCTTGTTTATCAATTTGGATTTTTTTTAGTTCATTACTTTTTTACAGTCTTCTTTAATAGAGAAATCTTTGCCAAACATGGGGTTATAGAGATATTATTTTATATTATCTTTTGAAGATTTTGTTATTTTGCTTTTCACAGTATTTAATTCTACAATCCAGCAGAAATGCATTTTTTATTATGATGTTAAGTGGGATTTGAGTCATTCTTTTTCATATGGCTATCCACTCAAACAAAAATAATTTATTTTTAAGCTTGCCTTTTCATTATTCTGCTACAGTGCCACTTTTTCAGGGCTCAAATATCCATAAAAGTGTGGGTCTCCCTCCTATTTCTGTTTGTATTTCTTTGTACCAAATCATTTTAATTAATATATCTTTAAAAGAAGACTTTCTCTCTGGTAGGGTAAGTTCTCCAAATCAATTCTTCCTCAAGATATTTGGGCTCTATTTGACCCATTGAGTTTCCATAAAAAATGTTAAAAGCAGAGAGACCTTCAAGATGGTGAAGGAGTAAGATGTAGAGATCACCTTCCTCCCCACAAATACATCAGAAATACAACTACATGTGGAACAACTCCTGTAGCACAACTACTGAATGCTGACAGAAGACCTCAGACTTCCCAAAAGGCAAGAAACTCCCCACATACTTTGGTAGGGCAAAAGAAAAAAGAAGAAACAGAGACAGAAGAATAGGGACAGGACCTGCACCTCTGGGAGGGAGCGGTGAAGGAGGAAAACTTTCCACACACTAGGAAAGCCCTTCACTGGTGGAGACAGGGATGGCGGGGGGGAAGCTTCAGAGCCATGGAGGAGAGCACAGCAACAGTGATGCAGAGGGCAAAATGGAGAGATTCCCACACAGCGGATCAGTGCTGATCAGCACTCACCAGCCCAAGAGGCTTGTCTGCTCACCCGCCGGGGCGGGCGGGGGCTGGGAGCTGAGGCTCGGGCTTCGGAGGTCTGATCCCAGGGAGAGGACTGGGGTTGGCTGTGTAAACACAGCCTGATGGGGGCTAGTGCACCACAGCTAGCTGGGAGGGAGTTCAGGAAAATGTCTAGACCTGCCTAAGAGGCAAGAGACCATTGTTTTGGGGTGCGTGAGGAGAGGGGATTCAGAGCACTGCCTAAACAAGCTCCAGAGAGAGGCATGAGCCACAGCCATCAGCAGGGACCCCAGAGATGGGCATGAAAGGCTAAGGCTGTTGCTGCAGCCACCAAGAATCCTGTGCACAAACACAGGTCACTATCCACACCTCCCTTCCTGGGTGCCTATGCAGCCCACCACTGCCAGGTTCCTATGATCCAGGGACAGCTTCCCGGGAAGAACACACTTAGTGCCTCAGGCTGGTGCAATGTCAAGCTGACCTCTGCCACCACAGGCTTGCCCTGCATTCTGTAACCCTCCCGCCCCCACACCCCGCCTGAATGAGCCAGAGCCCCCTAATCAGCTGCTATTTTAACCCCGTACTGTCTAAGCGAAGAACAGATGCCCTCAGGCAACCTACAAACAGAGGTGGGACCAGGTACAAAGCTGAACCCCGGGAGCTGTGTGAACAAAGAGAAAGGGAAATTTCTCCCAACAGCCTCAGGAGCAGTGGATTAAATCTCCACAATCAACTTGATGTACCCTGCATCTGTGGAATACCTGAATAGACAATGAATAATCCCAAAATTGAGGTGGTGGAATTTGGGAGCAACTGTAGGCTTCGGGTTTGCTTTCTGCATCTAATTTGTTCCTGGTTTTATGTTTATCTTAGTTTACTATTTAGAGTTTATTATCATTGGTAGATTTGTTTATTGATTCAGTTGCTCTCTTCCACCTTTATATATCTATATGTGTGTGTGTGTGTGTGTGTTTCCTTTTTCTCTTTTTGTGAGTATATGTATGCTTCTTTGTATGATTATATCTGCAGAGATTTGCTTTTACCATATGTCCTAGGGTTCTACCTGTCCTTTTTTTTATTATTTTTTTATGGCTTTTAGTGCTTGTTATCACTGGTGGATTTGGTTTTTTGGTTGGTTGCTCTCTTCTTTCTTTCTTTTTATTCTCTTTTTTTACACTATTTTTCATTTTTTAATTTTTAATAAGTATTTTTTTATTTTAATAATCTTTCTTTCCCTTTCTTTCTTTCTTTCTTTCTTTCTTTCTTTCTTTCTTTCTTTCTTTCTTCCTCTTGTTTCTTCTGAGGCATGTGACTGACAGGGTCTTGCTGCTCCAGCCAAGTGTCAGGCTTGTGCCTCTGAGGTGAGAGAACCAAGTTCAGGACATTGGTCCGCTAGAGACTTCCCAGATTCATGTAATATCAAATGGCGAAAACTCTCCCAGAGATCTCCATCTCAAGGTTAAGACCTAGCTCCACTCAACGAACAGTAAGCTACAGTGCTGGGCACCCTATGCCAAACAACTAGAAAGACAGGAACACAACTTCACCCATTAGCAGAGAGGCTGCCTAAAATCATAATATGGTCACAGACAACCCAAAACACACCAATCGACATGGTCTCACCCACTAGAAAGACAAGATCCAGCCTCATCCACCAGAACACAGGCACTAGTCCCCTCCACCAGGAAGCCTATACAACCCACTGACTCAACCATACCCAGTGGGGGCAGACACCAAAAACAACAGGAACTACGAACCTGCAGCCTCTGAAAAGGAGACCCAAGACACAGTAAGTTAAGCAAAATGAGAAGACAGAGAAATACACAGCAGATGAAAGAGCAAGGTAAAAATTAACCAGACCAAACAAATGAAGAAGAAATAGGCAGTCTACCTGAAAAAGAATTCAGAGTAATGACAGTAAAGATGATCCAAAATCTTGGAAATAGAATGGAGAAAATATAAGAAATGTTTAATAAGGACCTAGAAGAATTAAAGAGCAAGCAAACAATGATGAACAGCACAATAAATGAAATTATAAATTCTCTAGAAGGGATCAATAGCAGAATAACTGAGGCAGAAGAATGGATAAGTGACCTGGAAGATAAAATAGTGGAAATAACTACTGCAGAGCAGAATAAAGAAAAAAGAATAAAAAGAATTGATGACAGGCTTAGAGACCTCTGGGACATTAAATGCACCAACATTCAAATTATAGGGGTCCCAGAAGAAGAAGAGAAAAAGAAAGGGACTGAGAAAATATTTGAAGAAATTATAGTTGAAAACTTCCCTAATATGGGAAAGGAAAGAGTTAATCAAGTCCAGGAAGTGCAGTGAGTCCCATACAGGATAAATCCAAGGAGAAACATGTCAAGACACATATCAATCAAACTATGAAAAATTAAACACAAAGAAAAAATATTAAAAGCAGCAAGGGAAAAACAACAAATAACATACAAGGGAATCCCCATAAGGCTAACAGCCGATCTTTCAGCAGAAACCCTGTAAGCCAGAAGGGAGTGGTAGGACATGTTTAAAGTGATGAAAGGGAAAACCTACAACCAAATTACTCTACCCAGCAAGGATGTCATTCAGGTTCTACAGAGAAATTAAAACCGTTACAGACAAGCAAAAGCTAACAGAATTCAGCACCACCAAACCAGCCTTACAACAAATGCTAAAGGAACTTCTCTAGGCAGGAAACACAAGAGAAGGGAAAGACCTACAATAATAAACCCAAAACAATTAAGAAAATGGTAATAGGAACATACATATTGATAATTACCTTAACTGTAAATGGATTAAATGCTCCAACCAAAATACATAGACTGGCTGAATGGATCAAAAAACAAGACCCATATATATGCTGTCTACAAGAGACCCACTTCAGACCTAGGGACACATACAGACTGAAAGTGAGGGGATGGAAAAAGATATTCCATGCAAATGGAAATCAAAAGAAAGCTGGAGTAGAAATACCCATATCAGGTAAAATGGACTTTAAAATATAGAATGTTACAAGAGACAAAGAAGGACACTACATAATGATCAAAGGATCAATCCAAGAAGAAGATATAACAATTGTGCATATTTATGCATCCAACATAAGAACACCTCAATATATAAGGCAAATGCTAACAGCCGTAAAAGAGGAAATTGACAGTAATACAATAATAGTACAGGACTTTACAACCCACTTTCACCAATGGACAGATCATCCAAAATGAAACTAAATAAGGAAACACAAGCTTTAAATGACACATTAGACAACATGGGCTTAATTGATATTTATAGGACATTCCATCCAAAAACAACAGAATACACTTTCTTCTGAAGTGCTCATGGACCATTCTCCAGGATAGATCATATCTTGGGTAACAAATTAAGCCTTGGTAAATTTAAGAACATTGAAATTGCATCAAGTATCCTTTCCGACCACAGCACAATGAGACTAGATATCAATTACAGGAAAATATCTGTTAAAAATACAAGCACATTGAGGCTAAACAATATGTTACTAAGTAAACAAGAGATCACTGAAGAAATCAAAGAGGAAATAAAAAAAAAACTAGAAACAAATGACAATGAAAACATGATGACCCAAAACCTATGGGATGTAGCAAATGCAGTTCCAAGAGGGAAGTTGATAGCAATAAAATACTACTTCAAGAAACAAGAAACATCTCAAATTAACAACCTAAACTTACACCTAAAGCAATTAGAGAAAGAAGAACAAAAAAAAACCCCAAAGTTAGCAGAAGGAAAGAAATCATAAAGATCAGAAATAAATGAAAAAGAAATGAAGGAAGCAATAGCAAAGATCAATAAAACTAAGAAGTGGTTATTTGAGAAGATAAACAAAATTGATAAACCATTACCCAGACTCATCAAGAAAAAAGGGGAAAAGACTCAAATCAATAGAACTACAAATTAAAAATGAGAAGTCACAACTGACACTGCAGAAATAAAAAGGATCATGAGAGATTACTAAAAGCAACTATAGGCCAATAAAATGGACAGCCTGGAAGATATGGACAAATTCTTAGAAAAGCACAGCCTTTCGAGACTGAACCAGGAAGCAATAGAAAATATAAGCAGACCAATCACAAGCTTTGAAATTGAGACTGTGATTAAAAATCTTCCAACATACGAAAGGCCAGGACCAGATGGCTTCACAGGTGAATTCTATCAAACATTTAGAGAAGAGCTAACACCCATGCTTCTCAAACTCTTCCAAAATATAGCAGAGGGAGGAACACTCCCAAACTCATTCTACGAGGCCATCATCACTCTGATACCAATACGAGACAAAGATATCAAAAAGAAGGAAAACTTCAGGCTAATATCACTGATGAACTTAGATGCAAAAATCCTCAGCAAAATACCAGCAAACAGAATCCAACAGTACATTAAAAGGATCATAAAACATGATCAAGTGGGGTTTATCCCAGGAATGCAAGGATTCTTCAATATATGCAAGCAACCACTGTGATAAACAATATTAACAAATTGAAGGGGAAAAAACATATGATCATCTCAATAGATGCACAAAAAGCTTTTGACAAAATTCAACACCCATTTATGATAAAAACCCGCCAGAAAATAGGTATAGAGGGAACTTACCTCAACATAATAAAGGCCATATATGACAAACCCACAGCCAACATCATTCTCAATGGTGAAAAACTGAAACCATTTCCTCCAAGATCAGGAGCAAGACAGGGTTGTCCACTCTCACCACTAATATTCAACATAGTTTTGGAAGTTTTAGCCACAGCAATCAGAGAAGTAAAAGAAATAAAAGGAATCCAAATTGGAAAAGAAGAAGTAAAGCTGTCACTGTTTGCAGATGACATAATACTATACTTAGAGAATCCTTAAGATACTACCAGAAAACTACTAGAGCTAATCAATGAATCTGGTAGAGTAGCAGGATATAAAATTAATGCACAGAAATCTCTTGCATTCCTATATAATAATGGTGAAAAATCTGAAAGAGAAATTAAGGAAACACTCCCATTTACCACTGCAAGAAAAAGAATAAAATACCTGGGAATAAACCTACCTAAGGAGACAAAAGACCTGTATGCAGAAAATTTTAAGACACTGATGAAAGAAATTAAAGATGATGCAAACAGATCAAGAGTTATACCATGTTCTTGGACTGGAAGAATCCACATGGTGAAAATGACTATAGTACCCAAACCAATCTACAGATTCAATGCAATCCCTATCAAGTTACCAATGGCATTTTCACAGAAATACAACAAAAAATTTCACAATTTGTATGCAAACACAAAAGACTTCAAATAGCCAAAGCAATCTTGAGAAAGGAAAACAGCGCTGGAGGAATCAGCCTCCCTGACTTCAGACTATACTATAAAGCTACAGTAATCAAGACCATCTGGTACTGGCACAAAAACAGAAAAATAGATCAATGGAACAGGATAGAAAGCCCAGAGATAAACCCACACACATATGGTCACCTTATCTTTGACAAAGGAGGCAAGAGTATACAATAGAGAAAAGACCGTCTCTTCAATAAGTGGTGCTGGGAAAACTGGACAGCTACCTGTAAAAGAATGAAATTAGAACACTTCTTAACACCATGCACAAAAATAAACTCAAAATGGATTAAAGACCTAAATGTAAGGCCAGACGCTATTAAACTCTTAAAGGAAAATATAGGCGAACACTCTATGACATAAATCACAACAAGATCCTTTTTGACCCAACTCCTAGAGAAATGGAAATGAAAACAAAAATAAACAAATAGGACCTAATGAAACTTAAAAGCTTTTGCACAGCAAAGGAAACCATATACTAGATGAAAAGACCACCCTCAGAGTGGGAGAAAATATTTGCAAATGAAGCAACAGACAATGGATTAACCTCCAAAATGTACAAGCAGCTCATGCAACTCAATATCAAAAAAACAAACAACCCAATCCAAAAATGGACAGAAGACCTAAACAGACATTTCTCCAAAGAAGATACACAGATTGCCAACAAACACATGAAAGAATGCTCAACATCACTAATCATTAGAGAAATGCAAATCAAAACTGCAGTGAGCTATCACCTCAAACCAGTCAGAATGGCCATCGTCAAAAAATCTACCAATAATAACTGCTGGAGAGGGTGTGGAGAAAAGAGAGCCCTCTTGCACTGTTGGTGGGAATGTAAATTCATACAGTCACTATGGAGAACAGTATGGAGGTTCCTTAAAAAATTAAAAATAGAACTACCATATAACCCAGCAATCTCACTACTTGGCATATACCCTGAGAAAACCATAATTCAAAAAGAATCATGTACCACAATGTTCATTGCAGTTCTATTTACAATAGCCAGGACATGGAAGCAACCTCAGTGTCCATCGACAGGTGAATGGATAAAGAAGATGTGGCACATATATACAATGAAATGTTACTCAGCCATATAAAGAAACAAAATTGAGTTATTTGTAGTGGGGTGGAGTGACATAGAGTCTCTCATACGGAGTGAAGTAAGTCAGAAAGAGAAAAACAAATACTGTATGCTAACACATATATATATGGAATCTAAAAAAAAAAAAAAAAGGTTCTGAAGAACCTAAGGGCTGGACAGGAATAAAGACTTCGACATAGAGAATGGACTTGCCGACATGGGGTGGGGGAAGGGTAAGCTGGGATGAAGTGAGAGAGTGGCATGGACGTATATATACTACCAAATGTAAAATAGATAGCTAGTGGGAAGAAGTGCCGTATAGCAAAGGAAGATCAACTCAGTGCTTTGTGACTACCTAGAGGGGTGGGATAGGGAGGGTGGGAGGGAGATGCAAGAGGGAGGAGAATTGGGGATATATGTATATGTATAGCTGATTCACTTTGTTATAAAGCAGAAACTAACACACTTTTGTAAAACAATTATACTCCAATAAAAATGTTTAAAAATGTTTAAAGCAGCCTAGCAAATTTTTATAAACAGTATTCAACAGGATTTTTAAAAATCTAGGTAAAATTACATACAGTAAACTGCATAGATCTCAAGCATACACATCAATGAGTTTTAACAAATGTATTCACCCTGGTTATTATCATAACCAACACCCCAAACCTTCTTTCACCTCAGAAACTTCCCTCATGGATTTTTCTAGTCCTGCTGCCTAGAAATTGCTGCTGTCTCAGTTATAGGTTCATTACTGAATGTCTCCTGAAATGTCAGCTTTCTATTTTTTTTTAAGATAGAAAGGAGATAGATTACTTTTGTACCTTGGTATATTCAGAGTTTG
Organism: Globicephala melas; assembly: GCF_963455315.2. Classification (NCBI taxonomy): domain Eukaryota; kingdom Metazoa; phylum Chordata; class Mammalia; order Artiodactyla; family Delphinidae; genus Globicephala; species Globicephala melas. The sequence goes on along the minus strand of NC_083320.1, from coordinate 101,072,968 downwards.
ATTTTCAGCAGCTCTTATATTCTCCATTTGCTGGAGGCATTCAGAGGATTTATGACTCACAGGTAGAATGGCTGGGAAAGCACTTTGCTTAGACCATACCTTTCTTCAGCAAAGCTCAGAGGCCTACCTCTCCTCTGTACCTTCCACTTTCAAAACCTCCCACAACTCGTTATCCTTCCTTTTCTCACCTATGGGGCTGGGCATGATCCCTCTTCTCCAAGGACAGTCTTTTCATAGAACTCTGTTTTGTCCTGAAGATCTCACATCTAAACCCCTGCTGTTTATACCTTCATTGTTCCACTCATTGCAAATTGAAACAGTCTCTCAGGAAAATCCTTGGGTATCTTTTGATACTTTGTACCTTTTACCTTTGCTGGCAGCTGATTTATTATTTTACTAAAAGACCCCCAGAGGTGGTGAGATGAACATGTCTTGACTTCCAGAGTAATTATTTGAATACTCACTGTAGTAGAAATATACATAAATATGTGTATCAGATCTATTTATATTTCTCTATTTATGGTTCTATAAAATGTGTTCTATTGAGCAATATGACACATAAGTATATAAAATTGTGTTGGTTTTATTTTATATACATTTTTTGCAGTGTTCCTTTCAATTTAAATATTAAAGACTTGGAGGGTATGATACATTTAAAGGAATGCTTTAAGATATAACAAGTGAACAGGAGATCAATGACATAAGCTCTAACCTTCCCTTTCAGAGAGTCTATCTGCCTGACACCTGAGTGAAAATTTCAACACATGAACTGGTGTCACACAAAATTTTCCCCAACATGCACTTGTTTCTCTTCATAGCAGACAACTCAGACAGAACTTATGCAGAATTTTCTACAGCAGAAAATGATATTTATTATACTGAAGGTAGAGACCAACAGTTTTTATGATTGCTATTGTAGACCGACAAAAGAATTAAAACAATTTGGGATCAAGAAGAAATGAAAAGAAGAAGATATAGCATGTAAAGTCTGGAACAGGCTACAGAGTATGGAAGTGAGACCCTTTTAATATTTTGATCAGTTGGAAGAAATGTATATATGTGTGTGTAGATATATACACACACATATATAGGCACAATACATACACACACAATATATATCTTTGGTAAATTCCAGGGATCAGAAAAGTTTGGTGTTAATTTTAAGTCAGAGGATTTTAATTTCAGGGAACAAGAGAGTCTCATACAGTGTGTATAGCACAGGATCCTGGAATCTGCATGTTTAACAAAATTACAAGTCTGATGAAGACGGTCACAAGCCACATATTGATAAGTAGCCCTTCTGTGTGTTGCAGGGTGTGGGGGGAGGACGCAGCTGTGTCCACATGGTAAAGAGGCTGAAGATAGGTTTTTCTTTTAGGGATTGCAAGGCAAACACAAGGAGTAAGCGAGAGAGAAAGTCTGCCTTTCATTCCCACAATGTATCATTTTCCAAGATAATCTAAAGCCTATATTTAGGTACCCATGATAGCTGCCGATTGTGGAAGATGAGGAAAGTAGCAGTTGCTATCCTCTAAGCCATTCAATATTCTATCTTGTTCTGCTAAAGTACTCTTTTGATACTGGGGCAAAGAAAAGTCAGATCCATAATGCGTACTGAGCCCTGTGAAGGATATCACCAATGAGTTGAAGCTGTGATGGCTGCATGCTTCTTTTACCTCCATATCAAATATATTTCAAACATGGAAGTTGAAAGGAATAATATACTGCATGTAACATCAATTTTTAGTAGCTTACAGATATTCTTCCTCTTTTCATATCCTGTATCCATCACTCACAAAACAAACTGTCCCTCTTAGCCTGTCTTTGGCTTTAAGCATCAAGCAACTTGAGGAAGAAAGTACAAACTTTAGTATGCCATTGTTTAATATGCTTTTCTGGACTACTGCTTTCCCTTAATATATCAGAAGGAGAATCACATCTGTTAATGCAGATGGCTGAGATGGAACAGACACTCTCCTGCGGTCACCCAATTACTCTCCTGGGAGTAAAAGCAAGATAACTTTCTGGAGTGAATGTGGAAATGCAAAGATATGCATAAGTTTTGAATGATCATATTCATATAAGATAAATTAATGTGAATATGGGCAATAAGGGGAGAAAGAGAAGTTAGTAACAACCTGAGTGAGTGTAATCTCTCCTTTGGCAATTGATGTGTGTTCCCACCACTTGATAACACAACATCTAAAAATGTGGGTAACTTATTTGCAAAGCAGAAATAGAGACACAGATGTAGAGAACAAATATATGGATGCAAAGTGGGGAAGGGGGGTGGGATGAACTGAAAGACTGGGATTAACATATATACACTACTATGTATAAAATAGATAACTAATGAGAACCTACCATATAGCACAGGGAACTCTACTCAGTGCTCTGTGGTGACCTAAATGGGAAGGAAATTTTAAAAAGAGGGGTATATGTATATGTATAGCTGATTCCCTTTGCTGTATAGCAGAAACTAATGCAACATTGTAAAGCAACTATACTCCAATAAATATTAATTTAAAAAATAAATTTAAAAAATGTGGGAGCCCAGGACACTCAGGAAGTGGCAATGACTAAGTGGTCCAAACTACGTTAAAAACATCAGCTTGAAGGGAAACACTCTAATAGACAGGTAAAAGGGAAAATAACATGTTTAGTCCACCTAAGCTACTTCTGCCTAGCAGAGATCTTCAAGATTCAGAGTGAAGAAATTTCAAAAAGCTCAAATCAAAGCTTCTGAAATCTACTTATCATCCACTCAACCCACACTGAATGCAAAATCAGAAAGCCACAGGAGTCAGGGAGAACTGAGCACAACATATCCAGTTGGTTATAAGTTTTGGCTGTAAAATGAGGTTTTAGAGGAAACTGAACATTTAAATGTAATTCAATGAGCAGTGAACATATGACACACACAGTGTGCTTATCTATGGGGAACCAAGAGCAAGTTGAGTGAAATGAACATGCCTTATTAAGTACAGTTGTCCACCACCAAAAACAACTGCAAATTGCTCACTTGTTCCTGGGGTGTTTCTATTTATATTTTTTTGTGTAATGAGTTGTAATTGTGCCAGTAGCTATCTTCACATTTTGGAATTATTGGCTACAGAGGAGCCTTTCAGGTTGGGTTTTCCAACCACTGAGAAGCTCATAGGGCATTTCAACTGAAGTTACTTAACAAATTCTTTGTGCCACAATTACCTGTCCCCACCAAACCCCCATTGACTCTGGTCCCCTCAGATGTGTAGAAAGAGCTGGGAAAAAAATAAAAGTCACATCAAATTAACCTTTGAAGTTGATTTCATGGAGAACAATTCTGGTCCTACAGGTAAGAAAATTAGCTGGAACTTTTCCTATAACAGTTATTAGTATTCAGATGAATATTTTTTCTGTATGTTTTAATCAAATAATATTGAAAAATATTGAACACTTAGTATGTGTTAAGAACTAGGGATGAAACATAGGATACATTTTCTGACTTTACAGATCTTAAAATATAGAGAGAAAAACGCAAAGTGTGAATTATAAAGCACAGTGAACTTTAAGGTAGTAGTAAACAGTACTATAATGGAGAGTTATAAGGTACTGATAATGAAAAATAAATGGAAAGTGAGGTTTAGGGTAGGTTTAATGAAAGAGTGAAATCGAATTCTCAAAAGACTATAAATAATATTGGTGTTTGGATATGAATTGAAAAAAGGAAAACATTTTTGGAAGGGAAAAAAGATGAGCAAAACCAGTGAATATATTGCTCTGAAGGAGAATGACAATGGGTTTGAGATGACCAGCACTTTGAGTGCTACAGGAAGAGCAACATACAGTAGAAATGTGGGCTGGAGGTAACAGAAATAGCGGTTGGTGTCACTTTGTGGATGGGTTAAGTACCATGCTAATGAGTCCTGACTTTCGGATGGTCTGAGCAAATCTGTGTTTTAGAGACAGACATGTACAGGGGGTAGAATCTGGGGACAGAGTTCTGAAGCATGGAAGTATTTGGAAAGAGATTCTCTGTAGACCAATGGTAGGAAATGGTGGTGATAAATGGAAAACATGAAAATGTGAAAAACTTCAGCTATTCAGAAGAATACCTGAAGTCCAAGGGGCTGTATCAAAATGGAAAAAATGTCATTCATTGGGGTTCCAGGAATCCAGGAGAAGGCACACTGCTGGGTGGGGCTACTCACTGAGAAGAAGCAGTAGGAGGGTATGTGGGGTGTGGGAGCTGAATGTGAAGAAGTTGCCACTCCCAGCATGTGGGAAGAGAGGGAGCCAAAAGGGTAGATGCTGGTTCATGCTGGAGGTGGTCTCGCCTATGGGACACACCCAAATCCTCAGGAAATTTACAGTGTGCACAAGACTGCTGATTTGAAAACATTTCTGTGGTCAGTGGAATTAGATAAATAAAGTATGTTGAGTTTCTCAGTCCTTGCAAACACTCCATCCACATCAGTCTTTCTTTTATTTTTATTTATTTTTTTAACATCTTTATTGGAGTATAATTGCTCTACAATGATGTGTTAGTTTCTGCTTTATAACAAAGTGAATCAGCTATACATATATCGCCATATCTCCTCCCTCTTGGGTCTCCCTCCCACCCTCCCTATGCCACCCCTCTAGGTGGTCACAAAACACAGAGCTGATCTCCCTGTGCTACATGCTGGCTTCCCACTAGCTATCTGTTTTACATTTGGTAGTGTATATATGTCCACGCCACTCTCTCACTTCATCCCAGCTTCCCCTTCCCCCTCCCTCTGTCCTTCTTTTAAATGGCTGCCTCTCCCCTCATTATGGAAGAACACAAGAGAATAAACCAGTGTAGGATAAAATCAAGATGACATGTGCAGAACAAGAAACAGAGTTGAAATGGCCTGAGGAAGTATGCTTTGGAATTAGAACAAAGAGTTAGGAGGTACTTGACAATGTGAGTTGGTAGAAAAAAGTTCAGGTTATGTTCACATTGATATGCTAGACGTAGAGAAATCCCATTTGACTTTTGAGTTATTTAGATGTGAGAAGTAAGGAACAAAAAGGCTATGAAGATATTTCAGGGTTTGAGATTAAGTCCCTGGGGAAAAGGTGATTCATTTGTAATAAATGACGAAAGATTAGATGAAAGTGTTGAAGCAAAGAAGAGGAGTATGTTGACCTAGAAGTGCTAGTGAGACATTAAAAGGTGTCTAGGAATACCAATCTGGAGCTCCAGTTAGAAGTCAAAGTTAACAATGAGGACTTGTAAATTATTAGCACAGAAGTGTCAAATAACACTGAAGGAATGGGAAAAGGACAGATGGTGGAGGACAGGATGTTGGAATTCATCCAATAAATATTTATCAAACATGTGATGTTATCAGGAACTCATTAGTGCCAGGGATACAGCAGTGAACAAAGTAGACCAAGTCCCTTTTTCCTGAGGAATGTGGCTGATGTGCAAGTGAGGTGAAGATGATGATTTGGTAAGAGGAGGGAGTGACAGGAGACAGATGGTAGAATTTCTTGCTAAGAAGGAGTGGGTACAAGAAGGAGATGCAAAGGGAAAGAGTGCAAGGCTTGGAGTCAAGCAGAAAAGAGTCAGATCACATCTCACTCACTTTGTAGAAGTAAGATCTATGTCAAGGTATTGAGACTCAGTTTTCAGTATAAGGGAAATGATGATTATTTTTTGTTGAGGATTAGATAAATAAAACATGTTGAGTGCGTCACTCATTGCAAACCCTCTATTCATATTGATCTGCCTTTTCATGGCTTCCTCCTCCTCACATTACTGAGGAATGTGAGAGAGAGTAAACACCTGTGCATTCCTGCCTCCCTTGGACTAGCACAATGGCTTTAAAAAAATATATTTTATTCATTTATTTTTGGCTGGGTTGGGTCTTTGCTGCTGCTCGCAGGCTTTCTCTAGTTGCGGCGAGTGGGGGCTACTCTTCATTGTGATGCGTGGGCTTCTTATTGCGGTGGCTTCTCTTGTTGTAGAGCATGGGCTCTAGGTGTGTGGGCTCAGTAGTTGTGGATCGCAGCCTCAGTAGTTGTGGTGCATGGGCTATAGTTGCACCGAGGCATGTGGGATCTTCCCGAACCAGGGCTCGAACCCGTGTCCCCTGAATTAGCAGGCAGAGTCTTAACCACTGCACCACCAGGGAAGTCCCACAATGGCTTTGTTTTGCTCACAGTATAAATTCTAGACTTCCTCTTGTGGCCGACAAGGATGTGCATCTGATCTCTTTAGCTCCACCTCCCACCTTCCTCTGCCTCTCTCGGTGTGTGCTCTAATGAGACTGGGATTCATGTGACTATTTCAACACTGTCATCCCCAGTTGGAATGCTCTTGTGTCCTCCCCAATTTACAGTTCATTGACTAGTTAATTCAGACTTCAGTTTCACATCCCCAGGGAGTCCTGGCTTCCTGGACCATATCAGGCCACACAGCTGTATTATCTCTTAGGAGTTGTAAGTAAATAATTAACAGTGTAATTAGTAGATAAGTGTCTACATCCACCAATAAAAAATAAGCTCCAGAACTGTCTGTGTCCCAGTTAGCTTGATTCATGGTCACAAAACAGATGCACAGTCTATACCGGCAGCATCTGTGAATAAAGAGCAGAAGATAGATGTCCAATAAATGATTGTTGAATAAGTGAATGGAAATATAAGGGTAATATATCAGGATAATACTATTGCAAATATGCCCTAGGTTCTACCCTAGTTGGAAGCAGAAGGGCACATTAAAAAAGAAACCCCATTCTTCACAATATTAGCTTTAGGATCTAGTGTTGTGTCATACAGGTACTCCCTTCTAATAATTTTGTTTCTATCACCCATGAGCTTTTCTAAACATTTTAAGTAGTTCTTTGTGTGTTTAGGTTGTACTAAGCTACACAGATATTATTACAAAAATTTACTTCCCCATTTCTGACATAATACTTACTTTATTTGCAACAACTTACTCTCTTAAACTTCAAGGTTTTTTTCTCTCTCTACTGCAATTCAGAATTTTTAGTCTTAGCCCATAGCTCCATCAACTTTTGTTTTTCTGGATGGAAGATTCTGACACTTAGAGCTCTAGTCTGTCCTAGTGCTTTGCACATTATAGACTTTCATACAGAAGCTTTTATACTTTTCACTTGATTGACTAGCTCACCTATTCCTCAGGCTTTATTCTTTCTTCTGCATATTTATTATATGATCTTGGAGGTGATACCCAATGTGTTTTTCAGTATTCACAGTGTCTGAAGATGGGAGGATACGTTCATATTAACCCAGAATCCCCTCTGTTGAGAACCTAGGTTAGACTAATATTCCTGTGCCTAATAATTCCATATGACTATCATATATGATCACACTGAACGCTTTCAAAACACTGCATAAATAAGTGATTAAAGATTGTTCACCATAGTCAAATATACTACAAAATAAAGTAACTGAATTTTTTGTAATCTCTCTATAATGGGAATAGAACGTGTCTTAGAAGCAGATAGACATGGGTCAAAATTCTGGTTCTGCCATTTATTAATTACGTAACTTTGATTAAAATGCATTTCCTAAGTTTCAGCTTCATTTCCTCTAAAAGTAGAATACATTTAGTCTATGCCATTGTTATGCAGATTAACTTGAAAATGAAGGCTTAACAGAGGTGGGCACAGTTTCTCAGAAAATGGTACTTTGCTTCTTTGCTTCTTTTTCTTTCAAGCAGGAGTATCTATTTCAGAGAATGCTTTCCCTCCATCTGTTTTACTGTTCTGTCAGATCTTTTCTTGTCATTTTACTTCCAAGTTAATGCCTTTATACAGTTACCATAATTTTGAAATGACACCATATAAATTATATTTGTAACATATAAGTAATAGTGTGACTTTATCTTCTAGAACAGTAATATCTCTATAGAACTTGCACTGATGACCTAATGCAGCAATTATTTACTTATTCAAAATTCAATTTTTGTATTTACAGATTTTGGTTGAATCAGGAGTGGCTAAAACAGCAGGAGTGGGCCGTGGAAAATGGAGTAATTAGAATTCTGAAAGCATTTTTGAGGAAGGATTTTTTTATACCTGTGGCTTAGGGGAAGTTGGGGGTAATGAGTGTGAATTCAAGTTGAAGATAGGGAAATAGATCATCCATCAGAAATGGATACTGTTAATGGTAGAATGTGTTACAACAAACAATTCCTCAGAGTTCATCAAGGGTAGTATTTCTTTCTTCTTTATACTTCTAGTTTCTAGAGCAAAGCCTGGCATTTACCAGATAATCAGTTAAAATTTGTTGGACTTGACTGAAATGTATTATATTTCTCTACAACAAACACTTCTTTATGTAACTTTGCTTTTTAAGTTGATTACTGTTCTTTTCTTAAAAAATTAGAATTATCAGCAGCTGAGGTTAGGTATATTTTACATAATCTTTCCAAATAATTACTAATTCCACATATACTTAAGAAACAAAACATTGAATTCACATCCCTGGAGTAAATGCACTGCCATTTCTACTTTCTTTGACCACAGATGAAATGCTTTCACCTATTAAGCTTCAAAAAATACCCTTTATTTTAAGCAATGATGGATTTGGTTCAATGAGAAAAGTTGGTTTGTCAGACTTAAATAAGGTGGTCTGATGAGCTGATCTCAATGCCAGTGAGGAAAGAGAATCGGTCCTTGATATGTATTGTTGATTCCAGATTCATAGAAACCTCTGTAGAGGTCATAGCCATGTGAACAATTATGACACGTAGGCATTGTGCTAATTGCTTTGCATGCATTTTATCATCAGTCCTCTCAACAATTCTTTAGGCTAGATATTATTATTAGCTTGAATTAAAGATGAGGAAACTGAGGCTTAGCTAACACATCACTAAACTTTTTAAAAACTTCTTTGTGTGCACTCCATTGCCATTGCTTGCAGAAATAGTAATATTTGCAATGAAATTAGGTCTGTGAGCTAATGATTTAATTTATTGTGTTGATTGAAGTCTTAATTTAATTAATGACTATCTCTAATCAGCAATGGTTACAATGAATAAGAGTGGGATGGGCTTAGAGGGTGGGTGCTGAGTCTTCTGAAAATATTCATGAATGCAGCCAAACGCATGAATCTAGAATTAGGGTCTGGTATTAAGATGGTGTTAGGAAGGACAGGATATGATCAGAATACTGAAAATTTTAATGAGGGAATTCTGCTAAGACTGGATCTATCTTGCCATCTTTCTGTGTTTAGTTCCTTGCCCAGTTTCTGGAAGTTAAGAGGAACTCAATATATCTTCATTGTACTGAAGTAAATTTTATTAATTCCTCTATTATAATCACCCCACTATATATAGAGTAGTTACAAATATGAAGTCATATGCTCATTTGTGAAAAGTGGAATTTATTTTATTTTCCTATAATATCTTAATTTCTGCCAAGGGTCTCTATTCTGCCTAATAGCAAAATATTTAATTCAGTTGCTTCCAAGAATAATCAGTCAAATTCAGTGATTCTTCCTCAGTTATTTCAGACTTAAAAATTACTCAAATATACTATTTTCTTTTTTCTGCTTTCCTAGGTTTACTTTTTCACATGGCTGATGGGGAGAAGTCATTGTTTACATGTTCCCAAATAAAAGACAAATTTTTTCCTCTGAACTTATACCTCAGAAAAGAGGAAGTTACCTTTTTTTTATTTTAACATCTTTATTGGAATATAATTGCTTTACAATGGTGTGTTAGTTTCTGCTGTATAACAAAGTGAATCAGCTATATGTGTACATATATCCCCATATCTCCTCCAAGAGGAAGTTATCTTACTTTGCATCACTCAAACCTTATCTCATATTATAGTTTCTCTCCCTTTCTCTCTTTCTGTTTCTCTCTCCCTACCCCCTTCTATCTTGAATAGCACTGTAGCAATACTAAGTAGAGAGTGCAGTAGATACATAAGCCTGAAATTAAAAATTTGGGGTGTTTATGGACAGAATAGACAAAATGATTTAATACAGATTTATCTTAGTTTCCTGGGGGTATTAGCTCATAATTGAAAGTAGTTAAAATATAGGTAAGCTTTTAAAAAATATCTTTGAAAAGCAAAGCTTAAATGACTATGTTGAAGAGACCAAAAATTTACACCAATTGCAGTGAAAAAAAAAGGCAATTATTCTAAAGTTTTGCAGAAAGATATTTGGGACCTTGGATAAGATTTTATCTCCAGTAACACAGTGTTGCACAAGATTCAAAACTTGTTGTATGTCAAACAGCTTCTATGGAAGTGAAGGTGGTGTACTCCAGAACCCAATATTAGATTCTGCCAAAAATAGTGATGTGTCACCATAGTTCATCACTTATGTTGAAGGGGTTGTCAAAAATGTGAATAAACTGTCTCATGATATATGAGAACAAAATATTGCTATATGAGATTTTAAATGTATTTGTGTAATTAATGAATTAAATATTATTATAAGTGGATATTTGATGATTTCTTCTATATCCATAAAAGTTTATACATTGGAGTTGACCAAAATGCATTTAAAAGATGATCTCATTGGGAAAGTAAGGAAATTGCCTCCATGTTGGACATCTTCAGCAAACCTGTCTAAATACTCCTTTCCATGTCCTGATCCTCTTTGCTAACTTCTGCACCTCAACTGGGTGAACTTCAGAGTGTTTCCAAAGTTGCTGATAAGCTATGGAAGGTTACCGTCTTCTGATGGGAGTTGTCTCTGAGATGAAGTGCCTTCTTAGAATTCAATGTGGAAAGCAGGATGTAAGCCACCTTTCCCATTCAAATCTCAACTTGACATAGAGCTCTGGTGCTATTCTCCTCACAACATCAGTCTGAGGAAGAAGCAAGTTCCAACCAGCTCTGTCCCAGTCTGTCAAACTCTAACTTCCTCTTTTAATTCCCCTTCCTTCTACCCAGTTCAAAGCAACACTTATCCTTTTCCGTGCATGTTCATTAAGTCACTCTTGTCTTAATATTTTCTGAAATCTAAGGCTCCATCTATCATGCTGAAAAAGGATCTACTACATATACATGATTCCTGGTGTATTATAAATAGAAATACACCTGTGCTTGCAAAGAAAATGAAAACTATTTAAGCCTCTAAATCTAGCTAACTACCAGTTTGCAGAAGTTACTGATGAAAGAGGAACAGGTTAAATATTCCACAAAGAAGAAACAGCCACATCCAGCATGACATTAATGCTCTGAGACAGATGACCCAAATTGCTAGAGATGAAAAGATATACAAGAGACAGCTAAATGCAATACATGAGCCTTGACTGAAACCTGAGTTAAACAAAACCAACTTAAAGAAAAAAACATTTTTGAGACAATCAGACAAATTTGGATATGGATTGGGTATTATGAAATAGTAAGACATTATTAATTTTTTTTTTGCGGTACACGGGCCTCTCACTGTTGTGGCCTCTCCCATTGTGGAGCACAGGCTCCGGACGTGCAGGCTCAGCAGCCATGGCTCATGGGACCAGCTTCTCTGTGGCATGTGGGACCTTCCCAGACTGGGGCACGAACCCGTGTACCCTACATCGGCAGGCAGACTCTCAACCACTGCACCACCAGGGAAGCCCCTATTAAATTTTTTAGGTGTGTTAGTGGCATTGTATTTAGTATCAACAACAAATGAAGAAAACAACAACAAGGAAAACGTTATGTGAAAATATCAATATTTCTAGAAGAAATACATATCTGGGAATTGCTTTTAAAATAATGAGTAAAGGACAGACCTTCAAGATGGCAGAGGAGTAAGATGTGGAGATCACCTTCCTCCCCACAAATACATCAAAAATACAGCTACATGCGGAACAGCTCCTACAGAACACCTACTGAACATTGGCAAAAGACCTCAGACTTCCCCAAAGGCAAGAAACTCCCCATGTACCTGAGTAGGGTAAAAGAAAACAGAGAAAACAGAGACAAAAGAATAAGGATGAGACCTGCATCTTGGGGATGGAGCTGTGAAGGAGGAAAAGTTTCCACACACTAAAGAACCCCTTTACTAGCAGAGATGGGGGGTGGGCAAGGGGGGAGCTTCAGAGCCATGGAGGAGAGAGCAACAACAGGAGTGCAGAGGGCAAAGTGGAGAGATTTCCATACAAAGGATTGGTGCGAACCAGCACTCACCAGCCTGAGAGGCTTGTCTGCTTAGCTGCCAGGGTAGATGGGGGCTGGGAGCTGAGGCTTGGGCTTCAGAGGTCAGATCCCAGGGAGAGGACTGGGGTTGGCTGTGTGACCACAGACTGAAGGGGGCTAGTGAGCCACAGCTAAATGGGAGGGAGTCTGGGAAAAATTCTGGAACTGCCTAAGAGTCAAGAGACCATTCTTTCGGGGTGCGTAAGGAGAGGAGATACAGAGCACCGCTTAAATGAGCTCCAGAGAAGGGCGTGAGCCACAGCTATCAGTGTGGACACCAGAGATGGGCATGAAACTCTAAAGCTTCTACTGCAGCCACCAAGAATCCTGTGTGCAAGCACAGGTCACTATCCACATCTCCCCTTCCTGAGAACCTGTGCAGTTCACCATTGCCAGGGTCCCGTGATCCAGGGACAACTTCCCTGGGAGAACACATGGCATGCCTCAGGCTGTTGCAATGTCACACTGGCCTCTGCCACTGAAGGCTCACCCCCACCATTCTGTACCCCCTCCCTCCCCCTGGCCTTAGTGAGCCACAGCTCCCTAATCAGCTGCTACTTTAACATGGTCATGTCTGGGCAAAGCACAGATGCCAGAGGGCCACCTGCATGAAGAGGCACAGCCAAATCCAAAGCTGAAATCCAGGAGCTGTGCGAACAAAGAACAGAAAGGGAAATTTCTCTGTGAAGCCTCAGGGGCAGCAGATTAAATATCCACAATCAACTTGAAGTACCCTGCATCTGTGGAATACCTGAAGACAATGAATGATCCCAAAATTGAGACAGTGGACTTTGGGAGCAACTGTAGACTTGAGGTTTGCTGTATGCAACTGACCAATTTCTGATTGTTATGTTTATCTTAGTTTAATTGTTAGCATTAGTTATCATGGTGGATTTGTTTATCGGTTTGGTTGCTCTTTACTTTTTCTTTTCTTCTTTTTTAATTACTTTTTTATTTTAATAATTTAATTTTTTTTCATTTTAATAACTTTATTTTATTTATTTCTTTTTTTTCTTCTTTTTCTTCTGAGCCGTGTGGTTCTCAGAGTCCTAGTGCTATGGCCAGCTCTTGGGCCTGAGCCTCTGAGGAGGGAGAACTGAGTTCTGGACACTGGAACCACCAGAGACCTCCCAGACACCCATAATATGAATCAGTGAGAGCTCTCCCAGAGATCTCCATCTCAACGCTAAGACCCAGCTCCACTCAATGACCAGCAAGGTACAGTGCTATACATCTGATGCCAAACAGCTAGCAAGACAGGAACACAACACCACCCATTGAAAGAGAGGCTGCCTAAAATCATAAAAAATTCACAGACACCGCAAAGCACACAACTGGATGCAGTCCTGCCCACCAGAAAGAAAAGATACAGCCACATCACCAGAACACAGGCACTAGTTCCCTCCACCAGGAAGTCTACACAACCCACTGAACCAATCTTACCCACTGGGGGCAAACAATGGGAACTATGAACCTGCAGCTTGTGAAAAGGAGACCCCAAACACAGTAAGTTAAGCAAAATGAGAAGACAGACAAATATGCAGCAGATGAATGAGCAAGGTAAAAACCCACCAGACCAAACAAGTGAAGAGGAAATAAGCAGTCTATCTGAAAAAGGATTCAGACTAATGATAGGAAAGATGATCTTGGAAATAGAAAGGAGAAAATACAAGAAATGTTTATTAAGGACCTAGAAGAACTAAAGAGCAAACCAACAATGATGAACAACACAATAAATGAAATAAAAATTTCTCTAGAAGGAATCAATAGCAGAATAACTGAGGCAGAAGAACGGATAAGTGACCTACAAGATAAAATAGTGGAAATAACTACTGCAGAGCAGAATAAAGAAAAAAGAATGAAAAGAATTGAGGACAGTCTCAGAAACTTCTGGGACAACATTAAACACACCAGCATTCGAATTGTAGGGTTCCCAGAAGAAGAGGAGAAAAAGAAAATGACTGAGAGAATATTTGAAGACATTATAGATAAAAATTTCCCTAATATGGGAAAGGAAATAGTCAGTTAAGTCCAGGAAGCACAGAGAGTCCCATACAGGATAAATCCAAAGAGAAACATGACAAGCCAAATATTAATCAAACTATCAAATATTAAATACAAAGAAAAAATATTGAAAGCAGCAAGGGAAAAGCAACAAATAACATACAAGGGAATCCCCATAAGGTTAACAGCAGATCTTTCATCAGAAACTCTGCAAGCCAGAAGGGAGTGGCAGGATATATTTAAAATGATGAAAGGAAAAAAACTACAACCAAGATTACTCTACCCAGCAAGGAACTCATTCAGATTTGATGGAGAAATTAAAGCCTTTACAGACAAGCAAAAGCTAAGACAATTCAGCACCAGCAAATCAGCTTTACACCAAATGCTAAAGAAACTTCTCTAGGTGGGAAACACAAGAGAAAGAAAACACCTACAATAACAAACCCAAAACAATTAAGAAAATGGTAATAGGAACACACATATTGATAATTACCTTAAATGTAAATGGATTAAATGCTCCAACCGAAAGACATAGACTGGCTGAATGGAAACAAAAACAAGACCCATATATATGCTATCTACAGGAGACCCACTTCAGACCTAGGAACACATACAGACTGAAAGGGGATGGAAAAAGATATTCCACGCACATGGAAATCAAAAGAAAACTAGAGTAGCAATTCTCATATCCGACAATAGACTTTAAACTAAAGACTATTACAAGAGACATGAAGGACAGTACATATTGATCAAGGGATAAATCCAAGAAGATATAACAATTGTAGATATTTATGCACCCAACATAGGAGCACCTCAATACATAAGACAAATGCTAACAACCAGAAAAAGGGAAATCGATGGTAACACAATAATATTGGGGTACTTTAACACTCCACTTTCACCAATGGACAGATCAACCAAAATGAAAATAAATAAGGAAACACAAGGTTTAAAGGACACATTAAAAAATACTGACTTAATTGATATTTATAGGACATTCCATCCAAAAACAACAAAACACACTTTCTTCTCAAAGTGCTCTTGGAACATTCTCCAGGATAGATCATATCTTGGGTCACAAATCTAGCCTTGGTAATTTAAGAAAATTGAAATCATATCAAGTATCTTTTCTGACCACAACGCTATGAGACTAGATATCAATTACATGAAAAAATCTGTAAAAAAATACAAACACATGGAGGCTAAACAATACATTACTATATAACCAAGAGATCATTGAAGAAATCAAAGAGGAAATAAAAAAATACTTAGAAACAAATGACAAAGAAAACATGACAACACAAAACCTATGGGATGCAGCAAAAGCAGTTCTAAGAGGGAAGTCAATAGCAATAAAATCCTACCTTAAGAAACAGGAAACATCCCCCAAAAACGACCTAACCTTACACATAAAGCAATTAGAATAAGAAGAACAAAAAACCCCAACGTTAGAAGAAGGAAAGAAATCATAAAGGTCAGATCAGAAAAAAAAGAAAAAGAAATGAAGAAAACAAGGGCAAAGATCAATAAAACTAAAAGCTGGTTCTTTGAGAAGATAAACAAAATGGATAATCCATTAGCCAGACACATCAAGAAAAAAAGGGAGAAGACTCAAATCAGTAGAATTAGAAATGAAAAAGGAATAGTAACAACTGACACTGCAGAAATACAAATGATCATGAGAGGTTACTACAAGCAACTATATGCCAATAAAATGGACAACCTGGAAGAAATGGACAAATGCTTAGAAAAGCACAACCTTCTGAGACAGAACCAGGAAGAAATAGAAAATATAAACTGACCAATCACAAGCACTGAAATTGCAACTGTCATTAAAGATCTTCCAACACACAAAAGCCCAGGATCAGATGGCTTCACAGGCAAATTCAATCAAGCAGTTAGAGAAGAGTTATAAACCTATCCTTCTGAAACTCTTCCAAAATATAGCAGAGGGAGGAACACTCCCAAACTCATTCTACAAGGTCACCATCACCCTGATACCAAAACCAGACAAAGATGTCACAAGGAAAGAAAAGTACTGGCCAATATCACTGATGAACATAGATGCAAAAATCCTCAACAAAATACTAGCAAACAGAATCCAACAGCACCTTAGAAGGATCATACACCATGATCAAGTGGGGTTTAACCAGGAATGCAAGGATTCATCAATATAGGCAAACCAATCAATGTGCAACACCACATTAATATAATGAAGGAGAAAAACCATATGATCATGTCAATAGATGCAGAAAAAGCTTTCCACATAATTTAACACCCATTTATAATAGAAACTCTCTAGAAAGTAGGCATAGAGGAAACTTACCTCAACATAATAAAGGTCATATATGACAAACCCACAGCTACATCATTCTCAATGGTGAAAAACTCAAACCATTTCCACTAAGATGAGGAACAGATAAGGCTTCCCACTCACACTACTATTATTCAATATAGTTTTTGAAGTTTTAGCCACAGCAATCAGTGAATAATAAGAAATAAAAGGAATCAAAATCAGAAAAGAAGAAGTAAAACTGTCACTGTTGCAGATGACATGATACTACACATAGAGAATCCAAGACTCTACCAGAAAACTACTAAAGCTAATCAATGAATTTGGTAAGCTAGCAGGATACAAAATTAATGCACAGAAATCTCTTGAATTCCTATACACTAATGATGAAAAATCTGAAAGAGAAATTAAGTAAACACTCCCATTTACCATTGCAACAAAAAGAATAAAATACATAGGAATAAACGTACCTGAGGAGACAAAAGACCTATATATAGAACACTATAAGATACTGATGAAAGAAATTAAAGACAATACAAGCAAATGGAGAGATAACCATGTTCCTGGATTGGAAGAATCAACATTGTGAAAATGACTATACTACACAAAGCAATCTACAGATTCAATGCAATCCCTATCAAACTGCTAATGGCATTTTTCACAGAAGTAGAACAAATATTTCACAATTTGTATGGACACACAAAAGACCCTGAATAGCCAAAGCAATCTTGAGAAAGAAAAACGGAGCTGGTGGAATCAGGCTCCCTGACTTCAGACTGTAATACAAAGCTACAGTAATCAAGACAGTATGGTACTGGCACCAAAACAGAAATATAGATCAATGGAAAAAGATGGAAAGCCCAGAGATAAACCCACACAAATACGGTCACCTTATCTTTGATAAAGGATGCCAGAATATACAATGGAGAAAAGACAGCCTCTTCAATAAGTGGTGCTGGGAAAACTAGACAGGTACATGTAAAAGAATGAAATTTGAACACTCCCTAACACCATACACAAAAAGTAAACTCAAAACGGATTAAACACCTAAATGTAAGGCCAGACACTGTAAAACTCTTAGAGGAAAACATAGGCAGAACACTCTATGACATAAATCACAGTAAAATCCTTTTTGACCCACCTCCTAGAGAAAGGGAAATAGAAACAAAAATAGACAAATGGGACCTAATGAAACTTAAAAGCTTTTGCACAGCAAAGGAAACCTAAAAAAGATGAAAGACAACCCTCAGAATGGGAGAAAATATTTGCAAATGAAGCAACTGACAAAGGATTAATCTCTAAAATTTACAAGAAGCTCATGCAACTCAATATCAAAAGAACAAACAATGCAATCCAAAAATGGGCAGAATGTAAACAGACAAGTCTCCAAAGAAGATATACAGATTACCAACAAACACATGAAAGGATGCTCAACATCACTAATCATTAGAGAAATGCAAATCAAAACTACAATGAGGTATCACCTCACACCAGTCAGAATGGCCATCATCAAAAAATCTACACACAATAAACGCTGGAGAGTGTGTGGAGAAAAGGGAACCCTCTTGCACTGTTGGTGGGAATGTAAATTGATACAGCCACTGTGGAGAACAGTATGGAGGTTCTTTAAAAAAACAAAAATAGAACTACCATATGACCCAGCAATCCCACTACTGGGCTTATACACTGAGACAACCATAATTCAAAACGACATATGCCCCATAATATTCATTGCAGCATTATTTACAATAGCCAGGACGTGGAAGCAACCTGAGAGTCCATCAACAGATGAATGGATAAAGAAGATGTGGCATATATATATACCATGGAATATTACTCAGCCATAAAAATAAATGAAATTTAGTTACTTGTAGTGAGGTGGATGGACCTAGAATCTGTTGTACAGAGTGAAGTAAGTCAGAAAGGGAAAAACAAATATGGTATGCTAACACGTATATGGAATCTAGCAAAAAAAAAAGTGGTTCTGAAGAACCTAGGGTCAGGACAGGAATAAAGACACAAACGTAGAGAATGGACATAAGGACATTGGGAAGGGGAAGGGTAAGCCGTGACAAAGTGAGAGAGTGGCATGGACATATATACATTACCAAATGTAAAATGGCTAGTGGGAAGCTGCTGCATAGCACAGGGACATCAGCTCAGTGCTTTTTGACCAACCACCTAGAAGGTTGGGATACGGAGTGTGGGAGTGATACGCAAGAGGGAGGAGATAAGGTGATATATGTATGTGTATAGCTGATTCACTTTGTTATACAGCAGAAACTATCACAACAATGTAAAGCAATTATACTCCAATAAAGATGTTAAAAAAATCATGAGAAAAAAGTGTCAGAAAAAATATGACATAAGATTGTCATTTGTATCTAGTTGTTGAAGCTGGGTGTTGTCTATCCGAGTATAACTTTGGTTTGCTCTGATTTTCTAAACACTTAAATATTCCCTTAGTGAAAAGTTAAGCCAATAAAACCTAGAACCCAGAATCTTGACAGCTATGTCTCAATTCTAGGTTTCCTCCTGCCAATGCCACCCTCAACATCATGACCAGTGTGTGTGCAAACATAGTCTAGGGGTAAAGGCTGCTGGAAAATAAAGATAACAATGAAAAGTTCAAAATTTTTTCCCACCATATGTGCTTTTCAAAAATTATTTTCCATTAAAAATAGAACTTTCTCTGTAGTCTAAATAAATATGCTATCTCACATAAACATTGCACAATTTATCAATAGTATACAGAGGTTCTTGTGATTAATTTCATAAGCATTTATTTTAATATGTTATTGGATTTATGTAGTTACTTGGTCACTATCAATGCTCTCTATTAACCAGTAGTTGAATATAACTAGTGTCATGGAAAAATTCACAACTTTTTTATTTAAAAAAAAATTTTCATGCTTCAAAACGTTGGGATCCATTTCTGTAGACAAAGGTAACTGTTTGACAGAAGTTTTTTTTTTTTTTTTTCATTTCCTCCCTAGGAGTTTTGACCCTAAGATGAAGAGCACTTTAGAAACAAATATCAGCTGTCTGGCTGGTGTCTGCAAAAATGTTCTGTGCTCTGTCCCTGGGCCTATTAGCCTTTCTGTTTGCATCTCTGCACTGAAGGCAGCCAGATTGAAGGGCATCTTCAGCGTTCTTAGACCTGACAGTGGGCAGGCCTGAACCCCCGAGGATGGAGAGGGTGTTCTTTGAATTTGCAGATAATCCCACTGATTGTGTTGCAACACAGGCAGAGAGGGCCAGTAAGGAGTTTTGTTTGACCTGCTATCCTGGGAACACTTTGAGCCTCTTTGCCTGGTTTTGCCCCTTGGCTATTCTTAGAAGCAGCTTCCTTCCCATTCTCTCTGTGGGCCGCCAGATGAATATGTTCAAGAGAAAATCTCTTCTAGGACGGGTTTCCTTTCACTGCCCAAACTCCAGTTCACGAGTGAGTCTTCACAGGATGGTTTCTTTTCTGCCTTGTGTGCATGAGACTGTGAGCCTTCTTTGCCATTTGGTGCCTATCTGAATATCAAACACCACAAATCTGGACACTCCAGAAATAATCTGTTAGGAGCTTCAGGTGGAGTGAGGGAGAGGAATTGGACAGAATTTACTGCAAACTAGTTAGAAAAACATCAAATTAGGACTCAAATCTTGTTTCTATCTTTATTGTCTCCATTATTCTTTTGTGTGATTTGGGACACATCTATGCCCTCACACACACACAAAATAAAACAATAAAATTAGATTAAAAAGTAAAATAAGGTAAAGTAAAATAAAATAATGCATATGTACTGGCTAGTCGCTCTATTAGAAATTTAAGGGAAGAAAAACTTCTTTATGAGAATCATCTCTAATCACACAGGGCTATGGATACAGAGGCTATTTGGCTTTGGCTTAAAAGTTGCTTAATTACTCAGTTCCTGACAATAGCACTTGTTTGTTGACATTTAGATCTTCATCCTAAAGACAAGAGCAAACATATACTTTTTTAAATTACAATTAAGTGTGCCAGAAATTTAGCTGGGTTTGCTATTTCTCTGTGCTTTCTCATTTTGCAATGATTTCATTTCCCGACTAACAACAAGAACCATTTCTGGATTATACTTGGAGAAAGAAAACTGCAAAAGCTTGTTTTTATGTGACAGGACTTTGTTCCTTTCATGGGCCCCTTTTGATCCCATATCCACATGGATTATAAAATGATGATTCAAGGGGAAATGAATTGGCTTGATTTAAGGAACAGAGAATCTGAAATTCTCTCCCCTTGCATTTCAGATTTGGACTGGAGGGCCTTCGGTCCTGATGGATTCATTTTGCTCCTTTCATTTGCTTATTCTGAATTCACAGTACAGCAGTTTCCACAATGGATTGCATGGACCTCCCTGAATTTTTTTGACTCTGGCTCCATGAACACTTCATTACAGATTCCTGCTGCTCTTGATTTAATGCTTTGATATTTAGTTACCATGATTTTAAAATCATTTCTGTGACCACTGTCCTTCTTTGTACCTTCTCACCCCGTGTCCTCTCTGAACTGTTCAAACTGATGCAATCGGAATTTAGACCAAGACATACCTCTGTGCTCTAACATTCACCCTTCAGCCAAAGGGCATGCCAAGCTCCGTTGGCACCGAGATCAGTAAGTCCTGTGGTTCCCATAGTTTGATCCCTTGATGCCAGGTCTCTGATGTAGAAAACCTCAGCCTCCAGGGATGATGGTAATCAACTGCAAAGCATCAGGCAGCTGCTCTGTGCAGCGGATTTAATTCGCATTGCATAGTAATGCTCATAAGATGAGGTCCCTGGGGATATGTTACGATGCAGGACTTTTCACAGAGGCTTATTGCTTTTCTCATCCGCTTCTGAGGCTGCTTATGAATTCTTCACGGATTCCTCTTTCCCTATGGGATAGCATTTGCATAAAAAACAAACCACTGAATAAACAAGACTTCCCCAGCTATCATTTCTTTTAACCCCCATACATGGAAGGCTGACGGGTATGTGGTTAGATACAATTTACATATTGCGCTTACCTGAGCTCATCGCTCTACTGCTGTGCTTCCTCACAAACTCATGATTTTTTTGCTTGCCCAGGAGGAAGCCCTGGCCCTGAAAAAGGAATCAAAGTGACAACAAGTACGGCCTCTTCCTCTTATCTTCTCAGTGCTGGGTAACGATTTTCTATGCCTGCTCCGGGTGGTGCCATGGTGTTATTCCAATACTCTCGGGTGCCACTGGATGTGGCTCATTGTGGCTAAACGTTGCAGAAAGACATCAGCACCAGGCTGAATGTGTTCTGCTTGTTTTCTTACCAACAGGCACCTGGAATCCCCCATGAAACAAAAAGCTTCCCATGGGATGTGGTTTCTAAAGGAACCAGGTATGCTGTCCCGCAAAATACTGACTCTACTGGTTCCCTTGAAATGTGTGTTTCACAAGGCCAGAGGAAGTGTGGTTAAAACACCTAAGCTGGCTTTGGAATCATACAGACTTGGATTCAAATACCATGTAATTATCTCCTGATCAGATGTGGAAATTTAGGAAGTTCTTAGATTTATTTATTTTTTATCTTATATGACATATTTTTATTTATTTTGTCTGATTTCAAATTAAAACTGAAAAGCATGGTGTTGTGACAAGTCTTCTTAATGCTATAAATATTCACAAAGAAAAAGGTGACAGTGGTTCAAACACCCCTTTTCATCTGGGCTCCCACCCAACACACACATGGATATGCCAACAGTATCCCTATAGTGTCTATCCTTCTTGTGCTTCTGAACTTAAACACACAGGAAAAGTCATATCTGGGTATTTTCTTTACCTCTTCTACTTTTTCTGACAAAATTGTAACATGTGTCATGATATCAACAGACTAGTAAGGCCAGACACTAAAAACTCTTAGAGGAAAAGATAGACAGAGCACTCTATGATATAAATCATAGCAAGATCCTTTTTGACCCACCTCCTAGAGAAAGGGAAATAAAAACAAAAATAAACAAGTGGGACCTAATGAAACTTAAAAGTTTTTGCACGGCAAAGGAAACTATAAACAAGACTAAAAGACAACCCTCAGAATGGGAGAAAATATTTGCAAATGAGGAAACTGACAAAGGATTAACCTCCAAAACATACAAGCAGCTCATGACACTTAATATCAAAAAAACTGAAATGGGCAGAAGACCTAAATAGACATTTTCTTCAAAGAAGATATACAGATTGCCAACAAACACATGAAAGGATGCTCAACATCACTAATCATTAGAGAAATGCAAATCAAAACTACAATGAGGTATCACCTCACACCAGTCAGAATGACCATCATCAAAATATCTGCAAACAACAAATGCTGGAGAGGGTGTGGAGAAAAGGGAACCCCTTTGCACCGTTGGTGGGAATGTAAATTGATACAGCAACTATGGAGAGCAGTATGGAGGTTCCTTAAAAAACTAAAAATAGAACTACTATACGACCCAGCAATCCCACTACTGGGCATATACCCTGAGAAAACCAAAATTCAAAAAGAGCCATGTACCACAATGTTCATTGCAGCATTATTTACAATAGCCAGGACATGGAAGCAACCTAAGTATCCATCAACAGATGAATAAAGAAGATGTGGCACATATATACAGTGGAATATTACTCAGCCATAAAAAGAAACAAAATTGAACTATTTGTAGTGAGGTGAATGGGCCTAGAGTCTGTCATACAGAGTGAAGTAAGTCAGAAAGAGAAAAACAAATACCAGATGCTAACACATATATATGGAATCTACAAAAAAAATGTTCTGATGAACCTAGGGGTAGGAAAGGAATAAAGATGCAGACATAGAGAATGGACTTGAGAACATGGAGAGGGGGAAGGGTAAGCTGGGACAAAGTGAGAGAGTGGCATGGACATATATACACTACCAAGTATAAAATAGATAGCTAGTGGGAAGCAGCTGCGTAGCACAGGGAGATCAGCTCGGTGCTTTGTGACCACCTAGACGGGTGTGATAGGGAGGGTGCGAGGGAGACGCAAGAGGGAGGGGATATGGGGATATATGTATACGTATAGCTTATTCACTTTGTTATAACAGGGCAAGGCCTGTTAGTTTCTATTTTAGCAGAAACTAACAAAACATTGTAAAGCAATTATACTCCAATAAAGATGTTAAAAAAAACAAAACAAAACAGACTATACACACTCTTTTCCAATCCATTCTCTTCATTTAACTTTCATATCTGTCCCAGGAATACTTCTGTTTTAACGGTTCTAAAATATGAAATCTAGATGCTCTGTAATTTATTTGAATACAATTTATTTATGGAAAATCAGAATTTTTCCCTTTTCAACCACAAAAAAATATCCTGAAACAAACGTTCTTATAGCTCCATTCTTAAGTTCTGGTGTTTTTTTTCCAGTATGGTAAAATTTTTAAAGCGAAAATGTTGAGCTCAAAGATTGTGAACATTTTAATATTTTTGTTTATTGCCAGATAACCTGACAAAAATTGTTAGTGATCTACATACTCATCAGCAATGTATGAGAGTCAATTTTCCTACATGCTTGCCCACTTTAGCTGTTTTCACTCTTTTTTTTTTTTTTTTGTGGTACGTGGGCCTCTCACTGTTGTGGTCTCTCCCGTTGCGGAGCACGGGCTCCGGACGTGCAGGCTCAGCAGCCATGGCTCACGGGCCCAGCCGCTCTGCAGCATGTGGGATCTTCCCGGACAGGGGCACGAACCCATGTCTCCTGCATCGGCAGGCTGACTCTCAACCACTGCGCCACCAGGGAAGCCCTCTTTTCACTCTTTAATTTTTGCCAGTTTGATGGTTAAAAATAGTATCTTGTTTATGTGTGAATTTGCATTTCCAGAAGTCTAAAGTGTGTGATGAGATTATTCATAGAGAGGTCATATAGAGGTGCTCAGTAAACCAGAGTGATTAGCAAGAAATCATGTTTATAGAGTACAAAGTACAGAGTACAGAGAGAGAAAACATACTTGCTCAAATTCTTTTTTGAGTTCTAGATGAGAACTGGACACATGAAAGGCAGATTACATCGGGTGGAGGGGAGAGATGGCACTGGGGCAAGCCTGGGGAATATATTTTTCCCACGATATTTCAGTCCTGCTGGCAACATTAGACAATCTCACACCCTGGACCATACTTTGACCTTGCCCTCTGATCACAGGTTTGTCAGCCTGTTCAAATTATTTTCAACAAGTAATTTGACAGCAATGACCCAGGGTTGTGTTGTGAACTTTGGGTCACAAATCCAATGTAGTAATTAAAAAAATAAAATTACTTCTTGTATTTCATATGCTTTCCCTGCTGATATACTAATGCTTCATATGCAAAAGAAATCAAAACAGTGTGTTCATGTCCCAAGAATATAAGCACTGCCTTTCTCACAGACCACAGAGAAAGGGCTCACACTAATTGTCTCACAGCACACACCTTGTCCTAAGAGCATATGGATCTGGTTCAATAAGGAAAGATGATTTGCAGAATTGCAGCTCAGAGGTTAGACGAACTCTTTAAAACTGTAATGAGAAATGCACACACTTTCATGTGAGATGCGTTAGCAATAAAATATTGTGAAGTCCAAGGTTTACATGGCAAAAGGCAATAAAAACAGAAAAATGTACTGGGTCCTTATTTGGGCCAGTTAGATTTATAATTTTATTTTAAAATTATATCATCTAATCTTCACTGCATAATCACAAATTAGAGGCAATCATTAACTCTCCCCGTACCCCACATTTTACAGACAAGGCAAAGGGAAGTTGTCATAGATCCAAGTTCAACAGAAATGGTATGTAGAGGAGGCATGGTTTGAACCCAGACAGTCTGAGCTTGAAACCTTTGCTGTTAACTGGTACAAGTTCACCAACAAGTGATCGGTAGAGATATGACCACCACCACAGCAGCCCCACCAAAAGAAAAAAACAGAAACACACAGTAAAGTTTAAGTGAATAGCCTAGGAACCAAGATTAGTGCAAAGCTGCTTAAAATGGCAAAGTTGGGTCATTAGTTTCATTCATGAAATCTATAAATTAATTCTGTAGCCCAGTTTCAATGGACAGGATTAAAATCTAAAGTCATTTCTTGTCATGAAACCTCCTTACTATATCCACTTAGGGTCCAATTAGGAAAGAAAATGCAACAGTTACTTTAACAGAGATAATT
Organism: Globicephala melas; assembly: GCF_963455315.2. NCBI lineage: Eukaryota > Metazoa > Chordata > Mammalia > Artiodactyla > Delphinidae > Globicephala > Globicephala melas. The sequence goes on along the minus strand of NC_083320.1, from coordinate 101,047,372 downwards.
TAATATAAAATTTTGTTAATCAGTTGTTAGAGAACTCAAAATGCTCAAGGGGACATGGGGTATCCCAGAAAAAGTAACTGTAGTAAGCAACTATGGAGGGTAGGATCTTGGAGGAGGTGACCTGAAGAACTGGGATCCAGACCCTGGGAGGAGGTGCCAGATGGCAAGGGCTGGTATTAGGCATCGTAAAGACGGTTTTGGAATACGAAGAAAGTTGCAAATAGAAACCCACTGCTGCTCCCTGCTGCAAGGGTGAAGAATAGTTGCTGTAGTAAGATTGATAGGAATAGGGACGGAGGAAAAAGGTACAACTGTTTTCTCCTTCCTCCAGCCTTCCAGCTTTCCTATCACCTTTTGACAGCCCCTACTGACAGAAACTGACAGGTCCCAGGTGACAAGCTGGAAATAAGGTTTGCAGAGTTTCAGCTCCAGCACTGCAAAGTTCAGTTTGAAGCTGAAAGACAAATGCTTAATATCCAGCACATTCTGCCCTTTCAACTACTTGACATCCTTCCAGATCCTGCTACACATATTTCAACTTCCATACAATTGCAACAACTTTATGCTTCCACCTAACAAGATGCAACCTCTTCCTTACCAAAAAAAAAAAAGAAAAATGTTCTAAGCCTCTGCTTAACATGAGGAGAAAAAGAAGAAATTTATTAGTAGAAAAATATTTTTAAAGTTAATTAATTAATTAATGTTCTATCAATATATACATTTATTTCTCACATTTCTGGGGGCTGGGAAGCCCCAAATCAAGGTTTTGGTAAAGGGTGCACTTTTGGGCTTGTAGATGGCCATCTTCACCTTGTATCTTCACGTGATGGAGAGCAGAGAGAGGCATGTCTCTTCTAATAAGAATGCTAATCCCATTCACAGGGACTCCACGCTCATAACTTATTTGCCTCCCAAAGTCCCTACCTCCTAATGCCATCACATTAGGTGTTAGGATTTCAACATCTGAATCTACTGATAATGCCAACTTCCTGTTCTTGTCTTATGATTGACTAAGATCATGATTGATTAGCAAAGTTTAGAACTGTTTGCTCTAAAGTAATTATCCTGAAACTACCTAACTATAAGAAAAAGAATTTCCTGTTAGATAACTGACTGTGACTTCCCTAGCCTACACAACAACCCTAACTGTAAAGCACCCCATGGGCAACCTGTTTACCTCTCCTGATAAAAGTCAACACCACCTGGCTGAGATGCTCTGATCATTGAAACTGAGATACTCTTTCTATTATAATAACATTGATAAAATCAATCATCTTGCTTGTCTGGGTTTTGTCTTTGGCACTTATGTATTTACTGATATATTTTTTTTTTGGTAATATATGTTTCTTCTGATAGCTCTTTGTCTCTCTCCTTTCATATACACTAGATTCTATGCTTTCTGAAGGAAAGAACCATGTCCTTTTATTTATTAGAGTAACATCAATGCTTCTCACATGTCTGACATAGGAGACACTTCATAAACATGAATGATTAAAAGAATGAATGTGAAAGCATAAGATGTCTTCAGGTAGTGACAAGACTTTCAATGATGCAGGAGGCAACATTACTGAAGTAATTGGCTACGAGTGTGTGCAACAGTACATGGCCCCTGGGAAGAGGGACTAGAAGGGCCAGGCAAGTTGTTAGGGTATCATCTTGGAGGTCTGGTTAGGGCTTCTATCCCAGCTGATGATGTAGAGGAAAGATCATTTGGCCCAAGTTCAGACGAGGAAGAAAAGGTTATAGCAGAAATATGCTAAGGCTCACACTAGCATGCTAAATCTACTATAGCAGAAAAAACAAATCTAACACACAAGTTTGAGTAAGATTAAATTGATCTATTGGCAAACCTGGTCTAATTTGGCTCAGGGCATACAGGGTAAAGATACCGGTTTTATATCTGAGCATAAATTAGGAAACATACATAGTTATAATATAAAAGGTAGAATAGAAAGAAAAATATAACCTAAATTATAATCCAAGAAATAAAAATATTTTTTTTAACCTATCAGTTTGGGAAAGACTGAATCTTCAGGGGACCAGGCATTATTTTTTTTTTATTTTTTTATTTTTATTTTTTTTTGCAGTACGCGGGCCTCTCACTGTTGTGGCCTTTCCCATTGTGGAGCATAGGCTCCGGATGCGCAGGCTCAGCGGCCATGGCTCACGGGCCTAGCTGCTCCGCGGCATGTGGGATCTTCCCGGACCAGGGCACGAACCCGTGTCCCCTGCTTCGGCAGGCGGACTCTCAACCACTGCACCACCAGGGAAGCCCTATTCTTTTAATTTTTATTTTATTTTCCTTTTCATTGTAAAATGTCTACTAATATTCTTTATTTTTTAATTTTTTGAACTTTTTTGAATTTTATTTATTTTTATACAGCAGGTTCTTATTAGTTATCTGTTTTATACATATTACTCTATATATGTCAATCCTAACCTCCCAAATCATCCCACTACCATCACCACCCCCTGCTTTTCCCCTTTGGTGTCCATACGTTTGTTCTTTATTTCTGTGTCTCTATTTCTGCCTTGCAAACTGGTTCTTTTGTACAATTTTTCTAGATTCTACATATATGTGTTAATATATGATATTTGTTTTTCTCTTTCTGACTTACTTCACTCTGTATGACAGTCTCTATATCCATCCACATCTCTACAAATGACCCAATTTTGTTCCTTTTTATGGCTGAGTAATATTCCATTGTGTGTATGTACCACATCTTCTTTATCCATTCATCTGTCTGTGGGCATTTAGGTTGCTTCCATTATCTGGTTATTGTAAATAGTGCTGCAATGAACATTGAGGTGCTTGTGCCTTTTTGAATTATGGTTTTCTCTGGGTATATGCCCAGTAGTGGGATTGCTGGGTCATATGGTAATTCTAGTTTTAGTTTTTTAAGGAACCTCCATACTGTTCTCCATAGTGGCTGCATCAATTTAAATTCCCACCAACAGTGCAACAGGGTTCCCTTTTCTCCACACCCTCTCCAGCATTTGTTGTTTGTAGATTTTCTGATGATGCCCATTCTAACTGGTGTGAGGTGATACCTCACTGTAGTTTTGATTTGCATTTCTCTAATAATTAGTGATGTTAAGCAGCTTTTCATGTGCTTCTTGGCCATCTGTATGTCCTCTTTGGAGAGAAGTGTCTATTTAAGTCTTCTACCCATCTTTTGATTGAGTTGTTTGTTTTTTTTAATATTGAGCTGCATGAGCTGTTTATATATTTTGGAGATTAATTCTTTGTCCATTGATTCATTTGTAAATATTTTCTCCCATTCTGACGGGTCCCATTTGTTTATTTTTGTTTTTATTTCCATTACTCTAGGAGGTGGATCAAAAAAGATCTTGCTGCGATTTTTGTCAAAGAGTGTTCTTCCTATGTTTTCCAATAAGAGTTTAATAGTGTCTGGCCTTACATTTAAGTCTTTAATCCATTTTGAGTTTATTTTTGTGTATTGTGTTAAGGAGTGCTCTAATTTCATTCTTTTACACGTAGCTGTCCACTTTTCCCAGTACCACTTATTGAAGAGACTGTCTTTTCTCCATTGTATATCCTTGCCTTCTTTGTCATAGATTAGTTGACCATAGGTATGTGGATCTATCTCTGGGCTTACTACCCCATACCATTGTTCTATATATCTGTTTTTGTGCAAGTACCATATTGTCTTGATTACTGTAGCTTTGTAGTATAGTCTGAAGTCAGGGGGTCTGATTCCTCCAGTTCCATTTATTTCCCTCAAGGTTGCTTTAGCTATTTGGGGTCTTTTGTGTTTCCAAGTGAATTTTAAGATTTTTTGTTCTAGTTCTATAAAAAAATGCCATTTGTAATTTGATTGCAATATATTATATTTAATTCTTCTAGGTCTTTGTTAAACATTTCTTGCATCCTCTCGATCTTTGCCTCCATTCTTTTTCTGAGGTCCTGGATCATCTTCACTATCATTTTTCTATTATTCTTCTGGAAAGTTGTCTATCTCCACTTCATTTAATTGTTTTTCTTGGGTTTTGTCTTGTTCCTTTATCTGGTACATAGTCCTCTGCCTTTTTATTTTGTCTATCTTTCTGTGAATGTGGTTTTCATTCCACAGGCTGCAGGACTATAGTTCTTCTTCTTCTGCTGTCTGCCCTCTGGTGGATGAGACTATCTAAGAGGCTTGTGCAAGGTTCCTGATGGGAGGAACAGGTGGTGGGTAGAGCTAGGTGTTGCTCTGGTGGGCAGAGCTCAGTAAAACTTTAATCTGCTTGTCTGCTGATGGGTGGGGCTGAGTTCCCTCCCTGTTGGTTGTTTGGCTTGAGGTGACCCAGCACTGGAGACCACAGGCTTTTTGGTGGGGCTAATGTGGACTCTGGGAGGGGTCATGACAAGGATTATGTCCCAGAACTTCTGATGCCATTGTCCTTGTCCCTGCAATGAGCCACAGCCACCCCCCAACCTCTGCAGGAGACCCTCCAACACTAGCATGTAGGTCTGATTCAGTCTCCTATGGTATTAATGCTCCTTCCTCCTGGGTCCTGATGCACACACTAGTTTGTGTGTGCCATCCAAGAGTGGAGTCACTGTTTCCCCCTGTCCTATCAAAGTCCTCCAATCAAATCTCACTAGTCTTCAAAGCCTGATTCTCTGGGAATTCCTCCTCCCATTGCTGGACCCCCACATTGGGAAGCCTGATGTGGGGCTCAGAACCTTCACTCCAGTGAGTGGACTTCTGTGGTATAATTGTTCTCCAGTTTGTGAGTCGCCTACCCAGTGGTTATGAGATTTTATTTTACTGTGATTGCACTCCTTCTACCATCTCCCTGTGGCTTCTCCTTTGTCTTTGGGTGTGGGGTATCTTTTTTGATGAGTTCCAGTGTCTTCCTGTTGATGATAGTTCAGCAGTTAGTTGTGATTCCGGTGCTCTTGGAAGAGGGAGTGAGCACACATCCTTCTACTCCACCATCTTGAACCAATCTCCATCAAAATGTCGAACCAGGCATTCTTATACACAACTTGTTGAAGTGTACATTCTTTCAACTTTTCTTGAGTTCAGTTAACCATGTGTATCAGAAGCCTAAAATGTTCACTCATTGAAACAATGTAGTTTATAAGAATGTATCCTGAAGATACATGTATGCACAAAGATTTATCTCTAAATATCATAATTATAACTATGTATAATAAAAATGGAAAAACCACTTCATATTTAACAATAATAAAAGAGCTAAATTATGGTCCATTTACAGATGATGGTATATTATTTAAATTTATGCTTGCTCTTCTAACAATAAACTCCAAATCCCAGAGTGGATTAAAAGAGTGGTTAGCATTTTGTTTTCTAACATAATGTATATACAGCAGGTGAGAGAGGAGCTGGGAATCCACTCCATGCTGTCATTCAGGGACCCAGGATGATGGAAGTCCTGCCACTCATACCATGTGGTTTCCTAGATATCTCTGGTCATTTACTTCAAACTGGCAGATAGGGGAAGAAGAAAGAGTGGCAGTGCATGGAGGAGGTTCTTATGTGCTAGAACCAGAAATGGCATGCATTGTTTATGTACATACTATCAGCCAAAACACAGTCACATGACACAATTTAGATGTAAGAAGGGCTGTTCCCATTTGGGACTCTACACAGTAAAAGAGAAGTGTGTGTCTTTAATAAATATTTAACTGTTTCTACCACAAACAGATAATTATGCAACTATATAATTGTGATACCAAAGAATATTTAACATTATGTGTGAAAAATTTGTATGATTCCAATTATACAAAAACACAGGAAACAAAAAAGTGAACAAGCTTTTCCTAGAAGTGGTGGATGGATGGGTGTGGAACTTCAAAAATGCACCAAGATATTACAGAGCCCTTCTGTGGGTAATGGCACTGCAGGTAATTTTTTTTCTCATGTTTTTTCCTATACTTTATTTTTCTGTAATTAATAATATGAAAATTATAATCAAATTGTGAAAAATTAGAAAACAAAAGAGAGAAAAAGGAATGATTTGGTATACTCTCTATATCTTGTCAAATGTAATTGAAAACCTCAAAACTTTAGGTCATGTTTCCTGCTTTCCAAGTCTTTAATCTTAGATAGACATGATTAATAGATGGGAAACAGTTGGATAATTATATGAGAAGACTTAATTGTGTTACTTTATTTAACTTAATGTTTTCTAGACAGTTTTTGAGAATGTAATGATCTGCCAAAACTATGTTGAGGAGAATCATGCTTGTCTGTGTACAAACAGCTCCCACTTCCATGATGGGTTAAAGTGATCATGAGTCAACACCTTTGATATCTTGCCATCTTGAGTGTAAGGAACCCTTAGCCTTCCCCACAGAGCTATGAAGGCCATGCACAGAGTTCTCAGTGTATACACAGTGGTCACTCCCAGCACAATTTGATGGACTTTCTATAATTTAAAATCATATCTATGACTTCAAGTCAGCAAAGTGCAAGCTAAAGTCTATCACTCTGCTCTTTTCCAGATTTTTCTTTGAAAATTTGTCCCTGTTAACAACGTGGGGAGCACGTCTGTGAAAATGACTGATGTCGGTGCTGTAGGATTTCTATGTAAGTTTTTTTTTTTTTTGCAGTACGCGGGCCTCTCACTCTTGTGGCCTCTCCCATTGTGGAGCCCAGGCTCCGGATGCGCAGGCTCAGAGGCCATGGCTCACGGATCCAGCCACTCCACGGCATGTGGGATCTTCCTGGACCAGGGCATGAACCCGTGTTCCCTGCATTGGCAAGTGGACTCTCAACAACTGCGCCACCAGAGAAGCTCCTCTATGTAAGTTTTAGTGTCTGTGGTTGTTACATATTTGGGCAAGTGGTTTGGCCTGTAGTATTTCGAAAATAAAATTTAATATTGACTAGTGTTTGTGATGATTCTACTGCTTTCTTTCTGTTAAGTGAATTCAACTCCTTTTCAAATTTTTAAGCAGCATATCATGATTTTCATTCTACATTATATCATGATACTCTTTCTGTTTTTGAAGACATTAAAGAAAAATGCTGTTTTGAGATAAAGAATTAAAGATGAGAAACCTAATTACAATGAATGATTAACTAAAAGTTTTTGCTATTAACACTTAGTCTCTAATTGAATTGTCTTATTAATGATCAGTTTGTGCAGTTTTATAGACACAAGGAAATGTAGATTAGGGTAAAAAATAATCCTTTCTTCTGATTAACTATTTTCCTTATTTCTTTTTATTTCTCTTTACATGAAAACCCCATTTTGAATGCTAAAACATTTGAAATGTAAAAGTCAAAATTAAACACCCAGGGTTTCCCTTACGACCTCTGTCTGATAAGCCAGGTGGTGTTTGATCAGTATAGTAATTACATTTCTAAATAGAATCTATTAGGGTGATATTTATAATCCCAATGGTCACATATCCTAAGATACTATGACAAATGATAGAAATAAATTAGTTCATTTTATTATACTTTTATTCAATTTTCAAACCTATGTTTTAGAGAAACCAGGTATAAAGTAAGCATGGGGTTGATTTTTTAAAATTTATTATCTAAATATTGGTAACATGCACATGAAAATCAGTATGCTTTATGTTTAATGAAAATTCAGATTTTTTGCACCATTAACATTCACAAGTTCTTAAACTTTTCGGAGAAGTCATTTATCTTAATTGTTTCAAGCAGCTAGATCCTTATCCTGGATCTCCCAATGTCTAAAGCATACATAATTAATTTCCAAGCGGCTACAGCCTACTGGGTAAGTGTGTGTGTGTGTTGGGGAAGAGGTTATCTACAGTGTGTGTATATATAAAATATCTTACATATACAAATCTATCTATCTATCTATCTGATGTGTATATATATATATATATAGTATCAATATATATGTAAAATGTGTGTATGTAATATATACACATATGTAATAAATGTATGACATTTAAATAAAGCATGCTATAATATAATGAAAATATATGATATAATAAATATAGTATTATGTTTTTATGGCTCAGCTCTGAAGAAACTGTATTCCCTTTAAATTCTCCCAGAAGGTTCTGAAAATTCTCTAAGGCATGTCTCCTATGTGCTCCATGGGCCAGCCACGTTGGTGGTTCCATGGCATAAACTATATTTCCCATCTCTTTCTCTGGCTTATGTGGTAACACCTACCAAAGCTACAACACCTAATTCAACTGTTATGGAGTTAGTACCTGCAAAAGTACCACTATGGCTCTTGTCTTCCAAGTACTGCCACAGCTGCTTCTGGTGCTCACCCATTTCTGGAGCAAAGCTCTGTGTTCTCAGTATCAAAGGTGCACATGTGTGCAAAAAGTATATCTCCTTCCAACATGGCTGGTCCAGTCAGGCATCCCTGCAGAAGGTTTTGACACAAATTCTTTCTGAAACAGTTCTTTTTATACTTCATTGTTCTTAATTAAATACTCGATCTCAGGCATGTGTCTTGGAGTTGGGTCAGTAGATAATTGAAAGGACTGGCACTGCCATGTTCACAATTACTGCTTCACTCTTCTGTAGGCCCATGGTTCTTAGACCATGTTTGTAAACTTCATTTCTTCATAACTCACAGGAAAGATTTTTCTCAAGAATTTTATGATCTATTATATAATTAGAGCCCTAAAAGACTTAGCCTACAAGTATCCCAAACATATACAAAGATAGCTGAATCCTAACATGGAAAAACTTTAACCTCAAGCTGGGATCCTATTACAAATATTTGTGACACAATCTGCTATAAAAGAGACTTCACAAGCCAAAATAAGTAGAAAAATTCAGATGAAGAGAGAACATGTTCACTGCTGCCATAAAGAATACTTGAGGGATGCTTTAACATAAACTAGGTAGCACATTAGATTCATATACTTCAAAAGGCGAGAGGGACCCCAGCAGCCTTCAAAAATGAAAAATGTTAGTAGGGTCAACTCAGGTAACATAGTAACAATCCTCAAATCTTGAAAATGTCTTATAAGAAGAGTAGAGTATGGGAAATCAGTGGAACCACAAATTTATCAGGAACTTTGAGGCATTATTTAATAAACTCAAGTTCACTACAACCTGGATGTATGGTGTAATTAGAAAGATGATGGAGTGATACATGACTGAGGATTCAAAATAACAAACAACCCACCCCCACAAAAAAAAAAAAAGACATGTAGACTTAGAAGATAAATGCTACTTAGAATACAAAAGCTGTAGCAAGAAAAGGCCCGATCAGTGCAGAATCACCTAGTTGGGCTGTTATGTCTGTACCTGCTTTACACTTTAGTAACACCTCCCTCCAGCCATATAATCCTACCAGGTAGTCGGAAAAGCTCGGGATGAATAAGCTCTGGCAGGACCAAGTGTTCAGGGTTACTAGGGAATTATTAGTGTTGCTAGGGAATTCTAAGAAGGATAGAGACTCTGTGGTATAGATTGTCCTGCATGCTTTCTGTGAGTTAAGCCTCTCATATAGCATTGCTAGAGATAAAAAGTGAGATTTTAAAATGATTCGTGTCAACCACAAAGAAAAAAATAACAATAATGAATTGACATGTATCTAAGCATACAGCTATAGATTATATAAAACAGAAGAGATCAGAAATAAAAGAGAAAGTGGGCAAACCTTCAACCATAGTGAGACACTTTTACATACTTCACAGAAACTTGTAAGAACTAGCTGACAAAAAGAAATTATTAAGGGAATAGAAAATATAAATAACACAATAAATGAAACAACCTAGTCAAAATATTTTGGATGATACAACCAACAACTGGAAAAACATTTCAGATGTTTGAAGTACATATGGAATATTTACAAAATGGATTACAAAATTGACCATTGGCTAATCCATTAAGTAAGCTACAACAAAATTCAAAGAATTGAAAGAATTTAGACTATGTATTCTTACCCTACTAGAAATTAAGTAGAAATCTGTAACTAAAAAATAACTAGAAAATGCCCATATTTTTCAATTTAAGAAATACTTTTAAAAATAGCCCATGGATCAGAAGATCTAAATAAACATTTCTCCAAAGAAGATATACAGACTGCCAACAAACACATGAAAGAATGCTCAACATCATTAATCATTAGAAAAATGCAAATCAAAACTACAATGAGATATCATCTCACACCAGTCAGACCGGCCATCATCAAAAAATCGAGAAACAATAAATGCTGGAGAGGGTGTGGAGAAAAGGGAAGACTCCTGTACTGCTGGTGGGAATGTGAATTGGTACAGCCACTATGGAGAACAGTATGGAGGTTCCTTAAAAAAGTACAAATAGAACTACCATATGACCCAGCTATCCCACTACTGAACATATACCCTGAGAAAGCCATAATTCCAAAAGAGTCCTGGACCAAAATGTTAATTGCAGCTCTATTTACGATAGCCCAGAGATGGAGACAACCTAAGTGCCCATCATTGGATAAATGGATAAAGAAGATGTGGCACATATATACAATGGAATATTACTCAGCCATAAAAAGAAACGAAATTGAGCTATTTGTAATGAGGTGGATAGACCTAGAGTCTGTCATACAGAGTGAAGTAAGTCAGAAAGAGAAACACAAATACTGTATGCTAACACATATATATGGAATTTAAGAAAAAAATGTCATGAAGAACCTAGGGGTAAGACAGGAATAAAGAAACAGACCTACTGGAGAATGGACTTGAGGATATGGGGAGGGGGAAGGGTGAGCTGTGACAAAGCGAGAGAGAGGCATGGGCATATATACACTACCAACGTAAGGTAGATAGCTAGTGGGAAGCAGCTGCATAGCACAGGAATATCAGCTCTGTGCTTTGTGACCGCCTGGAGTGATGGGATAGGGAGGGTGGGAGGGAGGGTGACGCAAGAGGGAAGAGATATGGGAACATATGTGTATGTATAACTGATTCACTTTGTTGTAAAGCAGAAACTAACACACCATTGTAAACAAATTATACCCCAATAAAGATGTTAAAAAAAAAAAACTCCAAAAAAAAATAGCCCATGGATCATATAAGAATCCTAAGAAAATAAAATTATTTTGAAATGAAAGATTATGAAGCTATGACATATCAAAATTAATTATGCCACTGATGTAAATTACAAGAAGATTTCTCATTTAAACAATAAACTAATAATAGGGTTGCATTCATTACCAATTTACCAGGGCTTATAGGGAAATTCCTATATTTAGAGGCAGGTCAGAAAAGCAGAATGGCTGAACAATCATAATCTAAGTATCTCTCCAAACACTGAAAAATAAAAGGAGAAAATTAAATCAAAAAGGAAGTAAAAGGAAACAAACTGATAAGGATAAATTGATGAAGTAGCAATCTGTACTAGAGGCAATCCACAAAGCCCAAAACTGATTTTTTTTAAAAAAATGTATTTGATAAACCCCTGATAACATTAATCAAGGAAAAGAGAGTAAAAGAGTGTGAGTGAAGGTTCACACAGCAAATGTCAGGAATGAAAAGTGGTGCACTGAAACAAAACATTAAATAGTTAATATTATATTATCAACAATATCAATACAATTTGAAAAATGTAGATATAATGTACACTTTCTTCGAAAAAAACCAACTTACCAAATTGGACACAGAAGAAATTGAAATCTAGTAAATAATATCTAGTAAATAAATGGCATCCATAAACTTTCCCATTTAAAACAAAACTCAGAATAAAGCAAACAGAATACCAGGCACAGATGATTTCCACAGTGAATTCTTCCTAACAACAAGGGAAGACAGGAATATTACACAAAGTCTTCTTTTACACAAAAGAAACACTAAGTTATTTACTAGGCCACGATAATATATATTCATTTTGAAGGACACTGCAGGAAGGGAAAATGACATCACTCACATTTGTAACCATTAACGTAAAAATTTTTGTCTCAAATTTTAGACAACAGACTCCAGTGATACGGAGGAAAGGTAAATAATCACAGTGAAAATGAGTTTATTTCAGGTCTGCAAGATTAACACTGGAAAAATGTAATCAATGTAGTCCATCACAATAATTGAATAAAAAATCATATGATCAAAGACGGCAGAAGAGTAAGATGTGGAGATCACCTTCCTCCCCACAAATACACCAGAAATACATCTACATGTGGAACAACTCCTACAGAACACCTACCGAACGCTGGCAGAAGACCTCAGACCTCCCAAAAGGCAGGAAACTCCCCACGTACCTGGGTAGGGCAAAAGAGAAAAAGAAAAAAACAGAGACAAAAGAATAGGGATGGGACCTGCACCAGTGGGAAGGAGCTGTGAAGGAGGAAAGGTTTCCACACACTAGGAAGCCCCTTCGCGCGGAGACTGCGGGTGGCGGAAGGGGGAGCTTCGGCGCCATGGAGGAGAGCGCAGCAAAAGGGGTGCGGAGGGCAAAGCGGAGAGATTCCCGCACAGAGGATCACTGCCAACCAGCATTCACCAGCCCAAGAGGCTTGTCTGCTCACCCGCCGGGACCAGCGGGGGCTGGGAGCTGAGGTTCGGGCTTCGTTCGGATCGCAGGGAGAAGACTGGATTTGGCGGTGTGAACACAGCCTGAAGGGACTAGCCCACCACAGCTAGACGGGAGGGAGTCTGGGGAAAAGTCTGGACCTGCAGAAGAGGCAAGAGACTTTTTCTTGCCTCTTTGTTTCATGGTGCTTGAGGAGAGGGGATTAAGAGCTTCACTTAAAGGAGCTCCAGAGATGGGCGTGAGCCACGGCTATCATCAGCGCAGACCTCAGAGACAGGCATGAGATGCTAAGGCTGCTGCTGCAGCCACCAATAAGCCTGTGTGCAAGCACAGGTCACTGTCCACACCTCCCCTCCTGGGAGCCTGTGCAGCCCGCCACTGCCAGGGTCCTGTGATCCAGGGACAACTTCCCTGGGAGAATGCACCGTGCACCTCAGGCTGATGCAACGACATGCTGGTCTCTGCAGCCGCAGGTTCGCCCCGCACGCCGTACCCTCCCTCCCCCTGACCTGAGTGAGCCAGAGCCCCCGAATCAGCGGATCCTTTAACCCCGTCCTGTCTGAGCAAAGAACAGACGCCCTCAGGTGACCTACATGCAGCGGTGGGGCCAAATCCAAAGCTGAACCACCGGAGCTGTGCAAACAAAGAAGAGAAAGGGAAATCTCTCCCAGCAGCCTCAGGAGCAGCAGATTAGATCTCCACAATGAACTTGATGTACACTGCATCTGTGGAATACCAGAATAGACAACGAGTCATCCTAAATTGAGGAGGTGGACTTAGGGAGCAACGATATATATATATATATTTTTTTTCCCTTTTTCTCCTTTTGTGAGTGTCTATGTGTATGCTTCTGTGTTTGATTTTGTCTGTATACCTTTGCTATTACAGTTTGTCCTAGGGTTCTGTCAGTCCGTTTTTTTGTTTGTTTTTTTTTTGTCTTTATTTTAATATAGTTTTTGGTGCTTGTTATCATTGGTGGATTTGTTTTTTGGTTTGACTGCTCTCTTCTTTCTTTCTTATTACTTTTAAAATTTTTTTAACAATTATTTTAATAACTTTATTTTATTTCATTTTATTTTATTATATTTTATATTACATTTTTCATTTTTCTTTCTCTTTTACTCCTGTTTATTCTGAGCTGTGTGGATGACAGGCTCTTGGTGCTCCACCCAGGAGCCAGGGCTGTGCATCTAAGGTGGGAGAGCCAAGTTCAGGACATTGGTCCACCAGAGACTGCCCAGCTCCACATAATATCAAAAGGTGAAAATCTCCCAGAGATCTTCATCTCAACGCCAGGACCCAGCTCCACTCAATGACCAGCAAGCTACAGTGCTGTACACCCTATACCAAACAACTAGCAAGACAGGAACATAATGCCACCCAGTAGCAGAGAGGCTGCCTAAAATCATAATAAGTTCACAGACACCCCAAAACATGCCACAAGACGTGGACCTGCTCACCAGAAAGACAAGATCCAGCCTCATCCACCAGAACACAGGCAAAAGTCCCCTCCACCAGGAAGCCTACACAACCCACTGAACAAACCTTACCCACTGGGGACAGACTCCAAAAACAACAGGAGATATGAATGTGCAGCCTGCAAAAAGGAGACCCCAAACACAGTAAGTTAAGCAAAATGAGAAGACAGAGAAACACACAGCAGATGAAGGAGCAAGGTAAAAACCCACCAGATCTATCAAATGAAGAGGAAAAAGGCAGTGTACCTGAAAAATAATTCAAAGTAATAGCAGTAAAGATGATCCAAAATCTTGGAAATAGAATGGAGAAAATACAAGAAACTTTTAATAAGGACCTAGAAGTACTAAAGAGCAAACAAACAATGATGAACAACACAATAAATGAAATTAAAAATTCTCTAGAAGGGATAAATAGCAGAATAACTGAGGCACAAGAATGGATAAGCGACCTGGAAGATAAAATAGTGAAATAACTACTACTGCAGAACAGAATAAAGAAAAAAGAATGAAAATAATTGAGGACAGTCTCAGAGAAGTCTGGGACACCATTAAATGCACCAACATTTGAATTATAGGGGTCCCAGAAGAAGAAGAGATAAAGAAAGGGACTGAGAAAATATTTGAAGAGATTATAGTTGAAAACTTCCCTAATATGGGAAAGGAAATAGTTAATCAAGTCCAGGAAGCACAGAGAGCCCCATACAGGATAAATCCAAGAAAAAACACACCAAGACACATTAATCAAGCTATCAAAAATTAAACACAAAGAAAATATATTGAAAGCAGCAAGGGAAAAAGCATGAATAACATACAAGGGAATTCCCATAAGGTTAACAAGACATTTTTCAGCAGAAACTCTGCAAGCCAGAAGGGAGTGGCAAGACATACTTAAAGTGATGAAAGAGAAAAATCTACAAACAATATTATTCTACCTAGCACGGAACTCATTCAGATTTGACAGAGAAATTAAAACTATTACAGACAAGCAAAAGCTAAGACAATTCAGCACCACCAAACTAGCTTTACAAAAAATGCTAAAGGAATTTCTCTAGACAGGAAACACAAGAAAAGAAAAGACCTACAATAACAAACACAAAACAATTAAGAAAATGGTAATAGGAACATACATATCAATAATTACCTTAAATGTAAATGGATTAAATGCTCCAACCAAAATACATAGACTGGCTGAATGGATTAAAAAACAAGTCCCGTATATATGCTGTCTAAAAGAGACCCAATTCAGACCTAGGGTCACATACAGACTGAAAGTGAGGGAATGGAAAAAGATATTCCATGCAAATGGAAATAAAAATAAAGCTGGAATAGCAATTCTCATATCAGACAAAATAGACTTTAAACCAAAGCCTATTAGAAGAGACAAAAAAGTACACTACATAATGATCAAGGAATCAATCCAAGAAGAAGGTATAACAATTGTAAATATTTATGCACCCAACATAGGAACACCTCAATACATAAGGCAAATACAGCCATAAAGGTGAAATCGACAGTAACACAATCATACTAGGGGACTTTAACAGCCCACTTTCAACAATGGACAGATCATCCAAAATGAAAATAAATAAGGAAACACAAGCTTTAAATGATACATTAAACAAGATGGACTTAATTTATATTTATAGGGCATTCCATCCAAAACCAATAGAATACACTTTCTTCTCAAGTGCTCATGGAACATTCTCCAGGATAAATCATATCTTGGGTCACAGATCATATCTTGGGTCACAAATCAAGCCTTGGTAAATTTAAGAAAATTGAAATCGTATCAAGTAACTTTTCCGACCACAAAGCTATGAGACTAGATATCAATTGTAGGAAAAAAAATCTGTAAAAAATACAAACACATGGAGGCTAAACAATACACTATTTAATAACCAAGAGCTCACTGAAGAAATCAAAGAGGAAATCAAAATATACCTTGAAACAAATGACAATGAAAACACAACGACCCAAATCCTATGGGATGCAGCAAAAGCAGTTCTAAGAGAGAAGTTGATAGCAATGCAATCCTACATTAAGAAACAAGAAACATCTCAAATAAACAACCTAACCTTACACCAAAATCAATTACAGATGGAAGAACAAAAAATCCCCAAAGTTAGCAGAAGGTAAGAAATCATAAAGATCAGATTAGAAGTAAATGAAAAAGAAATGAAGGAAACAATAGAAAAGATCAATAAAACTAAATGCTGGTTCTTTGAGAAGATAAACAAAATTGATAAACCATTAGCCAGACTCATCAAGAAAAAAAGGGAGAATAAACAATAGAATTAGAAATGAAAAAGGAGAAGTAACAACTGACACTGTAGAAATACAAATGATCATGAGAGATTACTACAAACAACTCTATGCCAATAAAATGGACAACCTGGAAGAAATGGACAAATTCTTAGAAAGGCACAACCTGCCAAGACTGAATCAGGAAGAAATAGAAAATATGAACAGACCAAACACAAGCACTGAAATTGAGACTGTGATTAAAAGTTTTCCAACAAACAAAAGCCCAGGAACAGATGGCTTCACAGACGAAGTCTATCAAACATTTAGAGAAGAGCTAACACGTATCCTTCTCAAACTCTTCCAAAATATAGCAGCTGGAGGAACACTCTCAAATTCATTGTACGAGGCCACCATCACCCTGACCACAAAACCAGACAAAAATGTCATAAAGAATGAAAACTACAGGCCAACATCACTGATGAACATAGATGCAAAAATCCTCAACAAAATATTAGCAAACAGAACCCAACAGCACATTAAAAGGATCATACACCACAATCAAGTGGGGTTTATCCCAGGAATGCAAGTATTATTCAATATATGCAAATCAACCAATGTGACACACCATATTAACAAATAGAAGAAGAAAAACTATATGATCATCAATAGATTCACAGAAAGCTTTTGACAAATTCAACACACATTTATGATAAAAACCCTCCAGAAAGTAGGCATAGAGGGAACTTTCCTCAACATAATAAAGGCCATATATGACAAACCTACAGCTACATCATTCTCAATGGTGAAAAGCTGAAACCATTTTCACTAAGATCAGGAACAAGACAAGGTTGCCCACTCTCACCATGATTATTCAACATAGTTTTTGAAGTTTTAGCCACAGCAATCAGCAAAGAAAAGAAATAAAAGGAATCCAAATTGGAAAAGAAGAAATAAAGCTGTCACTGTTTGCAGATGACATGATACTATGCATAGAGAATCCTAAAGATGGTACCAGAAAATTACTAGAGCTTATCAATGAATTTGGTAAAGTAGCAGGGTACAAAATTAATGCACAGAAATCTCTTGCATTCCTACACACTAATGATGAAAAATCCTAAAGTGAAATTAACCAGACACTCCCATTTACCATTGCAACAAAAAGAATAAAATACCTAGGAATAAACCTATGTGAGGAGACAAAAGACCTGTATGCAGAAAATTATAAGACACTGATGAAAGAAATTAAAGATGATTCAATTAGTTAGAGAGATATACCATGTTCTTGGATTGGAAGAATCAACACTGTGAAAATGACTATACTACCCAAAGCAATCTACAGATTCAGTGCAATCCCTATCAAACTACCATCAGCATTTTTCACAGAACTAGAACAAAAATTTCACAATTTGTTTGGAAACACAAAAGACCCCGAATAGCCAAAGCAGTCTTGAGAACAAAAAACGGAGCTGGAGGAATCAGGCTCCCTGACTTCAGACTATACTACAAAGCTACTGTAATCAAGACAGTGTGGTAGTGGCATAAAAACAGAAATATAGATCAATGGAAAAGGATGGAAAGCCCAGAGATAAACCCGAGCACATATGGTCACCTTACCTTTGATAAAGGAGACAAGAATATACAGTGGAGAAAAGACAGCCTCTTCAATAAGTGGTGCTGGACAAACGGGACAGCTCCATGTAAAAGAATGAAATTAGAACACTCCCTAACATCATACACAAAAATAAACTCAAAATGGATTAAAGACCTAAATATAAGACCAGACACTTTAAAACTCTTAGAGGAAAACATAGGCAGAACACTCTGTGACATAAATCACAGCAAGATCCTTTTTGACCCACCTCCTAGAGAAGTGGAAATAAAATATACAAATGAGACCTAATGAATATTAAAAGCTTTTGCACAGTAAAGGAAACCATAAACAAGACAAAAAGACAACCCTCAGAATGGGAGAAAATATTTGCAAAAGAAGTAACTGACAAAGGATTAATCTCCAAAATTTACAAGCAGCTCATGCAATTCAATATCACAAAAACAAGCAACCCAATCCAAAAATGGGCAGAAGAACAAAATAGACATTTCCCTAAAGAAGATATACAGATTTCCAACAAACACATGGGAAGATGCTCAACATCATTAATTATTAGAGAAATGCAAATCAAAACTCCAATGAGATATCATCTCACACTGGTCAGAATGACCATCATCAAAAAATCTACAAGCAATATATGCTGGAGAGGGTGTGGAGAAAAGGGAACTCTCTTGCACTGTTGGTGGGAGTGTAAATTGATACAGCCACTATGGAGAACATTATGAAGGTCCATTAAAAAACTAAAAATAGAACTACCATGTGACCCAACAATCCCACTACTGGGCATACACCCTGAGAAAACCATAATTCAAAAAGAGCCATGTACCACAATGTTCATTGCGGCTCTATTTACAATAGCCAGGACATGGAAGTAACCTGAGTGTCCATAGACAGATGAATGGATAAAGAAGATGTGGCACATATAAACAATGGAATATTACTCAGCCATAAAAAGAAACACAATTGAGTTATTTGTTGTGAGGTGGATGGACCTAGAGTCTGTCATACAGTGTGAAGTAAGTCAGAAAGAGAAAAACAAATACCATATGCTAACACATGTATGTGGAATCTAAAAAAAAATCGCCATGAATACCTAGGAGCAAGACGTGAATAAAGACGCAGACCTACTAGAGAATGGACTTGAGGACACAGGGGGGGAAAGGTAAGCTGAGACACAGTGAGAGAGTGGCATGGACATATATACACTACCAAATGTAAAATAGATAGCTAGTTGGAAGCAACCACATAAAACAGGGAGATCAGCTTGTTTCTTTGTGACCACCTAGAGGGGTAGGATAGCGATGGTGGGAGGCAGGGAGACACAAGAGGGTAGAGATATGGGGATATATGTATATGTATAGCCGATTCACTTTGTTATAAAGCAGAAACTAACACACCATTGTAAAGCAATTATACTCCATAAAGATGTAAAAACGAAATCACATGATCATCTCAAAAGATTAGACAAAACATTGAGAAAACTCAGCATCCATTCAAAAATTTTTTAAAAAATGAATTCTTGGACAACTATTCATAAGGGACTCTCTTCTCCTTAAACTCTAAAAAACCTAAAGTGTCCATCATGGTAAAGTGTTGAGATAGAGAATGAGAAAAATATGCTCACTAGGACAACTTGTACTCAACATTTTACTGAGTCTCCCAGCCAGTTCAATGAAGCTAGAAAAAATTAGAAAAAGAAAAGAAAAGGGGGCTTTCCTGGTGGCGCAGTGGTTGAGAGTCCGCCTGCCGATGCAGGGGACACGGGTTCGTGGCCCGGTCTGGGGGGATCCCACATGCCGCGGAGCGGCTGGGCCCGTGCGCCATGGCCGCTGAGTCTGCGCGTCCAGAGCCTGTGCTCCGCGACGGGAGAGGCCACAACAGTGAGAGGCCCGCGTACAGCAAAAAAAAAAAAAAAAGAAAAGAAAAGAAAAGGAAATAAAAACATATCGGATTGGAAAAGAAGAAATAAACTGATATTATTTGCAGATAATTATATCGTACATTGATAATTCCAAAAGGAACTACACATAAACTATTAACACTAATGAGAGAATTTATCAAATTTGCTAGATATAATATTAGTGTATACAAATCAAGTGTATAACTAAATACCAACTTTGGTGTCAGATAGCCTTGGTTTCAAATCTCACCTGTATATTTTTTCAACTGCATGATTTAGGACAGCTTACTTAAACTCACTAAGCCTCAAGTTTCTAATTTCAAATATCAAAGCTTATTGAGTAATTTATATTAAGGAATCGAGTAAAATAACCTATGAGCAATGCTTTGCATTGAATTTTTGTCATAGAATACTAATTCCATTCCCCTCATAAATTATTTTTTGAATCAAAGTAGTCAACAGAAAAATATCCTTTATGCAACAGAGGAATTAATGGTTTTTTCTTTGCAAAATTATAGAATATCTAGAAGACTTTGGTATTTTTAGGATGAAAAATGTAGAATGAATTAAGCTCATTAATTTTTCATATACTCTCTAAAATTATTTTCCATAACCTTTTGCTTGTCAAATAATAAGATTCATGGAGAAAGCCTCACAAGAAATTTCAATAGGAAACAAAACTTATTAAAAGTATTATTAGCTCTTTCATGGGACTCCAGTTTCAATATTTATGTAATGATTTTTTTTTAATGTGGCTGATGTTTCTTTAAAATATAAAATAAAAGAAGGAAAGAGATGCTCTTCTTAAACTGATCAAACCTTTATATATTAGGTTTTTCACCCCTACAAATACCACAGATGCAAATAAAGAAGTGAAAATACAAAAAAAAAATTTAAGGTCTACCATCATAACTGGCATATTGTCATTTTGCCCTCATGCCACTGGCCAAAGCAAATCAGAAAGCTGGGTCCTCAGTAAAAGGATCAGGAACACACAGTCACCCCCAATGAGGCCATGAGAGGGTATGGCTGCAGGGAGAAGTGAAGAAATGAAGCAACAGTTTAAATTATTACAGGTACCATGAATTTTTGTGAGATTAGTATATGACTAACCACAGGCTTAAAAAATTTATTAATTCATTTACTCAGTAATGCCATCAACAACCAAACAGGTACTTAAGGGATGTCATGTACTTCTGTGAAGTTAGTGTGGGACTGACTCTGGTTTTGAAAACTAAATTAGAGTCACTAACTCATTTATTCATGCATTGAATAAAAATCATTTTTGAGCCTCTATGATATGTCACATTATTTTGTAAGTATCTTCCAAAATTTAGTTGTCTTGTACCCAACAATTCTCTGTGGTGGAAAAGAATAATTCAGTGACCTAGATATATGATTTACAAATGATCATTCTTAGAGAGTTCACCAGGATTCCACATGAAGTAAAAGTAAGCATCTTTTATGCATGTTTTCTGAGATTGTTTACAATTTGTGGTCAGTGAAATTGGTAGGATCTCTTTTTCAAGAATTTTGAACTAACATTTTTATGGTAATATCCTTTGCCAGATGTTGCCAACTGTTGGCCTACTGATCAAATTCAGCCACAGATGAGTTTTGTTTGGCCGGCACAGTGGATAAACATCCTTGCATTTCAATATCTTTAGGTGTGGTGTGTATCTACCGGTTCAGCACAGCACTCACTACTCCTGTTCCATGGACTCATTCTCTCTGCACATTTGGTTACCTTTCATACCCCCAAAGTATTTGATTACTTAAACTTTGCTTTATTGGGTATAATGTTGGAGCACTGGTTACCATTCTTTCATGTATTTGAACAGATTCAAAACTAATGAGAAAGATCTGAATCCTTCTTGTGGATTCCCTGGCCCTGACAGATTATGTGAGATAATTATTCGTTCATGCATCTTAACCAGAAACATGTAATATCTGCCCTCCAGACATGTAATAAGAAGTAAGTAAGCTATCAAAACATTGGTCTAAGAGTTGAAAACACAAAAGAAAATAAAACAGTTTTTGTTCTCAATGAGCTCACTTTCTAGTAGGTAATTAACAAACCATTTCTAATACAGCAGGATAAGCCTTCCATGCAGATATGATGATACCCACACTGAGTCCTGATGGCAAATAGTATTGTACGTGAACAGGGAGAAGTGGGTATTCCAGGTACAGGGAACTATATGCGTCAACAATCACATACATGACTTCTTCAGTGAAAGGCGGGTACCTCTGAATCTCTGAGACCAGATGATAAAGGGTCTTCTATGCCATGCTAAGGCGTGCTCCACCCATCTGTCATTACATCTAGACAGTTCTCAATCTGTAATTGCCCATCTTATATCCATTCAGTCTGTCTTTTTTCTTTTTCTTCCTTTCTCTCTTTCTTTCGAGTCTCATGTCATATATATATATGCCATATATATATATTTTTTTCTGCCCTTCTTTCTTATTCAGTTTCATCTGGAAGGAGGCAATATGTGTGAATAAAATTTTGATTTCCCCAGCTGCTATCTTAAAGCTAGGTTTGGTCATAAGATCCCATTCTGGCAGCTGAAATGTAAGTGGAAATACTGGCTAAGGCCTTTAGGAAAACTTTTATGTTTCAGATAAAAGGGGACAGACTGAGCTGACTCATATCTCTTTCCCCTTTACTCTTTGCGTTTACTTCCGCCTTCCTGGAACAAAGACGTAATACCAACCGTCATTGCTGCCGTCTTGAGAGCATGAAGCTGGAAGCCAAATACTAAACGTGATAGGGCAGGAAAAAAAAATAGAAGACGTCTAGGTCTCATTATGACATCACAGAACCACCACATCATCCCTGATCTACCTCTTACTAAGCCTTTTTCTTTGTGAGGAAAAAATAAACCTCCTACTTGTTTAGGTCATATTTTGTCAGGTTTTCTGTTCCTTGCAGTCATGTGCAGTCTTGACTGGTAAGTCATCCATCCATATAACAAAAATATTGGGAATCTATAATGTGCTTAGAATTGTGATAATTTCTATTTATAGGAGAAGCAAAGATAATATGGATATGGTCTTTGATTCTCTTTAAAGTATCTTCAATGAGAGAATCTTTTGCTTTTAAAATAAATACTCACTGCTGTCTGTGAGTCAGTTATCCAAGTACCTGAAGATATCCACTAACCTTCTATGGAAGGTTAATTCATAGAGAGTCATCTATATGCTTACAAGCTCCACTTATTTAATATTCCTCATAAAAATTCTTTGCTTTAGAAAAGAATCTGGACATACTGAGATGTCCTTCCCCATCATGAACAAGAAGTGACCTTGCTTACAAACATAACACTACTAAAAATCCAATCCTTACCTAAGTAACAATTGCTATATTAAGAACCTTATATAAGATATGTTCACTCAGATGTTTAACTTTCCTCTGTGTATAAAAAAAGGATGCAGATCACATATATGATGCTTCTGGGATATAGGAGATGGGTACAGACAAGAGGAGCCTCACATGGACAGCAGTGGGTTGACAAGACCAGAGGACATCTCAAAGGGGTAAGGCCACGGAACATATGCATTTTCAGCAAGGCTATATATTTTCTCTGAAGTGTGAAAGAAGATGTTTTGAGCGGGTTCTTGAACATACATTAACCTTTGATATGGACTGGAAAAAAATGACTGACATTTCTTTCCTGGTAAATCTGCTTTTTTTTTTTTTTTTTTTTCTCCTGAGAACTAGCAGCACATCTATTCAATGACTTCCTAAGTGGAAGTAATAGTTGACGATTTTTTTCCTAGGTTGAAAGGAAAATTTTTGTTCTCTGTAACGAATCTGAGGAGAACCCAGCCTTCCAGGCAGGTGTTTCATCTACATCATAACAACTAGGCCTTGCTGATGGCTTGATTGGATCATACACCTCCATCTCCCCAGCAGGGAAAGCTAACGCCGGCTTGAGGAACTGTGCATCTTTGCAAGGTTGAAATGTCCTCATTTTCTCCACTGGTTTTTCTCCACTTATTTTCAGGCAAAGTAAGAGACAATTGTGATCTGATTAAAAAGTACCAGCTTTCAAAATGGGAATGAAACTATAAGAGAACTTTTTTTCTTTCTATGATAAGCTATTTTCTCTTTTATAGATAATTTTTGTTGACTCTAAATTTAGGCAATCTAAGTTTGAAAAACTTATTACAAAACCCCATGTGTTTATAATATCCTTAAAGATCAGGCTGTGTTCAAGTCTCACACCACTGAACTGTGGGAGTTTAAAAATAAAATGCTTGGATTTGTAAAATGTACTGATCTACCAAGGAACATTGCCTTTCTAGCTACTGAAAAACTTTTTTATTGGAATAACGGGAAATAGGATAAACAAGGTTTCACTAGTGTAAGTGGTTTTAGAGGTCATCTCATTTGACCGCTAAAATAAGTTTTGAGTAATTCCTATGGATTCCTGAGTGACATTTTTCCATGTCGTTTCAAGCTGAGACTGTTTTAACCCTGAGAGTGCTTTGAACAAAACATTTTTACCTAAATAGTATAAAGCCAAATAAATATTATCTAGAAAGATTTTTCCAGAAAAGATTCCTTTACACCATTGTATTTCATTGATTAATTGCTTATACATCATAGTTAAACATTTTTAATTTTTATTCTGCTAAAATTATTTTCATTATTGCAAATACTTTCTCAATTAAATTACTAATGAAAATTTGATGCATTAATAAGTTTTTTGACCAAAATAGTTTTTATTCATCAATTATGATATTTCTTTTGTGGCCATTATATTCACTAATTTTAATTTCCCTGAGTCAAATAATAGTCTGTATTTGAGAAATTTTGTGAGATTGAGGAAAAGAGAGATGGATGTGGGAAGAAGAGTGAGAGAAAGACTCTAGCGAAAAGGAGAGAGAAAGAAAATAATGCGACTATAAGAACAAAAGGGACTCAGACAGACAACAAAGTATGAGGGGAGACTGGTGTCGACAGAAACCAGAGCCTCAGAAAGTCATGTTGACCATATCATAGTAGGTAGCTTGGTTCAATTCTTCTCCTGATTGAATTCAGCTCTAGCCTTTTAAGAGGTGAGCTCTGAGCTGTCATCCCCTCCAGAGACATAACTTTAGTCCCTTTATCCACTGTAGGCTAATACCCAGCTCTCTGCTAGTTTATGAACCTGGAGCCACGCAGGTCTCTCCCTTCCTCTTTGCATTTCTGCTTCACTAAAGTTCATTCTGTGCTTGAGTGTGGCTGTAGGTTTATTATTGTTTGTCTCTATTTTAGCTATCCTTGTTTTACATTGGAATGAAAAGTGGAGCCCTGAGAGTGAACTCTTAAACTCTCCCAAGTATAAGACAAGTCAGTATCACATTTCAATGAAGGAATGAACACAGTTACACTGTGTATCAGGTACTTTACCATCATCATTTTAGTCACCTGGATGTACTTCATTTTATCCTTGGAGATTGGAAGTGTTTAACCACATTTTTATGTATCTTGGACTGTGTTTCTTTTATTATCACATTTCTTCTTATTATTCAATTTTCTTGAATTAAATTAGTACTCTTTCTATAAGACTTTAATATCAATAAGGGCTACATAGTAGAGATAGCCCTCTTAAGTAGAACTATTTTAGTCAATCTACAATTCAGTAACATTGATTGAGTACCTATAAAATATCAGGCCCTCTAGTTGTTTACAAAGATTCAAGAAGCTTACAAATTATTTGGCACTTTAAGTCACTTACAAATGCACTTTTTATTTCCTTAACAATGCTATTCATTTTCTTATAAAGAGATGATTTGTGTTGGCTTTCATTTTTACATAATCCAAGGGACTTAGTCAAATGCCAATATGACCCACCAGTTCCTGGGAATTGTGAATTCTACCCTTAGAGAGTTATTCCTTTAATTAAAGTAATGGAGTCTGGAATTGCTCCCATACCTTGGCTCATAACCCCAGGGTGTCTTTACACGTTATGTTGTCATCAGTTATCCAAAACAGAACCATGATAGCCTATCCAAGTTGTCAAAAGATAGATGAGCTTGCCACTGGGAGAACAGTGAAGGCAGTTGCATGTTGAGATGCTGGCCAAGATATATAATATGTGATTCCCAGGACATTAGTGGAAGAAAAAGACTATGATTCAAAGTCATGGCAAATATCAGTAAGGCTTTATTGCACAGGATACATGTCTGAAGTGTAAATCATCACAGTTGAGTAGAGAGCTGGAAGTTGGAATCAGACACCCAGGCTTGCATTTTGGCAGTAATTTTCATTTTTTCAGTTCAACAAATACCTGTTGTGTACCCACTATGGACTTGGCTCAGTGCATAGTACTAGAAATACAATTAAGACCAAGACTCTGCTTTCATGGAGCTTAATGGAGCAATGATAAAAATAATTATTGAGATACAATTGGGATGACTGCTTCCCAGAAGTAGAGTGTTTGAAAATGTTCATCATGAGAAGCTTAACCTAGGTTAGGAGGAGAGGTTGGGAGAGGTTTAAGAAGGGTTCCCTAGAGAAATAAAAAGTAAATCTACACTTGAAAAGTCAGTTAAAGACAAGATATGTAAGGATAAGATACAATAGATCATATCGTTCCAGGCAGAAAAAATGGCATGTGAGATTGCTCTGATAGGTGTGGTCAGTAGAACCAGAACATGAAGGGTCTGGGGGCCATACAAGCTGCTTATCCCTCTGGGTATAAATAGCCTCTTCCATGAAATGCCATGATACTGATACTTTTTGGGAACTTGACCAAAAATATGAGTTTATATAAAACATCTGGTGCCTGTGGCCAAACATATACAAACATGTAGGGAATGATTGCAAAATACAGTCACAGTCTTAAAATGTGAAGCCAGATTTTTATGTGAATTATAGAATTTTAGAACTAGAAATCGGCTTGAAAATCATGCTGGACAACACTTTCTTTACAGATAAGGTCAATAAGATCAGAGCCGATCATTTACCCTAGATTAGAGGCAGAGGTAGTGATTCATTTTCTGATCCCGAATTTGTCACTTTCTGTTATACAGTGAGTTTCAAAATAAGTTATGTGTTTATGTCACACACTACTGAAGAGTACATATTAATTGCAGCTGTCCCATTAAATCAGAATTTAAATCCAGACCTGCCTGATAGTAAAACCCATGTTTTTTTATACAAATCGTAGTGATATACACTAAATGAATGATCTGAATGATATAAATGAATGAGTTAATGAAGGTATAAAGCTGCATAAGAAGTATCAAGAATTAGGCAGTGTTTTGATTAAACACACAATAATGGTTTTGAGAGGAACATTTTTATTATTAAGAATTGTTTGTAAACAGAAACAAATTCTGGGTATATTAGGTAAAGTGGAGATTTATTGTAAGAACCTAGAATTGGAGAGAGGCGTGAAAATGAAACATTCCAGAGTTTGGCAGCAAGAGCAATTGGGCCAGGATATTGCTGCTGACTTCTTTATGGGCTTGATGGCAATAGAGGACATGTTCCATCTGTTAACTCGCTTGTGGTGTTTGCTGTAGATTCTAGATTACTTAGTGGGAATGGCTAATTGGTTAATCAAGGATCAAATGCTTCTGCCAGGGAGCAGGGAGGTAAAAGTACATCCTCCTTCAATTTCTGGTGAATGAAGTAAGACACTATGTCCCACCACTGTTATAAGCAATGGGGATTTTTATAAAATAAGAAGGGAGGTTGAATATGGCAACCAAAATAATAAAATATTCCACTACAGTACTTTTTCTGAATACTGATGGAAGTAGGAAGTCAGGTAAAAAATAAGTTTAAGTCAACTAATACTTTAAATTTGCCTTAGAAGAGTTTTTAGTCTTACCATGAGAAAAGAGAAAATTAATTCTAAACAATGAGCTAAAGGCAAGAGAAAAGAGAATTCAATGTTAATAAAGTTTGTGATTCTAAAGCCATATCAAAAATGAAAGCAAATATTAAATATGCAAATATCCTTTTTTACTTGAAAGATAATAGTTTTCGTATTCATCCACTGACCTAAAATATGAGAGTATAGAAATGTTAGTTAGGGAGAAAAGAGAGAAAACTAAAAGCTTTATACACACACACACACACACACACACACACACACACACACATATATGTATATATAGGTATATAAATATATATTTATATTATATATTTAGAATGTATATTTACAATATATATATATTTAGAACTCTCTTTTAGAGGCAGTAACGATCACTACAAAGCACTCAAGTTAAATTATTCATATTGTGGGAATGAATAATAAAAATGTCCATCACATTTCCCCCCACAAAAAAAAAAACCTAAACAAGCACACACAGATAAAATGACTTGCTTTCGCTTTTCATTTTTATTTATTTTTTTCACAAAAGCTTAAAACTTTGTTTATGCTATCTACTTAGGTAGAATAACTTCTAAACTACGGGAAACGACAGTGCATATTTTCATCATACTTAGGCACGTGTGTTCACAAGAAAGGACTTTGCAATCATTGGCTGGTCTCATCTCTTTTTGCAATTATCTGTAGATAATTCTACCCAAGTAGAAGATGCACAAAATGAATCTAATGAGAACATGTTTCATTGCCAAAGATGGGTAAAAATATACAATAAAATATTACAGTTTAAAGACTGAAGAGGTTAAGAACATGGACTTAGGCCTTGAAGGACCCATGTTTATTTAAATCCATCACTTAGAAGCTGTGTAATATTGAGCAATTGAGTTACTTAGTTAACTTCTTTGAGTCTCATTTTCTTTTCTTAGAAACGTAAGACAGTGGTATCTATTTTATAGTCTTTGTAAAGTCTAAATGAGTAGATCTATATAAGATGCTAACCATACTAAGACCTCAGTGTGTAGTAACGACTACTCATCATGTCCCTTTCTTGCGGTCTGTACATCTTTCTTTAATTGTCAGCTTAAAGCCTTGGAAAGGAAGTACTATGGTATTCAGGAAAAGCTGTGGTATCAGTGGACGCACATGAAGCACAGAAAATCTTTGGACAGTACGCAGAATGCTTGGGTTATTTTTTGACTTTTTTCTCTAGAAATTCACATGCTGGAAACACCCATAACCTTTGGCATTTATTCAAATCCTCTGAGGGAATGAGAATAGCATTCGGTAACCTGCGACTAGAGAGCAATTATCTGTAGATCTCATCTTTTCCTCATTCTATACCCTCTACTACTACCCTCTACTGCTATAACTTCTTTATATCTCAATAATCATGTACTCCTTGTAGAATCTGATGAGTATATAAAAAACCTACGCCTACGATCAAATTAACACACTCACATAAAGTATTTGAAATCTATATTCAGTATTCAAAGGTAAAGATTCTAACATGGTGGCATGAAAAGATATAAAATATCTTCTCCCCAGCAAATACAAAACTTGGAAAAATAATAAAAAGTGACCACTTCTGGGCTCTGGAAGTCAACCAAAAGCAAACAACAAAATGAGAAGTGCTTATTCATAAAATGCTATTGGAACCTTGGTGAGGACAGTGGGAACTGCAACCTTCTTCTCTGTGGTCACTCTTATCATCTATCATATATTGGTTCTGTTTCTCTGAAAAACCCTTACTAATAAACATCATCTGGACACAAACAGTTTAGGGACTAACAGTTAGGCCACAGAGCACATTTTGAGTAGTTCTGTTCTAAAAGACCACCCCTAGTTTTGAGGGCAAAGAGTCTTTTAGCACAGTGTTCTAAGAATGCCTATTTGAACTTCAGTGGTTATCCAGGCTTATGTTGATTAGGTCAGAGTAGATGGTCAAATGCATGATGTAATATCAAAAGCAGAGAGGAGCTTACCCTGTGCCCCACTCCAATAACTTCCTAACTTAATGCCAAAATTTTCTTCTGTTTTTATTTTAAGAATTTGCTTCTCTTGAAAGGTGAAAATATAAAAAAGAGCATAGTTAAAAGATCTGAAAGAACAACTTGTCTAGGGAGGAAATGGAGTTAGCATGTGAATGCTGAGTAGAAAGAAGGGGGAATAGGAGCTGGAGAGTATATTACTCATAATGAGGAGCAGGAGTTGGAAACATATTTATTCCTTAAAGAACTTTGCTTGGGATGGTGATAAAATCCAAATTTCCTTGATTTGGTAATAAGCTTCTTTAGTGGACTTTATTTTACTTGGCTCTAGCCCTATATATGCTTATCAAGGTGATAAGGTGCTATTGCTTTATGAGTGAACTCTCATGACTTTTAACCTAGTTTAACAACAGTTAAACAATATCTTCTACTGAATTTGTGTAATAACATATTTCTTCACAACCAGGTAGCATACATCCCTAATTGCTAGATGATACGAGATAGAAACAAAATTTAAATAAAAGGAAAATGGAATTTTGGAAGCAGTGCAAGTCAAATGGAAATGAGAAAATTCTGCATGAATGTAATTTATTTTGTAGACTACCTCGTGTGCTTTTTTGATATAATCAGTTCATAACACATTTCTGAATGTTGCCTTTGTTGCATATAAACTCCTTTTAAACAGGAATGAGGAAAGCTAATGGCTTTCTTTATCAACGCTAGAATTGGGTTACAATGCAAACATAAATGCAGGTATATGCCAACATCTGTAAATCACACAGAAACAGGTGTTTGCTTAGGTATGAAAGCTAATATGGTTGAGTTTTCTTCTGAAGACTAGTTCTCAGTCTGTAAAAATTTGGTAAGAAATGTTTAGTAACAGACTAGCTCTCTCTTGTATTTTCATGAAATGCTTTCACAAGATCCCTTCAAGTTATGTTCTGGGTTCAATGAACAAATACTTGTGTGAGATAAGAAATGAGAAATAAGGAGTGACCTTGTCTTATATGGGAGCAGGAGATGCCAAAACAGAAACGATGCTGGGAAATTTAGTCTAGACTTTAGAAGCTCAAACTGCAAAAGACAAGAATAAATTCATGGATTGGTGGAATTAAGTCGCTATTCAATCTTGAAAACATGGTCATTGTCTTTTTTAGTTCACTTTATTCTTACAAATATTTATTTAACAACAATTATGAGTAAAATCTGTTGGTAGAATGATATTGTGTAGGTGCTGCTCATTCTCTTGTTGGAATCCTATCCAAAGGTTAAAATGTAGGAGGGAGGGAATGTGCCTATATTTATAATAACCCATATATAATGTATTTCTCCAAAGTGAAGCTTAACACAGTTCAAATACATAGTAGGTACTTAGTAAAATTTATTGGATGGATACCCAATAACTCATTGCTCTTTGTTCCAGAGATTACCTCTCCATAGAGAGAAAATTCAATTTTTTAATAGAAAAAATGTTTCAACAAGTATTAGTGTGATTTTTTTCCCCTTAGATTTCTTGACTACATGATTTTCACCTTAATTGACCCATGGTATCCATATCCCTGCGCATATGGGGAGGAGACAGAGAATTAGGAATTTTAATATACAGCCTATTACCTTTAAAAATGGGATTTTACAGCAAGACAGTTAAGTTCAATCTAAGTTACTTTCTTGAGAAAGTACTGCCTACATTCTATCTTTGGTTTTCCTCTTTAAGCATATTAATAGACAGGCATGTCAGGCTAGATTTTATATAAGGAAAGATAAATGGAAAGAAGAGTGAAAGTTAGGCCCTTTCTTGAACTAAGGAAAGGAAAGAAACTGGGAGGAGAATGAAAAAGCCAGATAAATTTCTAACTCAGAGAGAAAGCTGACTTGGATAATGTGATAGAAGCACTGAGAAATCATTTGCTGTGCTACTGAAAGGAGACCATCTTATGAACCTTCCTGTTCCATCAGTCATGTTGGGCAGTATTGTTGAGTAGAGGGAGCTGTAGCAGCTTAGCCCTATGGGTCACCTTCAGTTCCAATGTAGTATGGATGCTGACTTGCCAGCCAGTAGCCTACAGAGGATGAATACTGGTGGGAGGAAAAGGTAACCTCCCATGGGAGAAAGTGGGTAGACATCCATGCCAAGGGACAAGATAGAGGATGGACAAGGAACAAGCACCAGTGAAAGCTGAGTTGAAGTGAAGTCAACAGGGAGTGCCCCAAACTACTGCTGAAGCCCGGAGAGATCAGACTCTGAGTCAAACTGGCTGCAGATCTCTTCACCTGTCAGCAAAGCATGCAACAACCAGAAATGCCAAAGAAATATCATCCTGGAGATCCAAGGACTGGTGTGAGGTCAGAGTTAACCTTTACATTCCACTTCCTGAAGCCTATGTAGCCTGTTTTACCATGTGTTTAGATACCAGGATACCAGGAAAAGATACCAGGAAAAAGAAGCAATGAGCCAGAAATATAAGGCTGTGTATAATTAAATATTGAATAGTTACCCATTCGATATTTGAGTATTATGGGAGCTTATGAGTATTATGGGAGTTTAGAAAGGAGGAAAACTAATGAGGACAGAGTGTTCAGTAAAGGCTTGATGGAGCAGATGTGATTCATTTGGATGTCCTCAGCATTATGGTTCTTATGTTAGCAGTGTTCTTATTATACCCCATGAAATCAATGGGCCCCAGTCAATTAAAGCATCCAGATGAGAGGGACCACTGTGTGGACCTTCTGACTGAGATGCATGGCTGTTAGGCTGACTGATTCAGAGTAGACATGGGAAAAGATTAGTTTTTCTGGCAGCTGAATTACCTATGACTGCTCCCCAGGTATCATCTCCATTGGTGGTTAATACGTGTTTCCTGAAGAAAAAATAAAACTTGTGGACAAAATTCAGTGGGCTTCAGAGACATACTTTATTAATATTCTACTAGGTGTTGGGATGCTTCAAGTGGTGATAATGTAAACAGTGTTTCCTGAACAAACTGAACCACAGAACCTTTCCTGGAACATCTTACGAGAATAATCTTCCACAGGACACATTTTAAGAAACACAGACAGACATGGTTTGGCTGTTGAAAACAGGTGAATCTAGTATATCATCTGGTAAGAAAATAATTCAAAATATGACAGGCTGTCCTACCAGGCAGTGGAGTTCTGCATAAGGAAATATGTAAGTAGGGGATATTTAGGGAATGAAGTAAGGGAATGTGCAATTTTTTATTGGGGATACTCACAGCAACATATCTGACCCAGCTTATTAAAAAAAATTAGTTTCTATTGAAAGATACAGCCTTCCTGTCTTCCTTTATTGTCTCTGAAATTTGACATCCAACCCCTTTGACTTGCTGTTCTTCAATCTCTCCTTCCTTGACCTTCCTAGTTGGATGCCTAAAAGATCCCCCAAACTGAGAATTTCCCAAACTGAACTCTTGGTTGCCTCTCCCCCGCCTCTAATCCTGATGCTCCTACAGTTTTTGCTATCTCAAAAAATGGCATCATCATTAATTCATTTTTTTAGCCTCAAATCTTAAAGTCAAAGCTCAGGTCAAGATTCTTCCTATCTTGAAAATTTTGCAATTGATTTCACCTCTTGAACTTTCCCTTGAGATATTGTTGTTTTGGTCTTCCATATCATTAGT
This sequence comes from Globicephala melas, assembly GCF_963455315.2. Taxonomy (NCBI): domain Eukaryota; kingdom Metazoa; phylum Chordata; class Mammalia; order Artiodactyla; family Delphinidae; genus Globicephala; species Globicephala melas. The sequence continues at coordinate 101,014,246 of NC_083320.1, read as the reverse complement.
TCTCTCATTAAATGTTAATTTCCCAGAGAGTTCTTCCCTAACATCCTAACAGCTAATAATAATTTATCTTCTCAGTTTTATTATTCTGTATCACACTTATCAGTATATGAAATTATATCATTTACTTTTTTTCCAATTGTAAGTAACCTTTCTCTCCCACCAGAATGTAAGTAAGCCTTATGAGGCTAGGGACTTAGCTTGTTTTAATTAGATCATTTCTACTCTCTTATTACCCAGCACATAGCAGAACTCAATAATCACTGATTGGATAGATGGATGGATGGGTGGATGGATGGATGGATGGATGGATGGATGGATGGGTGGATGGATGGGTGGATGGATAAAAGGATGGATTAATACATTTGGATGCTTAGAAGGTTTTGAAAAGTGGTGATTGTGCATAATCTCATTGTACCATAAAAAACTACAAGTAAAGGTTTTTCTTCTCATATTCCTGAGTTGTCTTTCACTGAAACATCCTTTCAGCTGTCCCATTTCTGCACATGTTCAAAGATATTTTCACACAGCATTCAAGCAGTCAAATTGACACACTTTTTAATACCATATTTTAATTCTTCTTCCTTTATAATTAAACATAGCATATGCTTCACGCATGCTCCTAAGAGCTGAAAAATGCTGTGGCTTGAAGTGTTTTCCTCTCTCTTGACATCTCCAACTTAGGGGAGCCTCTGTACCAGCTGCAGAGCCATCAGTGGCATTGCTGTTATAGCCTTATTTCTAATTTTTAAAGCAAATGTTGGTCACAGAATATTTGTATTTTTACAATCCATAGTAAAATAATGAATCCAGGCAGTGATCACAATGACCATTACCATAAAATAAGAGACAACCAGACATTATCCCTCTTTTGATATAAGTGTACAGCTTCCTGAAGGAGTGTTGCAAAAAAATATTAACTTGAAATAGATAGGCCTCTAGTTCTGATTACTTGTGTACAGTAAATATAGAGAACAGAGAAATATGTCACATACCCCCATGTGTGGAATCAGTGAAATCTACACTGTGGAAAACTCTGGTCAACAAAAAGTCCATTTTTTTCAACAAATGCATTGCAAGAAAATAAAAGATAAACAGAAGTTTAAGGGACATTATAAATAAATGTGGTGTGTGAATTTTATTTGGATTCTAATCTAACAAAATAAACATATCAACGGTGAAAACAAAATAAAGCAAGAACACTCTTATCAGACAATCTTAGAAAACATAATACCGAAGTATTTTCTAGAAAATGATAAAGCCCACTTGAAGAGATCCAACTAAAGCGATCCATGTTACTGTGTTAACTAATGGAACTTTTATACAAGTATTCTTTATTAAAACATCTTTATGTAGATAAACTTAGAAAAGACATAGGATTATAAGTCACTGTGTACAAAGACACATTACTAAAGACCAAAATATTCTCAGGGAAGTTGAAAATTCTGAAAAAAAGTAATCTAGTTTCATGGTGATATTTATAAGAATTTCAAAGTTTTTATCATTCCTTAGGAAACATTCTTGTATGTTTCCTGGGGCTTGATAGCAATGAATTTACATAATCACTACCACCTTCTTTACTTACAACCCACCACTCAGGACTAGATATGTTTGTTGTGGTTTCCTCAATCTATCAAATGAAGAAATGTGGCCCTAAATTTACAGCTACTATTAGATAATCTTAGAATGTACTTCCCAGTTCCTAAAACTATAGAGCAGGGGATGAGGTACTGAGATGGAAGGTATTCAGAAGACTTTGGATAGAGTCTTCCCTTTTTGTGATCCATAGAGGGGAGGGACTGCTAGAGACAAGGTAAATGCCAACCACAGATAAAAGATAACCTTTATCTCCAATCACCAACATCTCTACCTTGAAAACTTTTGTCAGAAGCAGAAAAATAGATTTATAGTAAGATCACCTTTTCTTCCTGTTTCTCGCCTTACTCTCTGTGTATATGTTGCTGATTGGGGAAGAAATATAATGCCTGACAATAAGTAAAGGAATGAGAAAAAATGGGCCAAAAATGAGAATATCCACATTCTGGATAGTCAAGAGTTAGCTATATTGATATTAAAGTGGAAAGATTCTTATTAATTTAATTTGCTATATACAATATGTGTGTATAAGCACATATACATTATGTAAGTGTATAAATAAATACAAATTCATACACACATCTATACATATATAATGCACCTGTGCACGTGAGCACACACACACATGCACACAAACATATATACAGTTGACCCTTGAACAACATGGGTTTTGAACTATATGTTTTTTTCAATAGTAAATGCTACAGTACTACACTGAATCTAGGAGGTGAAATTGTGGATATGAGGGCCAACTCATAAAGTTATACATGGATTTTCCATTGTGCAGAGGGTCAGTGCCCTTAACCCCCAAGGTGTTCATAGATCAGCTGTATATAGAAAGACAGAGACAGAGAGACAGTGAGACAGAGAATACAATACAAAGAACATTATTTTATCCTTGGAAAATATCATACTATATCTCTATATTTCCTATATGTTTTCATGCTGAATGTATGACATACATTTTGCTGGTTATGTGAAATATATTTTTAAAGACATAATTATTATACCTTACTTTTGTTAGTAAGATATCATTATGAGTAGTACTAAAGAATATTGTTAATAATAAAATATTGTTAATAACATTTTAGAGATGATGTTAATTTAATTTTTTTTCTTTTTATTGGAAAAAAGCTATCATAAAGGAAGCTATAGGAGCAGAGTAATGTCTATTTCACTGTTATTTATTTCCACATGTAGACATACTGAAACGTGCATACACAAAGTTTAAACTACTATTTAAAACACATTTCATATAAAAAGATAAATAAAATAGACTATTCTTTCATACTTAACATTATGAAAATATAGCATGTTTAGAGCTTTGATGAGGAGGAAAAAGAAGGTAGAAATTTCTAATGTTTCTTAGAATAGTATTTCCAGTGCTCTCATCCTGACACCTAGATCTTTGTTCAACACACACTTGCACTCAAGATTATTTTTTTAATGAATTAATTAAACAACAAAGAAACAACAGTCTGGTAGGAGGAAGAGGAGGAAAGAAAACATGAATATTTTTAAGGAAATAATGGGAACAAAGTAGTGGAGCCAAAGGATTTTTAGTAAAGAGGTGGAAACCAACTTGAAAAATGTTTTCTCCCCATTAAATATGGGTGCAATGCTAATGTTTTGCTCTCTTCCCTTGAGGATATAGAGAAGGCTCAAAGGACTTTTCAGAGTATTAACAAGTGTGATCCTTTGTAGTGGGCTTCTAAGCCTGCAGCCCCTACTCCTGCCCTTCTGAGTTGTGTGAAATGGTTGGGAAGAGGCCTTACCATGTGAATGAATTATGAGAATCAAATAAGATGGATGCATCAGCACTTTGAAGCGATAAGGTTTCCACAGCTATGGAACGCTAACTATTATTGCCATAATTGTGATTAGTGTTACAACAAATGCAGAAGTGGCTCAAAAATTCATATTGCTCAAAATTATACTCAAATATTTCTATAGTCGTAAGAGTTGTGGTTCTTTTATTTGTCTTCCTAAATTATAAGTACTAAATTACTAATGATTAAAGTGCATTTAGACCTGAATTTGAAACCTACCATGCAACTGCCAAAATAATGACAAGCCCCTTCCAACCGTGCCTAATAAGTGCTGGGAACCTATGCCCTGCCCTAATGATACTTTATATAGAACCTATCATTCTATAGAGTTGTGTTTTAAGAAACAAATGCATTTCTGTAGAAACATTGCAATTTTATTATGTTCTTTATGTTTTAATTGGATCTCCTGGAAAACATCGAGGCACATGAATTAAAAGTAAAACTATAGAGTCTGCAGGAACACTCATTATTATATATATTTAGATTTCATTATGCTTTGGGGTTGAGTACTTTACCATAGGCTTTCCAGATGGTGATTTTACCCATAGCACTCATACATAAAATGCCACCCCACAGGTTAACTTACCTTGAGTCTTCCATCTGATCCAAGCTTGATTAAGCATTTGGTGGCACAGGTTCTCAAAGTACTAGCTGTCAGCTGTATTAAAATATATCATCAGCTTTTTATCCTGCTGTTGTTCCATACTGACTTTTGGTCGTTAGCAATATCACTGAGGACCAAACAAATTAATAGGATATTTTGCATTGTTTTATCTCCTAAGAAATCTCTTTGTCCACTTCCATTTAAATAGGCCAACATCACTTTCAAATGCACTTACTTTGTTTGATTTTTGCTAATTAGTTTTGGTCAACAAACTAATGAAGAACCTATATTTGAAGTACAGTATTAGGCAAAAGGATAAATAAGAAGCACTCCTTATTGTTAAGGAGCCCAAGGTCAAGAAGACATGACCATTGTGTAATTAATTATTTGCAATATGGCAGGATACATGAAGTGGTTTTAATGGTTTTAGAAAAGATGTAGGTAATTTAAATCTCCAAGTTGCTTTTTACTTTCAGCACATTATCTAAAAAAATTCACAAAAATGTGGTTTAGCTAATATCCTCTCAACTAAAGCCTTCTGTGGGTTATTTTTTCTGCAGTTTTCCAGTGCAATATTAATTGATATTCCTCATAATGAACATGAAGTAATCTAAGGTAGGATGCTTCTGAATCATTAAATGCCTTTATTAAGCACTGGGTTAATTTGTTATTACATTTTTTATTTATTATTTTCTAATCCCTTGAAAATTAAAATTGTCTGTCCAATATACAAAATCAGTTTTTATACAGCTGGTTGATTAAGAAGAAAATAGTTCTCTAATCATGCTAGGACCCTAAAAGTACAGTTTCTCATGCTTGATAAAGATTTATAAAATATTAATCACCTATCAAAAATTATTCACTAGCCTTTAAACTCTATTTATGCTTGTATCACAAGGATTGAACTTGTTCAGAGAAAAGAGAATATTTTGTATTAATAATTGCAAGTAGCAGTACATATGCTAGATTCTGTCATATTTTGGTACACAGAATCCTAACCTATCCAAAGTTTTTTTTTTCTACCTGTATTTTTGCTTCTTTGCATTCCTCAAACATAATACAAAACAAAACAAACAAGCTATATCAAAGAAAATTTTAAAAACTGGATTTTCAAATAGGATTTTCTCTATTGTCAGTTCTGATATTTATACCCCATAGCAATTTCTTTTTTGTATTGTCCATTTTTGTTTCTTTTCTGTTTCTAGGTTTCTGTTTTCTGTTTTCTGCACTCTGCTTATGCCTTTTCTTCTTTTCCAGTTTCAGTTCCCAAAAGTTAAGCCTGAATTAGTTCTACTTAATCTCTAAGGCTTGTGCTGTAGATTGTCATCACCATATCCAGGAATTGATGAAAGATGACTTTTTCTAGAGTTTGCCAGAGATCTTTGCATTATCACTAGTAATTCAAATAGTATGGACAGCTCATTTCTAAAAGAAAATACTGGTGTTGACAGTCTTAAAAATATTTTTATTAAAAAAGATGACAAAGAACTGATTGCAATGGATCGTGTTGCTCCCATTTCACGATGTTAACCTCAGGCAGTGGGATTTACAACTTATCTTTCTAACAAACTACCAACTAGCCAACAGATTAACAAAAAACTCTATCACTACTTTCTTTCCATCAGCTTTCCTCTGTACGCTTATGCCTAGGCTGCTGAGTTCCCATGCAAAAACAGTTTACACTGCCATGAAATGTGTAGTCAAATCAAAATAATATTCACCAAGTTCAGCCAGGCCCTCAATGTACCTTTCAAATCCTGTGTATTCATATTGCATCATCTCTCCTGTTCTTCAAGTTCTCTCTATCCTCTCACCGATCTATATTCCACCAATTGAAATCCCAGATTTTGCTCACATTCTCCTTTGTTGTATAAAATATTTTTTCTATCTATTATGAGTAAAGTTCCAGCATAGGAGCTTGTCACATAGCCAAGATACGTGACTGCTAGCATAGCGTGTTAGAAGTCCCTTCTTTGTGCTGTTTGAGATTCCTCTGGAAACATCTGCCACTCATCAGATAATATAGTAGATTATCTCTTTACTTGTTTCTCTTCTTTGCTGGACTATGAGCTGCCTGAAGACAAACATCAAGTCTGTCTTTCTCCAGCCACTTTAGCAAAGATTTTGAGCTTAATAAATTCCTTCAAGATAAATGGAATGCATTTGAATATTTGGAAGATGACTTAAAGAGACATTTAACTCAGTGACAAGCAAGAATATTTTATACACCAAATGTCATCTATTAGTGATTGGGCCCTAACATGTTGCTGAAGGCAGTGCTGAATGCCCACAATACTGAATTAGAAACTAAATCTCATGAAATTCGAATAAGGTCATTAGATATACTTGTGGATCAATTTATGCTCTGCTTTTGATTAAAATCACATATTTGAGAAGTAATTTTTGTAACAAACTAAGAACTTTGACTATAAAGTTCTATACCTCCCAGCAAACAAGACACAGGAAATAGAAAAACACATTGGGTGTGTAAAGTAGCAAAGTGGTTTCTAAACCATGTCTTCAAAACAGGTAGACGTAGAAGGATCATTTCTCAGAAATCTAACTTTCATCAAATGTGGCTTAGGATCTGTTTAATGTGAAATAATGTCACTTATCTACTTATGAAAGTCAAATGCAATGTTTCAAGGCTGAATTTTCAGGAGTGAAGGAGTCAGTGGTATATTTAGCATTGATGGGAAGCCATAATGTTGCATTTTGGGGGATTCTTAAATGATGAAAATCATTCAAGTTCATCTTCCAATGAATGTACTCATTCACTATTTCAGAACAGTGTGTTGTGTGGAGACTTCAGATAAACCTAAGACTGCTGTTTATGTGGGATCTGAATAATGGAAGGCTAAAATACATATCTGTATCTTGCTACAAGCTGGGAAAGGGAGAGAGAGGGAAAGAGAGAGAATGATGCTAGTTAAAGCAAAAAGCCAGAATTAAAATGCAGTATACTATATGATTCCATTTATAAGATATTAGAATGTTCTGGAATGGGTAAAATACAGAACAGAAAACAAATTTATGGTTATCAGGGGCTGTAGGTAGAGGAAAGATTTCATAACAAAGTGACATGAGAATATTTGAGGGCTGAGGGAATTATTCTATATCTTGATTCTGGTGGTGGTGGTCATAGAATTGTAAGCATTTGTAGAAACTTATAGAACTAAATACTAACAAGGATGAAATACTTAAATTAAACTTTTAATTTTGAGATAATTATTAATTGAGAAACTGTCTCAACTATGAGTTTAAAAGGACATGACAGCTAAATGTAATTCAGTATCCTGGATGGGATCCTGGAAATGAAAAAGGACTTTATGTAAAAACTGAGGAAATGTGAAAAAGTGTGGACTTTAGTTAATAATAATGTATCACTATTGTTTCATTAATTATAGCAAATGTACCATACTAAATAAGATTAAAAATAGAGGAAACTGGGAGTGCGATATATGGTAACTCTCTATCCTATCCTTGCAATTTTCTGTAAATCTAAAGTTGTTCTAAAAAAAGTACAATTTTATTTGAAAAAAAAATAAAGAACATGTTTGTAATTCCCTTAAAAACAAAAAAAAAAAACCTCTCATTTAATCATACACTTTTTTTGTGAGCCATTGATTATTTTTTAATTAGTCATAGTAAAAAGTTATAATAACACATGAAATTCTCTGTTTTCCAACAGATTGTTTTCATTTAACCCACATCTTCAGATAAGTACTCTATAGTGAATATGTGCTCATGTGACAGTGTTGAGGAAGACTGACAACAGCTGATGTTTATAATGACCTTAAGGAACTGACCTTATCCAAAGATGGTCACCATGCCCAGTTAAATTTTTTGTTAAATATCACTTGTGGTGATATGATTCTTTGAAAGTTCTTAATCATACAAGGCATGAATAGCCTTTTAATAGCTAGAACAGCCCTTTCATTGTATTTAAATAAGTACAAATTATTGATGACTGCTGATTCCAAACCTTTTAGGTTCTTGACTCCAAATAAAAATATGCATGGTTAGTTACCTATTTAGTTACTTTGTAAATCGATAAAGTCCAATTTCCCTCACCTCATTAATGTTTATTTCCTTTCCATTATAGCTTTTCACTTTGTAAATTCAATGCTGATAAATGCTTTTTATTATCATTCTCCTTTTTGCTTTATGGAGACTCAGAAACATCCCTTGTTATTAGCACTGATATTTAGGCATGATTCCAATCTTCCTTTAATGATCCCTTAGGTGATTTGAAGTTTGTATTTCTAATCTGCAATTCATATATTCCCAAGTTAGATTATAAACTCTTTGTAGACAGGATCTTTATCTTTTTTCTTTGGTATATGTATTGTGCTGGGGCTAGTAACAACACTACATAAATATTAGATGTTGACAAATAATGCAATTACACAGAAATCATGTTTACATTAAAATTTGATTGGAGAAACTGTTAATTAATTAGAATTTTTAAATATTAGAATTAGTCTATTTATACATGTACTGCTAAACTGAATGTTGTAAAAATAGATCTAACTATTTGCACATATTTACAAATTGCTATAAAATTACACTGTTTGGATATCATCTTTGGGTGCTGATGTTAATCTCTGTACATTCTTTCTCATGGTGATGATCTTTTGTAAGTTTGGGAGTTCCCCAATACCCGGAAGAGTTAAACTTCCTTTATATGACACTTTCCTGAAATTGAGCAGTGGTGCTAAATTGTTTTTTGAAATGGATAATATCATGACTTTTAAGAGATAGAAACAGTTGTCTTGCCCCCACTGGGAAACTTCATCCAGAGCAGTGACTTTTAATTGATATTTATCATACCTACAAATATAAATTCCTTTTATTCTCAGCATCAGTCCACAGAAGGACAAAACTGCAGTTAACAATGGAAGAAAATTCTTTAAAAAGTTTCTCTTCTTTTCCAGTATAGTAGATACTGTCAACATGTCCTTAATGTTTTTAAATCATTTTGTAGATGTGATTCTTATTTGATTCATGATCACATTCTCTTTCTACAAGCCCCAAAATGGGTGCCCAATCTTTCCAGTTTTCATCTAACTTACCCAGAACCACGTGATTTCTGTTCTTCTTCTAAGAACTGCTTCTGGATCATGTAAGGAGGCCTTTCTTTGCTGATGCTGGGATAGAAGCTGCCACTGGAGAGGCTGCAGCCTGGGTAGAAGCCTTTAGTCAGCATCTCCAGCCGGGGAAGTTCACAGACCACAGCCATCATCACGGGCACATGTAAACTTGTGTTGCTGGGCTTCCTTCTGACACTTGAAGGCTTGTAAAATCTTGAATCTGTGCCATGCCACACACCCAGTGAACTCTCGAATTTGCCATCTAACTGGAATATCTCCAGAAGGAAATTCATCTTCTTACATCAAGCTGGAAAGCTTAGAAGTAGAGCTAGTTAGGGTGATGGAAGGCCCTCCCCGCTGGTTGGCGGGAAAGCTGGTACATTGCAAAGGCACCACCTTTTGACTACTTTTTCCTCATATCTCAAGGTCTAACTCCTGCGGTTTCTATCACGTGTTGAATAAGTTGACTTTTTCTACACCTTAGCTAACTTTTTATTATCCTAAAACATTATATCAACATTTTATCTATATTTATTGTTGAAAGAAACCACTTTGGGAGCATGTACTGAGGGGAAGCATCCACTCACTCCCGTCCAGATGCAAGGTCCTCCCAATACCCTTGCTCCCTCCATAGAGGCTGGCTGATGGCATGAACCTTCAGACTTCATTGTCTGCCTTAATGAAAATGAGGCTTAATTCCAGGCAAGCTGCCGGTTCTGAAATGCATTTTAGGTAGGGACCCAGTTCTCCTCAGTGCTCTCCTGAACACATCTTGCCTCACTAGACAGGGAGTCCTAATATACCAGCTTTCCCTTTCCCTCTACAGGGCTTGTTGGGGGAATTTTCTGCCTGTCTGTACTTGCCAGACTGGATCTTCATTCTGATACTTTATCTCTAAAGCATATCCCTTGTTAGAAAGACATCATCAGTATCCTCTTAGGTATCTCACTTAGTGGACCTCTTCATCTACACACATCTATGATGGCCAGATTTCACCATTCACCTGGTACTTGGCCTTTCCACATGCTATCCTCACAGGAAAAGCACCTTCTAAGCTTCCGCAAGTTGGACTAGCTGGTGCAAAGGGCTACACGTTAGAATGACTCAGATGGCTTTTAGAAACTCTAATGCCTTACTTGGTCCTCCTCGCAGTGATTCACATTGATGGTTTGGGGTGAGGTTTAGCCATCAGTAGTTTTTAAAAGCCTGGCCCATGGTAAGTCCATAGCTATTATTATTACCCACGTCCATGATTTCATCAGCTTTCTTGTCTATTCACTAATATTTCCTTCCTTCTGTATCCCCTGAAACTTAAGCAAACAAATACAAATAAGCATAAGTATCCTCTATAATCACTATTAACTTTTAGTTAGTAGAAAACACAGACTAGACTAAATTTATTGGAGTATCATTTGCATTAAAGCATTGTCAAATATGAAAATGCTTGCTTGAAAAGTAGATTATTCTTATATGGATTGAGTTTTTTAAAATCACATTTATATTTATATGATATATTCTAAAGCTTTTGACTTTAAGATTAGGTAAACTAAATTCTATAGCACTTTCAAATTTGGAGATTGGCAAGTTGTTCTTTTTAAAAAAATTCTATGATATTCATATGTATGTGACTAGTAACAGCTATACTATTATGTCTTCATTCATTTAGTGGATGTGGGACATTACTTTCCTTCCAAAAGAATGTTGATTACAATAAGATTATAAGCCAAGGTCACTGTTTGGTTCAAATGTACATACTTGCTTATGAGCTTTGGTATTATCCTAGCTACATTTGGGGTTCTTTGGTTAACCTCTTCAAAGTCCCATTAGAAGGATCATTTTGCAGGGCTTTGAGCTAAAAGGTGAGAGGGCTTCATGTGCCAACAAGTCTCCTTTTGGCCAGTGGGCAGAGCAGTAGGACAGAAAGTATTTTTTGACTACTGAGGGTAAGGCATGCAGATTGGCTGAGAGATGGGAACACGCTAGAGTTAGAGGAGTCTATGGATACTGGGCTATGTGGGATTAGTAGAACAACTTGAAAGCTTGGAGGACCTGATAGTTATGTGGAACTAAGACCTAGCAATGCTGTAACAGCTTCGTTCAAGGTATGCTTAAATAGAGTGTGAAGCACGTGCACAGGACTGGACCAGCTCAGAGGTGGAATGGTTTTGTATTAGTCATGGTTCTCCAGAGAAAAAGAAGAAATTATATAGCACAGGGAAATATACTCAGTGTTTTAAAATAAACTTTAAGTGAAAAGAATATGAAAAAGAATATAAATACATAACAGAATCACTGTGCTGTATACCTGAAACTAACGCAACATTGTAAGTCGACTATAATTCAGTTTAAAAAACGAAGCAATTATGGGCTTCCCTGGCGGCGCAGTGGTTGAGAATCTGCCTGCCGATGCAGCGGACACGGGTTCGTGCCCCGGTTTGGGAAGATCCCACATGCCGCGGAGCGGCTAGGCCCGTGAGCCATGGCCGCTGAGCCTGCGCGTCCGGAGCCTGTGCTCCGCAACGGGAGAGGCCACAACAGTGAGAGGCCCGCGAACCACACAAAAAAAAAAAAAAAAAAAAGGAAGCAATTATATATCTATATCTGTAGATACATGTGTCTATATGTTTGTATCTATTAGATATAGATATCTATTAGGTATAGCTAATAGATATCAATATAAATACAGAGAGAGAAAATTTACGGAATTGGCTCACGTGATTGTGAGGCTAGCAAGTCTGAAATCTGTAAGGCGGGATGGCAGCGTGGAGGCACAGGGAAGAACTGATATTGTAGCTCAAATCTGAAGGCTTTCTCAAGGAAGAATTTTCTTTTTAAGTGAAAAAGACCTCATATTTTCTCTTAAGTCCTTCAATTGATTAGATAAGGCTCAACCACATTATGGACAGTAATCTGCTTTACTCAAAGTCTAATGGTTTAAATGTTAATCATATCTAAAAAATACCTTCAGAACAACATCTAGACTGGCATTTGACCAAACAACTGGACAGCATAACCTGGTCAAGTTTACACATAAAATTACTCATCATAACCTGCTTCACCAGATATAGACAGAGAAAAGGAGAACAAAGACCATCCTTCTGGCGGACTCAGGGGCATCTGGGGCCATAGAGTCCATAGGCCTTGACACTCCATGAGTACTAGGAGTCTGAAACTCCTGTGACTGGTCCTCCCTTGGGTATATAGTGATGAGCATTAGTGCAATGATCACTCCACTTCATGACTTCCATTTCTCTGCAGTGGCTAGAGCTAGCAATTACTTCTGGAGTTTGACTGAAGGTTTTTTAAGGATCAGCTTTAGCCAATAAACAAGCAAGTAGACTTTTGACCCTAGTAAGCTTCATAAATATATTTAACTTATTTGGAAGCCCTTAGAAAGCTTTATATTCCAGTAGAAATTTGGTTTTGAGATATCCAGATAATTGTCTGCTTTTTTCACTTCCCTGGGCCTTTGTAGATATAGTTTGAGCATATGGATTAAGCACTGGATAGAAAATAGCATGGAGATGGTGTAAAGATTTTGGGGAGAATTATCAAAAATTTTTCACTTGTATGAAAAGTTGCAAGCATTTTAATTAACTGAGACTTAGAGAGGTGATTCAGATGGACTGTATTAGTGAAATAACCATTATTAAATGTTTTCAGTAACGTCTGGAGAAATAAATATGTTCAAGTTTCTTCTGGTATCCAAGGGTTTGTCAAATAAATCAAGTTCTATGTTGTCCATGGATTTAAATTGGCCAGAAGAAAATGAACTATTTATTTTCACTTATCTTACAATGTGAAAGGGCTCTCAGTTATTCTAACGAATAGAAGAACCTAAAAAAATTTAAAGAGCTGCTATCAGCTTGTTCACAAATAAGTATACTCTTTTAGCAGCAACTCTGTTCACTGTGCTCTTCTGACTTGGTTATGTAACAAAAATACTCTCTCACTTTCTCTTCCTTTTTTTTTCTTGAGGATGGTAATTTCAGCATAACATTTTCATTTTCCAAGTTTTTTTTTCAATTTTATAAATCTAGTTGTAATTTACACTTTTTATTAGCAACACCAGTCCTAGGAACTATTCCACAATATAAGGTATCATTTATTTATCATCACTGCTCCTATTTATTTGTTATCCTGTGGCTTTAACTGGAGTGCCATTTTTGATACCAGATAACATTTAAACACCAAAAGTCAGGACCTTTGAAATTGCCTGATATATATAGCGTTTAATATTTCTCTCTTTTGCTGGGTGACCATCTTGAACTAATTCAATTTAATCAGTTTGCAGAATTTCTAGAAAATCATAGTGCTTTGTGTGTTTTGAAATGCAGCTACATTTTTTGAACTTCCCCTTATGTTAATTTTAAATGTCAGCAGAGAACCAACTGCTGTGAAAATTAATGAATAAGTTACGCCATCCTGTCTTCACTTTACACTTGAGTGATACTGTACTCTGAGAATGTAGACAACACACGAAATAAACTCAAGTAATACAAATGGCACCAAAGAACAGTAGTCTACCTGTTATTTGGCTGAGGAGGCAAACTGACAATTCTATTCTTTTTTTCTATAGACAATTCTTCTTAAGGAAATGATGAAAAAATGCTGTTGTTCTTGTTAATCCTAGAAAGTAGTGTTTGAATGTGTTGCTATGGGATTCTATTGTATTACTTGTACAAAACGATTGTATTTGTTATTTCTATTCCATTGTGTCATGCATCACATTCAAAGAGATCTGTGAGACACTAAATTCCACAATCCCAAAACCACACTGCTCTGCGTGAGACAGTGCAAAAGACAGCAGTGTGGAGTTCCTCATTCTAGCGGTCAAACTTTGGCCCAGCCCTGCCATTTCTCAACTTGATCAACTTCTTTAATGGCTCTGAGTATCACTTTCCTCATCTGTAAAATGCAGATAATGGCCCTAATCATATACATTGGATTCTGATGAGAAGTTATTTGTGTTAAGCACCTAGTCCATAGTAGACACTTAATAAATCATAGTTATAATAATAACACTTACCAATATTGCATTATACAATGAAGACCAATCATAGAGAAAAAGAGACATATTCTTCCTATGCTATGCCAAGACTCAGTGTGATACACTACACATGTATAGATAACAGATTGCCTTCAGATACTTCACTCACATGTTTTTGCTACAAATGATCTCAGTACTAATGAAAAAAAAAAAACAGACAGGATATTTGACAGGAACACTAGGAAAGCATGTTTTTCTTTTAATATTTTGATCCCAGAATTAAACGTGGAGAGTTAATATTAATGGTTTTTGTTGTTGTTTTTGCTACTGACCCAGAAAAAGATTTTTTTCCTTGAGAGCAGAATATGTGCAGAGTTAAAAACATTCCAGAGGAATGAAACATAAATCATAATTGTCTGAGCACATTTTTGGTGAGACTAAATAGATATTTTTCCCCCTTTTTTGTCTGCAGAAGTCACCCACGTTGGACTGGATGACTCTGAAATGCATTAATAGAATAATCAGTTAGTTACAAAACTGATTAAATGAAGCACAACATTCCCAATAAATTTAATGGTATTGTATGAGTGGGAGTGTGGTTTCTATTTAGCTGTATTTATACTACATTCCAGCCATTAACAGAAACTTAGCACTGCAGTGTAACAAATCTACATGCTAAATAAAACAATGTCTTATCTGCAGTTAAGGGAAATAATAAAAGGTTAATAACGTGTTTTTTGAAGAAATAAGCAGATTATAGATTTTGAGTTCGTAGAACCTGAGTTCCCATTCTCACTCAGGCAAATGAAGCCACTGATTTGGGAGGCAGAAGTCCCCACAAACCGTGTAGCCATATGTGTGTGTGCTTCAGAGGACCATCCATCAGCTCAGAGTTGTCTTCACTTCTCGACAATTTGTGAAAGCTAGAAGTGCTTGGTGCCATTTGCCTCATTTAACTTTCTCTTCCCAGCCCAACTGCATGTGTCAGGAGACATTAAACAAATACTAAGAATTCATGGGCACAGACTTTTATCTGTCTTGTTTCAGATGTTCATATATTCCACTTTGCTCTTCTCTAATTTCCAGGAATCATCCACATTGCCATTTCCCCAGGACTTTACTTCTGATGCTCAACAGCTCTGCTTCTGCTATCCAGCTATTCTGATCTCAGATTTCTTTCTTTCTCTATCATGGAGACATTCACTCATCTAGCAACACTTGGAATGTTTGATTTTCTTTTGTACTCTCATTGTACCTAGAATGGCTATTCTACTAGAGTTGTCTTGATTCATGAGTAGTTTAAGCAACCAAGGAGCAAAATATATGTTCCCATTTCCATAATTTTATGGAAAAATTTTACCTTCTGTTTTAGTTTATGATCACCTAGGGATAGACTAGAGTTATTATTTCAGAGAATAAATACAGAGAGATAATGTAATAGTCAGATCATGAAACTGTAATGAATTAGAATAAAATCCTACCTCTGTTGCTTATTAATTATTTGACTTGAGCAGAACTCTCCAAGTTTGAGAAAAATATTCTCATCTGCAAAATGGGTTAATAATAACATCGACCTCATAGAATTGTGGTCACAAGTGCAAGAGATAACAATATGAAGTCCTTGTTTCTTTGTCACTGAGAAAGCACTCAGTAAATAATGGCTATTATTTCAGCCATCATTTTAGCTTTTTGTTTTAATTTTAGCCCTTCAGAGAATTCAAAGTACCTTGCTAGGAGTTTTAGCTTTCACCATTTTTATCTGTTGCTATTTCTGAGAGTCATTAAGGTAATGACCTCACCTCACTGTCACTAGTCCAATATTTCACTAATTTGCTTAAAAGGAAGAAAGCTTAGGAACCATCACTATACGTTTTCCCCATGTCTCTATACAGCAGAATTATCTCCTTAAAAAGTATTTTATATGCCTACTGTACTACTATATATTAATGGCAAACGTTCAATTTTCTTTTCCAGAGTGTACTTTAGATATCCATTTTTTAAATTTCTGTCTTCAGCTTAATAAGCTAACTAATGTCCATAGCATCACCAAATACATTCCAAACCCAAAGACCTTTGCTTCCTTGCAGCCACAGTTCCAGCGATTATCTTTAAGCCCAAAAGTGTAATTCTTTGTCAATAAGTGTCTGCCCTGTAACACAGTAAAATAAATATTATGAAATTTATGAAGAGTAATAGATATATAGTTTGGAGAATAAGGAATATCCTTTCTCAAATTAAGGATATTCTATCACTATAATAACGTGTAGAGCAAGTTTATTTATTTATTCAGGCCATGGAAAATGCCTGTGACTAACCAGTGTTGGAAAGCATTTCCTTTTCTAGGCCTGAGAGCCGAAGCTCAGGAAAGATAAGTGACTTTCTCCAAGGCAAAGTAATTGCTGTAAACAGACTAGAATCTAGGCCTTTGATGATAAATTCTGGGATGAGTTTGCCGCTGTCACCTCTTATGTGTATTTTAATGATACACTTTCTGTTGATCTTGGAATTGTTAGTGGATTCATATCTAGGGTATGTTCTCGTAAATGTCCCCATCCCATTCATAAGAAAATGGGCTGAGTGGCACTATCCTACAGTTTTGAAAATCATTGCTTTTCATAAACTGGCTTATGATACATAGGTTTTTAACACTTTAGCTGGAAGACAGTTGCTGGTTAACCTGTGTTATACCATCATGCTTCTGAACTGTACTAAAATATAGAACTTATACAACTGAAATTTCTAAAATAAATAATTAGAATATAGTAAGAAAATATACAGATATACGATTAAAGTTTTGCTACTTACTTGATTTAGCTTAAACTATGGTTTTTGACTCTGCAAATATATGTGCTGGTAAAGAAGACATTTTAGTGGAATGCTAATTATTTCTTGAGCTGCTTCAATTTTGAAAATTGCACCATTGTGCTGTACTCCATATAGTAAATGAAAAGACTATTAAGAAAAAATGTTTTCCGTGCTCTTGGTAAGCTTAAACAGAGGATGAAAAAAATAATGTAATGTTTTGAGTGGTATTATAGCTCTGCTCTAGTTTGAGAACAATCAGCATCTCTTTTATGAACCTCTTTGGCCTGGCTTTGCAAAATGTCCAATTTTCAATATTCAGTAAGTGCTTGCAATATGCCATTTGAATTGTAAAATTACTAAAGCCTTCATATACAAAGTGCAAAATGGGTGTGACAATGTTCCATTTCTATGTTTTTCCCACAGAGGGATATTTATGAACCTGTGTGCCCCTCCCTCCCCAGGCTTCCCCTGCCTTCACATCTAAGCTTCTCAGGCTAATGATCCCCTGACCTCAGAGGTGTCCCTCTTATTTCCTTCTTGCATTTTGGAAAATTGGAGTAAAGTCAGTCTTTAAAAAAATTTTTTAAATTTATTTTATTAAATATAGTTGATCTATAATGTGTTAATTTCTGCTGTACTGCAAAGTGATTCACATATGTCTATCAATCGATCGATCTATGCATTCCTTTTCGTATTCTTTTCCATTATAGTTTATCACAGGATACTGAATATTTTTCCCTGTGCTATACAGTAGGACATTGTTGTTTATTCATTCTATATATGATAATTTGTATCTGCTAATCCCAAACTCCCAGTTCATCCCTCCCTCATCCTCTATCCCCCTTGTCAACCACAAATCTATTCTCTATGTCTGTAAGTCTCTTTCTATTTTGTAGAAAAGTTCATTTTTGTCATATTTTAGATTCCACATATAAGTGATATCACATGGCATTTGTCTTTCTCCTTCTGACTTTGCTCTTTAGCCTGACATTCTGAGGTTTTTGTCCTCTCTGTCACTGATGCTGCAAAGAGGATGAGTCTTGGATCCATGAACCAAAGTGGTCCAAAGGGACCACTCAACTCCAGTCAATTTATGTACTAATAAAAACTTTAGCCTGTCTCGTTATCTTTCCTATATCACTTGTTAAGTAAACACACTTTGTGAAAACAAACACTCATTTTTTTTAAGAGACATCAGAAATCTAACCCCACATTAAGGAAATTATCCTATTATAGAGAAATTTTATCATCAGTACATGATAGGGGAAAAAATAACCAAACCAAACCATGATCCTTCAGTTATGCAGGGAAGCATTAGTTACTTCCTGCATTGTCTGAAATGAGCTTGCCAGTTAAAGGAAAACCACACCCTTTAATTAAATTACAAAAGGGACCATGTTCAACTCTTTTGCTAACTGATGTGCTATCTTGTTGAATTATTTTTGATTCTGGGTCTTATTCTGCTAAAATAATATGGAGAACATTTTACTTGCTTGGCTTATTTTCTCTAAAAGCTGAACAGTACCAAAAGACACTGAAAATGAAGTTCAAAGCTGAGCTTCAAAGGAAAAGATAATTCCTCTGATGTGTGGAGATCAGAGAACCTGACTAAGCTAAACTCTAATATGACAAGGAGAAATTAAATCTAAATCAAGATGCAGTGAAAATACAGCTTTTAGTCAAAGAGAATGAAGTTCACATCCTAGCTTTAGCACTTGCTCACTGATGCATTTGTGACTGACTTCACCTTCTCAATCCTCAGTTTCCTCTGCAGTAAAATGGGGTCCACCGTGCCTGCTTTATCACATAGTTGAGTGGAGTTACTCACACAATGAATGGGGAGTGCTTGGCTCATTAGAGAATCTCAACATGTATTAGAAGCTTCCCTCTACAGTACAGGTCACATAATGTAAATAACTGAGGTTCAAGTAACCATTCATATGCAGCACTTTATCTCTCTGATGCTACATAAATCAGGCGTTCCTCCACTTTACTTCTCCCTAACTCACAGGGCATTTTGCGGAGCCCTGATGAGATAATGCATCTGAAAATGATTTGATTAAACTAATCAAATGCAAATGCAAATGATTAAACTAAAACATACCTTTTCAAGATATGGTAACTCTTATTTTTCTGAAGGCTTTTCCTATCTGATAACATATTTAACTTATATGATTTCTGTGAGCTAAGTAGGACAAATGATATTTTTCCCATATTATAGAGAGCAGGGACTTCTCAAAGTTTACACTGTGAGATGATGGTCAATTCAGGGGTAGAATTCAGAATCTTAACTCTGGCCTTTGTGTTATTTCCATTCTCAGATGCTTGTTTTGCTTTTGATTATGTTGCTGATGTGTTGAAATTTCTCTATAGTTTATTTTTCAGTAAGGTAATTGAGACCCTTCATTCTTTACACTCTCCTGATGTTCTTCAGTGAGTTAAGCTAGTGGTCCACCAGTTTAGGAGAAAATATTCAAGCAGGAGGGATATGAACTGGCTTTGATGGGTTGAGTTTTCTGACTTCTTGCTGCATTGTGGCCTTTGCTGCATTCTGGGTAACAAATCTTTATGGCAAAACAAGTATAAGCACAAGAGAATAGCAGCCATGTATTTCCCTTTCTGCCCTAGGCTTTAACCTGCCAATATCTCTATACAGAATACGTGGACCTCAATTAGAGAGTTAACAAAGTGACTTCCTCTTTTGAGCAATTTGAAAAATGCTTTGGTTGGACTGAAGATGCTGTTAAAAATAAATTCTTAAGACTTTCTATTAACAATGGCAGACTAAAGTTGCTTCTTTTTTTATTGATATTATGTAAAACAAAAGACCAAAAAGAAATGGAAAATAATACTCTTATCTTTAGAGAAAAGGTACACATCCATAGCACAGAAATCCAGTTCATAAAAAAGAAGTTGCACATACTATACGAAGTTTACCACAAATCTTTATAGAATGGCAATGCTAGTGGAAGTACAGTGGCAGTGCATGTAAGAGGGCTAGTATTCCTGAGCTCTAACCCTTTTTCATCACTTAATAGCCATGTGCCTTTGGGAAAATTACGTATTCACTTTCTGTGCCTCAGTTTCTTCATATGTAAACTGTGTATAATTACTTGGGTACCTCATGTGGGCATTGTGAAGATTAATTGAATCATTACAAGCAAGAGTGCTTGAAACTGTCACATATTAAGCACTCAAAAGGTAATTATGTTTATTATCCTCTCCTGAAGAGTAGATGAAGCATGGAGTTTCCCCAGGAAGTCATATAATTTGAGGGGAAAAGCCAACGACTATAGTTTAGAATAGCAATCTTGGTGAGAGGAAGAAGGTTGCTCCAAACTGTCTATGCACAGTTAAATGTCATAGAGTGTCAAGAAAGTCAGAGCAGAAAAACAAATCTGCAGGCACATCATCTTTGTAAGAAGCAAGCTGTTGGAATGACAAAATGCAAGAGATATTTGTAAGTTATAAGCCTTGCTGTTCTTGATCAGCAGAAAAATAAAGAAACACCACATAAAGAACTTTGACAAAAGGAGGGTGGAATGTGGGCGAGTTCTTTCCTTTGAGCATTGAAGACTTCCTGCTAGCCCAGAGTACAGCCATACCTGCTAGGTCAACTGCTGATGAGAAAATCAACAGTCCAGAGACCAAACATTTTACTCAACATTATTTTCTTAACTATTGGGCAATGAGAAATACCTCCACTTAATGAGCAATAATTTAAAATAATCAGATCATAGCAGTTTTAAAATAAATTCAAAAACTGTAAACAACACAGATGTCAATCAAAAACAAAATGAATAAACAAATTGTTCTATATCCGTATATTAAAATACAACTCATCAATAAAAAAATGAGCAACTAATGCATGCAATAAGGATGAATTAAAAAAAAAAATTCCTGAGAGACAGAAACCAAACTCACAAGAGAATGTGTTGTATGGTTGATTCCATTTTATGAAGTTCAAGAACAGACTAAACTAATCCACAGGAAAATAAATCAAAACACTGTTTGCCTCTGGGAAGGAGTTAGGGAATGACTATGAAAGGGCAAGCAGAAATTTTTGCAATGATATAAATGTTATATATTGATAGGAGGTATAGTTTATGATGGGGGCATATATGTATTTTACAAAGATAATCAAACTATAGCATTTATATATTAAGATCATAAGTTTTATATTAGATATATCCAATTAAAATATAAAAACGAGAAAGCAAATGGCTTGTGAGCAAAACATTAAAAAAAAGAAAAAATTAGCTTTATAATGTTTGCATTCCAGTTTTATTTTACCAACAAAGAAGTAAAATTATGAAGAGAGGGAGAAGAGAGAGAGAGAGAGGAGAGAGAGAGAATGCTTTAAAGAACTCAAAGGAGGTGTGCAGTATCTTAAAGAAGAAACCATAGTATTGGTTGAAGAGGAAGAGTAAACTGGATGAGTTTCAGGGAAAATGCAAAAGAAATATAATACCATTCAAGAAATACATCATAAGCATGATCAGGGTAATGGGAGACAAACTTACAAAAACTGAATAAAATGAAATGGGCAACATCAAGAATTACAGAATATAGCAGAACATGACTGAAGTGAGAAAAACACAGAGAAAATCAATAAAAGCCTAATCAATGCCCAAAAAGAACAGAACTGAACAATAAAATAGAAGAAATGTTCAAAGACATATTGGAAGATTCAATGAGTAAATTGTGGTTATGTTAGGAAAAAATAATAATAAAGGATGAAAAACACAAAGACGTCTCCAAATAAAGTTATTTGCATGAAATATAAAAAATAAAGTTCTACAGTAGTTAACACAAAAATAAGATCAAGTGATATAACTGAGGAAGACTATGGAAACTTCAGCTCTCTTCAAAAAAAAAAAAAAAACATGCACTGCTAATAAACAGAGAATCAATATCCAAAAGTCACCAGGGAAAGAATTCCATTTTTTAAAAATAGAAATTATTCAGAGCTATTTTTCAGACATGCATAATGTTAGGGATTGACATTTTCATACATTCTAACCAAGCACCAGAGTATGAGATTATGTTCCTGATCAGTGTTCAACTTACCTGTGGATATTAGCTTCCTCTTATCATATCTCCCTCAAAGTTGCTAAACTCTGAAACTTCACATACAGAGTTTAATCCATTTGTATTAGGGCTACTTGCGTCTTACCTAGATGCAAATATTTCCCAAACAAGTCACACACCTTAATTGAAATGAATCTATAATGAATCTACTACAAAGAAAATACGTTGAAAAACCAGCACCTCAAATAAGTATGTACAATAAATATCAGCATCTCAAATGCATTATCTGTTCATTGCATTCACAATATCCAAGATGTGGAATATTGGTGGATGTCTGTCAATGGATACAGATAAAGAAAATGTGATACAAATATAAAGGAATATTATTGGGCCATAAGAAAGAAGTAAATCGTGCCATTAACAACAACATGGTTGAACCTAAAGGACATCATGCTAAGTGAAATAAGCCAGACAGAAAAAGAGTAATACTATAATATACGGTCTCATTTATATGTTGAATCAAAAAGAGAAATGAACTCATAGAAAGAGACAATAGAATGGCGCTTACCAGGGGCTGGAGGAGGTGGAGTGGAGAATGAGGCAATGATGGTCAAAGGGTACAAGCTTCCAATTATAAGATGAATATGTTCTGGGGATCTAATGTACAGTATAGTGACTATAGTTAATAATACTGTGTTGTGTATGAAATTTGCTGAGGGTAGATTTTAAACATTCTCACCATAGACACACAGAAATAGTAATTATGTGAGGTGATGGATGTGTTAATTAACTTGATTGTGATAATCATTTTACAAAGTATATGTATATCAAATCATCACTTTGTACACTTTAAATATACATAGTTTTGTCAATTATAACTCAATAAAGCAAGAGGGAAAAAAAGAAAATAGAGAAACTAAAAAACAAGACAAAACCAAAAAAAGGTTAAGTTTTCTGGTGACACATTACTAATGACTGGTCCAAAGAGCTTTGAACTCAGCCTTGTCTGACTCCAAAAGTTCTGATTGTTTTCATAATGTATTCAAAATCAAGAACCATTTATTAATAGATGACATTCCTTTTTAGAATTTGCAAATTTGTTTGTATTGCTTGTATTAAATCATTACTAGTGGTAAACAAAACAAAGAAGAAGAAGAAGGAGAAGGAGAAAAAGAGGAAGAAGAAGAAAAGATATTGAGGGAGGAAGAGAAATAATAAGTTGAAACAATGACACTTCTAAAATGAAGGAGAAAATATCAGTAAGAAGCATTAACAAACAAAAAAGGAATGACATCAAGATGATTTCTTCCTGCTTTACACGTATGCTATGTAATGCCAAGATCTCCATAGGGCTCTTTAAAAATAAAAAATGAGGCCTTTCTTTCCATGAATGATGTAACACAACTATGTAGACTAACAACTATCATTGAAAATCAACCTTGTTTTTTTTTTTCTAGTGCACAGTTCAGTGTTATTAAGACTCTAGCTTGAATCTGATTATATGCAATTCCACTGGCTAAAAGAGGCAAAACAAACACAAGAGAACTAAAATCTGGAATATACTGCATAGACAGCCACTGATGCCTCAGACACCCATGCTCCCCCTGCAGCAGCAATGACTTGCCCTTTCCCTAGGGCCCCTGATTTCAGCACAGCAGGACTGGACAGCTCTCTTCACCTTGCTAGGCGTTTCTGCTCTCTGAAGGGAGGCAAGTGAGCCCAAAAGAAAGTGCAGCCCAGAAGGGTTTGTGTGTTAGCACGGTGGGGGACAACCTTCTACAAAATAAGGCCTCAGCCTCCCATCTTTCAGTGGTGTCTGTGGATGAAAAATAATTGCTCTCCATCAGCCTCTACAAGGATGAAGTCATTAGCCATTGTAGTTGTTGACCTTCAACACACCCTGAAAGGAGTTCAGGGTGGAGATTAGGAATGAGGTACTCTGTGCTCTAGGAGAACTGGCAAAACAAGCCTTAGATAGATATTTTTCAGAAGATTTTATGAGCCCAATTTCTTGCATCTTTTCACATCTAGAAAAGTACTAAAATCAATGGAGATATCAGCTCCTTGTGACTAGCAGCAACCTTCTGCCAAAACGTGTGCTTGATTGCACATATCCCCCTTCACACATATATCACACATATACTGACCTCCTCCCTGCCCATCAGTTCAGAGCAGTTCCTCAGAGCTATCTGAGAGACTATCTCCCAGGCTACAGTCTTCATTTTGACCCAGAAAAAATTTAACTCACAACTCTCGACATGGGTTTGAGATCTGTGTTGCCTCTTTTCTCTCTTTTATTTCTAATTCACTTCACTTCTTTCCTTCTGCTTCCTCAGACCACCTCTCAAATAAGCTACTGACAGGCAAAACCTTGCTTCAGAGTAAGTGAAACTAAAATAACAACTTTCAGTATCTATAGGTTAGGTGGTCCTGAGAGCAGTAAGTCAAAGCCAGGAATATAAAATTAAGTTTTAAAATTTGGACTTATCTATGGATCCTAGGCTACATCCTGGGCCATGAGGAAGGATCAGGCCACTGGAAGGATCCCAGTGAGGCAAATATTCTCCTTGCATAGAGTACAGGGTTAAATAAAATATGAAATCACTCCTAAGTAGATTAGCAAATGAAAGAAAATGGATGCCTTCAGTTTTCCAGGAAATGAAGCAGCATAGTCAGAATGACAAGGCACTTATGACATTAACCCAGGCCCTTTCCCATACTGAGAGGGCATAATAAATTTGATTGCAAAAAATTCTCTGCTGTTTGAAGCAATGGAGTGATTGCTAAAGGTGACTGCTTTCTGAAACAACAAATTAATGAGATTCAATTTAAAACACTCCTCAAAATGCCTTCAGTTTATTTTCTCATTAAACAGAAGTCTCAGAGTGGCAGCTGTAATTTTGTTGGGTTAATGATAGTTGAACATGAAAAAAAAAAAAAGACAGACTTTGAGGGGATGAAAGGATGGGAGCCTGGATAATAAAATTTTTTGATGATCAATTGTTTCTGATAATTCATCCACTATGGAAAGTTCAAAAAAGATTTATTTCTGGTAAAATGGCTTTTAAACTACTATTTTATGTTTTTTCTAGGTTTTATTTTTCTTTCTTGACTTATTCAGGGCTCACTCCCAAAGGGAAAGTTTAGTTCAAGCTTTCACATTCCAATCTTTCATGGGGGAAGTGTAAGGGGTTTTGATTTAACATTGAGGTCAGCCAAGTTCCCTCATTATATGCCAGAAGGTCTCCAGAGATGGGTGGGCAGTAGTGTGTCTTGATTCCAGGGACTTTTCACATCAGCCATTTTTAAAATCATGGTGATCTCACCAGGAATTCACTACCTTCTCCGATACACTCCACCAGGGCCATCAAGGCAGAACAAAAGCAAACCAGCTCCAACTAAAACAGCTATGGAAATTTTTAATTTCTATAAAATAGAGAGATCGTAAGTTTTCGTGTGTATACTGTCAAAAACCAACTTTGTATAGCACCACATTTTACAAAATACTTTCCCATCCTTATGGGACACAAATAAAACTTACCTGTACCAATGATGACATGGAAGCTCAGAAGTTAAACGGCAAGAATAAAGTCTCGAGACTTCCCTGGTGGTCCAGTGGGTAAGACTCCATTCTCCCAATGCAGGGGGCCCGGGTTCTATCCCTGGTCAGGGAACTGGATCCTGCATGCTGCAGCTAAGTGTCCACATGCCACAACTAAGAAGTCCGTATGCTGCAACTAAGGCTCTTGCATGCTGCAATGAAGATCCTACGTGTCGCAACTGAAACCCAGTGCAGCCTAAATAAATAAATATTAAAAAAAAAAGAATAAAGTCTCAGAATTAATAAGAGGAAGAGGTAGTCACATGAGGCCTAAAAATGGACCATGTTTATAGGTCGTCAATAAATATTAGTTATTTGACCATCACCAAACTCTTCTATGACTCGTAATCCTCTCATGAAATTTATGAAAGGAAACAGACTAGTTGGAAAATAGCATTTTGTACCAGGAGTATCTTCTAAGTTTGAGGAAGAATTACAAAGATATATTCTGTATTTCTAATAAAAATTTATACAATTTGAACATTGCTGCTAATTATTGATTGTCTCAATTTTAAAAACATGGCTGGCTTTCTATATGTTTTCTGTAAAGGGTTTACTGCTTAAATGTCAATTACAACAGAGCTTGTAATAATGTACTAAATAAAACTACTTTGAACCATTTCTGGAAAAAGATATTTGGAGATTTCTAAAAACTTTTGAAAATGGGAATGATGTTCTTCCTTCCTTCAACTGCCCTCCATTGCACACACACACACACATCTGTAAGCCCATTGTTAGCTGAGGCAGACCTGGATATGAAATATTTACTTAACACATACTTGTTATTGACTTTAAATCATTGACATGTTGGACCAATGTTAACATGTAGTATGTAAAATTGTCTGTGTCAGGGAACTATGCTCCTTGTTTTTGAAAAAAAAAACTGAGTAGTAAATTTGTCACATTTTAAAGGTGTTTTAGAAGAGAAGACTAGCTGTTCTACTTTAATAATTAAAGTACTCAAATGACAACAGGATGGATTAAGGTGATCTAGCTAAGAAACAACTCTCAGCTGGAATGCAATGAAAAGTTGTAAAATCCCATTAATGGAAAATTGGAAGCATATAATTTTTTAGATTATTTGTGGGAAAAAAAGTCCTAACTTGATTTTTTTTAACATCTTTATTGGAGAATAATTGCTTTACAATGGCGTGTTAGTTTCTGCTGTATAACAAAGTGAATCAGCAATACGTATACATATATCCCCATATCTCCTCCCTCTTGCATCTCCCTCCCACCCTCCCTATCCCACCCCTCTAGTAGGACACAAAGAACCGAGCTGATCTCCGTGTGCTATGCAGCTGCTTCCCACTAGCTATCTATTTTACATTTGGTAGTGTACATATGCCCATGCTACTCTCTCACTTTGTCCCAGATTACCCTTCCCCCTCCCCATGTCCTCAAGTCCATTCTCTAAGTCTGCATCTTTATTCCTGTCCTGCCCCTAGGTTCTTCAGAACCTTTTTTTTTTTTTTGATTCCATATATATGCGTTAGCATACAGTATTTGTTTTTCTCTTTCTGACTTACTTCACTCTGTATGACAGTCTTTAGGTCCATCCACCTCACTACAAATAACTCAATTTTGTTTCTTTTTATGGCTGAGTAGTATTGCATCATATATATGTGCCACATCTTCTTTATCCATTCATCTGTCAATGGACACTTAGGTTGCTTCCATGTCCTAGCTATTGTAAATAGAGCTGCAGTGAACATTGTGGTACATGACTCTTTTTGAATTATGGTTTTCTCAGGGCATATGCCCAGTAGTGGGATTGCTGGGTCACATGGTAGTTCTATTTTTAGTTTTTTTAAGGAACCTCCATACTGTTCTCCATAGTGGCTGAACCAATTCACATTCCCACCAGCAGTGCAAGAGTGTTCCCTTTTCTCCACACCCTCTCCAGCATTTATTGTTTGTAGATATTTTGATGATGGTTATTCTGACTGGTGCGAGGTGATACCTCATTGTAGTTTTGATTTGCATTTCTCTAATGATTAGTGATGTTGAGCATCCTTTCATGTGTTTGTTGGCAATCTGTATATCTTCTTTGGAGAAATGTCTATTTAGGTCTTCTGCCCATTTTTGGATTGGATTATTTGTTTTTCTGATATTGAGCTGCATGAGATTAATTGCAGGATATTGGAGATTAATCCTTTGTAAGTTGCTTCTTTTGCAAATATTTTCTCCCATTCTGAGGGCTGTCTTTTCATCTTGTTTATGGTTTCCTTGGCTGTGCAAAAGCTTTGAAGTTTCATTAGGTCCCATTTGTTTATTTTTGTCTTTATTTCCATTTCTCTAAGAGGTAGGTTGAAAAGGATATTGCTGTGATTTATGTCATAGAGTGTTCTGCCTATGTTTTCCTCTAAGAGTTTTATAGTGTCTGGCCTTATATTTAGGTCTTTAATCCATTTTGAGTTTATTTTTGTGTATGGTGTTAAGGAGTGTTCTAATTTCATTCTTTTACATAGAGCTGTCCCATTTTCCCAGTATCACTTACTGAAGAGGCTGTCTTTTCTCCATTGTATATTCTTGCTTCCTTTATCAAAGATAAGGTGACCATATGTGCTTGGGTTTATCTCTGGGCTGTCAATCCTGTTCCATTGATCTATATTTGTGTTTTTGTGCCAGTACCATACTGTCTTGATTACTGTAGCTTTGTAGTATAGTCTGAAGTCAGGAAGCCTGATTCCTGCTCTGTTTTCCTTTCTCAAGGTTGCTTTGGCTATTTGGGGTCTTTTGTATTTCCATACAAATTGTGAAATTTTTTTTCTAGGTCTGTGAAAAATGCTATTGGTAGTTTGATAGGGATTGCATTGAATATGTAGACTTCTTTGGGTAATATAGTCATTTTCACAATGATTTCACTTGATTTTGTAATTCAGTAGAGTTTAGTAAGAGTTGAACACTTATTTCATATTTTAATTCCCCTTATGGTATACCTGTTCAGGGACTCATTACATTTCTCCATCCTGTTTTGTGCCCAGAGGCATGTATGGTCAGTAAGAACAGGCTTCTTTGCCCCCTAATGTCTGGTTGGTTTGGGCCAATGGGAGGCACTTGTTGGGGTGTTGCGGGTGTGAGGAAGTGATGAATGTTTATTCCAATTCTCTCTCTGCCTGGTTATTGCAGCCCTCTCATGAAGACTACAGCTCCTCCCAGTTTCTTCTCTAAGTTCTTTCACCCTAAGGATAGTTAATGGACCCCCAGTATTGCTGGTCTTTGTTGGTTTGAGGGAGGGCAGGAATTAAGCAGGTCGCTTCTAACCTATTTATCTCCCTCAAGATTTTCCTGGGAATAACAGTGAAGGCAGGAGACTTGGTCTAATCATCAGGTAAACATGATGATAATTACAAACATGATGATAATCACTCTCCTGACAGACAAATGGTATAGAATGCTTTAAGCATGATAGTGAAGGATTACCTCATATAAACAGACCTAGAATCTATGTATTTATTGAGCATGGCTTCCTGAAAAGATAATGTAAATTATGGAATTATCTGGGCACCAAATGGAGATGGTTAGTAACCTCATATGTTCTTTGCTATTTGAGCAGATAGCTCATTTCAAAACATTATCCTTCAACCTGAATCAGGGAATACATGCTCAGTCTAGGAATTAAGAATCTGGGGCAGGAGAATTGATGCCCTGGATGGCTCTGCCTCTTCTTTCTTTTGTGACTGCATATATCATTGAACCTGAATACCATCTCTAATTAATATTTGAGCCCATCCATTGTTCAAACCCAGCTTTTCTAAATCCTGTTAAATTTCCTTACTTAAACTCTCACCACATACCCAATTTGAATGCACCATGGCTCTTTAGCTGGTATCCAAACTGAAATTGTATCATTGTTTTTCAGTGTTGTTTTTATTGCTGTTGAATTTTTCATTTGTTTCTTTGCTTGAAACAATTTAATATAGCAGCACAAGTATCTAACTTTTTCCAGCAGCCGAGACAGCTAATCCACAGATAATTCATGTGTAATTTTATAGGAAGCTTTCCTAAATTCTATGATAGCTGATAAAATATATGGTGCTTTGTTTCTGTCCTATTGCAGAAACAAGACAGACAATATAAAAAGTAAGTAACATTGCAAAGAACTGGCTGCTGTATAAAAGATCATGGGCTTTGGAGTCAGACATCTGTGTGATCAAATCCCTGGAATGTGACCTGATTATGTAGCCTGAGGCAAGTTTCTTACTTGTCTATGCCCTCAACAGAAGTAATAATATTGGTCTTGTAGGATTGTAGTGGGGAATCTATTCAGTAATGTTCTTGTAAGCATCCAGAAGTCTTTGGCACACACTAAGGAGTCATGACATTTTTCTCCCTCCTCCCTTCTCTTTCTCGGGGATACTTCCTAGTAGAATTACAGAATGAAAAAAAAAAACAACTCATAATTTAAGGTTTAACTTGGATATTTTAATTAGTCTCTTCGTTTTCCAGAATCTATAAATGGCGACATATTACCTCTAGAAATTACTGCAGGCGGCAGCTATCGTTCCCTCAGGAATGATTGGCACATGCTCAAAAGAAGCCACTATGCACAAGAAAGGTAAGAAGAAGAGAAAGAAGTTGTAAGAGTTAAGGCAACAGTTCAGTCAGGTGGATCAGAGGACAGCAGAGGAAGAGAGATGACAAGTACATGGAGGCAGCATGTTGTAGACTATAACGGTCAAAGGAGACAAGAGGAGGGATGGAAAATGGAGCTAATGTGGGGACTAAGTTGCCTGTTCCCAGCTGTAGTCAGAAACATTGGTCAGGGTCAATGGTAGCTGAAAATGGGATAAATGAGGCAGAGTAGTGGAAAGAATTCAAAAACATAAAAATAACAAGATAGAGGCAAAAAGAGGAAGAAATAAAATGCTCTTGGTTTGTTATTTCCTATAGGTTCTATAGCAGTTGATATAGAAGAAAGAAATACATAGGGAAAATATATTAAAAATTATGGAACTTTAATAAGTGGAGCAAGAGAATCAACTTGACCAGCATGGCAGCCAACTGCCCAGCACAGGATGATGAATACTCAATGAATATTATCTTCAGTAACCAGCATGCCAGGTGTGAAAGAGTTTGATGTGAATCTCCAAGCAGCAGAGAAATCATATTGATTCTGGTGAATCTATCAGGAGAAAATGTACCAAGACTGTAACCAGCACCTTATGTGTGATTCCAGTGAATGCATCATGAACATGATTAAATGGAATTCAGAGTCAGAAGAGCTGGAATGTGTGAACTGTTGAGATTAACCAGGAAACAAGGAAGAAATGGAGTTGGAATGAGGATGAAAAATAAAGTTAATGGCAAGAAGAAGAGGAGAGAAAATTCTTGGCACTTTTTCAGAGTTGGGCAAACTTTATTAAAAAGCCAGATAATAAAGACTTTAGGCTTTTTGGATGTGATGTCTAATTCTCTGTGTCACCTTGACTGGGCTAAGGGATGCCTAGACAGCTGGCAAAACATTATCTCTGGGTATGTTTGTGAGGATGTTTCCAGAAGAGATTATCATTTAATCCAATAGACCTAAGAAAGATCACCCTCACCCATGTGGGCAGGCACCATCCAATCCATTGAGGGCCAGGGTAGAACAAAAAGGAGGAGAAAGGGCAAATTGTCTCTTTCTCCTTGACCTTGGACATCTATCTTCTCCTGCCCTTCAACATTGGAGCTCTTGGTTTCCAGGGCATTGGACTCTAGGACTTACACCAGCAGCCCCCAAGTTCTCAGACCTTTAGCCTCAGACTGGGAAATACATCATTGGCTTACCTGATTCTCAAGTCTTCTGACTCAGACTGAATTATACCACTTGCGTTCATGGTTCTCTGGCTTGTAGACAGCAGAGTATGGGACTTGTTAGCCTCCATAAATATGTGAGCAAATTCCCATAATAATTTCCTTTTGTATATCTCTCTCTATATCTTAATGGTCCTGTTTCTCTAGAGAACCCTGACTAATACAATGGGTTGTATGGTCTCTGTCACGACTACTCTACTCTGTCCTTGTAATGTAAAAGCAGCCATAAACAGAACATAAGCAAATGAACATGACTCTGTTCCAATAAATCTTTATTTATAAAAACAGATGGTGGGCTAAATCTGGCCCGTAGGTCATGGTTTGCTGACTCCTATACTATATTCTTATAACTGATAGAGAAGAGAGATTGGAGCCACTCTCAAAAAGGACTCAAAGATATTGTCAGGCAGGAAAATATCACACACAGTAGGGCTGTGAATTTAGGAGAGATCTGAGAAACACTTCCAAATCCATGGGATGTTCTACCTCATTTACATTAGGTTAAGTAAAGGTTATGTGACACTGTCCCCCCACCCCAATCTAAATTGTAAAGTTACTCTGAATTTCTGCAGTTATATTTCTCTATTAATTCTTAGGAAAAAACCCTGAATGTTTAGGATTTCAATGAACTGCACAAGTTTAAAATCGGGGAAAATAGGGCTCACCACCTGCCAGGTGTGACTTTTTTTAATTTAAGGTTACTACAGGTTTAGCTTTTACAGGAAAGAGACAAAACCAACTAAAACTCACAAAAGCATCTGAATAGAACAGGCAGTCAGGACCTGTGCTCCAGATGTGGAGAACAAGACATCCTGGGCCTTCTGCAGAAAGTGAATGGGTCTGTCGCTTTTGTAATGAGAAAGGTCATATCTATGCAAAATGCATGGAAAGCATGTCAGCACAGGGAAGAAGGCAGCCCCATGGGCCCGGAACGAAAGGAGGCAGAAAGCCATTGAGCTGGTCACAACTGTCCCAGTGAATGTGGCTGTAGGGAGAGAGCTAGGCTTTGAAAGGCATTGCCAGGCAGAGGTGGGAAGAAAATAGAGAAGGTGGATTTCAGGTTGTAGATGGAAAAGATTGATAAATGACAACATGAAGTAGCTGGGGTGAAAGATACATAGAGCAAGGAAGTCATGGGCAGGGAAGGGGAGAAGCTAGTTCCTGCTGGAAGGAGACAAGCGGTCTGTTTTAGTAAAAATGGGCTTGTGTAAACACTGGTGGGGGAGAAGGAAGTCAGGAGAGAGGGCATGGAGGCAGAACAGGGAAGACAGGACAGAAGGAGACGGGCTCCTTCTCTCTCCACTCCCAGAATAGAAGGTTCCAAAGGAGACCGCAATAAGGAAGACCAGGAGGAAATATCGGAGAATCTGATTTCAGAGGAAAAGCAATGAAGAAATCAAAAGGGAAAATAAAAAGGGGAAATTCAAGGAATGTCTCCAAAGAATATTTCAACAGACAAAAAATGTAGCAAGACATCCTTGAGGGTTAGGTACATGTGCTGCTGCTGACAGAGGAATAAAGGACTGCAAGGGAAGAAGGAAAGGTATTGGGCTTGTTAGGAAACAGAATGCAATTTAGGCTGGGAAAGATTTGAGGGAGATTTGTTTGCCCTGCTGGGGAGGAGTTGTACCTAGCTCATCATCTAGGTCAAATCTGGCAGCAGTACTCTCAAAAATACAAGATACTGGTTATATTTAAATTCATGTCTTAAAATACACACCTGTTTCTGAATACCAGATGAGTCAATGTTATAGAAAAAGGTGAGTTAAGTACATATATGGTGGGAAAATATCCACACCCACACATACATATGCACACATGTATATATGTGTGTATGGATCAACATACACATTTAAAGAATTAATTAGCAATGATGAGCTCCTATTAGATGCTCAATTTACTTGTTGGAAGAATTAAACAGGGGATGATAAAAAATAAATAATGCAGCTCTGTGTCTCACGTAACTTAGATACTTATTTACTGACATGTTGAGGCAGCTATCAAAGAAATATAGTTGATAATGATGATTTCTCGCTGATAAGAATAAGAAACTGGGCTCCAGGCTTTATGACTGCATGTTGCTGCTTCCAAAGACAACCAGGTGTCTTTTACTTTTGAGCACCGTCACTGATGAAACTCCTCTTTTTCCACAGCGCAGTTGTTTTTCTTCCATTGGTTACTTGCCTTCTTCACAGACAGACTCTGAATCTACATTACTACTCCCAGTACCATTAGTTCCTTTTCATCTGTTGCTTATCCTTCCACAACACAGAGGAGAAAGCCTGAGCCAATCCTGGGAACAGAGAGCTGCTGGGATGTGACAGGAGAGGGTAAGAGTGGCAACTGGTCTCCTAATTGACATTTCATGTACATACCACAGAACTTGCCTCTGTCTTGATTCTATCCCCATAGCAACCTCAGTGAGGCATTCTTGCTGTTTTGTCTTTGCTGGCTTTTGCTATTAGGATTAGTGGACATTATCATTTAGTGTAAGAAATTAACTTCAATTTAATACTTAGGAACAAAGCAACATAGAGAGGAGGCATTCTTTCTTCTTAATGATTTGGGTGCTGGATGATCAATATTTGAATCTTTTTTGATTGATAAAGTAATTAGGATTTTTTAATACTGACGTTTTCAGACCATACTCATTCATCTTCCTGCTTCTGTACTTCCCCTCCGCACTGTGCATACCACAAATGGGAAAACTGGAGAATCATGTCTCTCTTTAACTCAAAGAAGAATTGTCATCTGAGGCTCATCATTCACTCATCTCATTAAAGAAGTGCTAATAAACTCCCTAGGAGACAACCTTACCTCAGGAATAAATTGGAGAAACATTGTCAGGAATTTCTAATATGTGGTAAATCTATGACATAACCTGAAAATGATAAATATTGCCTAATTTTCAGTAACTAGAGATCTGTAAACACAACAGATCTTTCTAAGAACATCCTAGGGCATTAAGCAGATGGTTTGTGAACATATAGAAAAGATTCATTCACTCATTCATTGTTTTCATTTATTCATTAAGCGTTTATTGAACACTGCTTTATGCCAGATGCATTGTATTAAACAGACCTTATGGGATAGGGTTTTTACAATGATCTTTCCTTTAGCAATGTAAAGGTGATTTATAACTGTAATTTAATTGTATACTTTTAAAAATAGTATTATATGAACACATACATGAAGCAACAGAGGAAAAAATCACCTCTCAGTGATAACTTTATATTAAAACATTATGGCAAATATAGTGTTGGTTGTTAGCCTTTGATAGTAAGCAGGTTTACTCAGCCCCTTAGATCTCTTTTTTGTGGTTTAAAAATGTCTATGTAAGTGAAAACCTCCTACAGAAAGTTTAGAAGTGTATCTCTTTTCAAATTTTTGTATGAACTTCAAAACTCTAAGAGAGAAACATTTTCATAATGTAATTTTTCAAGGCTTTTCCCTCAGAGTCTGAATTGCTCCAAGTTCAAGACAACTTTCTCCCTAATCATATGAATATTTTATGTAAGTATAATATTCTATTGTATTAAGATAAATCAAGCTTGCCTCAAAAATTTAACTTTGGGCAGATTCTTCTTTGGACAATGTATCTGATAATATTCTTCTAATTCTGAGGGAATATACTTTCCTTAGAGTTGAGAATTTCATTGAATTTCTGAGAATAAAAATGCTAGCAACTCATTATTCTTGCCTGCAGGGGAAAGGAATGAGCAGGGATAAATGAAATCCAAGAGTAATCCCTAAAACTCATTTTAATGATTACTTTCAACTCCTTTCTTTAATAAAGCTGTGTGCTGAGGCTCACGAATGGCAGGCAGGAGTGGCTGCCATGTCTAGTTTCCCCCCCTCTCCCTGCTTCTGGGCACACTGGGAGGGGACTTCAGGGTGTAAGGAACAAGAGACTGGCGTCAGAGGAGCAGAGAAGGAAACCCTTGGGATGGAGCATAAATAAAAATTATATCACTCCTTCTTCCCACATGATTTCACCACACTTTATCTAGTTCCTTCACATCCCTTCCCACACTGCAGCACATGTAGGCAGGTGTTTGCCTAGATCCATTGTCACTGATTCATTAAACAAATATTTAATAAGTGTTTCCTGTGTGCAAAGCACTGGGACACCTTAGAAACTAATGGAGCTTGTGTCTTACATGAGCATGTCTTATTTTGGCACCTTTAAGATACTCTTACAAGGAACAGAAACTTCCATGGGTTCAAAGTGCAGGGTAAACTTACCAGTTAGAGCAGCAAGAAGTATAGAGTTTTTTCCGAGACCCCATCATGCACTTCCCCTGATTCCAATGTAACTTGTGTCTGTCTTGAGCAGGTTTGCTTTTCTAGCTATTATTTCTGTTCCATTTCTACTTTTGTGACAGAGGAGTATTGGTGAGACCCTTTTTTTTAAGGGTACCCAGGATTTGCTTTAATCAGACCATGATAAGACATACAGAAGTGGAAATGACTGTCATGAAAATTTTTTTTTCTCTTTTTTTTTTTGCTTTGGTGTCAAATCTAAGAAACCATTGCTAAATCCAAGGTTATGAAGATTTATCCCCATGTTTTATTGGAGAGTTTATACTTTAGTCCCTAGGCATCTGTGAGGGATTGGTTCCAGGATACCCTGGGGATACTAAACTCTGAGGATGCTCAAGTCTCTTATGTTAAATGGTATAGGATTTGCATATAACCTAGGCATATCTTCCTATATACTTTAAATCATCTCTGGATTACTTATAATAACTAAATGCTATATAAATGTTGTAGACAATGTAAATGTTATGTAAATAGTGGCTAGCATGTGGCAAATTAAAGTTTTGCCTTTTGAAATTTTTGTAATTGTTTTCTAATAGTTTTGATCTAGAAGGAATAAACTTTTGTATACCCACAAATCCCTAGAAACCGGAGACATGCCACACCACACAGTGCTACACTGGGAAGCACTAGGGTCAGTTAAGAGGCAGAAGGAATGAGGGGGAAACATGAGCAAGAGCTTTTACTGTGGTTTCCATGGGGAGGAATGGGCCAGGCAGGATAAGTAGATTTAAGATTGGCGAGTTTGAATCATCTCAGTGGGTTCTGAGGCATAGAGGCTGTCCCTAGTTGTCTGATACTTGGCCCTGAGTTATTATGACAGTGCAATAGTGGCCCTGAGGGTGAGAGTGACACAAGGGAGTGGTTAGGGGTGTGGGCTTTGGAGTGTTGGTTTGCATATGAAAGGTGTGCTCTGGGGTAGTCTTTTGCTATCTCTAGGAATTAGCTAACGTTGGTAGGGGTAGCAAAGCCCCAAGATGTCAAAGCATCAGAAAATTAAAAAGGCATGGTTACTACATCCCTTTAGATTTATGGTCTGTTTCTAAAGTTTCCCATTATCATGAACGTTCAGCTCTAGTTAAGTCCTAGCCTTGGATCTGTCTGTAGACCATTTCTATGTCCCAACTCAGTTCAGTCTTTCCTGCAATTATACCTCTTCATTCCAAAATTTGGTGAATGGTTTACGCTGACCTGTTCATACCCACCCCTCCACACACACACACACATACACACACACACACACACACACACACACACACACACACACCGTCTTCATCACAATACTATTAGTAAAGACAAAATTGAGGAGTAACAAATATAATTTGAAACTGGATTGCTTAAATAAATTATTACATCCATATAATGGAACTCAATATATGTATTTTGAATAATATTTAAATAAGTTTAAAATACTCCTAATATTCAATGATAATAAAAAAACCCAAAATATATACATAATAACTCCCAATTTTAATACAACTACATAGGTAAATGATAAGTAGATACTTGAACACACATAATAATCAAAAAAATATGAGAAAAATATGCCCAGGGCTTCCCTGGTGGCACAGTGGTTGAGAGTCTGCCTGCCGATGCAGGGGACGCGGGTTCGTGCCCCGGTCCGGGAAGATCCTACATGCTGCGGAGTGGCTGGGCCCGTGAGCCATGGCCGCTGAGCCTGCGCGTCCGGAGCCTGTGCTCTGCAACGGGAGAGGCCACAACAGTGAGAGGCCCGCGTACCGCAAAAAAAAAAAGAAAAATATGCCCAAATCATGTCAATTATTTCCTTATACCATTTTTTATTTAACATGTATTACATTTGTAATCAGAAAAGTATATTTTACTTAACAAGAGAAAGATTTACTGTCTAAAATAGACCTAATTATTCATTTGACCAATATCTTTGAGCACCCACTAAATGTAGGCACTATGATAGATACTGAAGAATCAATATGAACAAGTTCCTGCCTCCTTGGAGTTTAGAGTGGTGAATACTGATAAGTAAATAAGGGATTATAGTATCTCAGACAGTATCTCACATGTGTAAGATATCCAATAAATGCTTATTTAATAATCAGAGGAGAGAGAATGGTAGGTTGACTGTATAGACAAGGAGATGATTAGGACTTTGACAATTTTATTTCAAACTTTAATGCCACTGTAACTGTGGGATCAGCTCAAACTGGTCTTACTCCGTGGATAACAGGATGTCTAGTTGTCTTGCAGATACAGCAGAGGTCAAACTGCAAGTCGTGTTACCTGGGCATGTACAAAGGAGGAAAGCCCTTCTCAACACTCAGAACCTATACTTCCTCCTGGTGGAACCAAGAAAACTGGAACATGACTGGAACCAGAAGGTTGAACCTTTTGGAAAAGAGGGTTTCATTGTCCAGGAAGATCCAGAGCTAAAATCCACCATTCCACACCTTACCATAGATGGCCAAGTTTAAAGTCCTCCAAAGGAAACTTGCTCCATGGGTGCTTTTGCGTACCAGCCTGTTCTCCCAAACTCATAAAAGATTGACCAAAGCCCAGATCAGGGAGACAGATATGAGAGCTTTGCCTCCTGTCTGCTTACCAGTCGACCTCAAAATGAAGCTTTTTCTTTTCTCAAAAGCCAGGGCCATAGTGTTTGTTTCTATGCACATTGGGCAATGAGCCCTTGCTTGGTAACAGTAACTACTTCTCTACCTCTTTCTACTTTATCACTACTTCAAAATCTCATAAGGAAAAAGTATCTCATTTACTTGCTTGAATAAGTCTGTGACTAACTTCTAAACACCCAAGAGGTTTTGAGCCTCCTCTGTCTCTGACGTTTGTCATATGTCAGTCTCTCTGAAGACTTTCTCCAAGTCTTCTTCTAGGTGGTATGCTGGAAGATCGTGCCTGATAGGGAGTCTAGTGTGTGATGAGTAAACACAGGGGAGAGGAGAGGAGAAAGAAGCCAAGAGAGGATGAACACCTTTTCTGTGGGAAGAGTGAGAGCTGGGGTATTCTTATCCAGGAGCAAATGTGGTCTTACGTGAATGTAGTCTGTGGGTCTTAGTCATAAAGCTCAAAGGGCTTCTAACCATAAGCACTTCAGAATAACCACTGTGAGGACTCCTGGCTTCCTCTGTAGGATGCTCTAACTGAACTGAAACCAAGCCTGGTTTTAAACACTGGCCTGGGGAAAGCAGCAGGGCTTCTATTCAAGGAATACTTTTCCCCTACTGAGTCCCAGGGCTCATCTCAGGAATGAGAAAAGGGAGGCAGCCTTATTGTCTTCCATGAAGAAGTAGCTGAATCCTTGGTGTACAGCCTACCCTGGCCAGGCTGGACGGAGGGACTTAGGCAGGACTGAGTCTACGCCTAGGCCATGGCAAGTTAGAAATGGGACACGAAATTTATGCAATTTGGTAAGCTGTCTTTAAGAAAAAGAATATATTACACAGATACAAAATTAAGCAAAAAGCAAATATTTATTTAGAAAGAATAAAGAAATCAAGACAAATTGCAAATAGAAAAGAGCTGAAAATACCATATAATGTAGAAATTCTAGAAAAACAACAATGTATTTTTTACTAATTAACTTTAACTGACACATCTCAGCATTATGTTTCTACTTCTTTCTCTTGATAGATAATCCTACTTACATCATATAAAAATGCAAGGATTTTGTAATATCTTTTAGAAATAAGAGGTAAGTCAAATTATCTTACTATGATGGATCAAAACTTTATTATGATTAATATAGTTATTGAGGATCTATTATTATTATTGATAATATCCCTCAATTGGAAAACTAGTTATTAGTAATTACTTTCTGCTTGGATTTTAATGTTTAAGGTTAAACATTCTTTTTTGTTGTATTTGGATTTTGATATGTCAACAATTCTGAAAGAAAAACAATTAATCTAAAACTGAAATTAGATGAGTAATCCAAATTAGTTTAAAATACATAAATATGTTATATTAAGCTGTATATTTTAATAATAAAACTATTCTTATACTACATACCCTCATTTGTTGGTGAACATACATAGAAGTTTTGTCATTGGAGCACTCATTTCTGCATGCTATTAAGGTAATCTATTGTGCTATTCCAATGGGACATTAAAATTTCATCAGGACAAGATGCACTGACATATCAGGATGTGATTCAATAGAGGGGGATAAACAAAGCACAGGATTTCATACACAAATGTACTCATCTGTGATACTGTTACATATCTATCCCCTACAAACTGAGAAATTCGGATAGATTCTATTTCATGTGATTCCTACCAATTAAGAAAAGTATATTGTGTGTGAATAATTATTTACACAGCATTATCAAATGTATTCTGGACAGAAGAAAACTATTTTTTCTAGGCATAAAGGATCACTGAACTTTCTGAATAAAAGTTTATACCGTTAATAATTAGAATAAGTTTCCATAGTTCTAGTTCTACACATTTCAAAACTTGTATTTCCTCTGCTACTCAAAAACTTCAGATGCCTGACACCATAAGATACTTTCACATAGTGATATGACATTTCACCTTTCACCCAGTTGAAACATTCTTGAAAGAGATTCCTAGGCTATTGTGGCTCATAATAACCTAACTACACAGGGAAGTAGCTGTGAGCAACATGAAAATAATAGGCTGAACTCAAAGTGAATATTTCTTGAGCTCAACTTTATCTTAGCCTCATGATAAAATTGCCCATTGTCACCCAGTGTCAACTGCAAGTAGGGGCAAGGAAGAGTGGAAAGAGCCAGAAACAATTAAATTGTCATATTTTGCAAAATTTCTAAACACATATGGTTATGCTTGAATCTCTTCCTTGGAAAAGGCCCATGCATTGATGCTCCATTAGTTTCATGAAAAACCTGCCATTGGCAGGGGGACACTGCAGTACCTGAGACACTAAGACAGCAAAGATATGGAGACAAAGGAAGGCTTTGTACTAAGTAAAGGGAGTATGAATTTTCTCTGATTTGTGATCCCACAGAATTAGACAATGTCACAAATTGTATCCATTTCTTTTTGCTGAATAATAATTTACTGTAAACTTGGAAGCTCAAAAAAAACATGTATTGGGCTTCCCTGGTGGCGCAGTGGTTGAGAATCTGCCTGCTAATGCAGGGGACACGGGTTCGAGCCCGGGTCTGGGAAGATCCCACATGCCACGGAGCAACTGGGCCCGTGAGCCACAACTACTGAGCCTGTGCGTCTGGATCCTGTGCTCTGCCACAAGAGAGGCCGCGACAGTGAGAGGCCCGCGCACCGCGATGAAGAGTGGCCCCCGCTTGCCGCAACTAGAGAAAGTCCTCGCACAGAAACGAAGACCCAACACAGCCAAAAATAGATTAATTAATTAATTAAAAAAAAACAAAAAACATGTATTTTTGGGCTTCCCTGGTGGCACAGTGGTTAAGAATCCACCTGCCAATGCAGGAGACATGGGTTCGAGCCCTGGTCTGGGAAGATCCCACATGCCGTGGAGCAACTAAGCCCAGGTGTCACAACTACTGAGCCTGCGCTCTAGAGCCCGCAAGCCACAACTACTGAGTCCATGTGCCACAACTGCTGAAGCCTGTGCACCTAGAGCCCGTGTTCCACAACAAGAGAAGCCCCTGCAATGAGAAGCCCATCCACCACAATGAAGAGTAGCCCCCGCTCGCTGCAACTAGAGAAAGCCCGTGCAGAGCAACAAAGACCCAACACAGCCAATAATAAATAAATAAACATGTATTTTTATTTCACAGTTCTGTAGGTCAGAAGTCCTGTATAGGTCAGCTAGGTTCTCTCCTTAGTGTCTCACAAAGCCAAAATCAAGGCATTGGCCAACTGGGCTCTTATCTGGAATGTCAGGCAAGAATCCACTTCCAGGCTCATTTGGGCTGTTGGTAGAATCCAGCTCCCAGCAGCTGTAGATCTGGGGTCCCTGGATTCTTGTGAG
Organism: Globicephala melas; assembly: GCF_963455315.2. Lineage (NCBI taxonomy): Eukaryota > Metazoa > Chordata > Mammalia > Artiodactyla > Delphinidae > Globicephala > Globicephala melas. Next base: position 100,972,653 of record NC_083320.1, on the reverse strand, counting down.
CTCTCAGCCCTGGCTCCACTTTCTGTTCCGAGATGCCTCTGGCACACCTTCTCATGTGGCCCTCTCCAACTTCAATCCAACAGCATGCAGAGTTCTTCTTGGCCTTCCAACATCTCTGACTTATCTTTCTGCTCCTTCTGCCATCAGCCAGAGAAAACAGCTTTTAAGGGCTCTATGCTTATATCAGGAACACTCAGATAATCTCCCTGTCTTAAGGTCAATTGTGTCATGTAACAAAACACAATTATGGGAGAGATATGATGTTCACAGGTTCTGGTGACCAGGAGGGACATCTTTGGGGGACCATTTAGAAATTCTGTCTGCTACACATATTAAATAGAAAAGAAGTTTTTCCTCCTTCCTGATTACTGAGTTCTTACCCTGTGACAGTCATTTTGCTATATACTTTCTATCTATTGTTTCATTTAATCCTTCTAGCAAACCTGTGAAGTTAATATGAACCTAAAAGAGGTAAAAATACTTCAAAAATACAGAAGAAATGTACACTTTTTTTCCCTTGAGCTTATCTAATCATCCTGTCCAACTAAATTATTTTAGTTCATTCCAGTTACCTCAATACAAGCCAATAATTCAAAAATTCTCATTAGGTAAAAACTATCAGTATAATTTTAATAAAATGCAATCTTTCAGTGTTCCTCCCATCCTCTTCTTCTTCCCATGATGTCAACTGATGTTATCAGTAGCTGGAAATAATTGTGCTGGGTACCTGGTTGTTCTGCTGGCCAGCGCTGCTGAGACCTCTAGGCCCCTGTCATGTCTCCCCTCCATTTCTGTCCCCTTCCCCTCTCCACTCTCCTCTCCTTTCCTCTCTTCTCTCTGTCTTCTTCTGTTTCCCTCCTTTGCTTTCCTCTCCTCGGCTCTCCTGCTCAGTCATCTGCATCTGCATCTGCATCCCCTACTCAGCCTTGCCTAAGCCCTTGAAAGTACTGCAGAGAATCCTCACTGGGGTGGCAGCCTCTCTGACATTGAGGGTCCCCTTAATGGATCAAATGTACCTCTGGTTTTGGGACTATCTGCCCAAAGAGAAGGAGATGGAGGCAAACACCAGACTGCCTGCTTTCTTGTGTCCTGTTTCCCTTCTTTTCCCACAGTCGACCTGACACCTGTATCTCCTGGTACATCCAGGCTGGAAGGAGTGTGTTCCACTTTCTCTTGATCATACCCACTTTCCTCATGGTCAGGCGTTAGTGAGAGTTGGGAGTATGAGTGTGAGAGAGATCAGGGCAGAGTTTCTCAGCATCAGCACCGTTGACATTTGGGGCTGGATGATTCTTTGTGATGGGGCTGTGCTATGCATCGAAGGGTACTTAGCAGTATCCCTGGCCTCTACCCACCAGCTGCCCTAGCCTCCCGCTCGTAGCAACTCAATATGTCTCCAGACATGGCTAATATCCCCTAGGGGACCAAATCACTCCCATTTGAAAACCACTGGTTTAGAGATACAGAAACTAAAATGAGGGGATTAAAATATATGTGCCCCTTATGCTTCCCATTTTCAGGGTAAAAATATTGTCAAAGGTCCAACAGGTCTAAAATAGCAAAACAGAAAACCATAAACAAGTTTGGCTTTAAATCCCATCTTGACTGCTGGGGATCGTGTCATTACTCACACATTGTCTAGTCCAGACCAGGTGACCCTCAGGCAATATTAGCATCATAGATACTTGGAGAGAAGAAGAACAGAGAGCAGGAAAGAGCAACAAGAATGAATTCACCAAGCTCGCAATTTTTTGAGAACCTGCCCATTCCTGTGGCGTCTCATCAGACTTAGATGGACATGACCCCTGGAGAAGGAGAGAGCAGAGCGGGGTAGGCAGCCCTTAGAATCCCAACATGTTTGATTTTATGGGACCCAAGAACTGCTGGTGAATCAATAGGCACTCCATTTCCCAGAAACCGGAGAGAAAACTGGCATTCCCTTGATTGATGTTTCAGTAGGAGTGCACATTAGACTCAAGACTTGTTACGTCTTCAGCAACAACAACAAAAAAGTTTTAAACAAATACTCTAATTCTTTAAAAGACCAGCTCCTCAATTGATTTGTATGCCAGAAACTTGAAATGTTGTCTGATGGCCAGGGTCTGGTGTTGTCTTTCTGTCATCCTAAAGCCCAGCACAGAAGTTGCCTGTGAATAGGCAATTGATGGATTTTATTGAATAAATTTATGCTGTCCTAGTGCCAGCTCCTCTTGACATTGTTAGTAACCACATAAGACATCCTGCAATTAACTATTATCCTTCCCTTTTTCTATTTTGTCCTTTTTAAAAATGAAACTGTGGAGTTTGGCTTACAGTGACTTTTGACCCACGGGTGGAGAGTTCCATCCTTGGGCAAGTAAAAGAGCCTCACAGAAGTGATAGTCTGGGAGAGCTGTTTGAAAAGCAAACATTTGGGAAAGGCTGGGGACACCTATCAACGGTGAAACTTGGGCCCCAAAATTACAAAGACTTGAGTTCAAATGACAGTTTCACAATGCACTTGGCAAGTCACTTAACCTCTCTGAGTTTAATTTCTTCTTCTGCAAATGAATAATCTTTAACTTTCAGTAATGCTGTGAAGCTTATTTGAATTAGTGAATATGAAACAATGAGCATATTCTTAAGATCTTCACTCTCTCTTTAGTAGTTGACTTTCTTTTTAGAGGCAACCCCCCCATAAATAAAATATTTAAATCACCTAAAAGTTTTGCTTATGTCATAATGAAAATGAAACATTAAATCTACCTTAGATAATTTTCATATTTTATTTTCCCTGGCTTGTCACATTCACTAAATTATTACTCTCTCACACTGGCCTTACAGCAAGCTGAATCAAAATTATGCCTCTGCAAAGTATCTTATGGACTCTGGAGCGGCAGAGGGAGAGTTGGATTGGACGTCAGCCCATCAGAATGCCACAGAGAGTGTGTTTCTCTGTGGGGCTTTGCAGACCTGTCACTTGGGTTGACTTCCAGCTCTACTGCTAACTGTGTGATCTTGGGATAATTGTTCAGATTCAGGGTCTCATCTGTGAAGAGGGAATGATAATAACAGTACGTACTTCATTGGGGGTATGAAAAGATACAAATAGTTAATACACTTGAAACCATTTAATGGTGACTAGACTATAGTAAATACTTGATAAATATTCATTCTTGTCATTTGAGAATACTGAGGGCTTCCTGTTTTTTTCATGCTGTAATAGGAATGAAGACTAGCTTTCTTAGTTATTTTCCCTGTACCCCACCTTGCACATACACAGAAACACAGCACGCTTCCCCGGTATACAAGGTGGCCCCTGCACCTCCAGGGTGCCAAACCCTCCTCATAGATGCTGATGATATGATTCACTTGAGTGCCATGTTAGAGACTGAATTCAAGACTGCAAATAGTTTTCAATTTTTAGACCAGTGCTGAACAATTGTATGGATGGCTTAGACTGCAGTTTTATAAGGCATCCAAAGACATGTCTTGATTCCTTGGGAAAAAAGTCTTATGATGGTTGAAAAATGTCTGCCATAAGAAGAGGAAGGAAGGGCTAAGTATTTTCCAACTATGACCTTGTCCGTGACTGGGGATGAGAGACAACACTTAAAATTTTACAGTTTGAAAAAGATCCTAAACTGTGTTCTCTGTTAAATTATATTTGCTACACTATTAAACCCAATTTAGCCTTCCATGGGGGTTCCAGAGGCAGGTGTACAGAGGCAGGGAGCAAGGAGCCATCCACCCAGGTGCAGGTGAAAACAGGTGCATTGCTTGTTAATAAATAATAAAATATAATTATCTAAAGTTGGCTTAGCTTTTATTTTCACTATGCTCTGGCAATTTTAAAGAATGTCGGTAAAAAAGCATTCCTCCCTGAAAAAAAATATTTTGTGGCTCTAAATGCTAAACAAGTACTATGGTTACTGTGAAGTTTTTAATAATATACACCTAAGCCCCAATTTAACACACTTTTAATATATCTCTTAATAAACATCGTATTCCACTGGAAGTTAATTCGGAAAAACCCTGGTTATAAAATCGGCCCCTCCAACACATGTGGACTCAGCTACACATATTCCTGTTCGTAGTGAGCCGTCAGAGTAAGGAAGTAAGTAAGCAGTTGCGAATCCTTCAGGCTTGTCTCATGTGTGATCCTTGTCTCCCACCACTGTCCTTCTATGTATTTCTGTATTTAGAGAGCAAATTTGAGATAAACCATGATAACACACTAATTGGAAAGAAGAGGAAATGGAACTTGATTGCCTCAATTCTGTTATTCTAGGTGCAAATCGTTCTGTGAACTTTGAGGAATTCACTCTTTGGGAAGCACTTTTCGCATCATCTTCTTTTGTTAAAAAAGTAATAAAATGACAAATCTATTACTTTTTGTAATTATTACTATTTACTGCTATGACTACATAAACAAAATTCGTGAAAAGTTTCTTTTCTGATTATTATTATTATTTATTTTCACAATGAATACTGAAAAACACAGGGTCATATAGAGGATGAAATGCTAAAAACTTACCTACTTTAAACATCTAACACTTAGTATGCTACTATTTTTGAGTGTCCTTCTGCTCTCACTGTTGCCCTAGACTGTCACTTTGGTGGGGAGACACCTCCATTACTGCTGACTGTAACATTTTCCCCATCTATGTTATTATGCCTTTAAGCAAGTCAATTTCCAGTTGTAAAAATGACCCTGAATTTTACAGAAATGAGCCCTATTTGTTTTGACAGTCTTATCATCAATCTTTCACATTAAATTGTAAAAGTCACTCCCATGTTAATTTGCACAGAAGCATATTTATATTTTTTTGCTAATATGCAATTTTTGTCATTAACCACAGTAATCATCCATAACAGACTTAATATACTGTTCCTCACATCAAGGAATTTACATTTAAAATAACTATAATTGAGGCTTGCAGATGGTGAGGAGAATGGTAGCAAATGTTGCTCTCTCAGAAGGAAAATGACTTCAAAATATGCATGCACACAGGTACAAAAATGTATAGTAAAACTATGAAGTCATGTGATTGATTATTAAATGTCATGGAATTTAATAATCTAAATGCCTGGTGCTCTCGTCAACGAAGGCTCTTTGGGGGACTGTGTCCATATCACCACGTCTCTGCCTTTGTTCATGTGAGTTTTGCAACTCATCTTTGGAATGCAAAGTCTGTGCTTTATTAGAATTTTGTATATCGATATATGTTTTTGTGATTTATCACCATGTGGCTCCACTCAGATGGATTTGGATTCCACTCAGTCAGAGTGTAAGTTTCTTAAAGGCAGAATCTAAGTTCAATAAATCAATGGCACATTTTTGAACTAGTTAATATTGAAAACTCATGATCCTGGCTGGATAGAGAACAAATATGCAACTAGGTCAATACGTTCCTAACTTCGGATTTTGCAATGGAATGATCATTTTGAATGTAAGTGAATTTTCATTGCAAATGGGCCTAATACCTTATGCATGATTATAGCTCAATCCATTCTGCTGGGCTCACTATCAGTGAATGCAGAGTGCTCTGACTCCCCAGCACAGAGGCTTTGCCTGTGCCACTGGAGCCAGTGAGGGTAGGTTTGCTGGGATCCCAATAGTAAAGCTGGGATGTATAGAAGCAAGAGCTGCATTGGGTGACTGCCTATTTTCTCAATTTCACCCGAAGCTTAATTTTTTATTGTATGAACGTCTGCCATATGCCAGGTGTTGTGCAAGGGACTGGATGCAACTGAGTACCACAAATGTTTATAAAGTGTGTGATCTGTAAGAGTAACACTCGCTTTGTAATAGGATTAGAACATTTGACAGGATAACATTTTGCCAAGTGAATACAGCAGCCATGTGGATGGATTAGGAGGTAGGGTGGGATTGAGGACCTGGATAGGGTAAGCATACACACTGATGAGGCTAGGATATGTAGTCTCCACTTTGAAAGCAAGTCCTGGGTCAGGTGTTTTCCCAAGCTTGGGAAACCAGACCTTGCCAAGGCTCTTAGGGGATGCTGGGCTTTGAAGAAAGGGCAGACACCGCATTTTACCTGAAGTCATGAAGAATAAAATTGTGGGGCTTCCCGGGTGGTGTAGTGGTTAAGAATCTGCCAGCCAATGCAGGGGACACAGACTCAAGCCCTGGTCTGGGAAGATCCCACATGCCGCGGAACAACTAAGCCCGTGCGTCACAACTACTGAGCCTGCGCTCTAGAGCCCGCGAGCCACAACTACTGAGTTTGCGTGCTGCAACTACTGAAACCCGCGCACCTAGAGCCCGTGCTCCACAACAAGAGAAGCCACCACAACGAGAAGCCCATGCACAGCAACAAAGAGTACCCCCACTCGCTACAACTAGAGAAAGCCCACATGCAGCTATGAAGACCCAATGCAGCCAAAAAAAAAAAAATTTATTTAAAAAAGAAATTGTGAATACATGTCATATTTACATGTTGTGTGTGGATGGGCTGCATTGCAGTCACCTGGATTTCTTTATAAACCACAGCTTCTGTGTGTCTTTCCAAACATGTCTGGGAATGAAAGCCAGGAAGATGTACTTTACTAATCTCCCCATGTAAGTCTTGTGAAAATTAATATTTGCTTTAAGCTATATGTTTTTATGTAGACATGACATATAATTTTACACAAAAACATGAGTGAAATTATATCATATATGCTGTCTTTGGTATTTACTTGCAATCTTCTTTTCTGTGCTTGCCTCCCTTTCCCACCCTTATTTAGCTAAGTTGGATTACCAACCTTGGATATATTCTTCCATATTTTTCATCACTCTTGTGTATATATACACAAACATATAGACATAGATATACAAACACTGGTTTTTTTTAATACCCTATGTGGTTACATATGATATACTGCAGTCATAACTTTTCAAAAATGGAATCATATACTTTTTTTGCATCTTTCTTTCTTTAGCGAACCAATACTTTATTGAAATCTCCAAGTTAACGGATATAACTGTAAGGTTTCTGGAACAAATTCCAACGTGTGTGTTTGTGTGTGTGTGGATGGGGAGTTTCCACACCAATAAGAGATTCTTGGATAGTAGCTGGGTGTCCTGCACTTCAGCTCAATTCTGACAGTCTTCCCGGACATAGCATCAAATTCCATAGGTTAAGCTCTCAGTCCCAATCAGGACTGCCTTCCACTTCAGATGCCACTTGCAAGCCTAGGTTGCTACAGATACTTCTGACAAACTGGCTATAGGTCAAAGATTCCCATGACTCCCTCCTTGGGTTCAAATAATTTGCTAGAGCTGCTCACAGGACTTAGGAAACCAATGTACTCACTAGACTACCAGTTTATTACAAAAGATATTAAAGGATACAAATCCACAGCCAGATGAAGATACACAAAGGGCAAGGTCCTGAACAAAGGAGCTTGTGTCCTTGTGGAGTTTGGGGTCCTACATGGTGGCACATGGGAGCATTCTGGTTCACCAGCCTGGAAGCTCTCCATACATTCCTTTTGGGTTTTAATAGAGGTTTCATCACATAGGCATGATGGATTAAATCATTGGCTATTGACAGTTAAACCTGCAGCCCCTTCCTTTCTCCAAAGTTTGGGGAAGGGGGAGACTACAAATTCCAAACCTCTAATTACATGGTTGGTTCTCATGGCAATCAACCCTCATCCTTAGGTGTCTCCAAAAGTTACCTCATTAACATAACAAGAGATACACTTATTGCTTTCATCACAGGGTATTCAAAGGGTGTTAGGAGCTATATGCCAGAAGTGAGGATGAAGATCAAATTATATACCTTATTATAAATGACAGTATTACACACTGTAATTTATTTTGTAATAGCTATAAAATATTCCATTCATTATATCTGTATAGATGTATAATAATTTATTCAACCATTTCCCTCTAATCAATATTTACTTTTTGAGGACTGTTCCTTACAATATTGCAATAAATACTGACATCTTAGAGATGATTGTTTTTGATTTTAAGTGATAAATTCCTTAAAGCAGAAAAGCTGGGTCAAAGGACATATGCATTTTTAATGTTAATAGCATAACCAGATTTCTTTTAAGAAATGACTGGGACCATTCATATTTCAATCAGAAATGTTTAAATGTGAATTTCAGTAATTTCTCTAGTAGCAATTGATCTTAGTCTTTTAAACACTTCCAATTCTGACACCAAAAATATAAAATATCATTTTATCTTTCAGATTGCAATTGCTATTGAATTTAAGCAAACTTTCATATGTTTGGTGACCTTTTGGATTTGTTCTTGTTGACTGGAAAATAAATACCACTCGCAACATGAGAGCTGTGAGTTTTAGCTTTATTTGAGGACTAACTGAGGACTATAGCCTGGGAGACAGCCTGTCAGATAGCTCTGAGGAACTGCTCCTAAGCAGTAGAGGGGAGAGGCCAGTATATAAGTGATTTTGGTTAGGGGATGCATACAGTCAAGCATACATCTCAGTGAAAGGTTTGTGCTAGTCACAAGGATCAGATATCTCAGTTAATAATTTTAGTTCTTTTCTATGTACAGGAAGATGCAAAAATCTGGGTTCATTAAAATTTTTCCTGAATGATAACTGTCTAAGGGCCTGTCTTGACTGTCTTCCCAAAGCACAGAGTCCCTCGCCCCGTCCTTCAGCCTGAATTCCTTTCGTGGTGTATTGTAGGTCAGTGACTGCAGTGGCTGTTGACTCAATCCTAGTAGAACCAGCTGACAAATGACAGTCCTTGCTTTACACTCTTCTGTGAATTGTCTAGGCATATCCTTTGTCCAATTATTGAATGTTTATGATCATTCTAGTTTGGCATTATAAAAGTTTTATGATAGACAATTTTTAATATAAACTTTGTTTTTGGTTGTTGATGGTGATGATGGTGGTGGTGGTGTGTGTGTGTGTGTGTGTGTTTTAATATGAATGTCTAGAAGCACATTGGTGAAAATACATGTATTTTTTAGGGCTTTTGATAGATGTAAATTGTCCCTTGGAATGGAGTTATCAGTTTACACGTACATTTTCAGTGCACAGGAAAGCCCATGTCCCTTCACAGTTGATACTGGGCATAATCTCTGCTAGTTTGATAGTTTAAAAATGGGATTTCATTTGTCTAGTTTGCATTTCCTACTTTTAACTTACTAGTAACGTTTGACATCTTTGTCATGTTTATTAGTTCTTGGTGTTTTGTCTTATATCTGCTCCGTATATCATAAGCATTCACCAGCTCCCACATTAAATATAATACCTATCTACATATTTGAGAGAAATAATAAATTGCAACTCTGAAATGTGACTGCCTCAATATATTATAAAGTGTAACCGCTTTAACCCTTTTCTAACAGTGCAAACATCAGTGAGTTGTTTTATTCATTTGTTTGTTTGAAACCAGTTTAGAAAAATTGATCTCCAGATATACAGGGCAGTATATTTTCAGAACATCGTGTGGCTCATTGGACTGTTTACCCTCTTAAGTCTTTTAGGTCTTCCCTTTAGCCTCAAATCGGCTACACTGAACTGGGGTGTGATTGCTGAATATCTATCTACCTATCTATTTACCTATGTTTTATACACATATTCAGAAGGAGACAGGATTAGATTGGCTTCATTATGAAATAACTTTAAAGATTTTTTTAAAATAAATTAATTAGAGGGGTATCTCTCAAGCAGCCAGAATTAAAAAGGAGGTTGAAGCCCTGTGCCTCAGTTTCAAACTAAATTCTATTTATTAATTTATCATCAGCTTAAATTTGGAGTGTGCAGTAGTGGTTGATATGAGAAACATGACAAGGTGTGTAATCCCAGCAGGTGAGCCCTTTACACAGAGATTAGTGTCAATAACCACGTGCTTCTCTCGCCCTGGGTGTTTGGAGACATTCACACTATTCAATCACACATGTTTAGTGACCTTGCTGCAGTGATTGTCAACTTTCTTGCTTATTAGGTATGGACAAGACAATCCTTCTGCATAATCCAGGGGTGGGGGGTATCAATTACACACTGTGATTGTTAAATTGGAATTTTAATCCAGGAGAAACCAGGATCTGAGACTCAAGGTGAGTCACAGATGCACAGCCTGAGGAGGTGGGTGGCCTTTTTCTGAAATGTTGGTGCAGGGCCTTCTGCCTGTCTGTGCATACATGAGCATCTGCTTGGTCGGTTGTAGGACCAGCTGGCAGAGCTTGTCTTTTTTCTTCGCTGATTACTTCCCTCAGTGTGTGATCAGCCAGAAGAGCATACGGCCAACACTCCTACTTGAGTCAACTGCTCCCATTTCCAGAAACTTCTTTGACTCTCTCCCCAATATTCATATTGAGGTGGGTGTTCCTCCTCAGCGTTCCCACAGCTCCCTGTGCCTGACTGTACCATGCTCTTGACCATACTAGGCGGTTTTGGTTTGTCTGTATTCTCCATGACGCTGAACACTATTTCAGCGCTGAACTTTCTTTCATCTCTGTCCCCCTAAAGCCTAACACAGTGCTTGCTACATGATAAGCGCTGTAATGAAATGTGCTTAAATAAATACATGATCCATGGGCATAAGAACAAATGAATATGCTTTTCCATTTTACCAAATTGTATATAAGGCTCTGGGTGCTCACCCAGGAAACTGAGGGGTCTACCAATGAGAGGCTGAGTTTTGAAAGTCAGCATCCCTAGGAAGTCAAATCTGAGATGGAGATTAACCTGCAGGAAGTTTATAGATCGACACTTGTGGGGAATATAAAGGAAGGAGGAAGAAGCCAAGGGAGAAGGTATGTGTCTTGCAGTCAGAGACTCAACCACTCCCTCCGGGAATTCTGCATTTGTGATGACCCTGCAAACCTGTCCCTAGGTGTGCCAGGCACTCAGGCCTCTGCACACCCAAACAGACTGGTTGTTGGATGTCTGGCAGATAATAGGCTCTCAATAAGTGCTTACTGAGCCTAAAGAGAAAATATAGTGAATAGCTCATCAATTTAAGAAATCCTCTTATATAGGAAGAGTTGAAAGAATTGCTAGGCAAGCCAAGACCATTCCCTGACACAATTCTACCCTGTCATATGCCAATCTGGAAGAGCGTGTCATGTCACAACACTAGTAGCTACATCTTATCTGAGGTCAGAATTAGAATGTCACAAAGCCAAATGACATCCGTTGGCACTCCCTCGGACACACTCCCACAGCTCCGGCCCCCAGTCTCACTTTTAAAAGGTAGTGGATGCTTTGTCAAGCATCTGGCTTCTCCTACATGCCTTTTTGTCATCCTGTCACCAGACCCTGATCAGGGGAAGAGTCACTCAGCAGGGAAATTCACTGCATCATAAATTCATAATCCATTTTTCTCCATATGCTCTGACCAACTTCTGATGTTCGTAGTTAAAACTTTATGCAGACTTACAGCTACTGAGACAGGTTGATTCAGTGCTGGTTGTAGAGCATCATAAATCACCTCAGCTTACTGTATAATTGGGCCCCAATAATTATTCCATCAATGTTAAGCAGGGCTGGCACTGGGAAAAAATGCAAGGCAGATACACTCTTTTTTCAGGACCCCTGCATTGCTTTGTGATGCCCTTTTAGTACCAGCCCTTGCCCTGCTCCTCATTTTTTTCCTGGTTCCCAGTCTTCCTCAGTATGAAACTTTCCCACATCTTCCAGGCTCCATTAAACTACCCTTCTACGAAGAAACCATCTCAGCGCATTCCATCTCCCAATAACCTGGCATGCAGTATTGGCACCATTCATGTGGAGATTGACTTTGTATTGCCTCATGGTGCAATCTATAGATGGCCCCAAGTCATCAAATACCTTGAATAATTGCACTTCTCTAATTGCCAATGAAACGGTCTCTTTCCTGTTTTTTTCAGAATGCATTAGAGACAGCTTGACGTCTTGGAGAATATGCATGATCTGGGGCTCAATACTATTGTAAAACAAAAAATGTTGTCCATCATTCCAGTTCTATAAGGCTTCAGTTGCTACCTAAGTGCAGTTGACCACTGACAGTGAGTGCTGAGGGGAATTCAGGATGGAGAAAACAGGAAATATTCAGGGTCCTAGATAGTTAAGATGCATATCTAAGGGAAAATTGTAATGACTCCAGATTCTTGCATCTTCCCATATATAGAAAAACACTACAATTATGAATGTGAGGTGTCTGTTCTTTGTGATTAGCAGTAAACTTTTTGTGCTTGACTGCATGTATTTCACAACAAAAAATTCATATATTATATATCTGGCTCCTCTGCCTCTTTGGAGAAGTTCCTCAGATCTATCTGAGAGTCTGTCTTCCAAGCTATAGTCCTCAGTAAGGTCCCCAAATAAAACTGAAATTCACCACTCTCATGCTGTGCTTTTTTTTTTCTTTCAGTCAACAGTTTTGGGGACCATAAAGGGACCCAGCGTAAACTTCTCTCCTTGCCTGAACTCTGTGAGGATCCAAAGCCTTGGTACCAACAAGAGACCCTTTTGCCCATCTGCCTCCTTGGCAAGTCCACGTGAATTTGGGGGAGTCTTTCCTGATCTTGGATCTCCTGTAATTTGTTGATGATCCTCAGTTTTATTCAGCAGTGGATAAACTCTTTGCTGTGAGAAGTAGGTTTTCTTTGAACTTAACTTCAAGAAGAGGTACCTGGGTTACCCCAATTGAGCAAAGGCTGGGAGGGTGTTGCTCAGAGACGCTGAGGTGGTTTGGGCTGGGTGATTAGATAGAAGGCTAATCTGATGTCTTTCCTCAATTCAGCTATTTCAATAGAGTTTGTTAGAATAGAAGTAAAGATACCAAATGAGCACCCCCAGCTCCAAAGAAAAGGGATGCATATCCTCCTAACGGACTACAGCTTTCTCAGGCAACTGAGAAACTTGCTAGAGTGATCTCATAGGGAAACCCACTCACTAACTAAAACTACACTAGTCTGGGGAGGTACAAAAAATTGGTCCACCTAGTACTCTGAGCACCTATGGTGGTCTTAGAGAAGACACATAAAAGAGCTGAAATGACTCTAGGGTGACACCCAGAAGAATTAAGCTCACAAACAGCACATCAGCCCATCACACAATTATCAATAGTGATTTTATCTCTACAAACCAACCGAAGAATGGGAAACAAAGCTTTCAAAACAAAAGAAAGATAGATGACAGGTTACCAGTCTCAGACTAACACCCCAGCCAGGTTCATGCACAATATGTAGGGAGCTTACACTTGCAAGTAATTTCTTAATTAGAAACTAAGGAAATATCACCCTAAAAATGACCAAGATGGGGCTATTTTGACATTCCAAACTGGTTTTTGCATATGCAGTTAGAGATAGCAGGCTTGATAAAATATCTTTTCAAAATTTTAACCTTAAAGGAACAAAGGCTCTTCTAGGAGGAGCTTACATTTCTCCCCCTGTGTCCTTGAGCTGTAAATGTTCTACCTGATCTTCATAGGCATCTCATTCTGTGTTTTGAGAGCTTGGTCTCTGCCATCAGAAAGGTACACATACAGTGTATATTTGGCAGCCAATCAAATAGACTGAGATTCCAAGTAGTCTCTTTGTCTGGCCATACCAGCCATAAGAGAAATTTATCATAAGGGGTCCCAGCCCATAAGGGGCCTCTATCATCTCAACCTTGATTGTATCTGCCTGTACAATGAAGGCCTTTACTTTCTTAGACTATTTTTGGGAGTAAACTTTCTGGATCTTGTGAAGGTTGCAAACTTTGCTCTCTCTTGTGGAGACACCACTTGCATCTTATTGATTTGAATTCCTATTAAAATGCTAGTCATAAATGGCCAGATGATGGATCCTTTAAATTGGAAAAACTTCTAAACTGGTAAACTTTAGAGAACTCTCATTTATAAACAGCTGCTTTATTGGTACCTATGGAAAGACAAAATCAAAATGTGGATACAAAGATTTATAAAAGATAACCTTAAGAACTTTCTTAATCTAAAACAAAAAAAAACCCCAAAAAACAGTTTGAGATGCCTTTTTTGTGGTTTCAGCTTTCCCTCAATGGGTTTCACATAAACAAAATATAAGGTCAATTAGTGTTAATTAGGCTGATTAAAAAGGGAACAGGAAGAAGCTGAGGGGAAAGTCAAGAGACTTCTTCCCAAAAAGGTGGACATTTTAAAGGGAGTCATCCCAGCAGGATGGAAATCTTTATATGGTTATTAAGAAATAGGATAAATAAAATGGACATTGATTAGATTAAAACAAACGTTTTGATACAACACTACCTAAGGTTGGATGGGCCAAAGGGACACCCTATTAGTTACCCCCCAACATTAAAGGGCTCCAAACAAGTTCGCTCCATTTACCCCAATTTAGAAAAATTTAAAAGACAGAAAGAAAAAAAAATGACACCAAGATATCTGGCCAGCAAAAGCGAATTAAGCAAGTTAACGATTGACAAAAGGGCCTGGATCTTTTGGCTTGACCCCTCGCTGTGGACCCCAAAGCTTTTCATACAAAAAATAGATAAAATGGCCAAGAGACGGAAAGGAAGTTTCTGAGATGACTCGTAAGACCAAGACTTGCTAGTGGAGTACTAATGGAGGGTAAAGTTAAAGGTATAAGAGACTTTAAGTACAGTGGTTGCATCTCTTTTGCCTGATTATATTTGGGAACGGACAGTATGTTTCACTGGGGAATGCTTCCTCTGCCTGCTATTATAAAACAAGGCATATATATCCACCTCCCAGGCAATATTATTTAAACATGCTAAAGAAAAACAATAGGGTTACCTGAGCCCACATAGTATGAGGTAAAAACTAGGAGCTAATATTCAGGGACTAATAAAAGCAATAATGTAGTGTTTTTTGTTTGTTTGTTTGTTTCTTTTTTCCCTTATGGTGAATTGGCCTGTGTTTGACTTGTGAGCTCAGAAAGAGGGCCTTTGTTGAATGCCGTGTGCAAACTTTTGAAGGCTTGATACACTAAACCCTAAAGCTCTAGAACATAGAAGTCTTTTGATTTCCAATTTAGTTGGACATTTTTTCACAGATGTAAAGAAACAAAAATTTTTAAATGTAGTTAGACCAATCAATCTTTGCTCTCATTTAGGCGGCAGCCCAGTTCTTTGGGGAATTAAAAGCAACTGTCTTTGTCTTGCAAATCTTTACAAATCAGAAATATAAATACAGCCCACAGTGATCTGAGACTAAGCCTGATTAACTCAATCATGAAGAACTTAAAACCAAAAGGAAAAAAAAAGTGATGGGGCGTGGGTGGGGGAGAAGAAGCTTTTTAAAACTCAAACTGCTTGAAAGTCTTCCTCACTCAAAATCTGATTCACAGTCTCCTTAAGGCTTTATCAAGAACAAATATCTTAAAAATTTTTTCTGTGACTAGTAAAAAGCCTTAGCCTTCTGAGCAGATAAACAACTTATTCCAACTGTTATTATAAATTAGTAAGTTTATATTGTAACACTTTCTTCATAACTTTTAAAAATGAAGCATTATGATCTCTTATTTTGTCTGTCTATATGTCTGTGTGTACACTGTAGATATGTCTCTACCTCTGTGTGGTATTATCAAAATTAATTTGTAAAAGAACTCTACTTAATTGACTTAAAAGTAAGCAATGATAAATTAAATACTTCTAAATGTAATAGAAACTAACCCAAATTAATTTCAAGTTCATGTGATCTGAGAAATATTCAATATTAAATTAATGTTTAGTATTAAAGTTTAAGTTTGTTGGTTTAATTAATACAAACGTATCTTACTTTTATTGTAACTAGGTTTATTAAAAGTCAAATAAGGTCATATTATCTATGGTACAAAATTTATCAGAAAAAAAAAGAAAAATAGCTTGAGATGATGGCCGACTTGTTGTAATACCTCATGAAATTTTCATGGGTAATCTAAATATACTTGTTGAGAACAAATTAATTAAGTAGATAGAAATGAGATAAAAGCTTTTATGTGAACTCTTTCAGAATACATTTTTTTTTAATATGGAAATTTGGTGTGTCTACTTAAAAAGAGTTTCTTCAGATTTTTGGTAACTTGAAACTTTAAGAGTTTTGCTAAGTTAAGTTAAATGATGGAAGTGTATTAAATATCTACATAAAATAAGATTCTGAAATATTAATTATTAAACATAATTTTTACAGAGAAACTAAAGGTATTTAAGACTATTAATAGATGTGTTGGGTGTCACACATA
The DNA here is from genome assembly GCF_963455315.2 of Globicephala melas. Lineage (NCBI taxonomy): Eukaryota > Metazoa > Chordata > Mammalia > Artiodactyla > Delphinidae > Globicephala > Globicephala melas. Next base: position 100,956,527 of record NC_083320.1, on the reverse strand, counting down.
AATTTTTTCTAATAAAAGCACATGTTTTTAAAAATCATAAATAGGGGATTGGTTCAAGATGGCAGAGTAGAAGGATGTGCTCTCACTCCCTCTTGCAAGAACACCAGAATCACAACTAACTGTTGAACAATCATTGACAGGGAGACACTGAAACTCACCAAAAAAGATATGCCACATCCAAAGACAAAGCAGAAGCCACAATGAGATGGTAGGAGGGGTGAAATCACAATAAAATCAAATCCCATAACACTGCGTGTGTGATTCACAAACTGGAGAACACTTATATCATAGAAGACCACCCACTGGAGTGAAGGTTCTGAGCCCAACGTCAGATTTCCCAAGCTGGGGGTCTGGCCACTGGAGGAGGAATTCCTAGAGAATCAGACTTTGAAGGTTAGCGGGATTTGATTGCAGGATTTTGACAGGACTGGGTGAAACAGAGATTCAACTCTTGGAGGGCGCACACAAAGTAGTGTGCACATGGGGAACCAGGGGAAGGAGCAGTGACCCCATAGGAGATGGAACCAGACCTACCTGCTAGTGTCAGAGGGTCTCCTGCAGAGGTGGGGGGTGGCTGTGTCTCACCATGAGGACAAGGACACTGGCAGCAGAAGTTCTGGGAAGTACACCTTGTCGTGAGCCCTCCCAGAGTCCACCATTAGCCCCACCAAAGAGCCCAGGTAGGCTCCAGTGTTGGATTGCCTCAGGCCAAACAACCAACAAGGAGGGAACCAAGCCCCACCCATCAGCAGGGAAGTGGATTAAAGATTTACTGAGCTCAGCCCACCAAAACAGCAGCCAGCTCTACCCACCACCTGTCCCTCCATTCAGGAAACTTGCACAAGACTCTTAGATAACCTCATCCAACAGAGAGCAGACAGCAGAAGCAAGAAGAACTACAATCCTGCAGCCTGTGGAATGAAAACCACATTCACAGAAAGATAGACAAAATGTACAAGATGAAGGAACAAGATAAAACCCCAGAAAAACAATTATATGAAGTGGAGATAGGCAACCTCCCAGAAAAAGCATTCAGAATAATGGTAGTGAAGATGATCCAGGACCTCGGAAAAAGAATGGAGGCAAAGATCGAGAAGTTGTTTAAAAAAGAACTAGAAGAATTAAAGAACAAACAAACAGAGATGAACAATACAATAACTGAAATGAAAAATACACTAGAAAGAATCAGCAGAATAACTGAGGCAGAAGGACGGATAAGTGAACTCAAAGACAAAATGGTGGAATTCACTGCTGTAGAACAGAATAAAGAAAAAAGTATGAAAACAAATGAAGACAGCCTAAGAGACCTCTGCGACAACATTAAATGCAACAACATTCACATTCTATGGGCCCCAAAAGGAGAAGAGAGAGAGAAAGGACGCAAGAAAATATTTAAAGAGATTATAGTTGAAAAATTCCTTAACATGGGAAAGGAAATAGCCACCCAAGTCGAGGAAGTGCAGAGAGTCCCATACAGGATAAACCCAAGGAGAAACATGCCAAGACACATAGTAATCAAATTGGCAAAAATTAAAGGCAAAGAAAAATTATTGAAAGCAGCAAGGGAAAAATGACAAATAACATACAAGAGAACTCCCATAAGGTTAACAGCTGATTTCTCAGCAGAAACTCTACAAGCCAGAAGGCAGTGGCATGATATACTTAAAGTGATGAAAGGGAGGAACCTACAACCAAGATTACTGTACCTGGAAAGGATCTCATTCAGATTAGATGGAGAAATCAAAAGCTTTACAGACAAGCAAAAGCTAAGACAATTCAGCACCACGAAACCAGCTCTACAACAAATGCTAAAGGAACTTCTCTAAGCAGGAAACACAAGAGAAAAAAAGGACCTACAAAAACAAACCCAAAACAATTAAGAAAATGGTAATAGGAACATACATATTGATAATTACCTTAAACATGAATGAATTAAATGCTCTAACCAAAAGGCACAGGCTTGCTGAATGATTATAAAAACAAGACTCATCTATATGCTGTCTACAAGAGACCCACTTCAGACCTAGGGACACATTCAGATTGAAAGTGAGGGGATAGAAAAAGATATTCCATGCAAATGGAAATCAAAAGAAAGATAGACTAGAATACTCATATCAGAAAAAAATAGACTTTAAAATAAGGAATGTTACAAGAGACAAGGAAAGACACTAAATAATGATCAAGGGATCAATCCAAGATGAAGATATAAAAATTATAAATATATATACACCCAACATAGGAGCACTTCAATACATAAGGCAACTGCTAACAACTATAAAAGAGGAAATCTACAGTAGCACAATAATAGTGGGGGATTTTAACACCTCACTTTTACCAATGGACAGATCATCCAGACACAAAATTAATAAGGAAATACAAGCTTTAAATGACAAAATAGACCAGATAGATTTAATTGATATTTATAAGACATTCCATCCAAACACAGCAGATTACACTTTCTTCTCAAGTGTGCATGGGACATTATCCAGGTTAGATCACATCTTGGGATACAAATCGAGGCTCAGTAAATTTAAGAAAATTGAAATCATATCAATCATCTTTTCTGACCACAATGTTATGAGGTTAGAAATCAACTACAGGGAAAAAAATGGGAAAAAACCCCCACAAACACATGGAGGCTAAACAATACATTACTAAATAACCAAGAGATCCCTGAAGAAATCAAAGGGGAAATCAAAAAATGCCTAGAGAAAAATGATAATGAAAACATGACGATGCAAAACCTATGGGATGCAGCAAAAGCAGTTCTAAGATGGAAGTTTATACCTATGGAAGCCTACCTACCTCAAGAAAGAAGAAATATCTCAAATAAACAATCTAACCTTACACATAAAGGAACTAGAGAAATAAGAACAAACAAAACCCAAAGTTAACAGAAGGAAAGAAATCATAAAGATCAAAACAGAAATAAACGAAATAGAAACAAAGAAAACAATAGCAAAGATCAATAAAGCTAAAAGCTGGTTCTTTGAGAAGATAAACAAAATTGATAAACCATTAGCCACACTCATCAAGATAAAGAGGGAGAGGACTCAAATCAGTAAAATTAGAAATGAAAAAGGAAAAGTTAAAATAGACACTGCAGAAATACAAAGCATCCTAAGAGACTACTACAAGCAACTCTATGACAATAACATGGACAACCTGGAAGAAATGGACAAATCCTTAGAAAGGTATAACCTTCCAAGACTGAAGCAGGAAGAAATAGAAATTATGAACAGACCAATCACAAGTAATGAAATCGAAACTGTGATTAAAAATCCTCCAACAAACAAAAGTCCAGGACCAGATGGCTTCACAGGTGAATTCTATCAAACATTTAGATAAGAGCTAACACCCATCCTTCTCAAACCCTTCCAAAAACATGCAGGGCTTCCCTGGTGGCACAGTGGTTGAGAGTCTGCCTGCCAATGCAGGAGATGCAGGTACGTGCCCCAGTCCGGGAAGATCCCACATGCCGTGGAGCGGCTGGTCCTGTGAGCCATGGCCACTGAGCCTGCACGTCCGGAGCCAGTGCTCCACAATGGGAGAGGCCACAGCAGTGAGAGGCCTGCATACCTCAAAAAATAATTAATTAATTAATTTAAAAAAAAATTGCAGAGGAAGGAACACTCCCAAACTCATTCTACGAGGCCACCATCACCCTGATACCAAAACCAGACAAAGATATTACAAAAAAAGAAAATTACAGACCAATATCACTGATGAATATAGATGCAAAAATCCTCAACAAAATACTAGCAAACAGAATCCAACAACACATTAAAAGGATAATACATGATGATCAAGTGGGATTTATCCAAGGGATGGAAGTTTTCTTCAGTATATGCAAATCAATCAATGTGATACACCATATTAACAAATTGAAGAAATAAAAAGCATATGATCGTCTCAATAGATGCAGAAAAAGCTTTCAACAAAATTTAACACCCATTTATGGTAAAAAAAAATCTCCAGAAAGTGGGCAAAGAGGAAACCTACCTCAACATAATAAAGGTCATATATGAAAAATCCACAGCAAACATCGTTCTCAATGGTGAAAAACTGAAAGCATTTCTTCTAAGATCAGGAAGAAGACAAGGATGTCCACTCTCGCCACTATTATTCAACACAGTTTTGGAAGCCTTAGCCATGGCAATCAGAGAAGAAGCAGAAAAAGAAGGAATACAAATTGGAAAAGAAGTAAAACTGTCACTGTTTGCAGATGTCATGATATTATACATAGATAACCCTAAAGATACCACCAGAAAACTACTAGAGCTAATCAATGAATTTGGTAAAGTTGCAGGATACAAAACTAATGCACAGAAATCTCCTGCATTCTTATTCACTAATGATGAAAAATCTGAAAGAGGAATTAAGGAAACATTCCCATTTACCATTGCAACAAAAAGAATAAGGTACCAAGGAATAAACCTACCTAGGGAGGCAAAAGACATGTATGCAGAAAACTATAAGACACTGTTGAAAGAAATTAAAGACGATAACAACAGATGGAGAGATATACCATGTTCTTGGACTGGAAGAAATGGGAAAATGAGAAAATGACTATACTACCCAAAGCAATCTACAGATACAATGCAATCCCTATCAAATTACCAATGGCATTTTTTACAGAACTAGAACAAAAAATCTTAAAATTTTTATGGAGACACAAAAGACCTCAAATAGTCAAAGCAGTCCTGAGGGAAAAAGCAGAGCTGGAGGAATCAGACTCCCTGACCTCAGGCTATACTACTATGCTACAGTAATCAAGACAATATGGCACTAGCACAAGAATGGAAACATAGATCAATGGAACAGGATTGAAAGCCCAGAGATAAACCAATGCACCTATGGTCAACTAATCTATGAAAAAGGAGGCAAGGATATACAATGGAGAAAAGACAGTCTCTTCAATAAGTGGTTCTAGGAAAACTGGACAGCTTCATGTAAAGGAATGAAATTAGAACACTCCCTAACACCATACACAAAAATAAACACAAAATGGATTAGAGACCTAAATGTAAGATCAGACACTATAAAACTCTTAGAGGAAAACATAGGCAGAACACTCTATGACATAAATCAAAGCAAGCTATTTTTTGATCCACCTCCTAGAGTAATAGAAATAAAAAAAAATAATAAACAAGTGGGACCTAATGAAACTTAAAAGCTTTTGCAAAGCAAAGGAAACTGCAAACAAGACAAAAAGACAGCCGTCAGAATGGGAGAAAATATTTACAAATGAATCAATGGACAAAGAATTAATCTCCAAAATATATAAACAGCTCATGCAGCTCAATATTAAAAAAAACAAACAACTCAATCAAAAGATGGGTAGAAGACTTAAATAGACACTTCTCTCCAAAGAGGACATACAGATGGCCAAGAAGCACATGAAAAGCTGCTTAACATCACTAATTATTAGAGAAATGCAAATCAAAACTACAGTGAGGTATCACCTCACACCAGTTAGAATGGGCATCATCAGAAAATCTACAAACAACAAATGCTGGAGAGGGTGTGGAGAAAAGGGAACCCTGTTGCACTGTTGGTGGGAATTTAAATTGATACAGCCACTATGGAGAACAGTATGGAGGTTCCTTAAAAAACTAAAACTAGAATTACCATAGGACCCAGCAATCCCACTACTGGGCATATACCCAGAGAAAACCGTAATTCAAAAAGACACACACACGTCAATGGTCATTGCAGCACTATGTATAATAGCCTGTCATGGAAGCAACCTAAATGCCCATCAACAGACAAATGCATAAAGAAGATGTGGTACATATATACAATGGAATATTACTCAGACATAAAAAGGAACGATATTGGGTCATTTGCAGAGACGTGGATGAATCTAGAGACTGTCATACAGAGTGAAGTAAGTTAGAAAGAGAAAAACAAATATTGCATATTAACGCATATATGTGGAATGTAGAAAAATGGTACAGATGAACCAGTTTGCAGGGCAGACATTGAGACACAGGTGTAGAGAACAAATGTGTGGACACCAAGGGGGGAAAGCAGCAGCGGATGGGGGTGGTGGTGTGATGAATTGGGAGATTGGGATTGATATGTATACACTGATGTATATAAAATGGATGACTAATAAGAACTTGCTGTATAAAAAAATAAAATAAAATTCAAAAAAAAATCATAAATTGTATTTATAAGTTTGCCAATCTACAGAATGCTAATGTAAAAGTTTATAATTGTTCACTTCTTTGTCTTCACTAGAAATTTTTTTATAGATTAAGAATTATAATTAATATATGTAAGTAAAACTATTAAAATTAATAAGGAAAACATCTTTGTACACAATGGAAGAAGAAAAATGTTTAAAGAATGGAAATGCATTTTTTTTAAGGGAAAAGGAAGTAATTTTGTCCTGGAGAGAGAGAAAGAAAGGGGAAGCATATGCAAAATATGAATGTAAAAAAGGACTTTACAGGTTTGTGGGAAAGGAACCCTGAGAAAGGAGTTCTGTGCATGGTCAGGACTGGTTAAGATTAGAATAAAATTTAATTGAGTAAATACACTTTAATATTAAAAGTAAGCTGGTAGAAAACTAAAAATTTAGTATTCTCTCTGTGTTAAAAGAACAAAGTTTTCTTGAAATATTGATTTGCTTTTGATAACAGATTCTAAAAATTTTCTTTACATTTTAAGTGGACTGTTGTAACTTTCTGTATTTTGCCTTTAAATATTTTGTCACTTTGGTTAAGTGGATAAGTATTATTTCACAGTGATCTGTGAATCTATTTGACCAATTATTTTAAAACCTTTTTTTATCTTTGACAAACTTCCCAAAATCAAATTCTAGACGTAGCTCTTTTGACCTCTCGCTAACTTTGGGATGCTATAGAAGGCCCCTGAAACATCGCAAAGAGATATACAAAACTAACTAGGTTTATATGGTATGTTAAATTACATGGGGAACATTGATGATAAAACTTCTTACGTATATCATATGGGTAAATATTATTATATGAAGTTACTAAAATTTGGATATGTCCTGGTAAGTTATCAGTCATAATTCTAATTATTACCTTAAAATGTTGTATGTGAGAGAACTAATCAAATTTCCTTGTCAATTGTATTGTAATCAGATCTTTTAGCAAGCCATTTTTTAGTCTTTTATCATTTATAGACAGTTATTGTTTTACTCTGATGCTTTTACAAAAATAAAGTTCTTCAAGAAGATTCATTAAAATGACTTTTTGACAAATATAGGTTTCTGATGACTTTTAGATCATACTGCTGAACTGGGTAAGAAATTCTAAAACTCTAAGGAAAAATTTGATAGCTTCATAAAATACTCACAAAAAAATCACGGTCATCAAAACTTAATTACATGGGACTGTATAAACTGATTAATATAATTCATAATTTTATAACTTTTTGTCAGAAATATTACTGGCTGTTAATATTTGTTTCCCAGATATGAGGAAACCTTTTACACTAACTATGACTTGCAGCAATTTAATAAAATATGCCCTTGTAAATGCAGATAAAACATTTATCTTTTTCTCTCTACCTAATCCCTCCAGAATTTGGCTTCTCCAGCTGGCTCCCTTCTAAACTTGGTGACTTATTGCAATCCAGATTGCAAATAGTTGTACTCATCATTGCTTTAATTTGTTCTCTCTTTGTTGTTTTCAAACTATTTATGCTTTGTCGCTCTCTCTGACGTACCATAAATGTATTAATGCTACTAGCATTACAGGTTACTTATAACCTGCTTATTTTATAAGATTGTTGTTTCTTGCATTACCCTATGTGTAACCAGGTCTCTAACAAAACTAATGATGGCTAAAAGTCTTGAGGCCTTCGGTCACATATACAGCTCTCTATAAAATTAATTGTAATAGTGCAACTCTAGATGTGGGAGAAAGCAACATAGAAGAAACATTTCCTGTATCATAATAGACTAGAAAGAGAGAGGACCCAGAGAAATTTTGTAGGGAATCCTCACTTGACCTAGAAATGAGCATTCCTAGCACCAGGGGAAAAATTCGTTATGAAATACTTTGCAACCCTCGGTAAAACAAAGAATGTTGCCTTCCATTCCAGCTCTCCAAGGATTAAGTTGCAACCCACCACAGTTGCCCATTGCCTGTGCACTCTTAGAGGAATTCAGGATGGAGAAAACCAGGAAGCACTCTGTGCTTTAGATACATGGCCCTTAGATTGTTAAGACATATATCTAAGGAAAAATTTTAATGATACCAGATTCTTGCATCTTCCCATATGTAGAAAAGCACTAAAATAATTATCTTGAGATGTCTGTTCTTTTTGATTAGCAGTATCCTTTTGATGCTTGACTACATGTTTTTCCCAGTAAAAAAAAATGTGTATATATCCTGGCTCCTCCCTCCCCACCTCTTCTGAGCATTTCCCCAGAGCTATCTGAGAGTCGGTCTCCTGGGCTATAGTCTTCAGTAAAGTCCCTGCATAGAATACATTAAACTGAAACTCACTGCTCTTACCTTGTACGTTTTGGAGTTTTGGTTTGTTTGTTTGCTTGTTTTTTCCAGTCGACACTATGTAACTCTGTCACTCTTTAGCTGTGCAACTCTAGATGTTATTTAAATTCCCAGTCATAGTGTTTTTAGTTACCCAATGGAGATTATGCAAATAATATATGATAGATTTTTGTCTTGGCTTTTAGCTCTGTGAGTTTGCACAAGTAATTTAAATTCCTTAAATCTAATTTTTTCTTAGCTATAAAATGGAGAAAATAATACATAAAAAATTTTTGTCTTCCTAGTGAGTATTAGAATGAAGTAATACATGTAAATTTCTTGTCATTGAATGTGGGTTCAATAAATGCATTTTCTTTTTTTTTCTTGCCTGTTAAAATTTTAGTGACTGATAATGAGTTTTTTTACATTAATTTAAGTGTGACTGATACTGGAGATTTCATGGCCCTGGAAAGGACAAGAGGTGGAAAATACATTAAAGTTTTGGGAACTTTAATTGTCTCCCAGTTCACTTAATATAGGATAATGTTTACTGAAACATCAAAGCAGAATGTTTTGAAGACATTTAAAATCCATTAAAACACTAGAGAACTGATATCTTGTATATTTGTGGTTAGATAATTTATATATAACTTGAGTGAGTTGTTTTTTTGTAAGTGCAGATGGGGCTAAATGGAGAGAGAATTTTTTTTTAAGTTTTTATTGGGGTATAATTAATTTACAATGTTGTGTTAGTTTCAGGTGTATATCAATACAAATATATATATATCCACTCTTTTTTAGATTCTTTTCACATATAGGCCATTACAGAGTATTGAGTAGAGTTCCCTCTGCTATACAGTAGGTCCTTATGAGTTATCGATTTTATATTTAGTAGTGTGTATGTGTCAGTCCCAATCTTCCAATCTATCCCTCCTCACTCTTTACCCACCCAGTAAACATAAGTTTATTTTTTACCTCTGTAACTCTATTTTGGTTTTGTAGATAAATTCATTTGTAGCCTGTTTTTAGATTCCACATATAAGTGATATCATATGATTTTTGCCTTTCTCTTTCTGAGTATGAGAATCTCTAAGTCCATCTATGTTGCTGCAAAAGGAATTATTTTGTGTATATATACATATACATATATATTATGTATATATATAATATATATGTATATATACATACCACATCTTCTTTATCCATTCCTCTGTTAATGGACATTTAGGTTGCTTTCATGTCCTGGCTATTGTAAATAGTGCTGCAATGAACATTGGGGTGCATATATCTTTTCAAATTATGGTTTTCTCCAGATATATACCCAGGAGTGGGATTGCTGAATTATATGGCAACTCTATTTTCAGTTTTTTAAGGAATCTCCATACTGTTCTCCATAGTGACTGTACCAGTTTGCATTCCCACCAATAGTGTAGGAGGGTTCCCTTTTCTCCACACCCTCTCCAGCATTTATTGTTTTTAGATTTTTTGATGATGGCCATTCTGACTCATGTGAGGTAATACCTAATTGTAGTTTTGATTTGCACTTCTCTAATAATTAGTGATGTTGACCAACTTTTTACACACTTTTTAACCATCTTTATGTCTTCTTTGGAGAAATATATATTTAGATCTTCCACCCATTTTTTGATTGGGTTGTTTGTTTTTTCTTTGATATTGAACTGCATGAGCTCTTTGTATATTTTGGAGATTAATCCCTTGTCGGTTGCTTTGTTTGCAAATATTTTCTCTCATTCTGAGGGTTTTCTTTTTGTTTTGTTTATGGTTTATGGTTTATGTTTATGGTTTATGGTTTGTTTTGTTTATGGTTTATGGTTTATGGTTTCCTTTGCTGTGCAAAAAAAAAAGTTTAATTAGGTCTCGTTTGTTTATTTTATTTTCATTACTCTAGGAGGTGGATCGAAAAAGATCTTTCTGCAATTTATGTCAGAGAGTGTTCTCCCTCTATTTTTCTTTAGAAGTTTCATAGTATCTGGCCTTTCATTTAAGTCTTTAATCCATTTTGAGTTTATTTTTGCATATGGTGCTAGGGTATGTTCTAATTTCATTCTTTTACATGTAGCTGTCCAGTTTTCCCAGCACCATTTATTAAAAAGACTGTCCTTTCTCCATTGTAAGATGACCATAAGTGCATAGGTTTATCTCTGGACTTTCTATCCTGTTCCATTGATCTATACTTCTGTTTTTGTGCCAGTACCATACTCTCTTGATTACTATAGCTTTGTAGTATAGTCTGAAGTCAGGGAGCCTGACTCCTCCAGCTCCATTTTTCTTTCTCAAGATTGATTTGGCTATTCAGGGTCTTTTGTGTTTCCATACAATTGTAAAATTAGTTATTATTATTGTTATTATTATTACATCTTTCATTGTTATTATAGTCTATAGTGGTTGGTAATGTTCTTCATTCTGGAATTTCACTCTGGTATGTATTTGTATATTTCCCCTATGTATTGCTCAGATATTATTTCTCAGTAAAGCCTGCCCTTAATAAACCTACTTAAGATTGCAAACCTTTCTCTTAATGCCGACATTCTGTATCTTTTTCTTCTGCTTGATTTTAACCCATAATCCTTATCACCATCTTCAAAAATAATTCACTGTGCTTTCTATTTTATTTATTTATTTATTTATTTATTTATTTATGGTTTGTCTTACTCAAGTAGCATATAAACTCCTGCTCCAGTGATATGTGGCTGAATAAGATGGCTCATGCACTTAGTAAAATGTTTCATTTATAATATATATCATTTACATTCCCTCATGCAAGTTTATATTTAAAAGAAAAGCAATTTTTTTATTCAGAATATTTATCATTACCTCTCATCATCTTACTAAGGAAAATGTGTTCCTTCTTCCCAAGCTTCGGCAGAGGAAGGTATAGATCAGCCAAGAAAAAGTGATGAACTTTAAAGGGCTTCTGAATTGAGTCTTCAAAGTCTTTATTTGGTTTGGAAGTTAAAGCTGAATTCTACTGAATACTGAGAGTAACTTTTAGAGTCTACAGGAGAATCCCTCCCTCACCCAGGGGAAGGGGAGGAAATGACACTGATCATGAAGACAAACCTGACTTTGCTACCACATGTAGAGATTTTCCATGGTATGGGCAAAACTTAAGGCTCTCTCTTTTGTGTGGATGACTTTTTCTTTTTCATTTTTTGGTTGCTTAATTTGAATATTTCTTTTTTCTCCTCCCTCTTAAACAGCTGATGCAATGAAACAGACCTATACACACGCATACACTGCCACATATTGCCTCTAAAGAGCACCATCAACTTGAAAGGCAATGTGAGCACCATAATGGAGTACATGAGGTAGTGGTTTAGGGTACCTTTCTTCCAATTACCAGAAATTGAGAACTTACGTGAATCCAGAGACAAGAGAGATCCTATGAATGTGAACAGTAGCAGCAGGGAATGATAATACCTGTATCCATTTGAGAGTGAATACTCTGCTTGGGTACATCCTGATTCTTTCTTTCATTTTACTATTTTTTTTAAAATGTTGACTGTGCAAAGCACATCTTTGCACAAATTATGGCAGTAGACTTTAAGAATTTGAGTGTGTAACCTCTTTCTGGTGAGATAGAAAACTGTGTCCTTAAGGGAAGAGCTTGGAGGCCCAGCAAATGCATAGAAATACTCCAGGTTGAAGATGGAGGGACCAGAGTAGTCTTTACAGATGAGATCACAAATGTTCTAACCCAGCTCTTCAAAATAAGAGACCCCACAGAGCCTGAGGTCCAAAAACCTTACCAGATAATACTATATGTTGTTGGGCCTGGAGAGTTCTCTGATCCACTTTACGAGCACCCGAAGTGTAGATGGCTGATCAAGCATTAGGGGATTTAAAGGGCTAATGCATTTTATAAAGCCTAGTTCCAAAACCGAATAAAATGAAGTGTCAAGACTTTTAAGTTATCACCTATTTATATTTATCTATGTCTCATGGCTCTATTATTACAGATCTTTCATCTCTATGTGATTCAGTGATCTACTTTGATTTGGCTGGAATTTACTGGGTAGCAATATGTCAATATGTTCAGGGAACAGTACAAGCTACTATGTTAGGGGGGTGGTTAAAAAATCCCAGGTGATTAAGACATGGTCCCATATGTAAGAATTGCAATAGCTACTTGAGGGCGAATCTAAATAATACTGTGCTATAATATAGTTCCGTACAAGCTATGAAAATGTAGGATAAAAATGACTTATACTGAATGAATTGAGGAAAAAGCAGACAGGATTTTGACAGGTAGAGGGAGTTGAGAAAGCCATATCAAGGCTGCTTTACTGACATGGAGAACCATCGGATGTATTATGCTTTACACATCACCAAATATGTGGCTCTTTTCCCAAAATTATTTTCTTTTTTTTTTGCGATATGCGGGCCTCTCACTGCTGTGGCCTCTCCCGTTGTGGAGCACAGGCTCCGGACACGCAGGCTCAGCAGCCATGGCTCACGGGCCTAGCCACTCCGCTGCATGTAGGATCTTCCTGGACCAGGGCACAAACCCGCGTCCCCTGCATCAGCAGGCGGACTCTCAACCACTGCGCCACCAGGGAAGCCCCACTTTCATTGTTATTTTCATTTGTATCATGAAGCATAGTTATAATGCTATGTGAAGTATACCAAAAAACTAAAAGCATTAACTAATATATCCCCAAAACAAAATGTTTTCTTTAATCCCAAATGAGTAGTGAAAACTATAATGAGCAATATCATACAAATTGATCAGAATTATTCCCAGAAAATGCATACTTAATCTGTAATAAGAAATAATTCCAAAAATATTACTCTCCATCCCACTTCAACTAGTTACATAACTGTGGTTAGCACACTATTTTCTCCCCCTTCACAATTACCTTGTTTAATCATTCCTCAACTTCAGTTAATTGTTTTAATAATCTCTCTGGTTTCACAAGTTAGACTCTTTTACATTTAAATCACCTGGAAACAAAATGATATATAACATTTTGGGTGTTTTAAAAAATGTCATTGATTGGATCTTTAAAGTTCATAATAAATATGGCATCTGCATTTTAGATATTAGTTTGGGTGGCATTAGTACAATGCTTGGCTTGCAACTGATGTTGGATTTTTTGATGCATGGTCAGTTAGATGCCACAGAGTCAAACATTTGCTTCATTGGTTGCATATAAATATACCCTGTAGAAATATGACTGGTCTTAAAGCTAAAATATTGGTAACTTTTTGAATAATTATAATAGGCATCATTTATTAAATGTTTGCTGTGTGCTACATGGTACACATATCTATATAATTCTTGTAGCTTGTTTGGTTGTTTTTCTTATGGTAAACATGAAGACTCAGAGTCTAAGAGAAATTATGAATCTTGCACAATGTCACAGATAAAGAACATAAGTGATGAGTGAAAATCCCAAACCAGAACTATATAAATAAAAATCTATGTTGTTTCATTTCTTTCCCTGTATATCACTATGATAGGCAAAATAATGGCCCCCAAATATGTTCATATCCTAACCCTGGGAACCTGTGAATATATTATATGTCAAGGTTGCAGATGGAACTAACATCGCTAAACTTCAGGTATTAAAATAAACAGAGTATCTTGGACTATCTGGGTGGTCCAATGTAATCACTAGTGTCCTTAAATGGGAAAGAGGGAAGCAGAAGAATTAGGACCAGAGAGACGGCATTAATGGAAAGACTCAACTAATCATTACTGGTTTTGATTATGGAACAGGGCCACATGCCAAGGAATGTTGGCAATCTCTAGAGTTTCGAAAAGGTAAGAAAGTGGATTCTCTCTTAGAGCCTCCAGAAAGGAGTGCAGCCCTGCCAAGACCTTTATTTTAGCCCAGTGAGACCCTTTTCTGATTTTTGACCTCCAGAACTGTAAAATATGAAATTTGTCTTGTTTTAGCTCACTATGTTTATAGTACTTTGTTACAGCAGCAAGTCAAGCTAATACAATCACTTTGCTTCTCCAGCGATGCAACAGACGTTCTTTTATGCCTGATAGAAGCCAGCATGTGAGGAATGCAATTGAAGGAACATAGAGAAATCCATCTAAATGAAGGTGGCAGGCCTATTGAGAGGCAAGAGCAGACAGGAAATGAAAGATGCAGTTATGAGTTGAATGCCATGAGCCTTAATCATATTAAGTGTTGAACAATTACTTGCTTAATGAATAAATAAAATGATGAATGGTTGAAAAACCTGTAGACCAGTACCAATTTATACTTCATCAACCTTGCGAAACATAATTGCTAATTTTAAAGGTGAAGATGGTATCCCATTGTTTCAATGTGAATTTCTGTGATTACTAAGTTCAAAGTCTTATATATAATTATTTGCTATTTGTATTATATATTTTATTTTGTGAATTATCATTTGATTACCAGAAAATTAAGGACTTTAATTTCAATTTTGTAGACACTTTAGAAAGTATAGCTAATTAACCTTGTATTTGGTATAAATTCTTTGCAAATGTAATTTTCCAGTTTGTTGATTATCTTTTACATAGGTTTATAATACCTTTGAAGTACAGACTTATTAAATATTTTTCAGTCAAATCTGTTGGGTTTTCAACTTTGTGACTTCTTCCATTACTTTTATACTGTAATTCTTCTAGAATATATTTTAGAATAATATATAAAGACAACATTTATTATTTTTTAAAATAATTGGCTTAATAATTATAGCTGTATTTTTTAAAAAATCGTCTCCTTCCCTGACAATTTTTATGGTACTTCATTTAAAATACATCATTGCATTTGATATATACTTAGGTTTTTCTAAGGCTATTTATTTTAGTTCATGGGTCTGTTTCTTTGTTCTGTGCCATCATTTTACCATGCTTAAAATTATTACAGCTTTATATCATGTTTTCATATCATTTGTAGCTTCAACTGAGTCCACAAGCCTCATCATATCAACTTTGCTTTAAAAATAGTATTTAGTTCTAATGTCTTAATCTTCAATATAAACATGAGTCTTTTGTGTTTCTTTGTAGTATTTTTTTGACATTAGTTTAAAAGTATAAATGGACTTTTGAAGATTTGTGACAATTACAACATTGTTCTTCTGCTCAAGAAGACTGGTATGGCTTTCCATTTATTTGTTTCCTGTTTGGCTCTTGTTACATATGTGTAATTAACATTTCCCCCTCAAAATTACCTTGGTAAGCAGTTTAAATTAAAGTTAGGATATTCCAATTTAAAAATCATGTTGAGAATTTTTTGTTAGATCTTCAAATTAGTTACTGCTATATATATATATATATATATACATATATATACATATAAATGATCAACTTTTGTGTATTTATCTTAAATAGTTGACTTTGTTGACATATTTTATTAATTGTAATCATTCTTATGATGACAATATTGGATTGCTTATGTCTAAGAGCAAACATTTCTTTGTCTTTTTCAAAAAATTATACCAGGTATTTCTTTTTCATGTTTTAATTCAATGACTATCATTTCAGTATCAACTATTTGATAACTACGAATTATCTATTAGTATGGTATTTGATAAAAAGCTATTCCAGATTCCTTGGCCACTGCTCTATCAATTATAATCTTATGAACATAGTTCATTTTTTTCTCCATGATTCAAGGTCTTCATTCAAAGATTCCATTTTTGCTGTCAGGGTGTGAATAGCTGATTGATCCTTCCAGAATGGACCCCATATTCTTTTACTTTTCAAATTATTTTATCTACTATTAATTGTGTATCCCTCATAGTTTGTTCTACACTTTTAAAGAGAAGTTTTTCTGCTGTAGGCCTAAAAGTTGCCCTGTTCCATTTCACAAAAATTTTGTGACAGCAATTCTACTACTGACTCAAAAGGAGAAAAAATAATTGAATGAAGGAAAGAAGCCAGAGAAAGCAGGAGAGGAGACTCTGAAGGCAGCAGGAAGCTAGCAATGGTAAGAAAGGGCTGGAGAACAATATTCAGAAGCGTGGTAGGTGAAGTTATTTCTATCATGTTCAGTCCTCTCAGTCACAGTAAGGAAACACAGGTTTAGTGAGGCCTAAAATTATCCATGTAGCTTGTGTCTTAAACAAGCTCTACCAATGGGATGCAAACAGAAAATAAAGTAATTTTTGCTGCCCACTCTTTTGCTTTTAAACAGCTCAATGGGGCTAGTGTTTCCCCTGCCCCATTAGATGACCCTTCAGGAATCTTGTGAGTTTTTTTGGTGACTTTCAGGGAATACAAAATCCTAAGATCACTTTAAATCATAAAACACAATTTCAAATTAGAATATCTCATTCCATTTAATCGTTAACACTTTCCTCCCCAGATAGGGCCTTAGGCAGGTGGGAATAAACATCCAGAGAAGGACAGCCAGCATCTCATTTTTATAGCTCAAGTCCTCCCTTACTTTTGACTTGTTAGATTTGCACTTCCTATGACTGGGAGATCTTTAAAGCTGACTCTTCCTCGTTTGGGTGCTTTTGAGACTGGAATGTGGGTACTCTGATATCTCCTCCACCCCAACTTCTAATGATCTCTCCTGGAGACTTTTATAGCAGCAGAGGCTTGTCTCTTGTTTGTCACATGGCTTGCAAAGACTTCTGCAATGACTAAGAATTCAGTGTTCTACCTCTTCTTACCTTTCCTTAGGTAGCTGCCCTGGGTAAGTCCTAAAATGATCTTTTGGTGGCTTTTTTTTGGGGAGGGGTTGGAATTCAAATCCACTCTCATCTCTCAATTACAGAGTGGAATTATAATTTATAAAACTTACTGACTAGTCTTTTTAAGGATCTTCTTACCAGGTTTGAGAGAAGGGACCCATGTTTCCCAAAGTTCTGCCTTATGGAGCCACAGGACTCACAACAGAGAGTTCTTCAGACAAATCCATCCAACCCCATAGCACCAATCTGCTCTTTTCCTCATCCTTTAATACCCTCAATGGGAATAAGGAATGGGGGGGGGGGTTCAGAGTCGTCAAAATTGGATGGTCTGTTTCACAATTTACTTTGATATTTAATGTCTGCCACATTAGAATCTCAGTAGGAATTTTCAGTTTAACATTCTACTAACCACATCCTAACAGGGGTGAAGACAGATCTTGAACTCAAATTTTGCTACCTCCAAATAATTTGTTTTTTGCCCTAAATCATACTTATGAGTTTAAAACTCTCTTCCATGTGGTAGAGATTTCCGTAAATGTTTCTTTCTTCATATATTTATGGTTGTGTTCGCAGTAGTTATAGAAAATGTGATGCTACAATATATTTTCTACTATAGATATAATAGTTTTGAGTCACGTCTCTACTCCTAACACTTTCAAGAAAATACATCAAGTTCCATGCTAGACTATCAGTGAATTCAAAATGGAAGCAAAGGCAATTGTATTACCATGTCTTGGGAGAGATTAATTTTCTTTTTGCCAATTGTAAAAAGAGAAAAAGGAAAGAAACCTCATTTGAAGCCAGCAAATCAATATGTATGAAAATAGGTCAGACTCTGGAGGATAAAACTTTTATTTCATATAAGTTAAAAAATACATTCTCTTATTTATTTAAAGTTGGCAGTCATTTTAAAAAACTTATAATATTTGCTTCAGGATTAGAATTAAAATTACAGAATATTTTCCCTCAAGACATTCTTCTTAGAAATTAAACTGCATGAACAAAGAGATTTCATTTCTCATCGTATTTGTATTTCACTGAAATTCAATTGTCATTTCTTTCTCCCTCTTTGTGGAATATCTACAAAGTCTCTGTTAGTCCATTTTTTTTTTCTCTCAACTGCATTGATTTTCACACGAGCCATATTTTTCTTTTTTAATAAATTTCTCTCCACAGCTCTAACAGAGAGATCAATGATTTCCTTCTTGAGAAACCAATGGTACGAATGGTTGAAAACTTAATTTTTTTTTTCATTGACAGGTATCTTTGGCCTGGCACTGAATATGCTTTTGATAAAAATTTCCTTTAGGATCTGAAAGTGGAGAAATGAGGCTTAAGTAAAATAAGGCCTGAAACCTTGGGGAGCCAGTGACCTTGCACAAGGTAGAGAGGGTTGCTGAATCTCTGAAACTTAGTTCAAAATAGACACATCTCAGAGCCACTATCTCAAGGCCAGGCCACTGATGCATTTTCAACGGCTCAGGCTAAAGCAGCCCCTGCATCCCATAAACATGCAAATAATTCATTTGACTTGGGAATCTTGAGCAAATTTTGGCCTTGATGAAATTCCAGTATGTTTGAAACAAATATTGGGCACTTTGACTCTGAGCAAAAGCTTTGATTTAAATTCTTCTTTTCTTGACTGAGGTTTTATTATTTATTTTCTGCTACTCCTCCCTATGAATGTTGATTCCTACTTCTTAAGAAAGTAAGGCCAAGTCCATGTAATATAAGAAAGGGAGGCCTGTGTTAAGGGTGTCAGGCTTTGTGTGTCTGCAGTTACTTTGGCCTTAGAGAGAGTTAACTTTCTGGATGCTCTGGATGGACCAAAGCACATTAAAATTGAATTACATTAAAACTACCATAACATAACTCAATTTTAATGTGCTTTGGTTTGTCCAGACTCTCCAGAAAATTAACTCCCTCTAAGGCCAAAATAATTACAGACGCACAAAGCACAGCCACGATGGAAAACAGTATGGAGGTTCTACAAAAAACTAAAAATAGAGTTGCCATATGATCCAGCAATCCCACTCCTGGGTGTATACCCAGACAAAACCATAATTCAAAAAGATACATGCATCCCTATGTTCATAGCATCATTATTTACAATAGCCAAGACATGGCAGCAACCTAAATGTGCATTGACAGATGAATGGATTAAGAAGGTGTGGTACATATATACAATGGAATATTACTCAGCCATCAAAAAGAATGAAATAATGCCACCTGCAGGAACATGGATGGACCTAGAGATTATCATACTAAGTGAAGTAAGTCAGAAAGGGAAACACAAATACCTTATGATATCACTTATATGTAGAATCTAAAATAAGATACAAATCAACATATCTACATAACAAAAACAGACTCAAAATATAGAGGACAGACTTGTGGTTGCCAAGAGGGGGTAGGGGAGGAAAGGATTGGCAGTTTTGGATTAACAGAGGCAAACTATTATATATAGGATGGATAAACAACAAAGTCCTACTGTATAGCACAGGGAACTATATTCAATATCCTCTGACAAACCGTAATGGAAAAGAATATGAAAAAGAATATATATATATATATATATAAAATTGAGTCACTTTGCTGTACAGAATAAATTAATACAACATAGTAAATAAACTACACTTCAATGAAATGAAAAAAAATGTTTAAGTTACCATAACTAAAGTAAAAATATACTGCACAGATTTGGGTAAGTAGTTTAATAAGTGTAGATATATGTATACATCCCTGAAACAGCCACCCCAATCAAGATTGTGACCATTTCCATCACTCCTAAGTTTCCCTCATGCCCCTTTGTAACCTTTCCCTCTCACCTTCCCCCTCCCCATGTCCCCAGACAACTACTGATGGACTTTCTCTCACTGTAGATTAGTTTGCATTTTCTAGAGTTTTATTTAAATGTTATCATATGGTAAGTATTGTATTTTTGTCTGATGACTTTAACTCAACACTCTTATTTTAAGAATCTTCCATATTGTCAAGTTTATCAATATTTCATCCCTCTATATTGCTGAGTGATACCCCATTCTATGGGTATGCCACAGTCTATTCATCCATTAATCTGTTTGTGGACATTTTGCTTTTTTCTAGTTCGGGGCTATTACAAATAAAGCTTGCCCTGTTTGTTTTCTGTTAAAGATCACTATCTTGACAATTGCTGTTTCATGTATTTTGTTTGTTTTGCGGTTGCTTCATGTGTGTGGGACAGAGGGGATGTGTGGTAAATTCAGTCTCTGTAACTCTATGGTGGACGGAAATGAAACTTCCACATAGAATTTCTAAACTATTATTGAATTCATTTTTTTAATGGTCAGTAATGGTCAAAAATTCCTATTATTAAATTTCAATGATTCATATGTAATGTGACTGAAACAATATGTTTATCAAACTGTTTTGTTTTCCTCTGGACACAAGAAGGTTCCAATTCCCAAACTCCTTTGCATAGAGGTGACACATGAGACTTGTTTTCGTGAGTGAACTGAGTAGAAGAAATGGAATCTATTTTCAGGTCTGGCTTCTAATTATATTCCACAATACACTGCTTTATCTCTCACACACTACATGCAGCTCAAAGCAGAGACTTCTGAGATTGTTAAGACTCATAACAGGAGGAGCCCAGGTTTGAGCCCCTGCATAGTAAAAGCTCACTCAGGGAAAACTCCCAGATGGGAATATCACCTCTGGGCTATAAGTGAATGAGATAGAGACACATATTGTAATAAGGCTAGGCTTTGTTACTGATGCATAACACAACCTACTCTTACTAATACATGTGGATATATGGTTGGATACTCACTGTTATAAAACTATCATTCTCAATAAGAGTGGGAGTGAATTTGGCCCCCAGTGAGCAGTGCTAACAGCAAAAGACATTTTTGATTGTCACAATAGGAGAGTGGTGGTCCTGGTATCTAGTGGGTAGAGTCCAGGGAGGCTGTTAAACACCCTACAGTGGACCAGGCAGCCTCCCACAACAAAGAATTATTAGACCCAAAATGTTCAATCATGCCAAGGTTGAGAAATCCTGATACATAAATACTCATATGTACATTAAATAACACTATATTGTCATATGTTTCTCAAAGTGACAAACTATTCTGAACATAGTTGAGAGCCTGTAAGTGCATAAAAATGGATCCTGTGCTACTGAAATATTCCAGGGAAATGAGCTATTTCCATGCATGCACACATGTATCTCTGGATGACATTCATAATTGTATATTTGCATATATATTGAATCAGCTTTAAAAAAAATGTACCATGTGCTATATGTTTGGGGGAAAGCAGGAGCTGAGTAAAAGAAAATAACAGACTGGGATATCAAAGGGCTTACAAATACTCCATGGGAGAAGATAAATATTGTTTATAAAGAATTACAGTATGAAATAATTTATGCTAGGTACATTTAGAAAGCTATACACAAGTTCAAAGCATACATAGATTTGGTAGAAAATTACTCTGGTTGAAGAATTCAGAAAAGTCCTTAAAAAATGACTTTTTAAGAGTGAGCCTTAAAAAATGGGTCCAATTTAGAAACAAGGAGCTACTAGGAACAACATGACAAATGGAGGCATGAGCATGGGCAGCCTGAGTGGAAATGCTCAAGTCCTATAAAGAGATGTGCAAGGTTCAATTTGGCCAGACCTTGGGCCATGTGTTGGGAAGGGCTATAAAATACAGTTTCAGTGGCAGGATGGAACTAACTTTGCTACAGAGGTAAGCTAAGAATATATGCTTAATCGTGCAGTCAAGGAAAGTTACGGAAGGTTTGTGAGAAGAAAGTACAGCATACTTTACCTTCTATACTCTTATTCAAATAACATTCCTTAATTGGAACAAGTTGAGGCTGAAAGTGAAGGAATTATCTTAAATTGCATAGCTGAGAAGAGACATAGAACTGAAGTCTCAGAGTAATGGTAAAAGTGGAGAGGAAGGTATCCGTTTCAGAGATAATTTAGAGGCAGAGGGCCCTGGAGGTGGCAATTGATTGCATTTAAATACAATGCATGAAGAGCCAAAACATCACAGATGATGTCAACAATCGCCCAAGGGGTCTGAAAGTGACAGCAATTGAGATTTAATGAAAGATGATAATATTAGTTAAGAAAGTACTGAGTTTGATGTGGTGAGGACATATTCAGGAGGTCATACTCATTAGGTATTTGAAAATGTAGGACAGAAATTTTAGGGATCATTAGACAAGTTTTGGTGGAATTTGTGTGCCTCAATGAACTAACTCAAGACCAGTCTTAAAGGAATTGATGCCACCAATGTTTAAGGGAAAAGGCGGGGAACCCAGAAAGTTAGGCATGCAAAGAATTGTCAGAGAGAAAGGAAAAACAAGTAAGAAACAGTAATAAAAGTCAAAGTCAAATCCCAAAGGAGCGTGTACTTACAAAAGCATCTTGAATTCTTTAGGAAGTTGTAAAGGGAAGCAGCCAAGAAAATATCAATGAAATTAGCGTGCTCCAACAGTCTAGAAAATCACTGAGCATAGAAGAAAAAAGAAATGAGAGATGCTGCTAGAAATCAGAGTCTGGAGAGATATAGACATTGAATACGTAGGTACAGAAAAAATCATCCAGAGACTGTGTACATGGCAGAAAAGATTGGAGAGTAGAGGAAGGTGAAAATATAGGAAGACATGCAATATCTTGAATATTATATGCCCTGCTTGATTTGGAGTCCCAGAAACACCAAACCTTTAGGCAGTTTCTCCATGTCCTTTGTGTGGCTTCTGAAGCCTGGTGTTTCTTTGCTCAAGCTGGCCCCTTCTACTAGAATGCCTTTCTCCCACCTCCCTTGACTCGTCTTAACATTATTGTTTTATTCCTCCTAGGGAAGTCTTCCATAAATGCTTTTCTTCAGCTGAGTTAACAATTTCTTCACAGTGTTCCAGAATAATTTATTTTCTGTGTGGGTCTCTGTGCCTCTTTTGCACAGCTGCAACTGCCCCTCAGTAGCTGTGGTCTCCATGAGAGCACCAGAGAAAACTAAAGAAGACAGAGGCTGGGAAAGGTGTGTATCTTCATGCAGAAGAATGAAATTGGAGTCTTATCTCACACCAAATACAAAAAAAAAAAAAAACTCTAAATGGATTAAAGTCTTAAAGACCAGAAAAAGTGAAACTACTAGAAAAAAAGAAAAAGAAAAATAGAAAAAAATTTTCTTGACATTGGTTTGGGCAATGATTTTTCAGATATGACACCAAAAGTAGAGGCAACAAAAGCAAAAATAGGCGAGCGGGATTGTTTCAAACTAAAAATCATCTGCACAGCAAAAGAAACAATCAGCAGAATAGAAGAGCCACTTACAGAGTAGGAGGAAATATTTGCAAACCATATATTTGATAAGGGGTTAATATTTATAATATAAGGAACTCAGACAACTCAATAACAAAAACCAAATAACCAACCCTATTAAAAAATGAACAAAAGATCTGAATAGACATTTTTCAAAAGAAGACTTACAAAAAAACAACAGATATATGAAAATGTGCTCAACATCACTAATTATCAGGGAAATGCGAATCAAAACCACAGTGAGACATCACCTTATCTCAGTCAGAATGGCTGTTTTCAGAACCACAAAAAATAACAGGTGTTGGCAAGGCTATGAAGAAAAATGAACTCTTGTGCACTGTTGATGAGAATGTAAATTGGTACAGCCATTATAGAAAACAGTATGGAGGTGCCTCAAAAAATTAAAAATAGAATGGCCATATGGACCCAGCAATCTAGCTTCTGGGTATGTACGCAAAGGGAATGAAATCAGTATCGCAAAGAGACATCTGTACTCTAATGTTCATTGCAGCATTATTCTCAGAAGGCAAGAAATGGAAACAACCTAAATGTCTGTCAGCGGATGAATGGTTAAAGAAAGTGTGATATACACAATGGAATATTATTCAGCATTAAAAAAGGACATTTTGATATTATAACAGTATGGATAAACCTGGAAGACAATATTTTAAGTGAAATGAGCCAGACACAGAAAGACATGCCCTCACTGACATGTGGGATCTAAAAGTATTTGAACTCACAGAAGCAGAGTAGAATACTGGGTTCCAAGGGTTGGTCAGTGGGGAAAATGGGGAGATGTTGGTCAAAAATTTTTGTCAAAGGGTTTCATGTTGGTAAAAGTTTCTGTTATTCAAGATAAATAAAATCTAGAAATCTAATGTACAGCATGGTGACTCTAGTTAACTAGTCTGTATTGTGTACTTGAAGTTTGCTAAGAATTTAGATCTTAAGTGTTTTCACCCACCCACCCCCCACACACAAATAACTACGTGGAAGTAATAGGTATGTTGATTAGCTTGATTGTCATGATAATTTCACAATGTATACATATATCAAAACATCAAATGGTATACTTTAAATGTATATAATTTTATTTTTCAATTATACCTCAAACAAAAAATTGAATAGTGAATTACTGCATACCCTCAGCCTATTCCCCTTAATGTTAGCATCTTATGTAACCACAGGAAAATGATCAAAACCAGGACATTAACATTGGTCCAATACTACTAAAATTACTATATATATTTTTAATAATAGAATTTAAGACTTTTTAATGTAATTATCAATCATTTGGATTTGCTTTTTGTGAAGTCTGCTCAGGTCATGAGCTAATTTTTTTATTGGGTTGTCAAATTTTTCTTCTAGTTAAATTTGTAGTTTCCTAATAATTCTCATCAATAAGAATTGCCAAAATATTCACGTATTAATTCATTATAAACTCCAACAAACCCATACATGTTAACACAGTTAATATGTTGAATGAAAAATACCTATATCTTCAAAAACAAAAATCAATGTAAAGAATAACGTCGTACATTTTCCAAGTCGCTGGTATCTGGCTTAATAGAAGATAATTAAATTCACATACCTGCTTCTTCACTCAGTTTGTTATGATGCTATTTTTATTTCCCTGTGTTCAGTAGTGATGGTATACCAAAGTTTATTCAGCCATTACCTGATTGATGGGCATTCAGTTTGTTTCATGGGCCTTTTTGCTTTTTTATTTTGCCATCATAAATAATGCTTCAATAAACATCCCTGTACACTAAAAAAAGGACATATTATTTACTTCACAATGCTACTTGTCATCATTAAAACACATGCTGCAATGACTGAAGCCCAGCTCAAATAGTACACTTTCAGACAGCTTTATACATATTACATCTTTCCTAGTTCTACCATCTCCATAACAAGCTACTTCATCAAATAATAAGCTGGGGACAATGAAGGAGAAGGAGAAAGCAAATCTAATCACTTCAATTACAGAGACACTCATCCCATGGCTTGTCATCTCATGATCTTATTTTCCTCTTCTTGCCTCTGGGCATCATATAACATAGGCTACCGACATTATTATGGGGAACATCTCAAGTTTCCTAGGCATTTTTGCACTGAGGATATTGCTTCCTTAGTATTCCACAGTGGATGAACCCTGACAGTGTTTAAATCCTAAAAATTTATTCTGTCTAACAATATACCCATCATAAAAAGGAGCCTAGAGAGTGAAAATGCAGGATAAAAGAAGGCAACAAAAGTACTATCTGGGGAATAAAAAGGAAGAGGAATACGGACCCGTCCCATTAAACATGGGTTCCCAGTATGCATACCCCATATCCATTCAGCAATGTATTATAACCTATTCTTCATGGTCTGTGTTTCCCAATTAGACTGTGACTTTCTTTAGGTCAGGCAGCACCTATTATCTTTCCTTGTGTCCCAAGGACCTAGTACGGAGCCAGATCCAATATCGATGTCTTGGTGTAGAGTGATAGTTTGGAAGAAAATAAGCAAATTGCACTAATTCATCCATTGAACACACTTTTATTGCACCTCAGACATTGTTTCAAAAGTTTAGGATACATCAAAGAAACAATTCCTGTCCTGTGAGATTTATATTCTATCAGGGAACAGATAGATAATAATTCATAAATATAAACATAAATGATATAGTATGGTTAGAAAATGATTATTGTGAAAAAAAGAAAATGTAGAGCAATATTAAGGGAATTGACAGTGGGCTGGGGGCTGTAACAGATTGCATGGCTAAAAAGGGTGTTCAGGGTAGACCTTATAGTAGAGGTGAGATTTAATCAACATCGGAAGAAAGGGAGGGAGGGAGGCTCTATGATAGGCATGGTTTGCTGTACTCACAAAGGAACAAGAGGGCTGGTGTTCTTGGGGTAGAGAGAGCAAGGGGGAGAGCAGCTGGGAAGATCAAAGAAGTGGGTCACGTAGGGGCTCCTCAGTGACTGGGGTGGGTTTTGAATCAAAGTGTCAAGGGAGCAGTGAACAGAGAACTAACATTCTACATTTTAAAAGGGATCTAACTCACATTTTAAAGGTTATCCCTCTGAACTCTGTAGAGAGGAGGAGCAAGGAAAGAAGCAGAGACTGCAGATAGAAGGCTCTTGTAGTCATTCAGGTGAGCAGTATGGTGGCTCAGACAAGTAGGTTGCTTGAAGATGGTGAGAAGGGTTCAAATGCTAGATGGGTTTTGAGAGTAGAGCCAATCCTACAGAGATTCTGTGCTTGACCGAAAGTTAGTGAGGTCCTTGAACCTTCTTCCAGGCACAAGTTGTGTACATTCTTGTAAAATCCATTTTTAGCAAGAACCCTACTAAGTCTGTTTAGCAGAATTCCCCACCCTTGGTACCCGATCACCCTCAATATCTGATCACTATTCCTCACCTCCACCCTTGGTATCAGATCATCCTGGCCTGTCTTCAGCAGGAATCCTGTTAGACTGGTTCAGAAAGAGTCCCCCCCCCCACCCTTGATGACTCTTCTTAGTAATTTTACAGCCACCAACTTTCCTGACCCTTGGTTATCAATTCCCACTTGCCCCTGTTGTATGTGGAATGAAGCCCATTTCGATACTGGGGTCTCTTTTGCCCTATTTCAATAGGCCTGAATACAATTTGCCTTCACAACTTTAACCTCTTTCTGACTCTAGTTTTCATTAACATTCCCAGTGGATTGGATCTGGAATGTGAGAGGAAGAAAAGTTCAAGTTTTCTGGATGGAGCAAAAGAAGAGGCGGAGTAGCCGTGAACTGAAAAGCAGAAGCTTCAGGTGGAGCAGGTATAAGTTTGAGATAGCTAAAGCACATAACATTTTTGTTGGTGGAGGTGGTGGATTTTATGCTCTTCTCATCCCCTTGCTTTTCCAATCGCTACCCAGCAGACTGCTCCATCTGTCATTGCTCTTTATCTGTTGTCCAAACAAAATGTGTTTTTAGATTTGAGGCTTTAAAAATATGTCTGGGAGGGAAATAATCAGCCCACTCTGACTGTAATTAGGAATGTCATCTGGAGAGTCACATCCTGCTACATTTTAAATTCAGGTGTATTTTAACTGGCCATCACTATTAGCTGTACCATGAAAATAGTTATAAACATTAAGATTAATGAATGGTTACCACTAATAGACAAGATTCCATGATATCTGTTTATGAAAGATATCAGCAACCACATACAATTAAAACACTTTTTTTTTTTTTCAACATGAACAAGTAGGGACTCTTTAAGGCAGAATAATTATTACTTCCTTTTTTTTTCTGACAGTGATTTTAGTACTACATAGATGAGAATATTACTAAATAGAACCAATCCTATGATACACTATAAATCAGTTATCAAATATGAAATCTGGGTTTTCTAAGAGTTTATATCTCTTATTACTAAGCCACTTCATGAATGTGCCAAATAAAAGGAAAATAAACTGCCTGATACTGAGAAACTCATATAATGTAAGGGCAATGGGGAAAAAGTTCACCTGATTATTTGACTGGTTTCTGAAATCTAGAGTATCAAGGTAGACTATCCAATAAGTCACTGGAATGAAATGAGATGAGTCTAGGAAGGATGCTTTTTAAATTTGTTGCTTGTAAGTAGGAGCAGTCTGTTGAAGATTTAAGCAGGAGGTAAACCGTTGGAAAGTGACTTGTAATAGAGCTTTGCTTGACATGAAAGAAAAAAAAATGTATTAAGTGCACAAAATGAATCAAGGCCTCTTTGGAAGTCACCTGATACCACCCTCTTGTTTTACAGTTGAGGAAACTAATATCCTAAGAAACAGGGTCCTTCAGCTAGTGGGGTAGAAATTGAGGTCAGCTGAAGCTAACCTCTAACTGGTATTGTCTTGTGGCATTAAGGACTGAATAACCATGAGGTCACTGTCACAGAAAGGTCCAGAAAAACATGAAGAACAGTCACTTTGTGCAGAACTTAGTATGCGGGTTATGCTAGGCACTGAACTATAAATAATTAAGCAGCAGGTGTGCAAAACCTTCTCTTCCTTTCAAGGAGGACACCCACAGGAAACATAGAAGGTGACTTAGTCAAATCCCCTTATAAACCTGCTAATGGTAAATGTCCTGGCAAAGAAACTAACATTTCTTTTGGGAGAGTCCTTACCATGGAACATTTTTATCAGAATGATTCTGGTTGTCTAGCATTGTTCATGATAAACATGTTTGGGATTAATTTATTTATGGGGCATAGTTCCCTGGAAAAGGACACAAAAACTAGTAACAGCATAAAATGGAAATGTTTCGTGATCAAAATGACTCACTTCTCTGTGAAATACAGCTGGGGATATTACTTAGAGACTTACTTAGAGAACTCATATGTTAACCTGGGCTGACTGTATTCAATGCAATATGAAAGGACCTGGGAGCCACAGAGAGTCCCAGTCCTCTCTGCATTGTCTGTGTCTCATGATTAGTCATAAGCTTGAAAGTTTTACTAAAGATTGGTAATAGATCAGTTCTCTAACTTTTGGGAGTCTGACTTGACAATTCATTATTTTGTGTTATGGGCTTTCATTAATGATGTGGAGGAAATATATACCAACAATGAAAAGAAAGTAGAAAACAGTTGAAGAATGAATGTTATAAGAACTGGACTTGAATTTATATATTTTTAATTGAAGTACAGTTGGTTTACAATATTATATTAGTTTCAGGCATACAACATAGTGATTTAATATTTTTATTAAAAAATACTCAATTTAAAATTATTGCAATGTATTGGCTATATTTCCTGTGCTGTACAATATATCCTTGTAGCTCATTTATTTTACACATAGCAGTTTGCACCTCTTAATTCCCTCACTGTCTTGCTCCTCCCCCTTCCCTCTCCCCAATAGTTTGTTCTTTTAATCTGTTTCTTTCTTGTTATATTCATTTGTTTGTTTTATTTTTTAGATTCCACATATAAGTGATATCATACAGTATTTGCCTTTCTCGGTCTGACTTACTTTACTAAGGATAATACCCTCTAAGTCCATCCATGGGCATGCAAAGGAACAAGAACAGCCAAAGGATTTAGCTAACCAGTAAAAAAGCTGGAACATTTAAACTATCTGATTTCAAAATGTACTATAGGGAAGTTTGCATAGGTTAGTGAAACAGAAGAGAATCCAGAAATAGACCCACATATACATTGTCAACTTATTTTCATCAAAAGTGTCAAGGTATTTCAATGGGGAAGACAATATATAGTCTTTACAGCAAAAGATACTGAACAACAGGACATCATTTGGCACACATGGGTCCTGATCCTTGCCTCACACCATGTAACAAGATTAACTCAAAAGGCAGAATTTAGACATAAATATGAAGGTTAAAGTTATACAAATTTCTTGAAGAAAAAATAGGAGAAAATTTTGCAACTTAAGGTTGATAAAGACTTTATAAATAAGATGAAAAAAGTATGAATGCATAAAAGAAAAAAGATGTTTTTCTAAATTAAAATTTTATGATGTTCAAAAATATTGTTAAGAAAATATAAGTGCAAGCCACAGAGTGGAAAAGCATTTATGATGTATATATCTGAAAAGGGATTTTTATTTAGGATATATAAAGAACACTTCTAATTCACTAATATGGAAGAAATACCCCCCAGTATTGGCAAAAACATTTGAACACTTCATCTAGAATATAAAAAAAATTACCTATAAGCACATGAAAAAAATGCTCAGTGTGATTAGTTGCTTCAAAAGGCAGTATTAAACCACAATGAGATACCACTATACAGCCACTAGAATGGTCACAATAAAAAATACTTACAATATCAAGTGTTAGTAAGGATTGGCATAGCTGTAACACTCATATAATATTACTAGTGGGAATATAAAGTTGTATAACCTCTTTGAAAAAGTTTTTGACCGCTTTTTAAAATGTTACCCTTAAAAATGATCCATAAAATTCACTCTTATCTATTTATCCAAGAGTAATATAAAAACTATCTTTGGGCAAACTCTGTTTATAAACAAATGTTTGTAACATTTTTATTCATAATAGCCAAAACTATCAATAAGTCAATGAATAAACAGATTGATTTATGTGTATACAATTGATTGCTACTCAACAGCAAAAAGGGAGGAACTCCTGATACTCATAAAATAAATGAATTTCAAGAAAATATTGTGCTGCAAGAAATTAACTATGCACAAAAACTTGTATTATAAATGATTCAACCATGTATGTAAATATAGAATCGAATACCACTAGATTGATTTTATACCCCTAGATTGATTAAAACACAAAACTCAGTAACAACAAAAAAATCAAGAATCCTGACTATACTGATTGTTGGCAAATGTATGGAAATAGATACACTTTTATACTTCTGGTAGATGTGTGAATGAATCATCTTTAGAAAGCACTAACTCATAAAGCTGGACATATATGTTATATTATATAACACAACTATTCCATTGCTCTGTGTGTGTCTGTTCACTAGAAAAACTCTTACTGATTTACCAGGAGAACCTGCAAATGAATGTATAGTGTGTCTTTTTCACATTAGCAAAAGTAAACAAACAAAACCCTGGACAAAATCCAAATTTTCAGAAAAATGGGATATGTAAATTTTGGGAGATTCAAACAGTGAGATATTATAGAACAGGCAAAATCAATGAGCTACCCCCTCCCTCTCCCCGCGCCGCCTCCAGCGCGAGTGACAACGCGCCCTCGGGTCTCGGGAGCTGCGGCGGCGAACAATCCCGGGCAGGGCTCGCCTCGCCGGTGACATCACTCCCGAAGATACTCCCCACTCTCAGCGCCTGCCTTCGCAAGGAGTCCGTCCGTTTGCTTGTTGGTTTCCTTCCGTCTGCTGCTGGAGAGGGCTCATTGCTGGCCAGGGACAGAGCCGGGCACTGAGGAGCGACAGGACCCGGAGGACGAGTAGGGAGAGCGCAGGCAGCGAGGAAAGGAGGATCCCGGCAGGTGACAAGCATGATATTCAGCCCAGCGCACTACCTGCTGCCTCTCCTGCCGGCGCTGGTCCTCAGCACCAGTCTAACTTCCGGGAAGATGGCGGAAGAGTAAGACGCGGAGATCACGTTCCTCCCCACAGATACACCAGAAATACATCTACGCGTGGAACAGCTCCTACAGAGCATCTACTGAACGCTGGCAGAAGACCTCAGACCTCCCAAAAGGCAAGAAACCCCCCACGTACCTGGGTAGGGCAAAAGAAAAAACTAAACAGAGACAAAAGGATAGGGATGGGTCCTGCACCAGCGGGAGAGAGCTGTGAAGGAGGAAAAGTGTCCACACACTAGGAAGCCCCTTCGCGGGTGGAGGCTTCGGGAGGCGGAGTGGGGGAGCTTGGGAGCCGCGGAGGAGAGCACAGCAACAGGGGTGCGGAGGGCAAAGCGGACAGATTCCAGCGCAGAGGATCGGGCCGACCGGAACTCGCCAGCCGAGAGGCTTGTCTGCTCGCCCGCCAGGGCGGGCGGGACTGGGAGCTGAGGCTCCGGCTTTTGTCGGAGCGCCGGGAGAGGACTGAGGTTGGCGGCGTGAACACAGCCTGCAGGGCGTTAGTGCACCGCGGCTGGCCGGGAGAGAGTCCGGGGAGAAGTCTGGAACTGCCGAAGAGGCAAGAGACTTTTACGTCCCTCTTTGTTTCCTGGTGCACGAGGAGAGGGGATTAAGAACGCTGCTTGAGAGAGCTCCAGGGACGGGCGCGAGCCGCAGCTAAAAGTGCGGAGCCCAGAGACAGACATGAGACGCTAGGGCCGCTGCTGCCGCCACCGGGAGGCCTGTGTGCGAACACAGGTCACTAGCCACCCGCCCTTCCGGGGAGCCTGTGCAGCCCGCCACTGCCAGGGTCCCGGGATCCAGGGACAACTCCCCCGGGAGAACGCACAGGCGCGCCTCAGGCTGCAACGTCTCGCTGGCCTCTGCCGCCGCAGGCCCGCCCCACACTCCGTGCCCCTCCCTATCCCCGGGCCTGAGTGAGCCAGAGCCTCCGAATCAGCGGCTCCTTTAACCCCGTCCTGTCTGAGCAAAGAACAGACGCCCTCCGGAGACCTACACGCACAGGCGGGGCTAAATCCAAAGCTGAGCCCCTGGGCGCTGTGAGAACAAAGAAGAGAAAGGGAAATCTCTCCCAGCAGCCTCAGAAGCAGCGGATTAAAGCTCCACAATCAACTTGATATACCCTGCATCTGTGGAATACCTGAATAGACAACCAATCATCCCAAATTAAGGAGCCCTGTGGATGAAAGGCTCTTGGTGCTGCAGCCAGGAGTCAGTGCTGTGCCTCTGAGGTGGGAGAGCCAACTTCAGGACACTGATCCACAAGAGACCTCCCAGCTGCACATAATATCAAACAGCAAAAATTTCCGAGAGATCTCCATCTCAACGCCAGCACCCAGCTTCACTCAACGACCAGCAAGCTACAGTGCTGGACATCCTATGCCAAACAACTAGCAAGACAGGAACACAACCCCACCCATTAGCAGAGAGGCGGCCCAAAATCATAATAAGTCTACAGACACCCCAAAACACACCACCAGACGTGGACCTGCCCACCAGAAAGACAAGATCTAGCCTCATCCACCAGAACACAGGCACTAGTACCCTCCACCAGGAAGCCTACACAACCCACTGAACCAACCTTAGCCACTGGGGACAGACACAAAAAACAACAGGAACTACGAACCTTCAGCCTGCAAAAAAGGAGACCCCAAACACAGTAAGATAAGCAAAATGAAAAGACAGAAAAACACACCGCAGATGAAGGAGCAAGATAAAAACCCATCAGACCTAACAAATGAAGAGGAAATAGGCAGTCTACCTGAAAAAGAATTCAGAATAATGATAGTAAGGTTGATCCGAAATCTTGGAGATAGAATGGACAATAGAATGGACAAAATGCAAGAATCAGTTAACAAGGACCTAGAAGAACTAAAGATGAAACAAGCAACGATGAACAACACAATAAATGAAATTAAAAGTACTCTAGATGGGATCAATAGCAGAATAACTGAGGCAGAAGAACGGATAAGTGACCTGGAAGATAAAATAGTGGAAATAACTACTGCAGAGCAGAATAAAGAAAAAAGAATGAAAAGAACTGAGGACAGTCTCAGAGACCTCTGGGACAACATTAAACGTACCAACATTCGAATTATAGGGGTTCCAGAAGAAGAAGAGAAAAAGAGAGGGACTGAGAAAATATTTGAAGAGATTATAGTTGAAAACTTCCCTAATATGGGAAAGGAAATAGTTAATCAAGTCCAGGAAGCACAGAGAGTCCCATACAGGATAAATCCAAGGAGAAATACGCCAAGACACATATTAATCAAACTGTCAAAAATTAAATACAAAGAAAACATATTAAAAGCAGCAAGGGAAAAACAACAAATAATACACAAGGGAATCCCCATAAGGTTAACAGCTGATCTTTCAGCAGAAACTCTGCAAGCCAGAAGGGAGTGGCAGGACATATTGAAAGTGTTGAAGGAGAAAAACCTGCAACCAAGATTACTCTACCCAGCAAGGATCTCATTCAGATTTGATGGAGAAATTAAAACCTTTAGAGACAAGCAAAAGCTGAGAGAGTTCAGCACCACCAAACCAGCTCTACAACAACTGCTAAAGGAACTTCTCTAGGCAAGAAACACAAAAGAAGGAAAAGACCTACAATAACAAACCCAAAACAATTAAGAAAATGGGAATGGGAACACACATATCGATAATTACCTTAAATGTAAATGGACTAAATGCTCCCACCAAAAGACACAGATTGGCTGAATGGATACAAAAACAAGACCCATATATTTGCTGTCTACAAGAGACCCACTTCAGACCTAGAGACACATACAGACTGAAAGTAAGGGGATGGAAAAAGGTATTTCATGCAAATGGAAACCAAAAGAAAGCTGGAGTAGCAATTCTCATATCAGACAAAATAGACTTTAAAACAAAGACTATTAGAAGAGACAAAGAAGGACACTACATAATGATCAAGGGATCGATCCAAGAGGAAGATATAACAATTGTAAATATTTATGCACCCAACATAGGTGCACCTCAATACATAAGGCAAATACTGACAACCATAAAAGGGGAAATCGACAGTAACACATTCATAGTAGGGGACTTTAACACCCCACTTTCACCAATGGACAGATCATCCAAAATGAAAATAAATAAGGAAACACAAGCTTTAAATGATACATTAAATGAGATGGAGTTAATTGATATTTATAGGACATTCCATCCAAAAACAACAGAATACACATTTTTCTCAAGTGCTCATGGAACATTCTCCAGGATAGATCATATCTTGGGTCACAAATCAAGCCTTGGTAAATTTAAGAAAATTGAAATTGTATCAAGTATCTTTTCCGACCACAACGCTATGAGACTCGATATCAATCACAGGAGAAGATCTGTAAAAAATACAAACACATGGAGGCTAAACAATACACTACTTAATAACGAAGTGATCACTGAAGAAATCAAAGGGGAAATCAAAAAATACCTAGAAACAAATGACAATGGAGACACGATGACTCAAAATCTATGGGATGCAGCAAAAGCAGTTCTAAGAGGGAAGTTTATAGCAATACAATCTTACCTTAAGAAACAGGAAACATCTCGAATAAACAACCTAACCTTGCACCTAAAGCAATTAGAGAAAGAAGAACAAAAAAACCCCAAAGTTAGCAGGAGGAAAGAAATCATAAAAATCAGATCAGAAATAAATGAAAAAGAAATGAAGGAAACGATAGAAAAGATCAATAAAACTAAAAGCTGGTTCTTTGAAAGGATAAACAAAATGGATAAACCATTAGCCAGACTCATCAAGAAAAAAAGGGAGAAGACTCAAATCAATAGAATTAGAAATGAAAAAGGAGAAGTAACGACTGACACTGCAGAAATACAAAAGATCATGAGAGATTACTACAAACAACTCTATGCCAATAAAATGGACAACCTGGAAGAAATGGACAAATTCTTAGAAAGGCACAACCTGCCAAGACTGAATCAGGAAGAAATAGAAAATATGAACAGACCAATCACAAGCACTGAAATTGAAACTGTGATTAAAAATCTTCCAACAAGCAAAAGCCCAGGACCAGATGGCTTCACAGGCGAATTCTATCAAACATTTAGAGAAGAGCTATCACCTATACTTCTCAGACTCTTCCAAAATAAAGCAGAGGGAGGAACACTCCCCAACTCATTCTACGAGGCCACCATCACCCTGATACCAATACCAGACAAGGATGTCACAAAGAAAGAAAACTACAGGCCAATATCACTGATGAACATAGATGCAAAGATCCTCAACAAAATACTAGCAAACAGAATCCAACAGCACATTAAACGGATCATACACCATGATCAAGTGGGGTTTATTCCAGGAATGCAAGGATTCTTCAATATACGCAAATCAATCAACGTGATACACCATATTAACAAATTGAAGGAGAAAAACCATATGATCATCTCAATAGATGCAGAGAAAGGTTTTGACAAAATTCAACACCCATTTATGATAAAAACCCTGCAGAAAGTAGGCATAGAGGGAACTTTCCTCAACATAATCAATGAATTTGGTAAAGTAGCAGGATACAAAATTAATGCACAGAAATCTCTGGCATTCCTATACACTAAGGATGAAAAATCTGAAAGTGAAATCAAGAAAACACTCCCATTTACCATTGCAACAAAAAGAATAAAATACCTAGGAATAAACCTACCTAAGGAGACAAAAGACCTGTATGCAGAAAATTATAAGACACTGATGAAAGAAATTAAAAATGATACAAATAGATGGAGAGATATACCATGTTCTTGGATTGGAAGAATCAACATTGTGAAAATGACTCTACTACCCAAAGCAATCTACAGATTCAATGCAATCCCTATGAAACTACCACTGGCATTTTTCACAGAACTAGAACAAAAAATCTCACAATTTGTATGGAAACACAAAAGACCCCGAATAGCCAAAGCAATTTTGAGAACGAAAAATGGAGCTGGAGGAATCAGGCTTCCTGACTTCAGACTATACTACAAAGCTACAGTAATCAAGACAGTATGGTACTGGCACAAAAACAGAAATATAGATCAATGGAACAGGATAGAAAGCCCAGAGATAAACCCACGCACATATGGTCACCTTATCTTTGACAAAGGAGGCAGAAATGTACAGTGGAGAAAGGACAGCCTATTCAATAAGTGGTGCTGGGAAAACTGGACAGCTACATGTAAAAGTATGAGATTAGATCACTCCCTAACACCATACACAAAAATAAGCTCAAAATGGATTAAAGACCTAAATGTAAGGCCAGAAACTATCAAACTCTTAGAGGAAAACATAGGCAGAACACTCTATGACATAAATCACAGCAAGATCCTTTTTGACCCACCTCCTAGAGAAATGGAAATAAAAACAAAAGTAAACAAATGGGACCTAATGAAACTTAAAAGCTTTTGCGCAGCAAAGGAAACCATAAAGAAGACCAAAAGACAACCTTCAGAATGGGAGAAAATATTTGCAAATGAAGCAACTGACAAAGGCTTAATCTCCAAAATTTATAAGCAGCTCATGCAGCTTAATAACAAAAGAACAAACAACCCAATCCAAAAATGGGCAGAAGACCTAAATAGACATTTCTCCAAAGAAGATATACAGAGTGCCAACAAACACATGAAAGAATGCTCAACATCACTAATCATTAGAGAAATGCAAATCAAAACTACAATGAGATATCATCTCACACCAGTCAGAATGGGCATCATCAAAAAATCTAGAAACAATAAATGCTGGAGAGGGTGTGGAGAAAAGGGAACCCTCTTACACTGTTGGTGGGAATGTAAATTGATACAGCCACTGTGGAGAACAGTATGGAGGTTCCTTAAAAAGCTACAAATAGAACTACCATATGACCCAGCAATCCCACTACTGGGCATATACCCTGAGAAAACCATAATTCAAAAAGAGTCATGTACCAAAATGTTCATTGCAGCTCTATTTACAATAGCCCAGAGATGGAAACAACCTAAGTGCCCATCTTTGGATAAATGGATAAAGAAGATGTGGCACATATATACAATGGAGTATTACTCAGCCATAAAAAGAGACGAAATTGAGCTATTTGTAATGAGGTGGATAGACCTAGAGTCTGTCATACAGAGTGAAGTAAGTCAGAAAGAGAGAGACAAATACCGTATGCTAACACATATATATGGAATTTAAGAAAAAAAAAATGTCATAAAAACCTAGGGGTGAAAGAGGAATAAAGACACAGACTTACTAGAGAATGGACTTGAGGCTATGGGGAGGGGGAAGGGTAAACGGTGACAAAGCAATAAAGAGGCATGGACATGTATACACTACCAAACGTAAGGTAGATAGCTAGTGGGAAGCAGCCGCATAGCACAGGGAGATCAGCTCGGTGCTGTGTGACCGCCTGGAGGGGTGGGATAGGGAGGGTGGGAGGGAAGGTGACGCAAGCGGGAAGAGATATGGGAACATATGTATATATATATAACTGATTCATTTTGTTGTGAAGCTGAAACTAACATACCATTGTAAAGCAATTATGCTCCAATAAAGATGTTTAAAAAAAAAAAATCAATGAGCTACAGTTACATGCAACAGCACAAATAGATGTTGAGGACAAAATCCTTGATAACATATTTATAAAGCTAAAAAATAATATATCACACAAAAAGTCATGTATGAGGGAGTAACACTATAACATAAGACAAGATGAACATGAAAAATAAAGTTGAGGATATTGTTACCACTGATGGTGGATGAAATATTAAGTCAGAGAGAATACATAGAGCATCCAGCATCAATCATATTGGGGAATATACAACTTAATTTGAGTAGTTTGTTCACAGCTTTTCATTTTATAATTATTGACAAATTATACATTCACATTCATTAATAAACTTTTGAATATATCAAATATTACATAAGGAAGACATATTTCCTTTCCACTGAGAGCTTACAATTTAACAGAACACTTAGACATACCCACAATAATGAAGACCCAACATCATACAAATTTTAAGGTAAGGATATTTAAAAATAAAACAGCTGTATTATATTAATAATGTATGTGCATTCAAAATTCAAACAACAGAAAAATTCTAGTTTACTGATTTTAGTACTGTGTAATTAAACAGTACAGCATCTATGGCACTCTTTAAAACTGTGCTCTTCCTTAATTAATTTTTGGTGTCACTTAGACATGGTTAGAATGAACATAAAAACATATTTTAGCAGTCGGAAATTGCAGTTATCATATGACAGAAGAATGTCAATTTTAGCTGCAATTTTTCTTTCTTAGTGGTTATAAAATAATGGTGTCTCTGAAAATCAATGATGTCTTAGATTATAAGAAATAAGGTAATAACTAATAGTCAAGGTGTTGACAAGAGGAATTCTCATTACTTCTTAGTAAAATTCATGAGATAAAATTATAATGCTGAAGAGTAGCTAATAGACATGTATCTACAATGTAACACAGCAATTTCGGTTATATGAATTGGTGAATATTGGAAAACACAAATTGCCAGACTTCAATTAAGTACGGTCCCTATTGAGTAATTTGCATTACAGTTTCACAAAGCAATTAAAGTTTTCTGTTCAGTAATTACCATACTAAGTAAGTTAAATTGATGGGTCAACCTGGGATTGTAGAGTATATGAATGAAGAATGATGCAAATGTATTTATAAATGGCAGTAAGACAAATGGAAAGCCATAAGAAAAGGTTTTGATTTGCTACAAGCAGATGGGAAATGTACCAGAAACAGTTGTGGGCACAGTAGAAACCCTCCTGTATACAAACTACCTTTATCTAGCATTCAAGAAAAGCTTCATGAAGGGAAGAGGATTTTGTTTCTTTTTATATATATATAAATTTATTTATTTTTATTTTTAGCTGCGTTGGGTCTTTGTTGCTGCATGCAGGCTTTCTCTAATTGTGGTGAGTGGGGTCTACTCTTTGCTGTGGTACACGGGCTTCTCATTGCAGTGGCTTCTCTTGTTGTAGAGCATGGGCTCTAGGAGTGCAGGCTTCAGTACTTGTGGCATGCAGGCTCAGTAGTTGTGGCGCATGGTCTTGGTAGTTGTGGTGCACAGGCTTAGTTGCTCCACAGCATGTGGGATCTTCCCAGAGCAGGGCTCGAACCCGTGTCTTCTGCGTTAGCAGGCAGATTCTTAACCACTGCCCCACCAGGGAAGCCTAAGAATTTTGTTTCTTTATAGAGAGTAGAAGCTAATGATAAGTGTGTTTAAAATCAACAAAACTTTTCAGTGTGTCAGGAGAAAGGTAAAAGTCAATTCAGATAACCCTGTATGCCCTTTTCTGTCACCTATTTGTTTTTTCTTTATCTTTTTTGTTTTGGTCTCTTCTTAATACCAAGATACATATCAACATTAAAATAATGAATCTGACTTTTAAACTCACTAAATATTTTGCAAATTCAAACCCCATATTCTGTGAACATGTAACAGTCTGTGTTCAAAACCTATTTTTGAAATATGTTTCTATTTATTTATAGTTAGTAGATTTCAGTTGTGCCAAGAAACTTTGAGAGATATTGATATATGAAAAGAAAATATATGTCAAGAACTAGAAATAGCCCATCACAGTATTTTGTAAACTGGCTATTCAGGATGAGGTAAGGGGTGGAAGGGATGGCTGGGACAGATATGTATTCATACTCTTAAAAATATTTATTTTTCTATAATAATATTTTGAGATTTTATTAATTTTTAAAATAAATATAATCAGGATCACCTACATGATCACCTTATGACCCAATGCTGGCATATTCAATGCCTACTTTCAAATGCATTTATGGCAGAATGAGTGCCACTTAGTACTATTTTAATTGACTCAGACTACAAACAGACCAAACAATATCAGTACAAACAGAAGAGGACTTCGTAGGAAATATTATATTTGTTTCTAATGAAAATCAACCACCATGCAAAAGTTATGCACTCGTTCCAAAAGGGGAGAATAGAGGGATAATTGAGTAATTACATAGTAGTGGGTACAATACTCAAGACCAACTAAAAAATCCTACACTTTGTATATCAGAGTTATATTTTATATTGGGATAAACATTTACTGTAATCAAACATCTCCATGAACCACACTAAGTATTGATAACAAATTTTGTTTTTATAGTTTTGTAGTTTTCAATATTTTAAACTGTTTTCAGTTGTATAAAATCAATGAACATGAAGTTTTAAGCACAGTCAGCTAATGCTGCAGTAAAGAAAATTCAAGTAACTCCTAAAGGTCAGAGAGTGATTTATTTTTCTTCTTTTAAAGGGGATTTTTTTTTAATTTGAAAAAATCTGATTTTACTTTTTATTTTGAAACAATTTTTAACTTACAGAAAAATTGTAACAATAGTACAAAGAACACTTATAACAATTTACCCAGATTTTTAAAATGTTAACATTTGTCTAAATTTTAACATTTTATCTTTATTATGCTGTGTGTATGTGTGTGCATGTGTGTAAAAAATAATTTTTTCCCACCAGAACCATTTGAGAGTAGGTTGCATTAATCATGTCCCTTTACCCTTTAAAACTTCAGTGGGAATATTCTTACATAACCAGAGTACAGTTATCAAATTCAGGAAATTCAACATTGATACAATACTTTTATCTAAACTACAGTCCACACTGCAATATTACCCATTGTCCCAATAATGTCCTTTATAGTAGGTTTTTTATTCCCAGTCTAGGGTGACATATTACTTTTAGCTGTCACATCTCTCCAGATTTTTTTAAATATGGAGGATTCTTCAGCCTTTCTTTGTCTTTTATGACATTGATATTTCTCAAGAATACAGGAGATTATTTTATTGAATTCTTCCCAATTTGTGTTTCTCCAATGTTTCTCATAATTAGATTCAAATTATGCATTTTTGGCTAAAATACCACATTATGATGATGTACCCTTCTCAGGTGATTGTTGTTTATTGTTGACATATTTTGATTATTTAGTTAAGGAGTCGTTACCATATTAACTTTTTTTCCTTTTGAAATTAATACATAATTTGTAGGGAAATATTTTGAGATGCTGTAAATAACCTGTTTGTAATCAAACCTTTCCCCCTTAGAAGATGCTTGCCTGAATCACTTTTTTAATTATTATAGTTGCAAACTGTTGATTATCTAACTTCATCATTTCTTCATTCTTTCTATATATTTTTCAGCCTTTTACTCTAAAGTAGATCTTTCTTTTCTCCCTTAGTCAACAACACCCATTTATTATCTCACAGTTCTCTAGCTTCGAAGTCTGGGCACAGAACATCTGGGTTCTCTGTTCATAGTCTCACAAAGTTAAAATCAAGGTGTCACCTGTGCTGTGGTTCCATCCAGAGCTTGAGGTGATCTTTCAAGCTCATTCACGTTGGCTGAATTCAGTTCCATGTAGTTTTTCTGTTTTGTTTTTTCTTTTTGTTTTTTATATGTATAAATAAATAAATATATATATATATATATTATTGGAGTATATTTGCTTTACAATATTGTGTTAGTTTATACTGTAGAGCAAAGTGAGTCAGCTATACATATACATATATCCCTGCCTTTTTGGATTTCCTTCTCATTTAGGTCACCACAGAGTAGTGAGTAGAGTTCCCTGTGCTATACAGTACGTTCTCATTAGTTATCTATTTTAGATTTATCCATTATTTAAGTGTGAGAAACACTGACCTAAAATACAAGAGCTACAGTTTCCCTCTTTCATAGCTTCTCACACCAGGCATGTAGATCACTTCTTAGCTAACACAGTAGTTGTAATGTATATTAATTCATGTTAATATATTTTTATTGTAATTCTGCCTTTTTTACTGTTTTTTGATTTTGACACTCCAATTTTGTTTCCTAAAGACCTCATGGAAACTCTTATTATTAGCTATAATAAATCTCTCTTTATTTGCACACATTCACGGCATTTAAAATGCTTTGGGAACTTTGGATTGGAGAGCAGGATGATGAGAAGACGTGAGCCAGGAAGCCTTTGGTGCAAATGCAGCTCTGCCTGCTATCAGCTGTATGAATTTGGAGCAGGAATTTCACTTCCATGGGATTCAGTTTCTCAAGTGTAAAAAGTTTGTAGGAGAATTTAGCTCAAAGTGTTGTTATGCAAGTTAACAATTCAGTTATGTGATGAAGCTGACTCAGAGTGGGCACTCAATACAGAGAGCTTTGTTGCCTTTCTCCCTAATATGTAGAGCCAGTTACAATTCACATGAGAAAATCAGTGCTGCTACATTAAACTCACATCTTCCTTTTGAACAAACAGCTATTATGAAGTTTGAGAAGGATACTAGATTCAATGATACTATCTCCAAATTATATTTGCTGCTATTAAAAATATCATTGCAATATATTATATCAAAGGGTGAAGACTGCTCACCTTTACAAAACACTAAACCAAAAAGCCTCAGATGTGGAAAGAAAGAGCTGGTAAAGGGAGTAAGGTGGACAGTTTGGAAGAGAATGAAATAGTGTACATGGGGGAGAACCTCAAAAACAAATCATACTAGTTCAGTTACCTTTTGATGCCACCATGGGCCAGGTAGTTTTCCAAGAACTGGGAATAGAGCATTGAACACAACAGGGGAAATGACAGTTTTTACTGAGCTGGCATACCACTTGGAGGAAAGTTGGGGAGGTAAGGTAGATGATAAGCAAGTAAATATACGTCTATTATATAAAGCTGGGGAGTGATAAGTGTTAAAGAGAAAAATATAGCAGGCTGTACATCTCTTGTTTTATAGAAGAGTTCTAGCCTTCTAATAGACACTTAGTAAATACTATCCCCTTTATGAATGATTAATGCCAAGAAGTGTGTAACTCTTACTACACCTTGATCCTGAACTTGACGCTTTTGGTTTGGTGTTGTGTTATTGTATGTGGAATTGTTTGTATTCTAATTTCTGCCAGTCATATTTACTGAGTGTCTATTATAGGCCTGGCACTGTTCTAGACACAGAACAGTGTATAGTTCACTATGTAGTGCATACTCAAAGAAGGAGGACAGTTAACAACAAAATTATAAAGTAAATTGTATAGTATGTTATACATTGGTGAGTTCTATGTTGTGAAACAGGAGAGTCAGGTGTGTCAATAACAGCTTTAAGGTGTGGTCAAAGAAGTCTTTTTTGAGAAGTCAACATGTGAGTGAATACTTGAAGGAAATAAGGAGTGAGCCATGTGTATATTTGGGGGAATCTTGGTGGAAAGCATGGCAAAGACAAAAGTCATGAGATGGCATGAGATGGGAGCTCAAAAAAAAAAAAAAAGAGGAGCATTGGGGCTTAAGGGGACTGATTAACAGGAGACAATACCTGAGAGGTATAGTTTGAGAAACGAACTCTCTTGTTGGGGGCGAAGAAAAGACACATACACACACAAAATTTTAAAAGTAAGACTTTGCTCTTTATAAGACCTACTCTGAAAAGAGAAAGAAGAAAAACGTTCACCAACCAAAGCTTAGAGGTCATCACACTTCAATTTCTTAAAACTTCAGAATTATAGGCTTACTTTACATAAATATATTTAAGATGCCCTTCAGGACTTGCACTGTGGTCGTCAGGAGAAGAGAAGGCCAAGGAATACATAATAATTAAGTAGGGAAAGTGAGATCTCCCAGTGCCCAGAAGAAAGTCATAAGGTGACACACTTCAAATGAGCATTTGATGTGGTTAAATTGGAAAGAGGCTGCTGGTGTTTGCTCAGTAAAACACTTAGGATTTAAAAAGAGATTGGCGTACTTGTCTAGATCAGTAAAATATTAAAGATCTGTGTCAGGGGTCAACACACTTTCTCCGTAAAGGACCAGGTAGTAAATATTTTAGGCCTTTTGGGCCATACGATCAATTACAACTATGGAACTCCATCACTGTAGCTGAAAGCAGCCATAGACCACAAGCAACCAAGTGAGCGTGACTAAGTT
Source organism: Globicephala melas (assembly GCF_963455315.2). Taxonomy (NCBI): domain Eukaryota; kingdom Metazoa; phylum Chordata; class Mammalia; order Artiodactyla; family Delphinidae; genus Globicephala; species Globicephala melas. Next base: position 100,912,106 of record NC_083320.1, on the reverse strand, counting down.
CCAATAACATTTTATTTAGAAAAAACAAGTGATGGGTTGCATTTGACCTACAGGCCATGGTTTGACAACCCCTGATCTATACTAAAGAGCTACAAAGTAATGACAGTGTTTGCAGAGAAGGGCAAAACAATAATGATCCTTTGATAGTTTGAGATTTTAAACTTTTATCCTAGGTGGACTATTGATAATTGCCATTTGATTTCCTCATCAGATCACATAGGACATTGGATGGCATCTTAAGGACTTGGTTTTTACTCTAAACAGGACAGGGAACCATGAGAGGACTTTACTCAGAGGTGGGCAGTGTTACTGAATTCCATTACTGCTTTACTCTGGCTGCTGAGGTGAGAATAGGTAGTATCGAAAAGGGTGGAAACAGGGACACCAGTTAAAAAGCTACTCAAGTAATCCAGGTGTTATGGGTTGAATTGTGTCTCCCAGAAAGCTATTGAAGTCATAACCCCCAGTACTTCAGAATGTGACCTCATTTGAAAATAGGTATTTACAGGGGTAACAAGTTATAATGAGGTCATTAGGGTGGGTTCCAATCCAATATGACCAGTGTCCTTTTAAAAAGGAGTAGTTTGGACACAGACATGCACACAGGGAGAATACCATGTGAGCATGAAGACAGAGACCGTGATGATGCATCTACTACCCAAAGAATACTTATAAACCTCCAAAATCTATGGAACAGGTTCTCCCTCACAGCTTCCAGAAGGAACCAACCATTGATGTCAGATTGACAGCCTCTGGAATTGTGAGACAAGGAATTTCTGTTGTTTAAGCCACTCAGTGTGTAGCAGTCCTAGGAAACTATTATACCAGGTGAGAAAGGATGGTCACTCAGACAATGAAGGCAGCAGTGAACAGTTGTTGAGTTCTGGATGTATTATTAAAGGGGAATCAACAATAATTGCCATTTGGATGTGAAATGTGAGAGAAAACTTGAAGTCAAAGATGACTACAAATTCTTTGGGAGGATAGAATTGTAAGTAACCAAGTTGAAGAAGACTATAGAGGAGCTAGGTTTTAGTGGGGAGAATTTAAGAATTTTTGTTTTGGGGCATGCTGAGATTGAGATGCATGTCAGACAGTGAGACATAAGGATTAATTTGATGGATCCCCTGCAGGATGGCCTCTGGGTCTCCCACATAGTTTTATGGAAACTGACTGTAATTGAGTGATTAAGGCAATTCATCCTTCAATAGATCAAGACTAGAAGCCACTGATTTGCCACAACAGGTAGCTTCAATCTCAAGGCCTTGGATACTTTGGTTATGCAGAGAAGGGGTTGGTGCTTCCCCATCCATGAGTGCTGAAATGGAGCATCAGGAGTCAAGGCCATGTTTCTGCCATTTTACGTTGCTATATTCTTAAGGCTTTAACCTCAGCTTTCTGACTATGCCAGGAAGCTAACTGGTATTTTTGCTACCAATAAATGATGAAGTAGCAGAACAAGTTCAAAGTCTCTTGTGAAATTGCTGTTGGGTCCCAGCCCTTTATTCCAGAGGAAGGGTATTCTTTTCTAATGATGTACTTTAACATTCCCCAGTCCAAGAGCTGAGGTCCATCTCTTAGAGTCTGATGTATGACCCTATTAGATATATCCCTATGTGCCACTCTGGAATGAAATGGGCAGTGGTGAACCACATGTTTGCTAAGATCCTATCTTCATGTGCCCTGCTGTTGGGACAGTATGTTGCTAGTACACTAAAAACACTGGTGAAAGGAAGCAACGAAGTCTAAGTACTTTGACCAACGTGACTGTGCCTCCATCCAATTGAAGGAGGTCCCCATGGGAGACCATGTAAACCAACAAAATCATTAGGGTGGCCTCCACAGATAGCTCCTTTCTGAAAATACTTCGTTATGAATTTTAGGTTGACAGATCAAGCACGATGAATTGATCCATATAACTCAAAAAATATTAGCTCGTGGACACTCCCCACAGTCAAAGTGATAAATAAGTACATTTACAGGAGGAACATTAAAGGAGGTGTGGACCCTCTGGAAGACAGGGATGAATGGGACACTAAACTTGTACACCATCCTTTTGATATTAGTATAGTATAAAATTTAGTCTAATAGGGTGGCTCCAGTGTTAAAACTGTCTCCTTGGACTTTAGAGTCCTCTGATAACCTCAACATTGAGAAGGAAGCACTGCTTGTCAAGCTGGGGATGCCCCCTTACACTCTACACCTGTTGGATTTGTGAGACAACTCTGTTTCCTGTTGGTATATGCAGACATGGTTCATTCTGAAAATAGAGCCCCTTCAATCCTTGGCCACAGAATTCTACGTCACCCAGCATGCAGCTAAAGTGTATGACTTGCCATTTACATCTTCTACAGAAAATGAGGACTATAGAATGGTGAAAAGTGTTCTAACCAGATTCTGGCCAGTAACTGGTAAGCTGGTTGGATGCCAAAATCTAGCCGGTCCCCTCCAGGGATCAATCTGTTCTCACCTCTGTTAGCAACCAAAGAGTCAGGCTGCAGGAGCTGCACAACATGGATGTCCCCTCACACAGTTCTCTTCACTTCTTACTCAGTCAGTCTTAGGCTGTTAGAAATCTGGGCAGCGTCCTGTGCCGGAATGTGAGTGGATGCTACCTGTTATCACTGCCATCTTCTGGTTGGGGATTTGTGTCCCACTGTGGCAGGAACATATGCATTACCTTTACTCTGCTCCCTGCTATATTATGCTTCTTGTCCAGATATCCTGCCAGGTGAACATTGGGCTGACCCACTCCAACAATCACAGTGTGGGTGTAAATGAGTGGACGCTGACCATCACAGGAAGGAAAGTGACTGAAGATGTCATGGCAATGGGAAGAAATACCTGTCTATTTGCATGAAACCTGAAAGCTTGGGAGGCTGTGGTGGGATGCATAATAATTGTCTCTATTCGGATCCCTCAAAAAGGATTGGCTCCTGGGAAGTCTCCAAGTTTGGGGTGCTTCTTTCACTGGTAGCTGCCTGCTTGGCTACTGCTATTCTGTTACAGTGCTGGATACTCCGCCAGTATCTATGAAGCAGAAGGGAGAGCCAGTAGTCATTCCAGCTTCTTCTCGTGATATTACTATATTCTCAGTGCCTCCCAGATACCTGATACATTCCATTAGGTTATACCACTCAATACCTGTCAATTAAATTGTCAATTAATTGCCTATTGTGCATTCTAGGAACTGAGGCCAAGCAATGCATGCAGATAATAGACATGAAAGGAGACTTGGGAGGAAATCTTCAGGTTTTCTTTAGATAATTCTCAACATTCTCCCCCTACCACTCCTGTAATCGTCCCCCACCCCGGCCCCCTGCAGTACAACTGTTCAGTTCCACACAGAGCATATCCCCCCAGGAGGGGAGAACAACTACTGACTACTGAACTCCTTTGATGGGTACATGACAATATTCCATCTGTGCCATGTGTTTTTCCTGGTCTGTTCATCATATGTTAATAATGACTTCCCCTGCTTGCTGTGGGTGAAAATGACCCATATCCTCAGGCCATTGCACCCAGCTATTCACAAGTTTTATAAGAATCCCTTTTAACCCCTTACATTCACCCTCTGGCCCAGGTGGAAAGGTACAAAGAATACATCTTCTGGGGAAGACGGAAAGGCAGAAGGCAGACTACTCCACAACCCTAGGCATTGTCCTGAATTGGTGATGCTTGAGCTGATATTGGTGGTATTAATTCTGTCAATTATTCTGTCTCTTTCATTTCATTTCAAGTATGCATTTTTCTTATCTAAATATACTAATTAGTTTTTGAGGTTTTTTTCACTTTCCGTGAATTTTCTGTTTCCTCTATGTTCCTTATTTTTTCCTATTTCTTTGTTAGCTTGGGCTGATATGTTTTTACATTCGAGACTTCCTTCAAATATCTACTAATCTTTGTATATCTACTCAAGAATGGGGGTGCTACAAAGCTAACTGGAATCTCTCTGTGTGTGAGGTGGGCAGTGGGCTTCTCAACTGGTAAGGCTTGATATAGCTGATCTGCTTGGTCATTTCCTGGGGTCCCTCAAATGTCAGTGTCTGTAGTTCTTTTCCCTTGAACTGGTCAGTTTCCTCTGAAATAATATCTCCAATCTGCAAACATGGGAGCAAACTAAGGGAAGGATAATGTAGATAACCCCATTTAATTTTTGGCTTTACTTCAAACCACTTTTTCTGGAATAGAGCCTTCACCCATAGCAGTGCCTGATGTCATGACTCCAGAGTCTCTGGATCAATCTGTCTAGAGGACAAATCTTCAATCTTTTGATTAGTTGAGGAAAAATCAATGATCCAGAGCACTGGATAAAAAAAAAAATCTGAGCATCTCACTGCTTCTCATGGGAACTCTCAATCATACCTACCTTCTCTTTCCAGCCCTACATGCACTTTCACATTCAGAAGTACTGGGGCTGCCAATCTCTGAACCCTAATAAGGTTATGGTGAAAAAATCAACTTAACTGTGTATGCAATCTCCCTCCAAAACTCACTATTAGAATCATTTCCAATTTTTTGTTTTGTTGTCATTGTTTTGTCTGCTGAGTCAGTTACTACTTGCCATCTGCTTCCTGGGTTCCATTATAGTGTTACTGCTGTCTCCTCTTTTGTTTTCTTTATCCACATAGGTTTATGCTTTTAAAAATGTATCTCTACTCTTATTTTGAGTTTTTTATGAGACACAGAGATTTAAATATACATATGTATATATATTTAGCATTTTTTATTTAACTCCATGGCTGTGGTGCACTTCCAAATTATAAATGAACCAGCCCAATTTTCTGATTCCTTAATACCCCTAAACTCTCCAAACTAGTATATGAGGCTGACATGTGTGAGTGAGAGTATGTGTGTATGTATGTATGTGCATATGTGTGGTATAGGCGTATGTGGATGTGTGTATGTATGTGCGTATATGTGTGTGTGCATATAGTGTGTATATGTGGATGTGTACATGTGTGTATGTGTGTGTGCATATAGTGTGTATGTGTACGTGTGTGTGCATATAGGGTGTATGTGTGTGTGTGCGTATAGTGAGTATGTGTGTATAGTGTGTATGTACATATGTATGTGCGTATGTGTGTGCGCGCGTATGGTGTGTGTGCATATAGTGCGTACATGTGCATGTGTGTATAGTGCATATGTGCGTATGTTCGCGCATATTTATGTGTGTGTACAGTGTGTATATGTGTGTGTGCGTATGTGCGTGTATAGTGATTATGTTTTCAAATTATGCAGATGAGACAAAGAAGAGTGATTTCACCAATATAAATAACTATTTTTAAGTACATTTTATGAGGGGCATTTTACTAAATGTCTTATGTGTATCATTTTGTTTTATCTTCACAACACTGCTAAGGTCTTATGCCTCTTCCCATTTTACAGTTGAGCAACTGAGTCATAGAGTCTCAGTCACTTGCCCAAGCTAATAAGTAGCAGAGCCAATATTCTCACCCAGGTCCATCTGAATCCATAGGCCAGGTTTTGAACCTGTTAGCAATACTGCTGTAGAGACTTTGACAGCTAAACGGCCCATGGTGACCTGAAGGCGGTCACTAGCGATTTTGTACTCCCAGCCATGCTGGGATTCACCAACAGAACTTACAGGAAAGCACCTCCCAGATGGTACAACAGATGCTCATCTGTGGTTCTAGTCTTTTTTCCGTGTACTCTCCTCTGTCACCCACATAGAGTATAGCAGAGGGGTTTCCAGAGGAATTTGCTCATCCTCCCTAGTCTCCCGAATTATGCCATCAGCCTGACCATTATGTAAACATTAATGTCACCCTCTCTCCTTGGCCATTACTGTGGGCTCCCAATGCTATTCCTGAGATTCCAATCTCTCTTCCCTTTGACCCAAAACTCTAGAAAAATATACCTGAATATCATTTAGTAAGCTGTAAATCCCTTGTCATAGATTGTTTCATCCTCACAACAAACCTATTTGCTCATTTTACAGAGAAGGGAAATAAAAACTCACAGAAATTAAGTAGCCTTCCTTTATTCAATCAAGAAATAAGTGGCATAACTGGGACACAAAGGGGAGTTTTTTGTCACTAAACCCAATGCTCATTCCATTACAACAAATTGCCTCCTCAATTGGAAATCCAACTGCCAAGTTAGAAACGACTAATGTATATGTCATTCCTCAGCTCACCAGTCTTCAGTGGCTCCCCACTGCCTACAAATTAAGGTACTAACATCGAGTCCTGCAATTTCATGAGGCCAGTCAATTTCTGTAGCCTCCTCGCTTCCCTGTCTTCCAAATCCACCTACACCTAAACTCTAAGTAGCAGTTGAAAAGAAGCCTTCCATGGTCAATGTCCAGCCCTCAGAGATATCAGTTTGGCTCACACACAATCGTTTAACTGAGGAAATAAATCATGACCACATCAAAAATTGGCTGGAGCTATGTAACAGCTGCTTCCTTAACCAGAATCTAAAGCTTCCAACTCCCACTGTCCACCCCACATCCCACTGCCATACACCCAGTGAAATGGAGCAGGACCCTAGGGTCCTTTCCCACCAAGTCCTCCACCTGCCTTTTGTCTGTGGAAAAATTTTAGCCAAAGAATAAGTTTAATCAGAGAAGTGAGAAAATGCAGAAACAAATGAAAACAGCCCAATAAGACTAAATAATAATAGGTTAGTCATTAAGCATAGTTAAGGACATTTAGTTTCTTTTCAAGGGCTATAGATAATATTCTGAGCCATATCCTGTGAGCTGTCTTGTGAATACTGAAACCCTTATGAGGTGGAAGAAGTTAACTACATGGTGGCCAGGCTGTAGCCATGACATTAGCAGGCACAATTCTGAGAATTTGCCTAGAAAAAATGGAAACAAACCAACCCTGGAACTAAAGATTAACTGTACCTAAAAATATCAAGGGACACTGGTCAGACCACCACATGACCAATTTCAAGATGACTGTCAGAGCTGACTCAGCTGTTTCTGCATGTAACCCCCTCCCCTCTGTCTCTAAAAGCTCTTGCCCACTGATTGTCAGTGGCGGGGAGTTGGCCTTTGGACAGAAGTCCGCCCTTCCCCCCAGTTTCCAGCATCCAAAATAAAGCAAACGTTCCTTTCCACCAACGTTGGCTCTTTATTGGCTTTTGAGTGGCAAGCAGCCAGACCCCTACTTTCAGTAACACCAGCATGCTTCATACATGTGCATGACCAGCTGGACCTACCTATGCAGGTGAGAACATCCACACTCTATGTTTAACATAAATAGGTATTTAAAACAAACACGCCACTAAAATTTGAAAGTAAAGTTCTTATTGTTCTCAAAAGATTTAAAACATTCCTGGAGATACTTGTTACAAAGCAGTTTCCTAGACTCCACCCACATCTGCCATATACAGAGGTGGAGTATAGAAATGTTTATCTTCAGTAAGCTGCCTAGTGTTTGCTATGTACACTAACATCTGAGGATCAGACATTAGACAGAGGGAACTGCATTCTGTGCTTCTTGTGGCACAAGTTACGTTCCCAGCCTCGTGTCTCTGCCCTTACACTTGCCTTTGGCTGGACTCTTTTCCCTCCCCCCCATCTCAAATCCTTTGGTTTGTTTGTTTTCACAGCATACTATTTAAGGGAATTTTTCACTAAGATCAAGGAGACCTTCTTCTCCCGTTTAAGGTGCCAAGCTATTTGATGAGATCTTTTTATAAAACAATGTATGAAATGTCTGAATTTCAAGGTAAGATAGCGTACAAAAGGGATTGTCCACAGAATCTTTTTATTTTCTATTCAAAACAGTTTACAAATCAGATATTACCTGATATTACCAGTATTGATTGCTTAGTCCTTTTACTCCAGAGCTCTCTTTCCTGGAGTTTAAGCATAAGTAAATAAATATATCTATGGTCAAGGTCCACTGACACTACCTGGACACTGAAAACGACATGTTCCTGTCTTCTATAGTCAAGATAATTAACAGTGGCAACATCCAACTTTTCCTTTCTCATCTGACTCAGTGAGAAGTGGCCTTGCAAAGATTCTACAAAGAAACAATTATGCAAATGTTCCCATAATATAACACAAAATTTAAAGGCCTTACAAGGCTTCACTCTCTTTTTCTTTTGATATGTTTTATAAACAATCTAGTACAAAGAGCATGACCTAAGCCTTATTGTTCTATGTTCCCCTAGTGAGAATTGAAAATCCATGTTTATAAATCAAGGAAATACTGTCCCATGGCAAATGGTCAAAATGCACCTTGACCCATAAGGGCAGGACTGTGCAAAGTAGGTATTCTGGTAATCCCTTCCCCTGACCAATAAAAATATATATTTCTCTTTAGTTGAACCATCTTTATTTGAATTCAATTTTCTACCAGATATTTTTTGAAATAAGGAGAGAAACCTTAGATATGTCACAAAATTTGACATACACACGAAAGTCATTTCTAATATGTTCATTTATATATTCGTTAACTTTGTTTTCATTTACTGTTTCATTTAAACACTTAGAGTCATCAAATGCCGTTAGTCTGCTATGCACCAGTGATACAGACTTGTATAAGACAATAAGCCAGCTTTTAAGTAGCAGAATTTTAATCATCACCTTTATGAATATTTTGCTGCACCCACCAAGCAACTCGTTTCTTTGCCTTATCTTACTCTACCTTGTGCTTTTATGTATTGCTTCTTTCTGCTCCCAATATCCATTTTCCATTGAGTTATAAACTCCTTGAATGAAAGGCCTGTGATTTATTCACGGCACCAAGTACAGTGTCAGACAAGCAGCACTGCTCAGTAAATATTTTCATTTAGTTTGGTATTGAGCTCTCAAGAAAATGGACAGATATGAACTATACAGTCAAGGGAAATAAACGATTTTACTGTTTTTTAAATTTTTCCTTCGCATTAAATTCCCCTTCTGACGTTCTTAATATCCAGAGCCTATACTCATAAAATAATTGCCTATTTTTGAAACTCGCTATTACATCACTTGCCCTATTTTCCCTACTTTTTTGGTATTCAGATCCCTCAAGGTGTCTCTAACTTGTGGCAAGTAGCATTCTTTCATCCTACCAAACACCACCTCCAAATATTTTAATAATCAGACATAACATGTACAACATAAGAGCACTGAAAACCTAAAAGCACCCATCGGAAAGGGACCTCTTTTAGCCAGCCTCTTACCAGTGCTCTGTGTAGAAGCTAGCTGCTCTTTTAGGCTTTTGATACTTTGTAGTGTATGTTTCTGAGAATAGCATGATTTTCACAGGGCACTTAAAACCTAAGCTATATATTAATGAGGAAGGAAGGTCTTGAAGGTTTTCTGAAGAACCACAGTACCTTTCAAATTGAGGTGGCTTAGAGTGCTGTGTGTGTATGCGTGCCCAAGCACAGCACCAAGTACATGCGCACATTTTGTGACAATCTGGAGTTTTTGAAACCAAATAAAATTCTTTCCTTTTTCTCAAATAACTGACTTTCATGTTATCCTGAAATGCTGTTCTTCAGGTAAAAGCTAGCTTTATTAAATTCCAAATGGGGAAATATTATACTCTTGCCATTGCCATGGCAACTAGAGACCTCATCTATTATTAAGTTAGAAGCACACTTGGCCTGTAAGAGCAACCCCTACCAATTAGTCCCCCAGAGGTGAAAGGACTCAGCCTCCTGTAAAAGAGCACGGTGGTTTTGAATCTGCATCTCTACACAGTTTTATTTGCTTAATCACGTCAAGGTAAGGCTCAGCATTGCTTGGTAACTTTGCAGGAAGAAAGGCTTACCATATATTTGGCTTAATAAGGAAATCCACTTTGTAATGCTTAACAACTGGAAAGATACTTCTTTTATTTTTCTGTAAAGAAAAATTTCCCAATTCCTTTGACCATCCTTATTACACTTCACCAATGACACAACTGTTATTTAAAGACCTTCAGGGTTCTTTGTTACTCTTATAAATTAAAGAGGTTTCTGCCATCCTTTTCCTCTTATCTCAGTCTGAAAAGGGAAAAGATCCAATCTCCTTCTTGGACATCCTGATCTTCTTCAATATATCATCACAGCATTTCATCCAAATGATGTATTAACCTCACCCATCAAAAGCGTCCATTCCCCTTGGTGATATATTACTCACTGACAAATGCCAGCTGGCAAGAATTGCTTTTGTGATTCTCACCAAGAGTTATCTCATTATTTAAAACGATGAATTGCTTTTGAAATAATAAGTACTAGTTGAAGAAATGAACAGTGTTGTGTTATTACCTAGGCTAGGCAAACCCCCACATCTGGCCAAGCCTGTTAGCAATCAACCATTTAATGGATGGGCATAATGTGTTCATTCCATTTTGCAAAGGGAACAAGTCCATCTTGATCAGATAGAACAAATGTTTGGAAGGGATTCAGTGGAAAAAAATTCACGTTCCCTTCCCTCATTGGCCCAGATTAGGTTTTAAGAAAATATGAAGCTTTCCAAAGGAAAACATTAAACATCTTACCTTGAAAGGATGTTGACTATTTCCTGATGAAGTGTTTTATTTTATTTTTTTATTGTTTAAATTTTAGTAATTCCTCATTCTCTTACCCTTTATGATAAAACACAAAATACATATCATGCAATATACTGATGGTTTTGACTCTAAGTTGACTCTGAAAATGATCTGAAATTGAATTTGAAGTGAGATTACAAAGACTTTTGATAGTCACAATCAAGAGTATGGAATTACATGGTAGAAAATAGAGAAAAGCATTTATGAAACTAGACAAAAAGAATGCCATGATTAAATGCACATACATCTGAAAATTAATTCTGGCTGTATTGAAGAAGAAGATGATTTATGATGTGGATAACATGATGAAAGCCTGAATGAGAAGTAGAAAGAGAGAGGAGCCAGCCTTCAGAGAAACCAATGAAGGAGGAAAAGCAAACAAGAACACAAGAAGAGGGTGTAGAAATTAGACCACAACTATAAAAATGCATTGGCTAATGGTCCCTTAATAACCAGCACAGTTCCAAAGAATGTAGGCACTCAATAAATATCTGTTGAGTTATTTAGTGCAAACAAGAACCAACATCAAGATGGATGTTAGATTCCATAAATAAGAATAATAAAAATAGCATTTATTTATATTCTCTGGACTCAAGAAAATAATACTACTATTCCAAAACCAAGTCCTTTGTGCTTGATTATAACTCCTTACTATTCTACAAGTGCTAAACATGGCAGACAGCAATGAATAGCAAGAGTAATGTATTTAGTACTAAACACTCTTCTCACATTGTCATTTTTGTCTACACAGAGGTTACAGTAGGTGGGGTATTTGTAGTTTTCAGCATTTTCAGTCTACACATTAGGAAACTGAAATATTCAAGAGCCCAGCCTAAGATCACCCAGTGAAGTAATGATTCAGTGGAGACTTTGGTCCAGTGTCACATGGCCTCACTTTCTGTTTTCAAACATGAAGGAAGATGGAAAAATATAAAAATACCTTACTTCAGCAAAAGTCAAACTAATCATGACACATGAAGAGCAAGCTTTCAAGCGGTAAACATATCTGGGTAAAACTGGTAACTCATCTTTAGTTGTTGAGATTTTTAATCTTTTCTGTCTAATGAATTTATGATTTAACAGAGAATCCTGTTTGCTTCTACATCATTGAAGGAAACTCCTGGGTTTCTAATAGAGCTCTTTAAAACTTGGGACTGAATATTTAACTCAAACTCCTTCAAGGGGAGTGCAGTTAACAGAAATTTATAATGCCAGCAAAGTGTCACTTTTAAGATTCTTGTATTGTGACTCAATGTAATACCTTGCTAGTTATGGCTCTTTTAAAATATAAGGACAATAGCCCTCTGTCTCCTCTCCCAGTCTTTGTCCACACACACTTACACTCACATTCACACACTCACTCACACACACTCACACTCACACACACACACACACACACACACACTTTCCACAGCCAAATAGTACTCTGATGGTAGTACCTAAAAATAAATGGTAACACATTTTGATTCCTCCTCTAAGGGAATAGAATAAAAAACCCATGAAAATAAGTTACCATAGATATCATCTAATTCAGTCTCTTGGTTTTTCCTCCTCACCTAACAAATTAGAAAATTTGGGTAAGAAGGTTACGTGCCTTAATTCACTTTAGACTATTTGAGCCCTGAATAAGGAAGTGAACAGAGTGTGGATAACGGGTAGTTATATGTCCTTAGGCAATTCAATTAATCACTTCGATTCTAAGCTTCATTGGTTATTGTAGAAATCAGATGAGATTACAGATTCAATAGAATTTAATAGGTTATAAATGTCTGTACAATGTAGGCAACATCTAGGCTTTCTTTTAAGCATAATGCTTAGATTATGGTGACTTAAGCACAGTTTCAGAAACCAAACAGGGCTGAGTTCAAATGTTAGCTTCTTTATTTACTTTTCCTCTCAGAATCTATGTTCATAAACAGTGGAGGATAAAGATAAGGGGATACTCTCATTGGGAACTCTGTATGTGCATTTTTAGAATGCAGTTTATCACCATACATTTTTTTTAAGATGTTGGGGATAGGAGTTTATTAATTTATTTATTTTTGCTGTGTTGGGTCTTCGTTTCTGTGTGAGGACTTTCTCTAGTTGTGGCAAGCGGGGGCCACTCTTCATCGTGGTGCACTGGCTTCTCACTATCACGGCCTCTCTTGTTGCGGAGCACAGGCTCCAGACGCGCAGGATCAGTAGTTGTTGCTCACGGGCCTAGTTGCTCCGCGACATGTGGGATCCTCCCAGACCATGGCTCGAACCCGTGTCCCTTGCATTAGCAGGCAGATTCTCAACCACTGCACCACCAGGGAAGCCCCACCATGCATTACATTTTAAAGGACCTGCTCCTTTTATTTAACAACCTCACTATAAGAAATTGGCCCTGCAGATTTTAAAAGGTCTTGATAACAAAATGCTTATTACACCATTTTTTGATAGTAGCAAAAAAGTTGGAAACAAGTGATATTTTTTAGATAATGGTAGAGGAACTGTTAAAGAAAACATTTTGGATCTTTATATAATATATAATTATATATATTTATGCTAGTAAAGCATAAAACAATTTCAGGATTTCAGGAAGGAATCAAAAGAAATTGTAATCAGTGGTTGCTTTAGGGAGCTAAATTAAGTTAATGAATTGAATAATTGCATTGTGTGAGTGTGTGAATGTGTGTATGCGTGTATATAGTGTGTGGGTGTATATATATGTAATATATATATAGTGATATAGTGATATATATATATGTATAATTTTGCCACCCAACCTGTCCAGGTATATAGATATAGATATATAGACATAGATATAGATATAGATATGGATATATCTAGGTTATCTGGGTGATAATACTTTGGACCATTTTTGTTTGTTTTCACTGAAAATTAATAAGTATAAAATGTATTTTTAAAATGAAAATACAAGAGGTAATTATAGTCATGTGTAATAGTAATATGATAATACGGGTAGAAGATGTAAGGTATAAGATATCAGTACTATTACTGATTATGTTGATAATAAGATGCTCCTCTTCTTTCCCTCTAACCTCTTCTCTGGTAATTAAATACCTATCAATGTATTTACACTTGTGCCTCTAATGTTTAAATGTGTATTTCTTATATAACACAAGAGCATAAGGGGAACAAAGCAGGATTGCATACTTTCACTTGTTTTAAAAAAGAAGTGGTTATTATGTACAGGATTCTACTGAAGGCTAGGAATGCAGAGATCACTAAGACATTCCCTCTTCTTGGAAGTTTACATCCAGGTAAGAATCACATAACAGGAAAACATTACACCAACTGCAATAAGTGTAAATATTCATGACATCAAGAAAAAATAATAACAATGCAGAGGTGCAAAATAAGTTGAAGTTTTTCAGATGGGGCTGCACTTGCATTTAAGACAAGCTAATATCAGACCTCAGAGTCAATCCCCATGTGTCACGGTAAAGCGCTTTAACTTAGTCCTTTATCAACATTGAACCAGTGGAGGTTTTAAAGCATAGAAATGAGGCAATCGATTTCTTTGGAAAGATCAATCAGTTGATAATATGGCAGCCAGTTTGTAAGGGAGAGGTCAATTCTGAAAGCAGAAATACATGCTGGAAAATGATTATAATAGTGTGAGAGAATTGAATATTCTGAGTAAGGGAAAAATAGTGGATATGAAAATAAGGCATGAATCTGAGTGGTGTTTGAAATGTAGAAAAACAGAAATAATTGGATACATGGGGTAAAGTCATTGATGACTTAGGATATCAAATGAGGACAACTGAATGCTTTGTGATGCTTTTAGTTAAAAAATAATTCAGGGACAGAGAAGAAAAAGAAATAAAAGGAATACAAATTAGAAAAGAAGAAGCAAAACTGTCACTGTTTGCAGATGACATGATACTATACATTGAGAATCCTAAAAATGCCACCAGAAAATTATTAGAGCTAATCAATGAATTTGGTAAAGTTGCAGAATACAAAATTAATGCAGAGAAATCATTTGCATTCCTATACACTAACAACAAAAGATCAGAAAGAGGAATTAAGGAAACAATTCCATTCACCATTGCAACAAAAAGAATAAAATACCTAAGAATAAACCTACCTAAGGAGGTAAAAGACCTGTACTCAGAAAACAATAAGACACTGATAAAAGAAATCAAAGATGACACAAACAGATGGAGAGATATACCGTGTTCTTGGATTGGAAGAATCAATATTGTGAAAATGACTATACTACCCAAAGCAATCTACAGATACAATGCAATGCCTATCAAATTAACAGTGGCATTTTTTTTACAGAACTAGAACAAAATATCTTAAAATTTGTATGGAGACAAAAAAGACCCTGAATAGCCAAAGCAGTCTTGAGGGAAAAAAACCAAGCTGGAGAAATCAGACTCCCTGACTTCAGACTATTCTACAAATCTACAGTAATCAAGACAATATTGTACTAGCACAAAAACACAAACATAGATCAATGGAACAGGATAGAAAGCCCAGAGGTAAACCCACACACATATGGTCAACTAAGCTATGACAAAGGAGGCAAGGATATACAATGGAGAAAAGACAGTCTCTTCAATAAGTGGTGCTGGGAAAACTGGACAGCTACATGTAAAAGAATGAAATTAGAACACTTCCTAACACTATACACAAAAATAAACTCAAAATGGATTAGAGATCTAAATCTAAGACCAGACGCTATAAAACTCTTAGAGGAGGGCTTCCCTGGTGGCACAGTGGTTGAGAGTCCGCCTGCCAATGCAGGGGACACAGGTTCATGCCCCGGTCCAGGAAAATCCTACATGCCACGGAGCGGCTAGGCCCGTGAGCCG
Organism: Globicephala melas; assembly: GCF_963455315.2. Lineage (NCBI taxonomy): Eukaryota > Metazoa > Chordata > Mammalia > Artiodactyla > Delphinidae > Globicephala > Globicephala melas. The sequence goes on along the minus strand of NC_083320.1, from coordinate 100,896,778 downwards.
TGCTGCTGGGCCTGTACGTCCAGAGCCTGTGCTCCTCAATGGAAGAGGCCACAACAGTGAGAGGCCCGTGTACCACAAAAAAAAAAAAAAAAAAAAAAAACCTCTTAGAGGAAAACATAGGAAGAACACTCTTTGATGTAAATCACAGCAAGGTCTTTTTAAATCCACCTCCTAGAGTAATGGAAATAAAAACAAAAATAAACAAATGGGACCTAATGAAACTTAAAAGCTTTTGCAAAGCAAAGGAAACCATAAACAAGACCAAAAGACAACCCTCAGAATGGAAGAAAATATTTGCAAATGAATCAAAGGACAAAGGATTAATCTCCGAAATATATAAACAGCTCATGCAGCTCAATATTAAAAAATACAAACAACCCAATCAAAAACTGGGCAAAAGACCCAAATAGACATTTTTCTAAGGAAGACATACAGATGGCCAAGAGGCACATGAAGAGCTGTTAAACATCACTAATTATTAGAGAAATGCAAACAAAACTACAGTGAGGTATCACTTCACACTGGTTAGAATGGGCATCATCAGAAAATCTACAAACAACAAATGCTGGAGAGGATGTGGAGAAAAGGGAACACTGTTGCACTGTTGGTGGGAATGTAAATTGATACAGCCACTATGGAGAACAGTATGGAGGTTCCTTCAAAAACTTAAAAAACTAAAAATAGAATTACCATATGACCAGCAATCCCACTACTGGGTATATACCCAGAGAAAACCATAATTCAAAAAGACACATGCACCCCAATGGTCATTGCAGCACTATTTACAATAGCCAGGTCATGGAAGCAACCTAAATGCCCACTGACAGATGAATGGATAAAAAGATGTGGTACATATGTACAATGGAATATTACTCATCCATAAAAAGGAACGAAATTGGGTGTTTTGCAGAGACGTGGATGGGCCTAGAGACTGTCATACAGAGTGAAGTAAGTCAGAAAGAGAAAAACAAATATTGTATATTAACGCATATATGTGGAATCTAAAAAATGGTACAGATGAACAGATCTGCAAGGCAGAAATAGAGACACAGTTGTAGAGAAGAAATCCATAGACACCAAGGAGCGAAAGGGGGTTAGGATGAATTGGGAGATTGGGATTGACATATATACACTAATATGTATAAAATAGATAACTAATAAGAACGTGCAGTATAAAAATATAAAATTAAATTTTTAAAAGGAGTGTAAAAAATAATAAATGGAAATGCAATAAAGTTGTGTCATCATCATCATCAATGCAATAGAATTGTCATAAGTTTAGTTTTAGGTGGTTGACTTAATTTCCTCTGTGACTTTTCCACCCTTCAATAAAAACTGGAATTTACTAGAGCCATAATATCAAGAATATCCTTTATAAGAAAGACCAGAGGTCTATGGGAGCAAGATCAGTCTTCTTACCTCTTCATCTCCACATTGACAGAGTGTTCTCAGCTCAAATATAATAGGAAAAGTGGAAATTTATAGCCAAGGAACAGGTTAGTGGATGGAAAATTACTAAGAGAAGACATTAGGGGTAAGGGGGCATTCTGGCTAAACTTTACCTAACAGGATTCGTGCTGAAGGCAGTCCAGAGTGATCAGACATTACCTGGGGGATGGTGGAGGATGAGAAACCCAGTCAGATATCCAGGGTGATCAGATATGGAGGGTGGAGATTTCTGGCTAAACCAACTTAGCAAGGTTCTTGCAAAAGCTGGGTGATGTAAAGACAGACTTGAAAGTACAGAAGTTGAGGCCTATTTAGGAAGAGGAAACTGACTAAAATTTGGTCAAAGTGAGTCTCCTTGTCAGGTTGGAGGAAGAGTCAGAATTCACAGTGTCACCAAAAATGAATGTTCTTTCCTCTGCCTATAGGGTAATTCTTCCTCCAAGAATTCAAGTTCAGGCTGGCAAAGTTCCACTGGCCTGATGCTCTACCCCTTGCCCTGCTATGCTTCTGACAAGACATCAGGATGCAGTGTGGAGTTTAGATGTTATTTTCTAGCCTAAATGTAAGCCATCTATTGGGTTTACTGACTGGAAGTCCAGGAAGTAAACAATACTACTCACTCACATATTGCTTTTGTTTGCCCACATTTTGCAGTTCTTCAGAGAAAAGATTATTTCAAAATTTCCCTAAAATAGAGATTTGCTGCCTTCCTTCATTCCCTGAGGAGCCTTGTTACTTTTCATCCCAGGCAACAGTTTATTGTGCAGGCCAACCTGAATTTGATAAATGCTGAGCCCCTGTGGCTGGCCTTGGAGAGCATGGAAGAATTGAATTCCTCAGCAGCCCAGTCTCTGCAATAAAACTCTTTCTTCCTGAAATGATTTCTTGCTGTCCTGGCAACCTAAGACATTTCTCCTGGTCACTCTGGTTTTCCAAAGCATACTGGTTATCACTGTGATCTTAAGAGGGATTTTTGTTGTGTTTAAAAAAAAAAGTAGGGATGGTATTGGCATCCCCAGTCCTTCACTAATGACTTAGCATAAATTTCCTATGTTAACAAAGCATCAAGGATTCTACCAGATACCTTTCTTTTCTATGGTTCTTTAGCAAATTCAGGGCCAAGTGCTTTTGATCTATTATTCAACATTTATCCAGCATGGGCTCTGCCCTCTAGTAGCCTAAACTATGGTTAAGGAAATAAGATATGGTAAGCAGATAATGACATCTAAAACGAATGTGAAAATTCATTTCACATTCACAAATTTTGGTGTCTATAAATAAAGTTTGTATTGGGACCAGCTAAGCTCATTTGTAGTGTATGGCTGCTTTCCCATCACAAGGCAGATTGGAATAGTAGAGAAAGACAATATAACTCACAAAGCCTTAAATATCTACTATCTGACCCTTTACAGAAAAAGTTTACTGACTCCTCTATAAATTACACAAGTGATAGCTCATGTGTGTTTGTACTTGAAACTTTTCCAGCTCTTTGAAAATGTATACGATGTTATTGTAACAAAATCCCTATGAATTGGGAAAGAAGGTATCATTATCTTCATCTCACAGTCAAGGCAGCAGTTGAAAAGATCCCAAATTAAAGAGTCTCAGTATAGATGCCATGCAAAAAAGCACAGCAGAATGAGGACTCATACGTGCCAAAAACTTTAACTGATGCCCCTCTGTTTTGCAAGCTTCAAATTGGTGTACAAAATCTTTCTGCTCTCCTTTCTCTCTACGCACCCCCAAGGCTACCTCTGCATCTCACCCTGGGTAACAAATGAGAAATTTTGAGGACTACTGAGGACTATACGTTTTCACAGCAGGGCTGCTTCTCAGCCCAGGAACTTGGATAATTGTCACACATTGGTAAAATCCATGGGAGACAATTGCCCTCAAATCAACAATTCCATCTGCAAGATGCCATTGGGGTTGGGGTGGGGTAAGAATCCTGTCTCCAGTGCTGTGTATTCAGTTAAGAATTTTAACTCCCTCTTGTATAATGCCTGCACACTTTTTTTAAAGTTCTCTTTCTTTTGATCGGATTGGTTTCCTATCATTATGCTTTTAAAGTTATACCTGCTGGAAGGAAATAAAATGAATATAAAAAAAATATGTTGCCTTTGGGTGGTGAGATAATGGGTGTTTCATTCCTAAGTGTCCTATATTTCCCACATTTTCTGTAAAAACATGTTTGTTTTTTTTTAAAGAGTTTATTTCAGTGTGTAAACATATACATAAAAGCACAGATGTACATTTTATGGGACCCTTGGCAAAGACTAGCTCCTTGACCAAATTTTAGATGGGCTCCTCTGGGTCTTCTTTACAAGTAGGCCTTGTCCTTGTCCTCCATCTGCCTCATCCAGTTTTAGAAAAAGTCCTGCTAAGTCTGTTTTGAGAATCACCACCCACCAGCGTACCTTGATATCTGATCATTCTAGATGTATGATCAGATTCCTCATCTCCCACACCCTGGATATCTGATCATCCTGACCTGTCTTCAGTGAGAATCCCGTTAAGTAAGTCTATTAAGAATCCTCTTACCCTGATGTGTTCTCACAATAATTTTTCATCTATTGACTCCCACTCTGCCCCTTGGCTCTAAATCTCCACGTTTCCTCACTGTGTTTGGAATTGAGCCCTCTCTCTCTCTTATTGCATAATACCTATAAAATAATACCTATAAAATAGTCCTGATTAAAGTTTTGTTTATCATTTTAACAGTGTTAGAATTTTTTTTAACTTTCTCAGAGGACGTTATATTTTTTAAGTTGTCTTTCAGCACATTCCTTAAGTAGCCTATGTAAGCTCTGCTTCAGGCACACCTAATTTGTCCAGAATTTTACCTATAAACCTTCCTCCTTCCCCATTTCTCCATCTTTACTTAACACTATTCAACCATGTGACCCTTCCTTCACTTCTTTATCTATTAACAGTATTTTAAGAAAATATAAATATGACATGCTTTCTCAAACTATTCCACAAAACTAATCATTGCTATCTTTGCTGACAAAGACAACATCTATCAAGTCACAATTATGGAGGCCAACTATTGTGTCTTTCTCAGACTAATAATTGAGGACAATTTTAGCCTTGGTAAATCACAGCATCAGTTCATGAAGATCCAGTCTTGGATTTCTATGCCAATGTTACCTTAGTTCTACACAACCTTCTGAGGTTAGAACAGAGGATATTTGTTCAGCAAAATGTGCAATTTCAACAATCCAGTTTTTAGTGCTTGGTAAATACCTTCTAACCTCAAATGCTTAAAAAGTGAGAGAGAGGAGAAGACTGCTATTTAGGCAGAGACAAATATAGGTCTATGTACAATATTTACAAGGTTAAGACAATTGAGCCATGGTCTAAAAGTGCCATTGGTGTAACTGGAACAGCTTCTCACTGCAAGTGAAACAGTAGACCTGGGCCCAGTAAGGGCTGTTATGAGTAGATCAACTGGGTAAAATAAGAGACATAAGATTATGTAAAGAACATTAAGAAGCTTGTTCTGATACTAAATATAGTTCTGATGCTAAATATATCTCAAGTCAGTCTAATCACAGTGTTAGAAACCGTGGCTATCTTAAGTAAATTGTTTCATTGTAAAGACATCATGACACTAATGGCCCCATTTAAAATTCAATTAATTTCTTGAATGGAAGAAACATTAAATCATCATTCCTTACAACTCAAGAAGCTTTTGGAATACCTGCTGCAGACGGGGTTTGTGCTAAATTCTGTGGGGGATATCCAACAGCTTACAACATAGCTGATAAGTTTGGCACATTAAACCTTGCATCTAGAAGGACCAGTTTTCATTTTTTTAATCTTTTCCACTTCATCCTGAACTGATAGGTGACATCGGCACGTGACACATATGCAGTTCACGTGATTTGTCAAGTGACTTCAAAACACCCTGACTGGTCTATACCTTGTGTAATGAGTAGTGCTTACTAATCACTTGCTTGAATGTCACAACAATGTCAAATTACTATAGACATTTCTAAATGCTTACTCTCAGTTTCAGAGCTCACCTCACTCTTAATTTATAAATGCATCTCATTGTGGACTGTAAGGAACGGTTTACGGTCAGCACTGTACTTTGAGTGGCCCAAAATTAATAACTCTGGCTGCACATTAAAAATATCTGAAGAGCTTTAAAGATCACCCACGCTTAGACCCCACTTCAAACTCATTAACTCTCTGGAGGTGAAGCATGAGCATCAGTATTTTCAGGGTACCAGAGGAGTGAGATTCTTAAAGCCTAAGAACTCACAAAAGACTTTAAGGACATTCTACAATAACTCTATGGGTAGATATTTGCCTTTTCTTATTACACAGTTTATGTGACAAACCAATGTAAGATGCCAACTAGCATAAGCCTTGTTAAGGACTTACTCTTGGGTGAGTAAATTACCTTGTGTTTACCAAGCCCGTCAGTATTTAGACAACAATAGTTAGCTAGCAACTTGTTCAGATAACTATAAAAATATCTTCAAGAATTCTTTTAAAATGTTCACTTTTTTTTTCTGATTGAAAAGCAATCCATGGTTATTATAAAGCATTTGGATGAAAGAGAATGATTAAAGGGGAAAAAAACACCACCTAAAATTCTACTACCTAAAAGATAGCCACTGCTAATGTGGTGTGTTACTTTCCAGATAAACACTTTTGCACAAAAAATCACACTGAAGTATAGTTGATTTACAAAGTTGTGTTAGTTTCTGGGACACAGCAAAGCGATTTAGTTATATGTATACACACACACATATACATATACACACACACACATATATATTTATGTGTGTGTATACACATATATATTCTTTTCCAGATTCTTTTCCATTATAGGTTATTACAAAAACACACACATTTAAAAAATAATGATGTATAGTACTGTGTGTATGTAGAATATTGTATCTTTTCATGTGCCATTATCACAAGAATTTTACCATATTAATTATATACATATTATGGTTTTACTATCATTTATTTAACCAATACTCTATTGTTAAACACTTGATTATCTCATTTCCCCACAGTATCAGCAATACTGGGATGATCATTCTATGTATGTAACAAATCCTTGTTACAATCTCTCTTGTTACAAAACTCTTTTTTTTCTGTGATTTCCTAGAAATAACATCAGAGGAGCAAAGGGTAGAAACATCTTATCATTTGTATGACACACTCTCTAACTGCTTTCCTATAAAATCTTCAATTTTACCCTTTCTCTAACATGGAAGGAGTGCATATTTTCTGAACTCATAGAGCATTGGTAATATTATTATTTAAACTTTTGCTGAATAAAAATGGCACCTTGTTTTAATTTAAAACTGTAACAGTATGATTAAATATGTTTATAGTGATGATGTTGATAGACAAATGATGCATTAGTCTGCTTGTAACTGCTTTTCTCTTTTCAAATTATCCTACTCTTTCTCTTTAAGGCTCTGAACCTGTGGACAAAGTTTCTTCAATACCTTTTTTGAGCTTTTGTCAAATATTTTCAAGTTCTCATAACATAATGTCTTTAGCAGTGATCTAAAAAACTTCTTCAATAATAGATTGGGGTGAGAGGAGTGGACTCATAGAAACTCTCATGCTGAACAATCTAGAAAATGAGAACTGATAACTTTATCCCAAGTGATTAGAATGTATCTCAGCTGTACTATCACACCTAGGAAGAAATACACTCTCCAGAAACATGAGATGGTTTCAGAATTAACTTTAGGGAATACTGTGAAATTGAAAGTCAAGAGAATTACAAACACATCAAAAGTCTAAGTGGGTTTTGTGAAGCAAAATTCAGGTGAATGAATCATGGTAAGCAATGTGGCAGTGTCATGAAGGTTCAAGGTATTGTACATAATAAAGATGTGATACATACAGCATGCCAATGGATTCTCAGGATTGTAGGACTGACCACCTTTGTGCTTCCTTTTGAACATCTGGGCTTCACAATTTATATATCCTGGCAATGTGTAGCAGAAAGGACAAAAAGCTCAGTATCTGAGAGATGGAGCCTTGACAGGGTGGTACCCACCCCCCTCCCCGCAAGATGGCCAGGCCCATTTTATAGCTGGATGGTTTCCAAAGACTGATCTAGGTTTCCTGTTTGGTGGTAGCTTTGGTAATATTGCTGGGCAACTTTTGATCTAATATCCAACTGTCAAAATTTCTGAAAAATATAAGTTGAAAGAAAGGAAACAAGTGGCAGCCACTTCATAGGTATTAGATAAATTTTCAAATGCCCCTAGAACTGTCTAATTTCAGGAGTTTTTTGTTTTGTTTTCTCAATTTAATTACTAATTGCCTTTTTTTTCACCTGAATCCATCGTATGATGGCTGATTCACACAAGAGAATGCATATTTTGGGAGTTATTAACTTAAAAATCTCTGAAGATATGGAAGAAAAGACAAGAAATAAAGACCTGATGATTTTGACATTTACTTTCTATTTTACCATTTAAGAATAAAAACACTCTGGGATGTAGTTTAAAGTGGGCTATAGTTGCTATTGATAATACTTAAGGCAAGCTATGGACCCTCTGCTGATTAGAATTCTTCTCTGGTTTTTCCTTGTCTGCAGAAGAACCACAAACTCCTTGGCTTATTCAAACAGGTGTCACAACTTGGTCGAAGCCTATGCTGTTTCTACTCATCTCTCACCCTCCTACTGTTTGACCTTTAATTTTGAATCTGCATCTCACCAAATCCTATTACACCTCTAAGCACTTGTGGGTATTATTCAGGTACCCAAGAATACTCTTCTCTCTTCTTTATGTCCTGGAAGATTCTGTTCTTTCCTGCTAAAAATGATTTCTTCACTTCCTTGCCCTAATACATCCTTTCTCTTCCACCCAGTTATGCCTTTTCCTGTATTTCTTCCATTACGTGTACCTATCAGTACAGAACCTGCCAAACTGTGTAACAATTATTTACTTATTTTTCAATATTAAGGTCTTTTCAATTAAGCTCTGTACATAGTAGAAACTTCAGATAGATAATCCTTTAGTCGTAAGATTAATCAGAATTTAATGAGCAAAAGAGAAAAGTTATAGTACCCTATTTACAATAGAGATATTATAAATTTTAACACAAAGCCCAGTCAATTCTAAAGCCATAAATATATAGACTTCATCACAATGCAGCACTAAAAAATTCTCCAAATATATTTCTGTAAATATTTGAGTGTTTTTCATTAAGGATTATTCTGTATGAAGTTAATATCATCAATAACAGCACTTGAAGTCATTTCTCTTTGCAAAGGAGGAAGGGGAAAAAACTCCAAAGAATTTTATTTGGGGTTATTTACAAAAAGTTATTGTTCTTTCATTACAAAGGCTGTTCATGCACTAAAATTCTTGCGTGTGAACTTTATAACACAACATTAAGAAATAGGATTTGGAGAAATTCACAACATATAAGTAGTTATTAATAAAAATCATATCATACCAATCTCTGTTATGGACTGAGATAATTTTTACTGGCAAAATACACAATGGAAGTGAAACAAATACAAACACTGTTTGGGAGAAATGACACATTTAGCCAGTGAAGTCATTCAGTTGTTCTAATGTATCGTGTATATTTTACATCAGCTCATCCAAGCACACATTGACAGCACCATCCTCACCAGGCCCATACTATGAACGGCAGTTAAAGCCTAAAAGCTTTAATCTGAATACACGAATCTCTTCAAAAGCCATTTGGGGAGGCTCTAGTTAAGTACTATTTTATCTCATTTTCTTAACTTCCACAGTTTTGTAGCTTTACCTTGGAAGTAAGAAAATAAAATATTTCTGCTCCCTAATTTCCCTTCCTTTGGAAAATATTTCTCATCCTCCTAGGTCTCTATTGTCATCAACATTTACATAATATCCTCTTTTTTGCCTTTTTTAACATGAAGAACCATGGATAAAAGATGGAGCTGGATTGTTGTGTTACTTGGAATAGTACCAGAGCTCTGTACTTGATAAGCATGTTGGAGGAGAGGATGGAGAGATGGATTGGTGTTGGAAGGCAAAGGTTTGGACAAAGTCAACAAATTACTGTTGCTTATTTTTCTTTATACTTACTAAGGATCAAAATCATAAAAGTGAAAATGAAATTGTCCTTTGGACTAGAAGATAGGCATGGGGTGGGAGACAGGGAGGGAAAGGAATAGAGGACATTCCTGTAAATAATCATGGAGGTATGTGCAAGGTTAAAGACCATACCAATACTCTGTTAATTGGGTGCCAATGTTGTAATAGAGAGTGTACAAGATGTTATGAGAATGCGGTGAGAAAAACTCACTAGGGAGATTGGAAGGCCTCCACTAAGGAAGTTACATTTCAACTCCATTGTGAAATTTATGGTATGGGTAGTTGGTATGGATGTTTCAGGCCAAAGAGACACCAGAAACAAAGATAAAAAGAAAGAGAATAATGCAATTGAGAGACAGTGGGAGCCATTTCCCCAATTCCCTAAGACTTGAGTTATCTGAAAAGTTTGGCTTGGAATTCACCTTGGAATCCCTGGCACCCAGTCTTTCCTCCTGATGCTCCTATGAGTTGGAGTAAGGGCTGAGTTGCTGGAAGTCACTGGAGGGAGTCAGCAGGCTGAGGTCCCTGCAGATTCACTTTTAGTTTTAACAAAGTTTTGCTCACATGTCAGTACTTAGTTTGGCTCAAACCCCACATCTTTTCTCTTGCTCCTGTGCCTCCTTATGGGAAGTAGATCTACTGTATATATATATATATATATATATATATATATATATATCTGTATATATACACACATTTATATATACAGTATATATATATGTGTGTGTGTGTATATATATATATGTATATATATATACATATTTTTTATTGAAGTATAGTTGATTTACAATGTTGTACCAATCTCTGCTGTACAGCAAAGTGACTCAGTTATGCACATATAGACATTATTTTTTTATATTCTTTTCCATGATGGTTTATCACAGGATATTGAATATAGTTCCCTGTGCTATACAGGAGGACTTTGTTGTTTATCCATCTACTGTATATTTTAAATCAGATTCTTACTATTGTTCAGAAAGTATTTCATCTGTTCTCATTGATTCTCGTGAAGGGGATAAGAATACACCACTCCAAGATATGTCACTGTGGTCTTCTTTTGAACTGAAGGTAATTAAGAAATAGCAAACAATAACCACGGGGAGCTCTCTGACCTCCCCTGGCACTGGAATGATTGGGAGTGAGGGTTAAGGAAAGGCAGGATCCCATCTCTCTCTCTCACTGAGCTAGAAACCAACATAGGGGCACATGTTTAATGGAGACCATAAAAAAGGAAACACAGTAATGGAAGACAAGGTTCACAATAACATAAACAAGGTCTGCTTGTAACAGTTCCAAGTTATACCCATTTCCTGGTGTAATTATTACTAGCATCCCCTTTTACTTGCAAGAGTAACCTGGGCTTGGCAATAATATAATGGTGTCTCTAGTCATGTTAGTCATAAGCTAATGAGGCAAGAGACCTCTTACTGGCATGGACACAAGCTCAGAGTTGGCTCTGATGATGTTTGATTCACTGCGTTCTTTATCTTTGGGATGGTCTTCTGCCTTTTTTCACCTCATTGAAATCCTATCCTTCTTTCAAGGCACATTTTAAATACCTTGTCTGGCCACCTGAAATAAATTCCCCCATCTCTGTACCTTGGAAACATTGCATGCCCCATTTATATCATGCTTACCACATTAATTCATGTTGCTATTCCCCTTTTCATGCAGACATTATAGGAAATCCCAGGGCCAACTGTCTGTGATACATTTGTAACAGACTCATGCAAAATATAAGTGACATGTTTCCAGGTTGAACCTCTTCCCCTTATACCACAAGAACAAAATTTTAAAGATTTCATAACACTTTCTTTGATTCAAGAAAAGTTCAAGTAATATCTACTGAACCCCTACTAGGTGTTAGGCTCTGTCCAATTTGGTAGAGCTATCTTGGAGATCGAAAACAGAAAAAAAAAATCACTGGCCCCATGGAGCTTACAGCTTTATGGGGAAAGATACAAAGAAACTTAAAGTTATGATCTTTCAAATCTCACAATTTCAGTGAGACCTTTCTATCGTATTTAAAATTTCAATGTCCCCACCAGCACTCCTCACCCTCTTGCCTGCTTTATGTTTTTGGGGGAGAGGGAAGGTATAAACTAGGAGTTTGGGGTTAACATATATACACCACTATATATAAAATAGATAACCAACAAGGGCCTACTGTATAGCACAGGGAATTATACTAAATATCTTGTAATAACCTATAATGGAAAAGAATCTAAAGAAGAATATATATATACACACACACACACATATATATGTGTATATAAATATATATATACATATAGATGTATAACTGAATCACTTTGCTGTACACCTGAAATTAACATAACATTGTAAATCAGCTGTATTTCAATAAAAATTTTTTAAAAAGTATTTAGCACTACTTGACATGTTATATCTTTAATTTTTTTATTTGTTTAATGTCTGTTTTCCCCCAGCTAGAATCTAGGATCTCTGTTTTATTTACTCCTAAACCCCAGGAGCATAGAACAGTGTCTACTAGAGAGTAGGTCTTCTATAAAGAGTTGCTAAATGGATCAGTAAATTATATATGTTAGAAGGTGACAGTGCTAGTAAAATTAGGAGAAAACAGTTGATACTTTTGACTACTGTAGAGGTGGTTGTATTAGATTGCAGTTTATAATTGGGTGATCAGGTAGGACTTATTTGAAAGGTGACAGTTGTGCAAAGACTTGCTAGAGGTAAGAAATGAGCTGCAAAGGCCCTGTGGAAGGAGCAGGCCTGGCATTTCATGGAACAGCAAGCCACTCAGTGTGACTGGAGCAGCAGCGCAACGGGGAGAGTAGTGAGAGATGAGGAAAGAAAATTAAAGGGCTAGGGATGCAGCGGAGGATGGAGGGCTGTATAGTTCCCTAGAAGGATTTAGGCTTTTATCCTGATTTTTTTTAAAATCTTATGATCTGATTTATTTCAGTAGTTCACAACCAGGGACAATTTTGCCCCTGAGGGGGTATTTGGTAACATCTGGAGACATGTATGGTTGTCACAACTGTGAAGAGAGGTGTTACTGACAGTGGGTAGAGATCAGGAATGCTGCTAAAAAAAATATCCTATAAAGGATAGGGTACCCCCACCACACACAACAAACTATCATCTGTCTCAGAGTGTCAACAGTGGTGGGGTTTAGAAACTTGATTTAACTTTTAAAATGATAACTCTGGCTACTGTAGTGAAAATACACACAAGGAAGACAAGGACATACACTGGGCAACCAGTGTGGGGGGAATTGTGATAATCTAGTGAGTAGTGTCGTTGGTTCAGATTAGGTTGACAGGAATGGAACTCATGAGATGTGGTTGAATTCCAGATATATTGTGAAGGTAGAGCCAGTGAAATTTTCTGTTGGTCTAGATTTGATGTGTGAGAGAAGAGTAAAACTCAGGGACAACTTAATGTTTCTGGTGTGAACTTCTGTAAGTAAAGAATTGACAGTGGTGGGTGTGAGGATGACTGGGCTTGCAGTAGGATTTGGGGGTGGGGTGGAAATCAAATATTAAGTTTGGGATAAATATGAGATGCCTGTTAGACATCTAGGTGGAAATATTGGATATACAGTTGGATAGGTGGGTTTGGCGTTAAGAGAAATGACAAGGCTGGAGTTATATATTTGGGAGTCATCAGTGTATGGGTGATGTTTAAAAAAGATCTCAAGGTAATGAATGTTGAGTGAAGACAAGAGAGCTAAGAATTAAAACCTGGATGTTGCTAATGTTAAGAAGGAACAGAGAATTGGGGAGAGATCACTGGAAGGTCTAAAATAGTCATTTCCTTCATACTTTCACAGGGCTCCAGGCCTTCAAATAATTGATTTTTTTTTAACTTCCTGCTATAGCCTGGTACATGGGGCTGTCAACATTGCCCTAAGAATCATCCATTCCAGGAAAGTGTGTCTTCCATTTCTGCTTCGAAGCATCTCTTTGTTTTATGTTTTGTTGCTTCTCTGCTTCCTGATACCTGGTCATTTATGTCACTGCTTCCAAGGTCAATATCTGCTTACTTCTGTGACAGCTGCCACTGCTAAACCTGTGCTTGCCTTTATTCTTTCCATGCAGATGATTCCATCTCCAATCCTCCAACCAGAGTTCTTTGTGGATTTGACCTCATGATTTTATGTATACACACACAACTCCTTAGGAGTTTATTGTACACATGGGTATAATCCCTACTTTCAGATCTTGCATCATACTAAGTTCTATCTTATCTCTGAGCTTTTGAACATGCTGTTCCCAATTGCTATGTAATTAGTTTGCTCTGGCTGCCATAGCAAAGTACCACAGACTGAGTGCTTAAACAACAGAAATGTGAGACTTCTCTGGTCGTCCAACGATTAAGACTCTGCACTTCCAAGGGGGTGTGGGTTTGATCCCTGGTCTGGGAATTAAGATGTCACATGCCACATGGTGTGGACAAAAAAGTAAAAATAAAGAATTGTTTAAAAAAGAAGAGTATGTATATGGCCACAAGACCATGGTTTACTAGTTTGCAGGAACACATAGATCAGTCACAATCACCAGTGACACACCGAGTCACAAGATGGTGCCAGGAAGTCTGCAAATCACAAAGACCCCTTCCACTTCACCTTTTTGCCTTTAAAAAACTTGAGTACCGACCAGTGAGCAAGATGGATTTGAGAGGAGTCTAGGTCTCCCATCTTCTGGGTTGGCACCTCCTTGACTAATAAACCTTCCTCTGCTCCAAACTCCAAAGTTTCCATTTGTTTGGCCTCACTGTGCATTGGGCACATGAACTTGGGTTGGACAATAAGGATTCTCTCCTTGGCTTGTAGATGGCTATCTTCTGGCTGTGTCCTCACATCGTCTTTCCTTGGTGAATGTGCTCCTGGTGTCTATTTGTGTTAACTCCCCTTAAAAGGACATCAGTTGTATTAAATTAGGGCCCACTCTAAGGGCCTCATTTTAATGTAATCATTTTTTTTAATGCCTTATTTCAAATACAGTCACATTCTGAGACTAGACCAGTTTTAGGGCGACACAATAATTAAGTCCATAACAGGCTGGAATGTTCTTTTCTTCCTTTTCAGACTAAGAAACTCTGCTTCACTCCTCAGATATCAGCTAAGAGGTCACATTCTTTAGAGGGATTTCCTGGGGCTTCCAAGATTGGTTTTGGTGACCCTGTACTTATTTTTATACTAATAATTGTCACAATGTATTACAAATTTCTTTTTACTTGTCAGCAATCCCCATGTGAACACATACAAGCTCCTTCAAGGGAATGTCTGTGTCCTGTTCACTCTTGCATCTCTCTTATATAACACAGGGTATGAGCCCAGGAAGTGTTTGTTGGGTGAATAAATAAAATAATAAATTAAATTATATGTTTTATATCTTTAAACAGGTTGAGGGTAATTCCTGATGGCATCACATGAATTTATTTGCCTCAGTGCCTGATACCTTGCATGGCATAGGGTTGAAAGGAAGGAAATAATTATTGATTGATAAAATTGGGTGCATACTGTGAATTACTGCATTCATTTCAATTTCTTCACCCACAATATTCTTGCTGAAAGGAAGCCATGCCCTGAATATTCCCTTGGGTCATCAGTCCTGACTGATATGAAATTTAAATTAAATCCATTTCTTCTGCTGCTGTCAGTAGAATAACTAAACTGAGAAAGGTGAGAAGAACGAAAGAAATGATCAGATTAACAGCTTTGAAACTGTACAGAGTTGTGATAGTTCACAGCCAAATATGAATATTAAAGTGTGATATAAAGGTCAGGCAATGTAAAATGCTTCAGGCAAAGTAGAAATCTTACTAGAGTAAACATGTGTTAGCTAATTGTGTGAAGCTCTGTAAGATCACCTTTGTGCAGCTTTGACTTTGAAACAGGTTGATTGCCAATTCATATAAATATCCCTTTCTTGTCGCAAAGGTCAAACAGCTTTTATCTCAAAAAGAAACAAACAAAATTGAACCAAGCTATGAAAAATCCAAAGAGAGGAGCAATGCTGTAAAAGTAATGAAATGTATGATTTTGCCTAACTAGAGATGTGAATCTGAACACCTTTTTGGCAGATCCAGCAGACCAAGTTATTCATGGATTTCTAAATGTCACACTGTTCCATGCCTTCAGACGGCTATTGTCTTTGCTTTCAATACCTTCCATCAATCCCCAGCTACAACAGCATATATAGCCCCCTCCTACTCATCTTCAATACTTAATTCCTTGATAATCCCCCCTAGATACACACACACACACACACACACACACACACACACACACACACACACACACACACACACACCCCTGAGTTTGATTTAGGTGCCTCTTCACTGGGCTTCCATAGCATCACACCCATAATGTTTGTGAGTTCTTACTCAACTATCTTAAACTTGTTAGTTTTCTTGTCTGTCTTCCCTAATAAGTTGTGATCAATTGCAAATCATGAAGCCATGGTTGTTTCAGTGTTGTATTTCCCAATGCCTAGGATGGTGCCTAGAAAAAAATAGATGCTCATTCAATGTTGAGTGACTCTAGCCAAGAATGAATGAATCTGTGTATGAATCCATGAAAGTCAAGATTGAAGATATTTGCTATGGTGACCATTTAATTGAGGATTTCATTATGCAAAACTCAGTCTTCATTAATAGAAAGACACTCAACTCTTTTTTAATGAAATTGCCCTGGTATGATTTGAAAATATTTTGTTTTCCTTCTCTGTGAGAGAGTTTTGGGACTTTGTAGTGTTAGATCCTAACCATTGGGGTCTGAATAGTCTGCAGGATGCCACTGTGGTCTCAAGGGTTTCATGATCTATCAAGACTGTTCTGTAGAGCTTGGTTCTACTCAGAGGATTTCTGTTTCTCTTGCTCAATGCCATTTTTAACCTCTGACTTCTGTGATTAACCAAGTCCCAGATAACATTACACTAAATAAGAAAAAAAAAAAGATCCCAAATCTCCTTTTTGGTATGCCTTTCTTTTGGGGTATTTTTGGTTTATCCGTTTGATGCTTTACCACATAGAGTAATATTTGTACCCATGGTCCTTGAAGGACATTCCTGGACCAACAATTCATTATCAGCCCTGAAAACCCAATACACAGACATCTATCCTCTTGTGGCTAAATTGTTCAGCTTGTTCTAACAGAAAAGAAGATGAGGCCTCTTCGGCAATCCTTCATGCTTCGTGTGAAGCAGAATGTACGGCGATGTGTTCTTATGTGAGAGATTGTATCAGAGTGTTTTTCTTTCCTTTGCCTTTGCTGAAATACAATTGCCAGCTTAGTTATGTTCTTGTCTGCTTTTTGAAAGGAGATATTAAAGACAAATAAAGACAGACATTGCAACATCATATCGTGAGTTTCTGAATTAGCAGTGTAAGTGGAGGAGGCAGGAGTTGTATTAGGGTGAGCCCATGGGCTTGAGAGCCAGGCAGACTTATATTCAAGACCCTGTTCCAAAGCACACTGTGAACTGGCAGGATTATGTAATTCCCCAGGGGCCAGATTATTCAGCTGTAAGAGGAGGGATGCTGAGAAATAATTCATGAAGATTATTGTTTAAATAAAATAATTAAAAATTTTAAAGATGACAGGAGGGAAGGAAAGAAATGTCCATTTGTTAAGAGCTTACTATGTGTTCAATTTCCTAAATGAAGCATTATACTAGATTACAGACTTTGTATGTTTTACTTCTGTAAATTTTTGCAATAGGCCCTAAACCACAGTAAGCTTTTTGCAAATGGTAGTTTCTTTTTCGGCACAAAAATTTCTTAAATAAAGTATAACATATGAATTATTAACTTTTAAATATCCATTATTTCTTGATTTCTGTCTCATCTCACTTCCTGGATAGTTTAGTATATTACAGACTTGGTAGGTAAACCAACTTTGGTTCAATCTAATCTCCGGCCTTGGACACATTTCCTACCCTACCAACATGATCTACAACCTGGGTTCCCACTGCAATCTCACCTCTTAACAGCCACATAAATTTAGGAAAGTTATTCCCCAAAATACAAATCTATTAAAACTTTGTGATGCCATATCCCAAATTGCCATGCCTATCACATGTTGAAGATTGGGTCAAGCTCTCTTTCAATTCTCTTCTCCAACAGGGATGGGCTAAAATTCTTGCCTTCTGGATGATTGGGAAAGGAAAACTGGGTGAGTCCTAATATCCCTGAATAAGGCTAATAAAATGGGTACCAACTCACTGAAAGATTAGTAATTGAGGATTAGTTATTAGTATTAGATTAGTAATTGAGTCCTGAGGATCCAACAGTTGGAATAAATGACCACCTGCAAGTGACTGAACTCCAGGCAGAACCCATAGAGTTTTGGGGTGCACAGCTGAACGGCCCTGTCTCACCCCACCACCACCTTAGACATTCACCAGGTTAACTACACAGATGTACACTGGTCATTCCTCTACCTTGTGGCACCACATTTTATGTCATTTTTATTTTTTGAACTTCACTTACTACTGATTGACCTTGTAGTAATATACCTGTACCAGCCTTTTGGGTACTATTAGGATTAAATGAGATAATCCATAAAAAGCACTTGTCACTGTGAGGAGCACGCAGCAAGTGAAAACACATGGTGTCTGGCTGTTATCAATTGAAATACAGATCCAAAAGCAAAAAGAATCCTTATATTTCCTTACACTGTGCTGCCTTTTCCACACTTTTTTTCATGCTGATATATTTGAAATTAAAGAATCTTACATAAAAATTACATATCTATATTTGAGAAATGAAGCTCTTCTGATAAAACAACAGCCATATTGTCCTAGTTAAGTAATTACTTTTACATATAAGGGAAGGTTGGTTCCTTTGTGTAACATTGGAATGTCTGGAGTGGCATCCACACATCTAAGTTCTGGGTCCTCCCATTGGAAAAAAAAAATACAAGGTAGGTCTCCTTTGATTCCTTGTCTCTGAACTTTTATATTGTTCTAAGACCGAGTGGGAAGACTGGGACCATAGCTGTAAGTGCTGTGTTATTCCTTGAAATAATAAAAGAACATCACTATGTGTAATGAGTCTGTGCAGAGACAGAGACATATGATGGCATAGACATTGGTAAAGATCAAAACGAAAGACCAAAATCAGCTATGAGCCAACTACAGCTTGGAGTTTTACTTGCAGATGGTGGTTATTATCAATTCTCTGTCCTCACCCTCCTCCTCTTTGTCCTTTTCCTCCTCCTTCCTGACAAGGCAGATGAAATCATTTGAAAGCATGTTAAAACTGTGTTTTAAATAATCATACATTAAGGAATATATACAGCCTAAGTCATCAAGTCAGAAGCAAGTCCCAGTGAGGTACCTCTTTTCTAATTTAAGCCCTGCTAATTAAGGTGCAATGAAAGGAATTTCTGGGCTGTTGTAACTTCCATCATTTCTATTCTATCTCTGCCTTAAATTACAGTAAGTAACACTAGACAGCTATTATGCTTTTGATGGTGTGCAGTAATACACTAGCGGGTTATCAACTGGTACTCCTATTTGTCCATTCCAAGATCTTTGTCCCAAACACATTTGCCAGGCTGTGCCCACATATCACACACATACAGATACACATACACATGCATCACTTTAATTTCACCACTGCAATTATTCTCATCTTCATTTCCTAAGTTTTGACAACAGTCAATGAAGAAGCTTTGCATATCAACAACACTACCAAAAATTAGGCATAAGTCACAACGTACCAAGGGATGAACCACTTCTTCAACAGTTTCCTTACAAATTTCCTTTCACTGTCCAGAGACAGCTGCATATGAAACAAGGTATGCTTGAATTAAAAGTGAAATGACAATTCATATGCATGGAGTATTGCAACCTTTTTGAATTATTGTTATTTTTTTAGCACTGATCTGATACTTTGGAGTTTCCAAATATTAGTAAAGAGTGGATGAAAGAAGGAGTGAGAGTGAGTTGTTAGAGAGTGTGTTGTGTGGACTTTGGATTAACAGCTGTGTGGACTTGAGTCAGTTACTTGGGTAGCAACTTTACAGGACTCTTGGCAGCGTTAAAGGTGATGCACCAAAATGTTTGTAGAAGGAAGCAGTAGATTCCCCGCTTGTGAGAAATGTGAGATAATGTGTGAAAGTGCCTAACAGACCTCTTGACATACAGTAGGTCTTCCATGAACATTATCACCTCTCAACCTCCACACTCTAACACCTTCACATACACCCAGTTTCAAAGAACTCTTTCTCCTAGAGACAATGCAAAGTAATCTGAGTTATGGTCACTGAACAGAAGGGTTAATCTTACTCTCTTGGGTGAAATATGAAACTTTGTTTTTTAAACTATACATAATTTAAAGGAATACAGCTGTAAATAATCTAATCTGAACTATTTGCATTTGAAATGCATATATATGTGCATATGCACCATTTTAACCTTTTTTTGAGGGTTGAGAGGAAATGGTCTCATGACCCTAATAAAAATTTCCACAGTAGTTTTACAAATAACACTAGGGTCAGAATAAAAGTAGGTTCCAAAACAGCTCCAAAGATGTAATTTAGTATGATTATGATTAGCAACTCAACTTTTTTAGACAGATGAGGGACATTAGTTGTTTGGGCATTTGTAAGCCTTGCTACAAGAAAAATCTTACTGAGCAGATTTATAAGCAGTTTCATTTGGAATCAATTTCATATCATTTCTTTGGGAATTTTAGGCCATTCTTACAAACCATTTCTTTTTACCTTGTTCCAATTGAAAGCTTTATATTTATCAAGAAAGAAACGGTTTTGTTATTTAAATGTGTGAAATTACTCTGCCAAAAGGAATATCGTTGAAGAAAATTTGTAATATGCATCAAAATATTTTCTCCTCTTCAGTACAGACACCATCCTAGTGGAATGATTGCACTTGCTGTCCTGCTGACATCAGGCTTGGCTGCGTGAACTCCTTTGGTCACAGAATGTAAGTGGATGTGGTCTATACCTCCCTGAGCAGGAGACATTGTGTGGTTGCATCTTGCTCTCTTTTCCTCCACTACAAGACTGTCGTATCCAAGAAAGGGACTCCTCTTCCTGCCTTGGTCCTGGGATAAATGGGTCTTCAAAGCCAGTTGTAGCCAACCCACAGTAGACATGCAATGCAAGTAGTAATCATTAGTGAATAGCTTGATGGGTTTTACAAAGCGAATGACTACAAAGAACAGGGAAGAGGGTATTGCCAGTAACCCTGAAACCCTATCCTGACTCATTCCAGTCACTATTTGTCCACAAAGATAAACCTTTTTCTGACTTCCATTTCCACAGATTACTTTTAATTGTTTGTATTCTTTTGGGCCTGACTTCCTTCATCCAATATTATGTTTTTGATATTATCCATGTATCTGTGAGTAGCAGTAGTTAGTTCATTCACGTTGCTGTATAATATTCCAGTGTATGAATATTGTATCATTTTTTACCCATTTTAATTTTGTTAAATATTGGAGTTGTTAGCAATTTGGGTCTATTCAAACAGTGTTATTATAAACATACTTGTACATATCCTTTGATATGAATAGATAGGTATACATTTCTACTGGGTACGTCCTTAGGAATTGAAATGCTGAGTTCTATGTTATGTGTATGTTCTGCTTTAATAGATACTGCCAATAGATTTCCAAAGTAATTGTGTCAATGTGTACATCAACCAGTAAAATATGAAAGCTGCTGTTGTTTCATATTCTTGCCAATACTTACCCATCTTTTGTCACTTTACCATTTGGGTGGTTGTATGATGGTATCTTACTGTAGATGTTACTGGTATATCCTGATGATTAATAAAGTTTCTCACATTTTAATATGTTTATTGGCTATTTAGGTATCCTCTTTTTTGACTTGAATGTTCAAATTTCATGTTCCTATTTTATTTGGATTTTCCTTATTGTCTTTTCTTATTGATCTATTGGACTACTTTATATACTATGGAGTCAAGGGCTTTGTCAAATATATGTGGTACCTATACTTTCCTCTGCTCTGTGGCTTGCCTTGCCTTTCCATTCTCTTGACAGTTTTTCTATTAAAAAAAAGTTTTTAGGTAGTCTAATTCATCACTACTTTCTTCATGGTTATTGTTTACTGTGTACCTACCCAGGGGTCATGAAAATACTATCATATACTATATTCTAAAACCTTTGTTGTTTTACCATTCATATTTATCTATATTTTATCTGAAATTGATTTTGTAAATGGTGTAAGGCATCTTTTACTGAGATGATCCTATGATTTTCCTCCTATTTTTAAGACAAAGGAGAGAATTTGATAATTTTCTAATTTAAACCAATGTTGAATTATTGGTATAAACTTCAGTTACATAAATTTAATATATTTTATTTTCATATGTGTTGCATTAGATTTTTTATTCATCATTTGTATAATTTTCTAATATTTTGTTTAGTGTTTTTGTTCATAAGAGAAGTTGATTTGAAATTTTTTTCCCTTGTTATAACCTCATGAGTTTCTGATGTTAAGATTTTTTTATCTTACAAAATGAATTGAAAAGTGTTTCCCTTTTTCTCTTCTCTAAAGAAGTGCATTTAAGATTGATGCTACTTCTTCAAATGCCTTGTGAGAAAGACTGACTCTGACAGTTGGGGTCACATTTCTGGGCTTTTCTTCTGGGATTTGATCTCTTAATTTTGGTTGTCTTGGTAGTTCTATGATGCTTTCAAACAGATGTGCTTTACCTTTTATCCAGCACTTATTTTTGTTCTTGGTAGAAGATGGGTGTCCTACAGCTGATTTGTTATAATAAGAAGCATGGGTATACTACTTATTTAAAAACTTATATGTCATTACCACACAACCTCTTCCAAAAATTAAAAATGTTTCACCTAGAGCTCACTCAACAAAAATCCAACTTTTTCAGAGAGTGTACACAACCAGTACTACATCCCCAATTCCATTCCCAACTCTAAGCCACACAATAAAGGTGTTAAGATAAAAACAGAGAGGGATTGGGCAAAATCAGGTGGCAGTGGGATCTAAAAGGAATTAGGAGTTAGACAGTAATAAAAAGAAACGTTTTCCAGTAAAGTAAGGTGTTGACAGCAGCTTCAAAATAACCTGTGCCCTCCCCAAACCACAACCAAAACCAAACAAAAAACTTCCATAAACTTTGACCGATGCCTTCCATGAGCAAAGAAACCAGTTCATCAGGTTAGGTTGATAGGTTGTGGCCACCTGGTGCCCTAGGAAAAGCCTCAAAGGGTATAATATCTCCTTTACTATGGAGCCAAGGCTTTCTTGGGTTCAAATTCTAGCTCTACTATTTTAAAATCTGTGCAACTTTTGAAATGCCACTTGGCTTCTATGGGCAAAGTTTCATTAAGTTTATTTAAAATTTTTTAAAATTTAATATTTATTTATTTTTGGCCACATCAGGTGTTAGTTGTGGCACGTGGGATCTTCGTTGAGGAGCGCGGGATCTTTTTTCCTGTAGCTGTTGCGACACACAGGCCCTTTGTTGCATTGCGCGGGCTTCTCTCCAGTTGTGGAGTGTAGGTTTTCTCTCTCTAGTTGTGGCTCACAGCCTCCAGGGCGCGTGGGCTCTGCAGCTTGCGGCACGCGGGCTCAAGTTGAGGCACACGAGCTCAGTAGTTGTGGCACACGGGCTTAGTTGCCCTGTGGCATGTGGGATCTTAGTTCCCCGACCAGGGCTCAAACCTGTGTCCCCTGCATTGGGAGGTGGATTCGTTACCACTAGACCACCAGGGAAGTCCCTCATTAAGTTGAAACAGGCTAGTCTCCCACAATCCATTCCCACATAATTGCCAGAAGGATTTTAATACATACAACTCAGATGATGCCACTCCTTATTTTTGGAATTTTCCAATGGATTTCCATTACATTTGGGTTACAGTACAAACAATTTACCTTGACAGTAACTGTCCTACCTGTGCTGGTAAAGCCTATCTCTCATGCCAGGACTCTTTCTTCAGTAGTCCTTTATCATTCCCATGGCCAGCTGCTTTGCTGGCCCTGATCCTTCTCTTGGAAGATTTTTCTGACTAATCTTCATGCAGAGCCGGGCATCTTCTCATTACTCAGATATGCTAAAGTGGCCTCTTCTCAGAATTGCCTGCCCTGAGCACTCAATAAGAAGTGATCCTTCTCATAACCTCATTCTAGCACAATACTGTATTGCTTTTGTAGCATTTACCGCTCTTTGGAATCATTTTATTTATTTATTTACATATTTATTTCCTTCCTCTTAGTTCTTAATACAAGCTTGTAAGAATGAGACCTTTTCTGTTTCTTCCTCAATTAAATCTCCAAGGCCTGGAACAATGTTTGTTACAGCACCAAGAAGAGGGTTGATGAATGAATGAATGAATGAAGTCTTGTACAGACTGTGTAAAACTTAGCCTGGCTAAATAGCAGGTGCTCAATTAGTAACAAATTTCTTCTTCTTTCTTTCCTATCTTAAACCCTCCTCTTGCAAAGTCCCGAATCTGTGCCTGCTGACCCATGTACAAAATACCAGCTGCACCTCATGTTTTCCTTCTTGGTTGTAGATAGAGGTCACCTCCTTTAATCACCAACTTGTCAACCCAAACTTGAGTCAGCTTCCCATGACTCATTTTCATGATTGATTAGGAAAGAGTTTGGCATCTGTGTTATTCCAAAAGTGCCTTGCCTAAATGTAACCATTGTTTTGAGTCTCAGCAACTTGACCACACTTACAGCCAGGGATCTATACCTGAAAGACTGAAGCATGGTATGTTTCCATGCAGGCTGGTGAAGGGGAGCTCACTCAGCCACAGAGGGCACTCAGAAAAAGCCGGCTAGTTACCATCTCAGGGAGCCAGCATGAAACAAGGCAGCCTCAGCAGCCCTGCTGTCATCACTGCTGTGATGGACACTGCCTTGTAGAGCAGGTAAGATGCAATGAATCTGGTTCTTCTTTCATAGATGAAGTTGAATGAGTCCTTTGGGGGTTCGAGGACATTCATGCACACCAAGAATAATATAAAAATAATGGGACTGAGTGTGTATGTGTTGTGGGGTGGTGGAGTCACTGATGATAGTTAAGAATGGAGATGGGGTCAAAAGTGGGTTGTTGGAAAAAGGAGGATCAGTGAGAGATAGTACACCAGAGGCAGGTGTTTGTGACCTACATAGACTTTGGAGAAGGACAAACCCAGGATCAATGACTTATTAGCAATGTGATTTTGGACATGTTATGAAATGGAAGAGAATGCATGCAAAGCATCTGGTACTATTTCAGATATATAGTGAGCATTCACCACATGGAGCTATTGTTATTCAGACCAATTCTACCTTCTTTACATAGAGAACATCACAAATTGAGGCATTTGTGAAAGCAAATATATTTTTGTTTTCCTTTCTAGAATTATTGGATGATCTCATCTACTTACTACTAATAAGCCTGGTTGCATTAACAGAGACCAGATAGGTTTTGACAGGACTCAATAAAAGAATGTTAGTTTCCTACAGTGAGTGATTAGTTTCCTGTGCTGTTTACGGGCACCTGATCCATTCTTATCTAACACATCTAAGGGCACCAGCAGAATGGAATAGAGCTCAAATATAGATCAGAACTCCCAGTGTACTGATGCTTTGTCTTTGACATTTTCAGCTCTCCATATGTTAAAGCCCTTATTTAGTAGAAACAGGTTATTTCATTTTAACGAAAGACCCTGATGGCAATATGTGTGCTTCTTTGAACAAATCAAACTCTGTATGACATACACACACGAACTCTGTATGCAGAATCCGTTTATGTGCTTATTCATCAAAATCTATAACTATGCATGTATTTATATATATGTAGGCATATGCTTATAATCATATTATCCCTTAACTATCAGTGTTTGTGGGTATACATGTGTGTGTGTTCATATAATTATATTCTGGTATATCTGGAAAATATCTCTAAAATGCAGTACAGAGTGCTATCTTTTAGAGTCTTTAGATATACAAATAAGAGCACAAGACCAGGACTGAAATTTGAGTTCTACCTCTGTGATTCTTAGGTTTCTTATATTATGCTTAAACTTTTTAAATCTCGTATGCAAATCTAAATTACAAGATTCCTTTGAAGTTGAAATAAAATGGCCCATCAGAACAGTATGTCTGGCATGTAGTAGACACTCAATAAATGATATATTTTCTTTCCTCCTTTCTTTCCTTTCTTTAGGAAAAAGTCACTGCAACAGTAAATAGTAACATTGATATTGAAAATGTATATATAATGTGATAATTGCCCTCTGGAACAGATGTTCTGTCTTTAAAAATCTAATGGATATCTAGGTGCTAAGAGTTGAATGAAAGGTAGAATTGAAGTTACCAACTAACTATCATGTGGTCTATCATAGGGTTCATCCATGTGTTTGTCTGGGTCCTCTGAAAAGCAGATGCCAAGATTGAATGAAATACACAAGAAATGAATTAGAGGAAATGCTTGTGAAAGAAAATGAGAAGGACACTGGAAGAGCCTGAGAGAACTGACAAACCATGATAGAAGTCTGATTCTTATTGAAGGAAGGGAGGGAGGGAGGAATGAAGGAAAGAAAGAAGGAAGGAAGAAGGGAGAAAGGAAAACAGGTTGAGGAGAAGGAAGGAAAGAAAAGTCAGGTAGAAGTAACCTAAACCAATTTGTATTTCTAATGACAATTAAGCAAGGCAATTGGAGTGCTCTTGAGCCAAAACAACCATCAAGAGTCCAATGTTTCCTAGGAATGGGAGAATGGGAAGAACAGCTTTGATGCAAATGCAGTGATGGATTTCAAAGCTCAGAAGCTGGTGCCCTGCAACTGCGGATCTGAGAATGGCATTTTCATCTGGGCACAGATAAATGTGAAAGGTATTTATCATGATAAAGAAACTTTGAGATACATAGCCAAACTGCTCAGCTCCTAAGTACCTCCTCTAATTGATGATACAGTATCACCAAGTATGTGTGGTTTCCATATTCAGTGTTACTATATATTAATTTAAGGAGTTATTATGGTCCCTGAAGTGGAATTAGAAATATAAAGTACTTCAGCCATGAAGTGTGGCAGGGTTTAAGCAGATGTAGTTCAGTGTTGTGGACAAAAGCAGAGATTTTTGGAGAATGGATCTGAATTTTAGCTCTACAATTTAACTAGGTGACCCTGGGAAGGTGACAAGCTGCCTGAGTTTCTATTTGTTTAGAAACTGGGCATTATGACACCTATCTCAATAGGGATTTTTAAGAATTAAATTAGGACTAAATGCCAAGAAACTAGCATTGTGGACAGTTTGGTATATACCAGACACTGTTCTAAGCACTTTATATTTATTAACTTATTGAAGTCTTCCTACCAAACATACGAAATAGGATGCATTGCCATTCTTTTTCTTAACACTAATATTAAATGTTTTAACACATTTAACAAGTGAGGAAATTGAGACTCAAGAGAAGTCAGTCCTAGTTCTTGCAAGTGGCTAAGTCAGGGTAAGAAGAAAGCAGTTTGCCCTGAGCCCTCCCCCAACCACTGCTCACACTACCCAGCCTTACAAATTCACCTGGCTCTGTGAAATCCCTCATTTCTACCTCACATCATGATCGTGATCCAGCAGGGGATAAAGGCAATGTGATGGCGAGCTCCAGAGGAGGAGCTAGCTTGAACAGCGCAATGTATGTTTTCCCCCAGAATCTGTTCAGAAACTTGAACTAGATCAGTATAATGTCCTGTATCTTGTGTAACTCCGGAAATCAAGTGCTAGGTAGCAAGGATTGCACATCATTATCATATGACCATGGATGACTCTATTATGAGATCCATTATTGAAATTATGTCAAAAATATAGATTGCTATCTAATCTTATTAAAATGTTTTTAGGATTAATATTGAATCTAGCTTTTTAGATAGCTCAGTGACATACAGTATTTACTTGGGCAGCAGAGGCCCCTTGAAAATCCCTCAAAACGTACCATAGGGGGACCTTTAAGATGGCGGAGGAGTAAGACGTGGAGATTACCTTCTTCCCCACAAATACATCAAAAATACATCTACATGTGGAACAACTCTAACAGAACACCCACTGAACGCTGACAGACTACCCAAAAGACAAGAAAATAGCCAGGTACATGGGTAGGGCAAAAGAAAAAACAGAGACAAAAGAATAGGGATGGGACCTGCACCTCTGGGAGGGAGTTGTGAAGGAGGAAAAGTTTCCACACACTAGGAAGCCCCTTCACTGGCAGAGATGATGGGGGGGTGGTGGGGAAGCTTTAGAGCCATGGAGGAGAGCGCAGCAACAGGGGTGCAGAGGGCGAAGCGGAGAGATTCCCGCACAGAGGATTGGTGCCGACCGGCACTCACCAGCCCAAGAGGCTTGTCTGCTCACCCGCCAGGGAAGGTGGGGGCTGGGAGCTGAGGCTCGGTTCGGAGGTCACAACCCAGGGAGAGGACTGGTGTTGGCTGCATGGACACAGCCTGAAGGGGGTAGTGGGCCACAGGTGGCAGGGAGGGTGTCTGAGAAAAAGTCTGGACCTGCCAAAGAGGCAAGAGACTATTGTTTCAGGGTGCACGAGGAGAGGGGATTCCTTCCCTGTCTGCCCACAGAAGGCAGAGCACCACCTAAACAAGCTTCAGAGATGGGCACGAGCCACGGCTATCAGCTCAGAGACAGGCGTGAAATGCTAACGCTGGTGCTGCAGCCACCAAGAATACTGTGTGCAAGCACAGGTCACTAACCACACTTCCCCCCAGGAGCCAGTGTAGCACACCACTGCCAGGGTCCCACAGTCCAGGGACAAACACCCCGGGAGAACACATGGTGCACCTCAGGCTGTTGCAATGTCACGCTGGCCTCTGCCCCCACAGGCTCACCCTGCATTCCAGTTATAACTACCGTACCCCTCCCCCTCCCTGGCCCAATTGAGGAAGAGTCCCCTAATCAGCTGTTGGTTTAACGCTATCCTGTCTGGGCAGGAACAGATGCCTAAGGGTGACCTACACACAGAGGGCCAAAACCAAAGCTGAACCCCAGGAGATGAACAAACAAAGAAGAGAAAGGGAAATCTCTCTAAGCAGCCTCAGGAGCAGCGGATTAAATCCCCACAAACAACTTGATGAACCTGCATCTGTGGAATACCTGAACAGACAACAAATCATCCCAAAATTGAGGTGGTAGACTTTGGGAGCAACTGTAGTCTTGGGGCTTGCTGTCTGTGACTGATTTGTTTCTGTTTTTTATGTTTATCTTAGTTTAGTGTTTAGTGCTTATTACCATTTGTGGATTTGTTTATTGGTTTTGTTGTTCTCTTATTTTCTTCCTCTTATTATTTTTTTAATTTAATATTTAAAAACAAATTTTTAATTTATTATTCTTTCTTTCTTTCTTTCTTTCTTTCTTTCTTTCTTTCTTTCTTTCTTTCTTTCTTTCTTTCTTTCCTCCCTTTTCTTCTGAGCCATGTGGCTCACAGGGTCTTGGTGCTCTGGACTGGTGTCAGGTCTGAGCCTCTGAGGTGGGAGGGCCAAGTTCAGGACATTGGACCACCAGAGACCTTCTGTCCCAGGTAATATCAATTGGCGAGAGCTTTCCCAGAGATCTCCAACTCAATGTGAAGACCTAGCTCCACCCAACGGCCAGCAAACGCCAGTGCTGAATGTCCCATGGCAAACAACTAGCAAGACAGGAACAAAACATCACCCATAACAGAGAGGCTACTTAAAATCATACTAAGTTCACAGACACCCAAAAACACACCACTGCATGTGGCCCTGCCCACCAGAAAGACAAGATCCAGCCCCACACACAAGAACACAGGCATCAGTCCCCTCCACCAGGAAGCCTGCACAAGCCACTAAACCAACCTCACCACTCGGGGCAGACACAAAAAACACTGAGATCTATGAACCTAGAGCCTGTGAAAAGGAGACCCCAAACACAGTAAGTTAAACAAAATGAGAAGACATAGAAATATTAAACAGATAAAGAGGCAAGGTAAAAACCCATGACACCAAACAAATGAAGAGGAAATACGCTGTCTACCTGAAAAACAATTCAGAGTAAAGACAGAAAAGATGATCCAAAATCCTGGCAACCTAATGGAGAAAATACAAGAAAGGTTTAACAAGGATCTAGAACTAAAGAGCACACAAACAACGATGAACAACACAATAAATGAAATTAAAAATCCTCTAGAAGGAATCAGCAGAAAACTGAGGCAGAAGAATGGATAAGTGACCTGGAAGATAAAATAGTGGAAATAACTACAGCAGAACAGAGTAAAGAAAAAAGAATGAAAAGAATTGAGGACAGTCTCAGAGATGTCAGGGACAACATTAAATGCACCAACATTCGAATTATAGGGGTCACAGAGGAAGAAGAGAAAAAGAATGGGTCTGAGAAAATATTTGAAGAGATTATAGTTGAAGACTTCCCTAATATGGGAAAGGAAATAGTCAATTAAGTCCAAGAAGTGCAGAGGTCCCATACAGGATAAATCCAAGGAGACACAACAAGACACAAACTACCAAAAGTTAAATACAAAAAAAAAAAAAAAAATTCAAGGCATCAAGGGAAAAGTAACAAATAACATACAAGGGGATCCCCATAAGGTTAATAGCTGATCTTTCAGCAGAAACTCTGCAAGCCAGAGGGGAGTGGCAGGATATATTTAAAGTGATGGAAGGGAAAAACCAACAACCAAGATTACTCTCCCCAGAAAGGATATCATTCAGACTCGACAGAGAAACTAAAACCTTTACAGACATGCAAAATTAAGAGAATTCAGCACCACCAAATCAGCTCTACAACAAATGCTAAAGGAACTTCTCTAGGCAGGAAGCACAAGAGAAGGAAAACACCTACAAAAACAAACCCAAAACAATTAAGAAAATGGTAATAGGAACATGCATATCAATAATTACCTTAAATGTAAGTGGATTAAATGCTCCAACCAAAAGACATAGACTGGCTGAATGGATACAAAAACAAGACCTGTATATATGCAGTGTACAAGACCCAATTCAGACCGAGGGACACATACAGACAGCAAGTGACAGGAAGGAAAAAGATATTCCATGCAAACAGAAATCAAAAGAAAGCTAGAGTAGCAATTCTCATATCAGACAAAATAGACTTTTAAATAAAGACTATTACAAGAGACAATGAAGGACATTACACAATGATCAAGGGATCAATCCAAGAAGAAGATATAACAATTGTAAATATTTATGCACCCAACATAGGAGTACCTCAATACATAAGGCAAATACTAACAGCCATAAAAGGGGAAATCGACAATAACACAATCATAGTAGGGGACTTTAACACTCCTCTTTCACCAATGGACAGATCATCCAAAATGAAACTAAATAAGGAAACACAAGCTTTAAATGACACATTAAACAAGATGCACTTAATTGATATTTATAGGACATTCCATCCAAAAACAACAAAATACACTTTCTTCTTAAGTGCTCATGAAACATTCTCCAGGATAGATCATATCTGGGTTACAAATCAAGCCTTGGTAAATTTAAGAAAATTGAAATTGTATCAAGTATCTTTTCTGACCACAATGCTATGAGACTAGATATCAATTACAGGAAAAAGAACTGTAAAAAATACAAACACATGGAGGCTAAACAATACACTATTAATAACAAATTGACAACTGAAGATATCAAAGAGGAAATTAGAAGATACCTAGAAACAACTGACAATGAAAACACAACGACCCAAAACCTATGGGGTGCAGCAAAAGCAGTTCTAAGAGGGAAGATTATAGCAATACAACCCTACCTCAAGAAACAAGAAACATCTCAAATAAACAACCTAACCTTACACCTAAAGCAGTTAGAGAAAGAAGAACAAAAAAACCCCAAAGTTAGCAGAAGGAAAGAAATTATAAATATCAGATCAGAAATAAATGAAAAAGAAATGAAGGAAACAATAGCTAAGATCAATAAAACTAAAACTTGTTTTTGAGAAGATAAACAAAATTGATAAACCACTAGTCAGACTCATCAATAAAAATAGGGAGAAGACTCAAATCAATAGAATTAGAAATGAAAAAGGAGAAGTAACAGCTGACACAGCAGAAATACAAAGGATCATGAGAGATTGCTACGAGCAACTATATGCCAATAAAGTGGACAACGTGGAAGTAATGGACAAATTCTTAGAAAAGCACAACCTTCTGAGACTGAACCAGGAAAAAATAGAAAATATAAATAGACCAGTCACAATCATTGAAATTGAAAATGTCATTATAATTTTTCCAACAAACAAAAACTCAGGACCAGATGTCTTCACAGGTGAATTCTAAAAACATTTAGAGAATAGCTAACACCTATCCTTCTCAAACTCTTCCAAAATATAGCAGATGAACACTCCAAAATTCATTCTATAAGGCACCATCACCCTTATATGAAAACCAGACAAAGATGTCACAGAAAACAAAACTACAGGCCAATAACACTGACGAACATAAATGCAAAAATCCTCAATAAAATACTAGCATACTAGCAAACAGAATCCAACAGCACATTAAAAGGATCATGCACTATGAACAAGTGGGATTTATCACAGGGATGCAAGGACTCTTCAATATACACATATCAGTCAATGTGATATACCATCTTAACAAATTGAAGGATAAAAACCATATGTTGAACTCAATAGATGTAGACAAAGCTGTTGACAAAATTCAACACATATTTATGATAAAAACTCTCCAGAAAGAGGACATAGAGGGAACCTACCTCAACGTAGTAAAGGTCATATGTGACAAACCCACAGCCAACATCATTAACAATGATGAAAAACTGAAACCATTTCCTCTAAGATCAGGAAGAAGACAAGGTTGCCCACTCTCACCACTATTATTCAACATAGTTTTGGAAGTTTTAGCCACAAAAATCAGAGAAGAAGAAAGACATAAAAGGAATCCAAATCAGAAAAGAAGTAAAACTGTCACTGCAGATGACATGATATTATATATAGATAATCCTAAAGATGCCACAAGAAAACTACTAGAGGTAATCAATGAATTTGGTAGAGTAGCAGGACACAAAATTAATGCACAGAAATCTCTGGCATTCCTATACACTAATGATGAAAAATCTGAAAGAGACATTAAGGAAACACTCCCATTTACCATTGCAACAAAAAGAATAAAATACCTAGGAATAAACCTACCTAAGGAGACAAAAGACCTATATACAGAAAACTATATGACACTGATTAAAGAAATTAAAGATGATACTAACAGATGGAGAGATATACCATGTTCTTGGATTGGAAGAATCAACATTGTGAAAATGACTATACTACCCAAAGCAATCTACAGATTCAATGCAATCCCTATCAAACTACCAATGGCATTTTTCACAGAACTAGAGCAAAAAATTTCAGAATTTGTATGGAAACACAAAAGACCCCGAATGCCCAAAGCAATCTTGAGAAAGAAAAATGGAAGTGGAAGAATCAGGCTCCTGGACTTCAGACTATACTACAAAGCTACACTAATCAAGACAGTATGGTACTGGCACAGAAACAGAAATATAATCAATGGAACAGGATAGAACGCCCAGAGATAAACCCACACACATATGGTCACCTTATCTTTTATAATGTAGGCAAGAATATACAATAGAGAAAAGACAGCCTCTTCAATATGTGGTGCTGGGAAAACTGGACAGCTACATGTAAAAGAATGAAATTAGAACCCTCCCTAACACCATACACAAAAATAAACTCAAAATAGATAAAAGACCTAAATGTAAGGGCAGACACTATAAAACTCTTAGAGGAAAACATAGGCAGAACACTCTATGACATAAAATCACTGCAATATCTTTTTTGACCCTCCTCCTAATGAAATGGAAATAAAAACAAAAATAAACAAATGGGACCTAATAAAGCTTAAAATCTCTTGCACAGCAAAAGAAACCATAAACATGAGGAAAAGATAACCCTCAGAATGGGAGAAAATATTTGCAAATGAAGCAACTGACAAAGAATAAATCTCCAAATATACAAACATCTCATGCAGCTCAATATGAGAAAAATAGACAACCCAATCCAAAAATGAGCAGAAGACCTAAACAGACATTTCTCCAAAGAAGATGTACAGATTCCCAACAAACACATGAAAGGATGTTCAACATCACTAATCATGAGAAAAATGAAAATCAAAACTACGATGAGGTATCACCTCACACCAGTCAGAATGGCCATCATCAAAAATATCTACAAACAATAAATGCTGGAGAGGGTGTGGAGAAAAGGGAACCCTCTTGCACTTTTGGTGGGAATGTAAATTGATACAGCCACTATAGAGAACATTATGGAGGTTCCTTAAAAACTAAAAATAGAACTACCATATGACCCAGCAATTCCACTAATGGGCATATACCCTGAGAAAACCATAATTCAAAAAGAAGCATGGGGGCTTCCCTGGTGGCACAGTGGTTGAGAGTCCACCTGCCGATGCAGGGGATGTGGGTTCATGCTGCAGTCCCGGAAGATCCCACATGCCACAGAGCGGCTAGGCCCATGAGCCATGGCTGCTGAGCCTGTGTGTCTGGAGCCTGTGCTCCGCAATGGGAGAGGCCACAACAGTGAGAGGCCTGCGTACCGCAAAAAAAAAAAAAAGAAGAAGAAGCATGTACCACAATGTTCATTGCAACTCTATTTACAATAGCCAGGGCATGGAAGCAACCTAATTGTCCATCGACAGGTGAAAGGAAAAAGAAGATGTAGCACATATATACATATATATTCTTTTTATTACTCAGCCATAAAAAGAAATGAAATTCAGTTATTTGTGTTGTGGTGGATGGACCTAGAGTCTGTCATACTGAGTGAAGTAAGTCAGGAAAAGAAAAACAAATACCATATGTTAACACATATATATGGAATCTTAGCAAAAAAAAAAAAAAAAAAGGTTCCGAAGAATCTAAGGACAGCACAGGAATAAAGATGCTTATGTAGAGAATGGACTTGAGGACCCTGGGAGGGGGAATGGTAAGCTGGGTCAAAGTGAGAGAGTGGCATTGACATATATACACTACCAAATGTAAAATAGATAGCTAGTGGGAAGCAGCTGCATAGCATAGGGAGATCAGCTCGGTGCTTTGTGACCATCTAGAGTGGTGGGATAGGGAGGGTGGGAGGGAGATACAAGTGGTAGGGCATATGGGGATATATAAATACATATAGCTTATTCACTTTGTTACACAGCAGAAACTAACAAAACATTGTAAAGCAATTATCCTCCAATAAAGATGTTTAAAAAAAAAAAGGGTACCATGCAGGCAGTTCCTACTTGATGATGTATTCAAAAACTCCCCTCTTAAGGGCTTCCCTGGTGGCGCAGTGGTTGGGAGTCCACCTGCCGATGCAGGGGACACGGGTTCGTGCCCCGGTCCGGGAAGATCCCACATGCTGCAGAGCGGCTGGGCCCGTGAGCCATGGCCGCTGAGCCTGTGCATCCGGAGCCTGTGCTCTGCAACGGGAGAAGCCACAACAGTGAGAAGCCCGCGTACAGCAAAAAAAAAAAAAAAAAAAAAAACTCCCCTCTTAAACAAGTGGACATTTGTGGCCCTAAAATGTAAACTGAGGTCCCAAGAGCTGACATGCTGGATGAAGAAATGGTTAAGTAGGCTTTCAGCTCCCAGCTGTGGAAATCAGGGTTTTTTTCTTGTGTCTCTGGGGTTTATATCACCCGTGGTCTCTCTTGAGGGTGAGAAGGAAGAGATTAAGAGAGTTAATGTAGATACTATGAACTGGTCCTGAGATGAAACAGATTGTCAGTGACTATAAGTAGTCCCAGGAGAGGGTAATGAGTGTCAGGGAGTGGCCGAGGGGTGAACACTACAGTTATCCACTCCAACCACAAATTCCTCTGGGATGGACACTCTTAGAAACACAGTGTAACAACTGATCCTTTTCCTGCTGTCTCTTTGCATCAGTGAAGTGTGATAGGTCACAGAGAAAGCAGGGTCCCCGCTCAGGTCCCCATTCCCAGGTGGTTTATTTGGAGAGTTATTTTTCTCATGAAGTTCCCTGGATCCCAGGAGGCTGTCAGTCTATTAAAGCAAAGGAAAGAGAATTAGTAACACTCTCTTATTTCCAAGGTATAATAACCTGCCCTATAAATCCACCCAAGACCTGCTGTTAATCTTTACTCTGTGTGGGAAGCAACTGCTATTATTGGTGCTGCATTGAGAATAGGACACTTTACTACTTTTTAAGCCATAAAATACCTCTCTAGCCAGAAGTGGCTAATTCTCCAAGACCATTTGGGGTGGATGCCCTGTGCTCTGTGACTGGTTTGGAAAGCAGAATAGTCATCCAAAGGAGGTAAGTACAGTTCTAAATATTGGAGCAGGCACCATCATAAAGAAAAGTATGCCTTGGGAGAATACAGAAGTAAGTTTATGCCTATAAAGCGATCTTTCCCAAATGAGAGCCATAGAGCTGGCATTTTGCAGGGCTATTGTAAAAGCAACAATAACAAAAATTGTTCTGAAGTCAGTTTAAGAACCGATATTGAACAGGTTTAAACAAATTACTGTAAAATTTCTGAGCCTAATTGTGAATCTCTAGGAGATGTATAATAGGTAATATCTCCCAAATGTATTTAGTCATGAACAAGCTCCCTCCTTTCTTTTGAGGAGAGCACTAAACAACATATCTTGGCCTGTGTGTTATTTAGAAAAAAGCGTGAGGCATGTTTTTCTGTACTGACATGAATTAGTGATAGTTTTCTAATTTTTGTGGTTATTGAATCTTAACAAAGCAAGCTATCTGTTAATTACTTCTCTTCAAATCTGATTTTACATCATCTAAATAAGACCACTCCCTCCTCTGATGCATGAGTAAACAGTTTCCAGTTTTCAGTAAAGGGATGATTTTTCCCAAAGGCAAAGGTTATTTAATTATCCAGTAACAACCTTCTGGGGTGAGGCAAAAAGCCACCAGTTTATCAGTGTGAGTATCGTATGCTTGCCTGTTATTGGGATTTATTTTTGCATATTTCCCAGGCATTTGGAGACACATCCCCAATCATCTTTCAATAAGTGACTCTTATGGATATAAAAGAAAATGTCTTTAATCATGAGAAAGGAAGAGGAAGGCAGAAAAAGGAAAACAGCCTGACCATCTGGATACACTGGTCTCCATGATTATTCATAAGACAACTCGAATAAGCAGATGCCACGGAGAGTAATTAAACCTTTCTTCTGTTCTCCCTGGAATGTAAAATCAGTGTTGCTTTTGATGATAAAGTATCTGTGTCCCATATTCAAGAGTAATCACAGAAAGATAAATCATTACCTTGTTAATCATCAGAGAACAGGAACATTTTTGGCTGCTGCACTTTCTCAAGGTGATCGCATTTCCTTTAGGCACAGAAACACCCCGCCTTATGAAACACTTTTTACACCTCAAACAGTTCATCCACTTGCTTGCTTGCAGGTTTCTAGCAATTGGCTGGTGTGTTTTTTTGGTCTAAAGAATTTTATTTTTGTCCCTTTAGATAATTCTGCCACCTAAGAGGTGAAGTTATATCTGCCCCCAAGGGATGTTCAGTCTGTGATCTTGAAAGATTTTTGAATTTGCAGAATATGTCATTGCTGGAGAGAATGGCATTCTTTGCCTGAACTGATTATCTAGAAAAGTTGATAGCCTTCTTCCACCTTCTACCAAGTCTGCACTTCTTTATCTCTTTCTCATTTCCCAAGAAAGGCAGATCACAAGAGAAGGATTTGCTGCCTGGGACACACTGAGGGGCCAGGCAGCAAATAACTGTCCACACAACTCTCCCATTTGACCCAGGTACAAACCAGCCAGCACAGGCAGTGTCCCTTCATCTGAGTGGCTCTGGGTAGCATTTTGGACAAAAGGAAAAGAGACTCAGAGGAACCACTGAACTAAGATTCTTTCCTAGTTTCTTACAATTTTTATGGCTCCGTATACTTTGGTCAGTCATAGAGTTTAAGTAGGATTCATTCAACAACTATTTCTTCATAACCTACTAGGTCTTGCAGATACAGAAGGGAGAAAAACAAGACAACACATACTCCCATCCCCGACTCTATAAAAAGTACAGTTTGATGCTTCAGAGATAATATTAGCTAATGCTTATTGAGTGTGAATGAATCAGGTACCATTTTGATTGCACTGAACCTGTTCATAAATCTCACATCCACCCAGTGAGCTGGCACATTCCATTGTTATCCCTATTTTTTTTTTTTTGCGGTACGTGGGCCTCTCACTGTTGTGGCCTCTCCCGTTGCGGAGCACAGGCTCCGGACATGCAGGCTCAGCAGCCATGGCTCACGGGCCCAGTCGCTCCGCGGCATGTGGGATCCTCCCGGACCGGGGCACAAACCCGTGTCCCCTGCATTGCCAGGCGGACTCTCAAGCACTGCGCCACCAGGGAAGCCCCATCCCTATTTTACAGATGAGAAAATAAGGAAATATACAGATAAATTGCCCATGATAATATGACTAGTAAGTAGGGAAACCTGGATTTAAACGCAATAAATTTGACTCCAGAGCCTAGCACTCAATTAATATGCTCGTTCCTGGTGCTAACTGAACACACAGTCCAAATTGTTCTGGAGATGGAGTCCTAGGGATGGACTTGATGTTCCTCCACTATAGCTTTATTTCCTGAATATGTTGTCCCCTATATCTGTTGTGAATGTGCCTTTGAAATTATCTTGAAAGAACATACATTCTCCATGGGGCATCCTTAAAAAAGCTTAAAAATAACTTCTGGGAAGGTGCTATCTATAACAGTAATTGAAATCACAGTGAGTGAGACTAAATATACCTGATTTTTCTTCCTATGTCACCATCTTAGTTCATGTATTAGTTTGCTAGGGCTGTGTGAGATAATAGCAAATACATAGTGGTGTCTGTCCTGGGTTCCTGGCACAGAGCTTCTGCAACCCTTGTAATTTCCTAAGTGATAAGAGCATTGGGAGCATCTTTTGTTCTAATATTTGTCTTTGACCCAATTCCGGACACGGGGCTCCTGAAACCTTGTAAATTCCTGAGTGATAAGAACACTAAGAGTGAGAGGGCAGACAGCAGAAGCAAGAAGAACTACAATCCTGCAGCCTGTGGAACAAAAACCACATTTAAAGAAAGATAGACAAGATGAAAAGGCAGAGGACTATGTACCTGGTGAAGGAACAAGATAAAACCCCAGAAAAACAACTAAAGTGGAGATAGGCAACCTTCCAGAAAAAGAATTCATAATAATGATAGTGAAGATGATCCAGGACCTCGGAAAAACAATGGAGGCAAAGAGCGAGAAGATGCAAGAAATGTTTAAAAAAGACCTAGAAGAATTAAAGAACAAACAAACAGAGATGAACAATATAATAAATGAAATGAAAACTACACTAGAAGGAATCAATAGCAGAATAACTGAGGCAGAAGAACGGATAAGTGACCTGGAAGACAGAATGGTGGAATTCACTGCTGCGGAATAGAATAAAGAAAAAAGAATGAAAAGAAGTGAAGAGAGCCTAAGAGACCTCTGGGACAACATTAAATGCAACAACATTCGCACTTTAGGGGTCCCAGAAGGAGAAGAGAGAGAGAAAGGACCTGAGAAACTATTTGAAGAGATTATAGTCAAAAACTTCCCTAACATGGGAAAGGAAATAGCCACCCAAGTCCAGGAAGTGCAGAGAGTCCCATACAGGATAAACCCAAAGAGAAACATTCCGAGACACATAGTAATCAAATTGGCAAAAATTAAAGACAAAGAAAAATTATTCAAAGCAGCAAGGGAAAAACGACCAATAACATACAAGGGAACTCCCATAAGGTTAACAGCTGATTTCTCAGCAGAAACTCTACAAGCCAGAAGGGAGTGGCATGATATACTTAAAGTGATGAAAGGGAAGAACCTACAACCAACATTACTCTACCCGGCAAGGATCTCATTCAGATTCGATGGAGAAATCAAAAGCTTTACAGACAAGCAAAAGCTAAGAGAATTCAGCACCACCAAACCAGCTCTACAACAAATGCTAAAGGAACTTCTCTAAGTGGGAAACACAAGAGGAGAAAAGGACCTACAGAAACATACCCAAAACAATTAAGAAAATGGTCATAGGAACATACATATTGATAATTACCTTAAACATGAATGGATTAAATGCTCCAACCAAAAGACACAGGCTTGCTGAATGGATACAAAAACAAGACCCATATATATGCTGTCTACAAGAGACCGACTTCAGACCTAGGGACACATACAGACTGAAAGTGAAGGGCTGGAAAAAGATATTCCATGCGAATGGAAATCAAAAGAAAGCTGGAGTAGCAATACTCATGTCAGATAAAATAGACTTTAAAATAAATAAGTTAAAAGAGACAAAGAAGGACACTACATAATGATCAAGGGATCAACCCAAGATGAAGATATAACAATTATAAATGTATATGTACCCAACATAGGAGCACCTCAATACATAAGGCAACTGCTAACAGCTATAAAAGAGGAAATTGACAGTAACACAATAATAGTGGGGGACTTTAACACCTCACTTATACGAATGACAGATCATCCAAAATGAAAATAAATAAGGAAACAGAAGCTTTAAATGACACAATAGACCAGATAGATTTAATTGATATTTATAGGACATTCCATCTGAAAACAGCAGATTACACTTTCTTCTCAAGTGTGCATGGGACATTCTCCAGGATAGCTCACATCTTGGGTCACAAATCAAGCCTCAGTAAACTTAAGAAAATTGAAATCATATCAAGCATCTTTTCTGACCACAACGCTATGAGATTAGAAATGAATTACAGGGAAAAAAACATAAGAAACACAAACACATGGAGGCTAAAAAATACGTTACTAAATAACCAAGAGATCACTGAAGAAATTAAAGAAGAAATAAAAAAATACCTAAAGACAAATGACAATGAAAACATGACGATCCAAAACCTATTGGATGCTGCAAAAGCCGTTCTAAGAGGGGAGTTTATAGCTATACAAGCCTACCTCAAGAAACAAGAAAAATCTCAAATAAACAATCTAACCTTACACCTAACGGAACTAGAGAAAGAAGAACAAACAAAAACCAAAGTTAGCAGAAGGAAAGAAATCATAAAAAAAGAAAAAGAAAGAAAAATAAGAGCATCTTTTGTTCTGAGGAGGTGATTTTGGGTGGGCTCCTAGATGGCTTCTGGATAGGGGCTGGTCACCAGAAGACCAAACCATGGTGAGAAGTTTGGGATTTTTCAGCCCCACCCCCAACCTCCAGAGAAGGGAGAAGGGCTGGAAATGGAGTTAACAATTGATCATGGCTATGTGAGAATCCCAATAGAAGGAGTTACAGAAAGATTCCAGGTTGGTGAACATATCCACTTACTGAGATGTGACACCTCCAAACTTTATAAGAACAGAGGCTCCTGCTCTTGGGACCCTTCCAGACCTTGCCTTGTGTATATCTTCATCTGACTGTAAGTTAGTGTTTCTTTGATTTCTGTGAGCCACTGTAGCAAATAATCAAATCCAAAGGGGAAAGAGTTCATGAAAACCTGCAGTTTGTAGCCACATTGGACAAAAGCTGTGGGTACCCTGGGGACCTACTATTTGTGATTGGCATCTGAAGTGGTGTGGAAGCAGTCTCATGGGACTGAGCCCTTAATCTGTGGATTCTGACACGTTCTCCAGTGTTCAAATTGAGTTAAATTGTAGTAGGACTCCCAGATGGTGTAGTGGAGAATTGGGGAACCACAAACACACACACATTTAGTGTCCAGAAGTGTCAGAAATGGATTTTCTATGTTATCAGTAAAGGAGACACACAACAGGAGGGAAGGACTGGGTGGGTTTTCCTAATTCAGGCTTCCATAACAAGATACCCAAGACTGGGTGGCTTAAACAACAAAAATTTATTTTCCCATTGTTCTGGAGGCTGGATGTCCCAGATGAAGCTGTCTGCAGTGGTGGTTTCTTCTAAGGCCTCTCTCCTTGGCTTACAGAGAGCTGCCTTCCTCTGGGTCCTCACATAGTCTTTCCTCTGTGTGTACCTCCCTGGTATCTCTTAGTGCATCCAACTTTGCTCTTCTTATAGGGACACCAGTCAGATTGCATTAGGGCCCACCCAGACAGCCTCATTTTAACTTAATCCCTTCTTTAAAGGCCCTCTCTCCAATACAGTCTGGGATTAGGATTTCAGCATATGAATTTTGAGGACGCACAATTCAGCCCCTCGCAAATTGTGTGCAAGTTACTTAATGACTAACTCCCAGTTTCCTAATCTATAAGCATAGAACTTACTTTCTGAGGATTTAATTAAATAATGTATGTTGTTAGGATTAGAGACGATAATTACATGTTTCTTCCTAAAATGTTAAGCTAACAAACTTTGCGTGCTTTTTACCCCCTTTTTTTGAATGAGTGCCTCATGCGTATCCATCAAGTTTTCACTCAAATAAACCCTATTAATTCCTTCATAGTACTTTCAAAACCAGAAATTGTTATTTTTCTTTACTTGTATATTATCTCTTTATCCTACTAGAATGTAAGCTCTATTATGAGGAGGAAATTTACCTGTCCAACTTGCTGATCTACCAAACTTCTTACAGTGGAGGCTGACATATGTACAAAGTGCTCAGAAAATATTTGTGAGATGAATGCATGCAAAGCCCTTTAAAACCTACTTACAGTGCAGTTGTTTTCTTTGTGGTCTTTATCAGACCTGTTTGAGAACTTCTGCCCATTCTGCTACTCCTGGTGACTGAATTTCCTGTTTCTGAGCAGCACTTGGGCCCCCTCATATGTAGACTGCTACTTTGATGGAGAAGATTCTCCCCTAAGAGGACCTCCTCACCACTATCTCAGGTGGAAGTACGTGCTGCCCTGGTGCCCAGCATCACTCCAAGAGCCCAGCCCTACTTGCTCCCAGTTCCCTTTTGGCTTTCATCTGATTATTTTATATTGTTCAAAGTTAAGTATATTTGGAAATAGTACTCCATTAAGTCATTACTTCCCTTAGCATGAAATAATTTATCAGGCTCTTTCCAACATGATCATTTACTTGAGGGCAAATTTTAATAGAGAGAGAAGATAGAGTATGCATGAATGTGGATACTGGATCCAATGGAATGCAGGGAGCATAGGCAGGAAGTAAGAAGCTCCAGTTGCTTTCTGAAAACTGGAAACCACCCCTTAGCTTTCTCATGGTTAATTCTAAGGAAACATTTTAACACTCGAAATACATCTTCATCTTTCTTCCTAAGCATATTTGTTTCCCTGTGTCCCCATTTCAGTAAGGGCATCACTCCCTACTCAATCACTCAAACAGAAACCAGGGATCCTTCTGAGATGTGTCCTTTCCTCACCTTCTATAATAATTTGTCACCAGGTTATGTCATTTCTGCTCTTCTGACTCCACAGATACTGATTTGAATAAGGATCTTTCATCTGGATCACTTCATGAGTCTCTTGACAGATACCACCACAAGATCTTTCTTGTCCTATTCCTTCACAATCTTCAATAATTCCAAACTCTTATGGCATTTAAGACCCTATGGAGACCTCTGTCTCCCATCTTTTCCACTTTTCCAGCCTTCACATCTTCTAACCATGACTAATATTTTCTTTAACCTTTAATTTTAGAATAATTTCAGACTTACGGAAAAGTTGCAAAGAGAGCATAAGGATTTCCTGTGTAGTCCTCACCCAGTTTCTCCTATTTTAAGGTCTTGCATTGATCTAGTACAATTGTCACAAGTAAGGAACCAGTGGTAGTACATTACTATGAACTAAACTCATTTATTTGGAGTTTACTAGTTTTTAATTAAGGCCCCCTTTTCTGTCTCAGGATCCCATCTAGGACACCACATTACATGTAGTTGTCATGTCTCCTTAGTCAAATCTGGGTGGTAACAGTTTCTGACTTTCCTTGTTTTTAATGACTTTGACAGTTTTGAGGCATAGTTGTCAGGTATTTTGTATAACATTCCTCAATTTGAATTTGTCTGTCATTTTTATCATGGTTAAATTCAGGTTATAGATTTTTGGACCACAGAAGTAAGGTGCCGTTCCCAACACCTGTGTCCCCTGCACACACGCATGCCCAGGTCTGTCAAACCTGTGCACTGTTCCTGCCCAGCCTGGCTGCCCAGGAGGTCAGACCAGGACACACTGCCCCTGGGATGGCTGGCCTCTTGCAGGGCAGTGAGAAACATGGTGAACAGAGAGTTGGAAAAGACTGGGCCTGTCTCATGCATATTTGGGGGCAGCAGCTCTGGGGTGTGTAGTGGGAGGGACTTCTGTACTCTCTGCTGCTGACACTTCCTTTCTGGCCTCA
This sequence comes from Globicephala melas, assembly GCF_963455315.2. Lineage (NCBI taxonomy): Eukaryota > Metazoa > Chordata > Mammalia > Artiodactyla > Delphinidae > Globicephala > Globicephala melas. The sequence continues at coordinate 100,852,928 of NC_083320.1, read as the reverse complement.
TCATCCTTCCCACCCACCCCAGTCACAGGTGACAGCTGCTGCTGGGGGTTGTGGGATTAATAAACACCTTGCCCTTTTTCCCACCTGAAAAAAAAAAAAGGGCACATACCATAAATATGGCTTAGAAGTGATAATGCAAAACTTGATTATCTGACCAAGATAGTGTTTACCAGCCTTCCCCACTATAATGCAACCTCTCCTGCTAACCTTTTTCATGCTCTACTCTGAAAGTGCAGCCCACACTCAATGGGGATGGGAAAGAGGCTGCTAAACTACATTACTTGGAAGGAGTAGTTGCTACAAAAATTATTTGGAATTCTTCTGTATGTAGAATGTATGTTTTCTACCCCCATTTATTATGTCATTCAAGCATTTATTTATGTCATTCAAGCATTTATTTATATCATTTTCAATTCAATATTTATTTAATATTGGGGTTATTAGTCCAATACTCCAGTATTTATTTTCACCCTCAAATTGTTCCGGCTTTGGCCATTGGGAGTGCTTCCTTTATTTCAGATCACTTCTTTGCTTTCTGGCATTACAAGATACTCCAGAGATACCTTATGTACATATTCCTGCTCACCCTAAAACCCAAAAACCATGGTTCCTTATACTGGAAAGTAGTATTAGGAATCAATTTTCAGCCATTGGATATGCCTGCTACTACCTGGGTATCATTGTTTCTAGACTCTCTCAATAGGCATAGCTAGGCAATATATGTATGTATACTAAAATATATCTATAATTATGTCTATATTAGTCTGTATAATAGGTATGTAAACATGAGCTCATACTGATATCACTGAGCCTAATCTTGTTTCTCATGATTCTAGCCTTTTTTCCCTTGCTTATCTGTAACTTGTAACTCCAACAGTGAGAAACACAGCTCCCACCATTCATTTATTTATTTGTTCAGTCCCAATATATATGCAAATCAGTTTCAGAATTGTTAACTCATACCCCCATGAGATGAAACTTTACCCACTAGATTATAGTATTTGTGTGTACAGCCATCAACGTCTCTTTAGTCTTATAGCTTCCAGTCAAAGCACTGTTTTCGGAAGTTACTTAGATCAGAAACTTTTTCTATGACCACCTTCAGTGAGGTTATGTTATAAATTCTTTTGTCACAATCTGCATTCCAACCTGGTTGATTCCCTACCTTCTGTTTTTTTTTTTTTTTTTTTTCAATTTGTATACATTAAGCTTCCTTCTTTACGCTATAAATTCTATGGGTTTGACAAATACATAGTGTTGTATATCCACCACTAGAGTACCATGCAGACTTTTTAAATCACTTTAAAAATCCTCCTTACTTCCCTAGTTGAATATTCTCCCCTTAAAACCCATGACAATGATTGGTGTGTTTCCCAAGGATTTTGTTTTTTCCAGAATGTCATATGAATTGAATGATACAATATGCATCCTTTTTGGTCTGGCCTCTTTCATTCACCCATGTTCTTGTGTGAATTAATAGCTTGTTTCTTTTTATCACTAAATAGTAATCCATTGTATGGATGGACCACAGTCCATCCACCTGTTGAAAGACATCTTGGTTACTTTTAATTTTTGCTGATTATGAATAAAGCTACTATAAATATTTGTGTGCAGGTTTTCAAATCAGTTCAGTAAATAGCTAAGAGTGCAATTGCTGAATTGTATGGTAAGTTTATCTTTAACTACAAGTAATAATTTGAAGTTCTCTCCAAATGCACTCTACTGTCACATACCTTGGCCCTCATGAACATGCTGTTTCTTCTGCCTGGAATGCTCTGCCCACCTTGTTTTCTATCTGTACATTTCTTTCTTGCTAAAACAACTCCTCCAGTGACTCCTTCTGTTATAAATTTTTTCCTTCTCTCTTTGGACCAGACCAGAGACTGTGATATATACTATGTATATATCCCTGCATCTCAACCATCATATACCATTGTAATCTGTTTATATTCTTGTCTTCCTCCCTCACAGGTCTATTAACAATTTCAGTGAAAGTACCAGAACTTTCATTTCTATAACCTGTTTTAGTAGCAGCTCCAGTACACAGTGGAAGCCCACTGAGTGTTCAATCATGTTTTTTGAATAATACCACGAATAAGCTTTATCTACTTTCCCATTTTATTTTCCCAGGATCATCTGTGTTTGTTATAGATATAATATGCCTAATATTTATGTTTTGCTCATAAGTTAACCATAAGTTGGTATTATTCTGACTTATTTTTATTCTACATTTTATATAAATTTCTAGATATATTTCATCCTTTTTAATAAAGAGACACAGTCAAGGTTAATATTCCCCTTTGCTCTTTGTGTTTTCAGATGCCCAGTTATTTTTCTAACATTGAATGTTTTTTCCTTTCCTCAAAAATATAGGAAACAGGTATTTCTTAAGGTTTCTGATAGAGAAAGTTCAGGAGGAAGGTCTGACTCTATCTATGTAGAGTGTTAGCCATTAGTTTTATTACATATATATATATATAGAGAGAGAGAGAGAGAGAGAGAGAGAGAGAGAGAGAGAGACAGAGAGACAGAGAGAGAGAGAGAGGAATTAGAGGTTAGGAAAGAGTAGGAAAGACACATATCTGCAAAATTTTTCAGAGGTAAGCAGCATCCTTACCTCTTTGAAGAGTGCTTATATGTCCTGTTAACATCATTGGCAGTTACACCAAGGAGGAACTTAGGTCCTTGGTCATATTATAAAGAAAAAAATGAACAAAATTAGAAGTAGTAATATAACATCTCTTCCTTCCTAAGTGAGTGTAAGAAATTATTTTAAAAGCCTCAGACAATCTTTGAGCTCAAATGCTTTATCATTTCTCTAAAGGTCCATATTCTGAAAGAAGCTAAGCCTTTCTTTCATATTACTTATGCACACGAATTATTTTTCCTGAGATTGGGAGAAAATTATATTACTAAATGCTGACATCTAGTTGTGATCTTACCTGGTTGATGTTAGTGCTGGAAGTTATTATCTCTGTTTTCCTAGACACTCTTGTCATGAAAAGAAGGGAAGCTGAAGGGATGGATAAGGAGAGGAGAACTAAAAAATCCCTGAAAGTCTTGCTTTCAAGAAGTCACCAGCCCCAGCACACCAACTGACTCAGACTCACACATGCAAACATATGAGGTGAACTTAAGTCTCTAGGGAAAAGAGAAAACATATTACTTTACAATCAATGTCAAAAACTTCTCTCTTAATGTAATCTTAGGAAAATTGACCAAGTGAGGAGAAATGCCAAAGATCACTATCCGGTGTGGAGGACAGGCCCACTAGGGTGGGTGAAGCCTGTGATCAGAGAGCAGCAGAGGAAACGCCAGTGGTATATGAGAGTGCAGGTCTAGATCCATACCTACCTTGTTCACATTCTGGTTACTCTGAGTTATAAAACCTCTCCTGCCTTAGTTGTATCATTTGTAACTTGGTGAAGACAAAAAAGTACCTACCTCCTAGAGCTACCATGAGAAATTAATCAGTTTTCCATTGACAACATTAGACCAATCTGGCACACATCGATTCTCACTGTTATTTGTTCTCATTCCTTCTCCAACCTGTCCTGATGGGAATGACTCAGAAAAGCCAGCTGCCCATGTGAGACTAAGGGGTAGTCCCTACTATTCTGTGTTAATTGAATCTTCAGGTCTTTGTGGCAGAAAAGCACTATAAAAAAGGAAGAGACTTCTATCAATACAGATCCAAAGAAAAAGGGATATTTGCTGAGTCCTACCTGCAGAGCTCAAAGAAGGGACAGATTTTTTTTTTTTTTTAAAGAAAGGAGTCGAGACTTTCTGAAGCTTCACAGAAAGGAGTTGTTACGAGACCATAATCATTGCAACTTGCTCATGTTTACTGCTTTCACTTCCTGTTTCTCACTGTGATGCTTTCAACCAAATGCCCTGTGCTCTTATCTTTAAGGTCAGCACAAAATCTGGCAAGACTCTGTGTTATTCTGCTACCAAGGTTTAGTGGAAATAGAAATTTGGGGAGAGAAAATAGTGGCAGTTCCTGAAGAGAGAGGGGATCAGGTTGAGAATCTGCGTCGCCTTTCTGGGAGTATAAGAGATGGCTTGGAGGCTTTGCCTTAAAAAGCCTGTGGATTGGCTCCTTAACCTAAAGCATCCTTTTGTTCTTTGCTTTTAGGTGAGGGTGAGAAACAAAAGATAAGGAGCAAGTTATTTTAGGGATATTGGCATAAACAAAGCCAGCTAGTTATTTTCCTTTGTGCCCAGTTCTTTCTTTCCCTTCTTTCATGAAAGGAGTAAGTGAAAATCCCCAGACAGTCTATCAAAGATGAGTAAGCAGAGAGCTTCAAGGGTTACCGCATTTTGACACAAACTATATCCTGTGTTGATAAAATGGGCTGATCTGCACTGTGCTGAATCCAATCTCCCTAATCAATTATTGATGGCTGGTGGGGAGTGATAAATGGCCTGCCAGCAAGAAAATCACACTGCTTCAGCTCAGCATGGAAACGAACGACAGGATTTTCAATATACACAATGAGACCTTTCCGCTGATACCCAATATTGTAGAGTTTCATTCTAAGGCTACAGGAGCTTTCAATTTAGAATCTAGGTGTGTTCACAAAGCTAAAACATTAACAGTTGGCAAACTAAAAGGAAAATTACACCAAATAGTATCTTTCTCCAATTTCAGAACAGAGGTTAACGATGGCACAATCTAAAGCATATCTAGAACAAGAATAATGTGGAGAGAGAGAGAGCATACATTTCTGTTCTGCTAATTCCTTGCTGTGACATCTTGGGCTAATTTAATGTATCTGTGCCTCAGTTGCTTCATATACAAAATGAGCATATAATTTACTGAAGAAAAATAAAGAGCTCTGCACAAATCTTGCACAAAATGACACTGAACAGGAGTTAGTTCCTATTCTATTGTCATTGGTGGGGCTTTGCCCGTTGTCAATGGAGCAGTGATTCAAAACCTTGCCTGGGCATAATAAGGATAATGGCACTTTAATAAAACAATAAATATGAAAATATAAATTAAAAAAATTACAAAGTTCCAAACCAAATCTACTGAAGCAGAATTTCTAAGGAAAGGACTAGCAACTTGTACTATAGGTAATTCTGATCATCAATCAACTTTGGGGAAACACTGATTTACAGCAACCTCTCTTTCCTGGTCTAGGCTCCCTTTCTGCTAAAATAATTTTACTTTAAGATATGGAATGGGAGCTTTCTTGTGTCTCTTCCAGATTTATTTTTTGTATTCTTCTTGTTCTAATTCCTGAATCTGTGCATGGCCAGGTGTGCCAAGCGCCTGGCCCCCTCTCCAGCTGGATAATAGATACTGCAGATTTGTCTTCAGGGCTCAGCATCCTTCAGCTTCCCAGCCTGTACCCAGAGGTTAGATGAGAGACTTGCAGGGAGAATGGAGATCTTGAGGCTTAAGGTCTTGAAGAAATATAGAAGACTGTAACATATTCTCTAATCCAGCTTTGTGGTAACAAATTCACTTAATTTCTTGTGCTTCCTTTCAAAGACCCAGAGTTAAGATAGATATAAAAAATATAAATTCATAAGGAAATGACTCACATAGTGTATGGGAAGTAAGATGAAAGATCAAATGATCTCAAATATTCCTTCCACTGATTCTAAGTGGTGCTGACTTCTCAAGAATGGTTTTAGGTTAAACCAATAACATCTGTTAAAATGGATTTATTTTGGGCTTCCCTGGTGGTGTAGTGGTTGAGAGTCCGCCTGCTGATGCAGGGGACACGGGTTCGTGTCCCGGTCCGGGAAGAACCCACATGCCGCGGAGCGGCTGGGCCCGTGAGCCATGGCTGCTGAGCCTGCGCGTCTGGAGCCTGTGCTCTGCAACGGGAGAAGCCACAACAGTGAGAGGCCCGCGTACCACAAAACAAAACAAACAAACAAACAAACAAAAAGTGGATTTATTTCAAAGGAAAGGGAACACATTAAGTCAGTGTTGGTCACTAATTTATTTTAATTAGATTATCAGATTTTATCTTTAGCAGGGATCAAATAGAGATAGATTGAATATATTTTGGAGGCCAACTTTGGAGGATAGGATGCTTCTCTGCTCCTGATGTAGAAGGAGATCCAGAAAACACACTGGGAAGGTTAGAAAAATTAAAGAAAAAGTAAAGAAAATTTGAAATTTTCATAGGAGGTCTTTAATCCAATTGACATATGTCAATGTGGAAAAGTATCACTAGATTTTAGCATATATATGGAGTGAGGATGATTAGGTAGTAAATGTATGACAAATTCTACAGCAGAGATATTCAGAGATTCATTTACACAAGTAATGACAATTACAAAAAGGATAATTGTGACATAAACTCACTGAGTCATGGGGCATGGTGATAAAAGGGAGTGATCCATTTAAAATGAGGGAGATATCAGATTTTTGGATCTTACCAACTAGTTGCTATAGAAATCAGTTGGGAAGTTCTTAATGCACTCAAAATATTTATATTTCATATTTAAAATGTAGCATGATACTGATTTTTCTGTTTAAGCACTAGGGTGCTCTTTTCATATTTTTTGTTCAACTTGCTATTCTTTCCCTAATACGCTTAGCTTGGGTTCCTGATATGCACATCTCTCTTTCATTTGGTATCTGTTCTGAGGGTTTCTGACTGCTAGGATTCCTTAGAGAGCCAGAAGGACTCTTAGGTATATTCATTTCTTTGGCTGTTCACTGGGGTGCATGCCCAACTGTTAGAATCCTATAAGTGAAGACAGTTTCACAAGTGATGGACAGTACCATTGTTGCCAACTCTGTGGGCCAGCTGACGACAACAGCCAGAGTGAAAGTAACCTGTCAAAATACCACGAGTTTGTCTTACACAACCATGTTATTGCAAGCTCTTAAAAGTTAATGGAAAGAGGAATCAGTTCAACTTCTCCTCCTTCTCCTCCAAGCTGCCTCAGCTCAAGAATCTCTAGGATCAACTACTTCCCATGATTAGTCAACTGTTCCTTGTCATGGGACATCCTGATACTGTCCACAGATTCTCCAATACCTGTAGCCTTAGTTTCACTCTTTACAGTCAGCTTTTAAATCTTTAACTTGAAAATATATCTTGCGGGGATCTTGCTTTATTGCAGATTCTGATTCATAGGTTGGAGTGGAACCTAAGATCCTGCATTTATCACAAAATGCCACATGAAGCCTTTGTTGCTGGTCTACTCATTACTGAATAGCAAGGGATGAGGGCATGTCCCCTGCAAGCCCCAGGTGCTTCACTGGTGCTCAATAGCTAGTAAGTCAGATGGTTTGTAATTGAAGTAAAGAGAAGCCAGGGTGTGTTCAGACTGCCATCTCCTCAACGTCTCGCAAATTCCTAACTGGGTTTGGAAGCAGAATTCAAATCTCTATCATATGAGGTAAGCCAGTTAATTCCAGTGTCTAACATGAGGAACATAATACCCACTTCATGGATTTGTTGTTAGAATTATACAGGAATTTGTATGGAAATTGTTCTGAAAGCAGGAGCACAGAACAAATATAATGGCATTAATTAATCACTCTTGCTATTATGAGTGTATGTGAATATCAAGCTTCAAATCCTCTTTGATATAATGATCGTTGCACCCTGTTTCTGTCCTTGATTAAAAAGAAGAAAACCTAATCAATATCTTACTTACATTGAATCACAACATGATTAAAAGATTGTTTAGGACTTACATTAATCATCTCTTTTACAAAGTAACCAATCCAACTCTTTCAAACTTTCACCAAGTTTTTCATTTTGTTAAATCAGGAAATAGCTTTTTGGTGCAATTATCTCTTTCTGTCTTAAAGTGGAAAGACCAATGAGCAATGCACCCTAACAACTAGAATATGATCAATACAGAGAAAAGCAGCAAAATCTTGAGCTTTTCTGTTTCTTTGAATTTCCTAGAAGATGAGGGAGTATTTCAGTGGAAAATAAACCAGAAGAAATATCCATCTGAATGCCTAATTATGCTTTTTTGCTAATACTGTCCCTAAAATCTGGGAAATAATTTAAGAATATAGATACAGAGGACATATTGGTGGTTAGCAGAGGGGTGGGGTATAAGTGAAATAGGTGAAGGGGGTCAAAAGGTACAGATTTCCAGTTATAAAATAAATAACTCATGAATGGATTGTAGAGCATGGTGATTCTAGTTAATAATACTGTACTGTATACTTGAAAGTTGCTGGGAGAGTAGATCGTAAAAGTTCTCTTCACAAGAAAAAATCATTTTTGACTATGTTTGGTGATGAATGTCAATTAGATATATCGTGATTATTTCACAATACATACAAATATCAAATCATGTTGTACACTTGAAACTAATATCATGTCATATGTCAATGATATCTCAAAAATATTTACATAATCTAAAAACATAATATGATTGTTACAAAGAATTAAGTCAAGTTAGGAATGACTTAAAGACTTTACTAAGCTGAGTTAAAGAAAAATAAAGCATGTAATCATCTCAATAAAATTTAAAAATACACAATAACATGCTTTATTTATTAAATCGGGTTTCACTAGTTAGAAGGAAATTAATATGTTTGAGCACTTATTGTGTGCCAAGTGCTTTACATAAGTCATCTGAATTAATGCTTACAGCAGCCCTATGTTGTAGTAAATATGATCCACACATTACATATGAGAAAGTAGGTTTAGAATTACTAAGACCTTGGCCACACTTACAAGATAATAGGAGGTAGAGCTGGCAATAAAATTTGACTCCAAAGTCAGTCACTTTTTCACCTTAACACATCTAGTCATGTGTCAACATGGGTCCTAAGTAAATAGTCTGAAGTGTGCTATTGTAAGAATGGAAGGATTTAATACAATATAAGGCACTGTCAAACCATTCCACATTGAAGTTGTGTACAGTAATTTCTTAAAATATGAATAGCCCAAGAATATATTTCCATGCATTTATTATGCATGGAGGATTATGCTATATAAGTTTTTGCATCTGAGAAAACACAACTTGTGATTGGTCACTGGAGGAAAACCAATTTCCCTAATACATATGTTTCAATAAAAACTAGAATTATCCACTTCACATAAGCAAGCCAAAATATATGAACCAAATAGCTTTATACTTTCCCTCAATTCCAGAACTCCAGAGATCTGAGAGTATCCCATACCAGAGCATCTTTAGGGAATATCTTTTCCCTTAGGAGTTCTTCCATCTCCTCTTCCCAGGCCTTCCCTTTTCTGTGATACTTATGCTGTCCTCACTGCAGCATGGAAAGTAGACTGTCTGTGTTCACCAGATTGTTACCACCCTATAGCTTCGTCCAATCCCTACAGTCCAATCCCTGTAGCCTTTCTCTTATTTCTCATGTCTCCCCTTTTGTGACATACCTGAACTTTTGTTACTAAAGCTAATCTGAAAAGCATTCTATGTTAGAGAGTAAGAGGACTTTAGAATAGGAGCAAATGCTAGAGTTAATTTAGGACAATTCTCCTCATTTTATATATGAAGACATTGAAGCACAAAGTAACATATATAATTACCTGCAGAGTTTCTATCAGAGCCTAGGAGTCATACACCAAGATAGGTGTTTTGTTTTTTGTTGTTGTTGTTGTTGTCTTTACAGTAGCCTACAGAGACAGGCTACCATGTCATGGTGAATTCACATTTGATCCTTTCAGGTGATATAATACTTTCTTGCATTTTATCTTATCTTTCTGTTCCTAAACCAGAGAGTTAATTGGTGATTGGAATATAAATAATCATGACATAATTAATTTGGGGTGGTTTGTAAATTAGGAATCTTTAGATACAAAAAAATAGCATATCAGAAATCCATTAAATTAGGAAATATTTTGGGGGGCTCATATAACCAAAAAGTGCAGGGATGGAACTTCAAGGATAACTCATCCAGGAATCAAAGTTATTAGCTCATTTTCTTTTTCTCTATCTCCTTCTATTGTTCTCTTCTTGTCTCACTCTCTCCTGCTTTCTCACTTCTGCTGTATTCTCATGATGAACTGGCAGTTATATTCTCTTTCATGCTGCCTTAATTGTTTTTAAAGTTGCAGTTAAAGCTGAAAGGCTTGCCATAAATCAGGGAATATGGCCAGTTGGAATTCCAAGACCCAAGAGAAAAGAGGCATTTCCATGACACTCCTACAAAAATGTCCCAGAGGAGGATTCTAATTAGCTTGGCTTGGTTTAAGAGCCCATCTGGGGACCAATTATTACAGCCAAGGAGATGGAATATTATAGTCAGCTCAGCTTAGCCTGGGTTACAGCTCACACCTATGGGGAGAATAGAGTCATATGTCTATTTCCAAATAAGTGGATGCACAGGTGGGAAAAGATACCAAGATACTAATTTGTTAACTCTCAAATTAGAGCCTGTGGGCTGTTATGTCCAAGTATAGTACCAGTCTTGCTCAAAGCTGGGGCATTAGTAATAAAACTTTTATTACTTTTTCACTCAATTCTGGTTACAAGCCTTTAGTGTGATGATCTTATAGAATTCATATAGAACTCAAAATCATGAGAGAATGTGATAATGAGGCAGGAGATAGATGGGCTCCAGGCTAGGCATTTACAACTAGCCTCCTGTTTACATTTCCTGAGGAAGAGGCAAGTGGGCTCTAGGCTAGATACTTACAACCAACCTCCTATTTGCACTTCGAGATGGAAATAACAAGAACAGGGTAAATAACTGGACTTTGTCTCCTATGGACACTTTAAGATAACAGTTATGGCAGGGACAGAGACGGGCTAAACCCTGTTTGAATAAAAGATCAAGAGTTCACGTATTTCCCATCATTAGAGCAAGGGAGACACTGCATATGTGCAGAAAGTCTCCTTGAGGGTGAAAAAGGAAGGGGTGCAACCCCATAATACGTGATACCAAGCCCTCTCCCATAGGCCTCTAGGCTGGAATCCACCTTGGAAAAAAGTTCGCACACATGTTGGGGAAGGTCCTAGGGCAGGTCATGTGTGGAAAAAGAAACCAGATAATTGGCCAAAGGTAAACAAAGACCCAGAAGAACTGCCCTATATAAATGATTTAACCCCCTCTTTACTGTGCTCCTCCTCACTAGGGAGGACGCTCACACCTTTTCTCTCAGGGTGTGTATCTCTGCCTTGTTTCAGTCTTAACTAAACAGTTTCTCTGTATGCTCTTCCGCTTGTGCTCTGTCTCTAATAATAAACTTTGTGCCTGTTTTCACAGTTCTTGCCCCCTTGAGAAATGCATTTTTCAATGGGAGCAAGAGCCAGGGGAACCTTGTTTCTAGCCTCTAGACCCTGGCAGACTAACGGCTAGGATTCCTGGTTTTCATCCATGTTACCCAGGTCCAATTCCTGTCTCTCCAAGATCAATAGAACACTGGCTTAGAAATCAAACTCAGCTTCAAACTGTAGTTCAACCACCTCCCTATCCTTTTTTTAGCTTTGAGTAAGCTATGTAATATCTCTGAATTTTTATTTCTTCCTCTACAAAATGAGAATATTCACTTTGGCAGTTTGTGAAGTTAGGTAATTTCTAACAGCATAGGGATTCTCATACTTTCCTTATGTTCTTTCCATCCTCTACCCCTTCCAAAGCAGGAGGACTTTATGGGAGACTGTAGGAAAGTCCTCTAGTGGAATATCCAGAATGATGACTTCACACAATTGAAGAAAAAAGGATCTCAGACAGAAAACTGAGGAGGTAAACTGGTAAAGGTGAGGTCAAACTAAAATGCTTGTGAACAATAAAAATGTCAAATAGAGGGAGAAATGCCATAAAACAAGAGAACACCCATCATTTTCTGAGAAATTAATTGGGCCACTGCAAAGGCATTGCATTTCAGAAGAAGATGACTAACTTGATTGGAGAAAGGGACCTGTGAAAATTGTAGATGAGAGTGAGTACCAACTGTGTTTCTGGAGAAGCAGGTTTGTATTACATCTTATCTATACCTTCTTTTCTTTTAGAAATTAAAGAAAAAATAGGCCTTGTAAGAGAGAAAGGGAAGACCTTCTAGGGCTTGTATTTAGCAGATTTCAGTCATATTTGAATGTGACCCTGAGTCCGCATCATCAGATCCACAGAAGAGTCCTTCCTTAAGGGCTGATGGATTATCGAGCAAAGTATGTATTCAGATGAAAATAAATTACAAGGGCAATATTGAATGTGGAAAGAAGCCACTGGAAGGTAGTGGCTTTAGGGATGAATTGCAAGTGGGAAGAAAGGCTAGTTCCACTCACATCCCCTTCAGATCTAGGCAGGGAGTCTTGAAGTCAACTGACTATATATATATATATATATATATATATATATATATATATATATATATATATATATATTTAACACCCAGACCTCAAAACTATGAGCTTTATGTCAAAGGCACTGCCCCATTCTTGTCCACGCATCAAGAAGCATCTAGAACAGGGAGATCAGCTCAGTGCTTTGTGACCACCGAGAGGGTTGGGATAGGGAAAGTGGGAGGGAGATGCAAGAGGGAGGAGATATGGGGATATATGTATATGTATAGCTGATTCACTTTGTTATACAGCAGAAACTAATACACCATTGTAAAGCAATTATACTCCAATAAAGATGTGAAAGAAAGAAAGAAAGAAAGAAAGAAAGAAAGAAAGAAAGAAAGAAGGAAAGAAGGAAAGAAAGAAAGAACGAAAAGAAAGAAAGAAAAGAAAGAAGAATCTAGATCTCCCATCAGCTCAAGTGGTAAACATGATCCAATAATACCATTCTCAATATTCTTGTGTTCAATGTGGTGCTTTTCTCCATTCAGACCTGTGCTGGTCATTTTATTTGCACCCTGTCAATGTAAGTTATCAAGTTAATAGCTACACTAAGAATACCTAAATTTTACAATGACAAAATCATAGCCCTGAGAATTTTGTGTGGGGAAATAAAGCCTCCATGTGTATGATATAAGGATCTAACTTGGCAATGTTAAGATTTTAGAAAATAAAAGAAAACAAATATGATAAATCTATGATGAACTGGCAGTTTCATTCTCAATAATATTGGCCTAATTTGTTTCTTGTAATGATATATATTTCCACTAAAGCTGAAATATTTGATAAGAAATCGATGGAGTCAAATGGTATAGCCTCCAAATTTGAACTTATACTTTTAAGTTTTCTGTCTATGTAAATTAATAGTTCTGTCTCTTACACCACTGATATATTTTCCAGGTGAGCTATTATTAAGAGGGATTAAAACAATAAAACAAAACAAAATATCACAAAGGTGGTAACACTATTTTGGTCAATGATCAGGAGATATTTGCTTTTCCATGCCAGGCTCTAAATGAATTAATACATTCTATTCTTAAAGCAATAAATGAAAGGTTAAGAAATGTAAAATAGACATCAGCTGGAAGAAGATTTAAGATATATCTCTTAATTTCCTAGTAACTAAAACATAATCAGATATTGTCTACATCCAATATGTCTCTTCTTTTTTTTAATGTTTCCAATATCTGAGCAGGCTTAGCACCTGTCTCTTTGTTAGGAGCAGAGAGAAAAGTGGCCTATCACCAGATCTAAGTGGATGACTAGATACTAGATATCATTTCAGAGAACCAAATGACTTAAATTTTCCTTTCTTACTTAGGATGCTTTTAAGTCTCTAAAGGGACTATCACAACATAGTAATCATGCAGAATTTTTCACAAACTTCTGTAAATTTTTTCCAAATTACAATTTTTCTCAATTTTCTTGTTCTAGGTTATTGGGAGGATGGAATAACCTCAGATTTGCTCTATCATACTTTCTCATTGATGTTTTCCAGCCACTCATTTACAGAGAACACATTATCAATCAAGTTAATAGTCAAAGGCCTGGCCTGTTGAAGCAGAGGTTTTCCATGGTCCCAAGGAAATAGGTGTTATGCTAGCTTAATCCCTTCTGATTTTATAGCTTTAGTGCTTTTCAAAGAATCCTGACAATTTTATCAATATTGTTTAGGGCCTTAAACAATCTAGGCCCATCCTATGTTTTGTGACTTTTATCACTCTGTTACTGAATATATTGTTTTCAGGACTGGTTAATTAACTCTCTTCTAATCAGCAACATACCAACAGGAATTATCATCATTTTACTTTACTTTTATATTTAAACTATAGTGCAATTTTGAGATGCAACTTATATTCCAGGTACAACATCCAAAGGGCTTGTAAATATTTAGTGAAAATAGAGAATGGAAATTTTTGCCAATTTTTGAGGGCAAATGGAGACTGGTATTTCTTTTTTTAAAAGAAATACTATTATGGTGTATTTTGTACCCATAAAAGAACATAGCATTTAAGGAAAATGTGACCAATGTGAACATAGGTGTTTTAAAATACTTACATGCTCATGAGATTGGCATATTAAACGAGCAAAGTTAAGAAATATTTCTGACTCAATCTAGGTAATTCTGTGAAAGCAATATGCTTTAAAATTCTCAGGTGATAAAACTGGGTATTTTGTAGAAATGGTATAGGGTTTTCTCTTTGGCTGCAATTATTTTATGAAATCTGTACCTCCTTATGCAGTACAAAAAAAATTCAGAAGCGAAAAATATGTAGGCTTGAGGGAGAATATTTTCCTATCTGTGACACATTATAAAAATGTAAATTAGATGACAGATTATTGCTCAAAGATTGCAAGCTCTTACAAAGGAAATAGAAGTGTATAACATGCTCATATTTGAGAATGCATGAGAAGCTCTTAAAATTTTAATATTTCAGCCTATGTACTGTACACCCAGATTCAATATACTTAGAGCATTTCTTCACAGTTAACTATCAGGAAAATGAAGTTGTAGTACTTTTTATGATGACGCAACATGACAATTATGGTCAGTTAGACACTTTTTCAGTAGTGCCCCCTACCTCCCACTTGCAGGTCTCCAGAGTTATAGTGTCTGAAGCAGTTGCCAAGGAAAAGGAGATGACAGTGAGAAACATTTCCATGGGATAGAATTTTATGGGATTTGTAGTACTCCTAAGAGACTTGCACCCTTATTGACTTACCCAGGGCTGACTGGCACCGTAATGATATCAGATGATAGTGATCCAATTAGCTGAAAATAATGGATTACCCTAAAGAAATTTTCATGGTCAAACATAGGCCATTCAAATATCTAGTGTCAGGTCTCAAACGTTTTAATAAATGAAAATTAAATAGTGTCTTTACACTTGCCCTTGTCCCTTCCCTCAGCATCTGACCCTATAAACTTAGGGGAGATGCCAGCGGAGGGGTAAGAAAAGTATGAGGATGAATGAAGAGGTTATTTGCTCTTATTCAAAAACAGATCTGGAGCCTATAGAAGAAACCTGAGCACTGGTTGAACAATCAATTTGAAATATTTATTCCTCAATACATTACACCAATCTGAAAAGCACATCTTTGATTTCAGTTAAGCTTAAATTTTTTTCAGCTCAGCATATCCTTACCTTTCTTATCCAATAAACTGTCTTATCCATTTTCCTTTTGATCCACACATATCCTCTTAGATCTCTACTTGATCACAGATTACTGAGGTTCTTAGAGAAGAAAGAGCATAGAAAGGAGAAGTAAATCAATAGGTCATAAGGAGTTTTATCAGCTGTTATTTATATTAATAAGCTCCAAGCCAGGGAAGAATCTGGGATGAAGATGGTTGTGATTTCCTCCCCAAAGTCTGCCATTTTTCCAGGGCTCTTCCTCTCAGTAAATGACACCTCCATTCACCAATTTACTTGTCCAAAAAATTGGAATCATCTTTGACTTCTCATTTTTTTCTTATATCCAATCTACCAGCAAATCCTGTTAATTCCATCAACAAAATCTATTTGGAACCCTTCCATTTTCACCTCTTTCTTTCCCTTTATTGTAGTCCAAGCCACCATTATCTCTCACCTTGAATGGTGCCTCTTAATTGGTCTCTCTGTTTTTGCTCTTATCCCCTTATTTTTTATTCTTTTCACCTTAGCTAACCATCCAACGGCTTCTTATTAAATTTACAATGAAGCTCTAATACTTACCACGATCTACAAGTCTGTATTTGATCTTGCCTTTTACTCTCTATTTTATCTCATTTCCAAATCCCTCATCTTTACTCAGTATGCTTCGGCCACAAACTTGCTTGCTCTTCTTCAAATATTCCAAGAACTTTCCTGTTTTAGAGTCTTTCTGCTTTCTTTTCTCTCTGCCTGGATGGTACTTCTACAGAAATTTGCATGGTTCTTCCCAACCTTGACTTCATTAAGACCTCTGTTCAAAAGTCAATTTTTCAGAAAAACCTTCCCTCCTCACCTTATCTGAAATGGCATTCCCCCTCTTCTCTGTAGCTTGCCCTGCTTTTTTTTAATAGCATCTATTACTTTTTGACATACACATTATATATTGATTTGTTTATCATTTCTATTTTCCACAAGAATGTACGTTTTATGTGGTTAGGGAATTCTGTTATGTACAGTGCAATGTCCCTAGCACTGAAAACAGTAATTCACCTTGTATATATTAAATAAATACTTACTGAATTAATAGCTGAATGGTTACTTCTGTGACATGTTAGAATTACATATTCATTCCTACCTAATTTTTAGCCTAGGATCTAAAAACTATAGTGTCAGGTTTACATTTTATTCAAGTTTCTGGTAAGGATAATCAGCATTCAGATGACTATCATGAATAAAAAACTAATAATAATAATTTAAAGAATTAAAAACTAACACTAGTCACCCGATCTGACTGAAAATCTAAGACTAAATGTTTTCATTTCTTCTCTTCCTTCTTTTACAGAGAATGTGGAGCTGAGAAAGTGACAGATGTCACTGATAGAATTACTTGGTAGTACTTCCTGAATGAGGATGTAATTTTTATATCAGACATCAATAGTCTATGTGGCTCAGGGGATTGGACTGAATGTTCAGCTTCTATTTCTGGACCTCTGACAGGTTTGTTGGGTGACTTTGGATAGTTAATGAGTTACCAGTTTTGACAAGGATATGATAAAGATTGATGATATGGATTCTATGAATTGCTCAGAACACTTTGGAGAAAATTGAATGTTATTTCCTTTCTCATATTTAATGGCTTTATATTATTAAATAACCTAGGAGAGAGACACCTACTTCTGTCAATGACAGAGTAGCTTCTATCAGACCAATACCCTTGCTATCAACAACTATAAAAGCTATATAAAATTAATTTTGCAAAGTAACTATTTGAAAAACTCCTAGAAGAGGACAAAGGCAAAACATTCTCTGACATAAAATGTACCAATGTTTTCTTATGTCAGTCTCCCAAGGCAATAAAAATAAAAACAAAAATAAACAAATGGGACCTAATCAAACTAACAAGTTTTGCACAGCAAAGGAAACCATAAAAAAACAAAAAGACAACATACAGAATAAGAGAAAATATTTGCAAATGATGAGACCAACAAGGGCTTAATATCCAAAATATACAAATAGCTCATACAACTCTATAACAACAACAACAACAAAAAACCCAATTGAAAAATGGTCAGAAGACCTTAGCAGACATTTCTCTAAAGAAGACATACAGATGGCCAGTAGGCAAATGAAAAGATGTTCAGTATCACTAATTATTAGAGAAATGCCCCAAACTACAATGAGATACCACTCATAACTATTTGAAGGTACAAAATTAAGAAGCAACATATCCAGAATTTGAAAGACAAATATCCTAGAGAGAAAAAAGTTATATTGAGGTGAGCCCAGCATCCTCTACCACTTCTGCATTTGAGATATTTGCTGATTTTTAACCTGTGAATGATCATAAGGCTAGAAGCCAACAGAGAGATTAAAAGCTAAAATATAAGTAGGGTGTTTGATTTTTTCATGTTATTAGAGTGAAAAATAATTAGAGTTCAGGGTTAACCAAGAATGAGGGGACCTGATTAATATTCAAGACCTTGATTTGTGACTACTAAAAGCTCACACCATAGAAAAAGGGCAAACTAAGAGAGAAAAGCACACACAAAAATGTTTAAACCTTCCCTCAAGATTTGCATTATTTGTTTCTACTGCACCTACCTCCAAAACAAAATTAATTCCTCTATGAAGGAAGATAATATCATACAGAGTCACTGTAATTTTATAGACACAAGGTTTTGAATTCCATAAAAATTACCATATACACCAGTAGACAAGACCATTTAACTGAAATAGAAACCATAGGTAATCCAGATATTGGAATTATAACAGAGTAAAGACTCAAATTTTGAGAGATTTAATACATTCTGGATACAAGTCTTTTATTAGAGACATGAATTGCAAACCTTTTCTGCTAATCAGTGACTTGTTTTTTCATTTCCTTAACAGGAAAATATTCAACAAAATATTTTAACAACAAATAACAAAATATTTTAAGTTTGATTGGAGTCCAATTTACAAATTTATTCTTTTATGGGTTGTGTTTTTGGTGTATTGTTTAAGAAATATTTGCCTAACTTTAGATCACAAAGATTTTCTGCTATGATCACTTTCAAAATTTTTATAGTTTTAAGATTAATATTTAAGTCATCCATTTTTAGTTATTTTTTGTATATAGTATGAGACATGGATCTAAGTTCTTTTTTTTGTATATGTTCCAGCCTTATTTGTTGAAAAGAGTATCATTTCTCCATTCAATTGCCTCTGCACCTTTGTGGAAAATCAGTTGTTTATACATATGTAGATGTAGGTCTATTCTGAATTCTATTTTGTTCCATTAATCTATTTGTCAATCTTTACATTAAAAACACAAGTTATTCATTGCAGTATATTTATAATATGTCCTGAAATCAGATAGTGGTAGTATTTCCACTTTGTTCTTATTTTTCAAAGATATTTTGGTTATTTTAGGCCTATTTACATTTGCACTTGAGGTTTAGATTCAGCTAGTTAATTTCTGAAAAAAACAAAAAAAGCTTGCTGGCATTTTGTTTGAGGTTGCATCAATCTATACATTTATTTGGAGGAGAATTGTCATCTTGACAATATCAAATCTTCTAAGCTGTGCACACAGCATATCTCTCCATTTATTTGTTTCTATTTTTACTTTTTATCATTAATATTTTATAACTTTCAGTGTATAGGTCTTGCACAATTTTGTCAGTTCTTGTCCTTAAGTATTTCATATTTTATGTTGCTATAAGTGAATATTTTTTAAAGGAAGAAGTAATTTTATTTTAAAATAAATGCTGAAAAGTCAACTTTACAAAATAACTTTATTAAGATGAATAATTTATAAATAAAAATAGGAACTGAATGAACCACATCAAATTATACTCTCATTCATTGACATGAGCACACCTCAAAACAAATTAATAGAATGACAAATACATAAATATATACAAAAATATACACACTCAAATAATAAGCTACAGACTCACCCACCATTTCCTGAAACAAAAATTTTCACATAAATATACTGAAAAATACAGTAAAATATTATTGTAAAGAAAAACACATGTACACGTATGTGTAAACACCAAAACAAAAAGTGATATGTAAACATATACAGTTTAATCTGTAGTAAACTTCAATACATATCGTTTATTGATAGTGTACAGAGATGCAATTGAACATATATTGATCTTATAGCATATGGTCTTCCTAAACTCATTTATTAGTTACAAGAGCTTTCAAAAATAATTGAAATAATCTTTAAAAAATAATTCCAGATGGATTTCTATATATTATTAATGCCATTCTTCTTTGCTTCTACATTATTTTGATGTTTGCATTTGAATCTCACTAATTAACAAACACAGAAAATGATTTGGAAGATGTAGCATTTTCAGAAAATACTCAGATAATATATGCCAAAACAAGCATAAATGAATGTCAGAATATTAGACTTTTCAGATTTTCTGTGCATTCCCTCTTAGGTTTAGAAACAAAACCAGAAGTTGATAGTCTTATAGCACATTGTTTCTTTGAGAAATATTGTTTCTGAAGGCATAACTGTTGTGTACATTTGATCTACAATAAGTCCCCTACATAAGAACAAGTTCCGTTCTGAGAGCACATTTTTTTTTTTTTTTTTTTTTTTTTGCGTACATGGGCCTCTCCCGTTGTGGAGCACAGGCTCAGCGGCCATGGCTCACGGGCCCAGCCGCTCCACGGCATGTGGGATCTTCCCGGACCGGGGCATGAACCCATGTCCCCTGCATCGGCAGGCGGACTCTCAACCACTGCGCCACCGGGGAAGCCCTGAGAGCACATTTTTAAGTCCAATGAAGTTAGCCTAGGTATCTAACTAACATAATCAGCTATATAGTACTGTACTGAAATAGGTTTATAATACTTTTCACACAAACAATAAATAAAAACAAACAAACACACAGAAAAAAGAAAACATTTTAAATCTTACAGTACAGTACTTTGAAAAGTACAGTAGTACAGTACAACAGCTGGCATACAGGGGCGGGCATCGAGTGAACAGATAATAAGAGTTACTGACTGGAGGAGGGAGAGGAGGTGGGAGATGGTAGAGCTGAAGGATCGTCAGCAGTAGGAGGTGGAGGGCAGGCTGCAACGTCACTCATGCCTGACATTGATGGCACAGGTTCTGGTTCCTTGCTGGAACCAGATGCACGTTTGCTTTTTCAAAGTTTGCAACTCGAATGTTCATATGTAGGGGACTTACTGTACTCCTCTAGCGGTACAAACTCATACACCTAGGGACAAGTAGGAAACAGAAATGAGGTAAATGTGTTGGGAAAAATAGCAGAAAATCACTAAATACAAAATAAATGGGGAGGACCTTCAAGATGGTGGAGGAGTAAGATGTGGAGATCACCTTCCTCCCCACAAATACATCAGAAATACATCTACATGTGGAACAGCTCCTACAGACCACCTACTGAAGGCTGGCAGAAGACATCAGACTTCCTAAAAGGCAAGAAAATCCCCACATACCTGGGTAGGGCAAAAGAAGAAAGAAAAAAACAAAGACAAAAGAATAGGGGAGGGACCTGCACCTCTGGGAGGGACCTGTAAAGGAGGAAATGTTTCCACACACTAGGAAGACCCTTCACTGGTGGAGACGGGGTGTGGGTGGGAGGTATGCTTCGGAGCCATGGAGGAGAGCTCAGCAACACTGGTTCAGAGGGCAAAGCAGAGAGATTCCCACACACAGGTTAGGTGCCGACCAGCACTCACCAGCCTGACAGGCTTGTATTCTCACCTGCTGGGGCAGATGGGGGCTGGGAGCTGAGGCTCGGGCTTCGGAGATCAGATCACAGGGAGAGGACTGGGGTTGGCTGTGTGAAAACAGCCTGAAGGAGCTAGTGCACTACAACTAGCAAGAAGGGTGTCTGGGAAAAAGTCTGGACCTGCTGAAGAGGCAAGAGACCATTGTTTTGGGGTGCGTGAGGAGAGGGGATTCAGAGCACTGCCTAAAACAGCTTCAGAGATGGGTGCAAGCCATGGCTATCAGCTCAGGCCCCAGAGACAGGCATGAAATGCTAACACTGCTGCTGTAGCCACCAGGAATCCTGTGTGCAAGCACAGGTCACTATCCATACTCCCCCGGGAGCCTGTGCAACATGCCAATACCAAGATCCCATGACCCAGGGACAAGTTCCCCGGGAGAATACACTCAGGCTGTTGCAACGTCACAGCAGCCTCTGCCACCATAGTCTCACACTGCATTCCACTTAAAACTACCATATCCCTCCCTCCCCCCAGCATGAGTGAGCCAGAGCCCCCTAATCAGCTGCTGCTTTAATCCCGTTATATCTGGGTGGGAACAGATGCCTGAGGGTGACCTAAATGCACAGGTGGGGCCAAAACAAAAGCTGAACCTCAGGAGCTGTGCAAACAAAGAAGAGAAAGGGAAATTTCTCTGTGCAGTCTCAGTAGCCATGGATTAAATCCCCACAATCAACTTGATATACCCTGCATCTCTGGAATACCTGAATAGACAATGAATCATCTCAAAATTGAGGTGGTGGACTTTGGGATAAACTGTAGACTTGGAGTTTGCTGTCTGCAACTGATTTGTTTCTGATTTTTATGTTTATCTTAGTATAGTTTTTAGCACTTGTTATAATTGGTAGATTTGTTTATTGGTTTCATTGCTCTCTCTTTTTTTTAATAATTATTATTTATTTTAATAAATTTTCCTTATTTATTATTATTTCTGTTTTCCTTTCTTTTCTCCTCCCTTTTCTTCTGAGCTGTGTGGCTGACAGAATCTTGGTGCTCTGGCCTGGTGTCAGGCCTAAGCCTCTGAGGTGGGAGAGCTGAGTTCAGGATATTGGACCACCGGAGACCTCCCAGCCCCACATAATATCAGTCAACAAGAGCTCTCCCAGAGACCTCTGTTTCAACACTAAGACACAACTCCACCCAATGGCCAGCAAGCTCCAGTTCTGGATGCCCCATGACAATCAAGTAGCAAGACAGGAACACAACACCATCCATTAGCAGAGAGGCTGCCTAAAATCATGTTAAGTTCACAGACACCTCAAAACACACCACTGGAAATGGCCCTGCACCCCAGAGAGACAAGATCCAGCCCCACCAACCAGAACACAGGCACCAGTCCCCTACACCAGGAAGCCTACACAAGCCACAGAACCAACATCACCCAATGAGGGCAGACACCAAAAACAATGGGAACCAAGAACCTGGAGCATGTGAAAAGAGACCCTAAATGCAGTAAGTTAAACAAAATGAGAAGACATAGAAATATGCAGCAGATAAAGAGGCAAAGTAAAAACCCACCGACCAAACAAATGAAGAGGAAATAGGCAGTGTACCTGAAAAAGAATTCAGGGTAATGATAGGAAAGATGATCCAAAATCTTGGAAAAAGAATGGAGAAAATACAAGAAACATTTAACAAGGATTTACAAAAATTAAAGAGAAAACAAACAGTGATGAACAACACAATAAATGAAATTAAAAATTCTCTAGAAGGAATCAATAGCAGAATAACTGAGGCAGAACAATGAATAAGTGACCTGGAAGATAAAATAGTGGAAATAACTATGGCAGAGCAGAATAAAGAAAAAAGAATGAAAAGAATTGAGGACAGTCTTGGAGACCTCAGGGACAACTTTAAAAGCACAAATATTTGAGTTATACAGGTCCCAGAAGAAAAAGAGAAAAAGAAAGGGTCTAAGAAAACATTTGAAGAGATTATAGAGGAAAACTCCCCTAACATGGGAAAGGAAATAGTTAATCAAGTCCAGGAAGCACAGAGAGTCCCATACAGGATAAATCCAAGGAGAAACACACCAAGACACATATTAATCAAACTATCAAAAATTAAATAAAAAGAAAAAAATATTAAAAGTATCAAGGGAAAAGCAAAAAATAACATACAAGGGAATCCCCATAAGGTTAACAGCTGATCTTTCAGCAGAACATCTGGAAGCCAGAAGGGAGTGGCAGGACATATTTAAAGTGATGACAGAGAAAAAGAGATAAATCTACAACCAAGATTACTCTACACAGCAAGGATCTCATTCAGTTTTGACAGCACAATTAAAACCTTACAGACAAGCAAAAGTTAAGAGAATTCCGCACCACCAAACCAGTTTTACAATAAATGTTAAAGGAACTTCTCTAGGGAGGAAACACAAGGAAAGAAAACACCTAGAAAAACAAACCCAAAGCAATTAAGAAAATGGTAATAGGAACACACATATCAATAATTACCTTAAAGGTAAATGTATTAAATGGTCCACTCAAAAGGCATAGACTGGATGAATGGATTCAAAAAAAAGACCCATATATATGCTGTCTGCAAGACACCCATTTCAGACTGAGGGACACATACAGACTGAAAGTGAGGAGATGGAAAAAGATATTCCATGCAAATTGAAATCAAAAGAAACCTGGAGTAGCAATTCTCATATCAGACAAAATAGACTTTAAAATAAAGACTATTACAAGAGACACAGAAGGACACTACATAATGATCAAGGGATCAATCCAAGAAAAAGATATAACAATTGCAAATCTTTTCACACCCAACATAGGAGCACTTCAATATATAAGGCAAATGTTAACAGACGTAAAAGAGGAAATCGACAGTAACACAATAATAATAAGGGACTTAAACACCCAACTTTCACCAATGGACAGTTCATCCAAAACGAAAATAAATAAGGAAACACACGCTTTTTTCCTTTTTTTAAAAAAATATCTTTATTGGAGTATAATTGCTTTACAATGGTATGTAAGTTTCTGCTTTATAACAAAGTGAATCAGTTATACATATACATATGTTCCCATATCTCTTCCCTCTTGCGTCTCCCTCCTTTCCACCCTCCCTATCCCACCCCTCTAGGTGGTCACAAACCACTGAGCCGATCTCCCTGTGTTATGCAGCGGCTTCCCACTACTTATCTATTTTACGTTTGGTAGTATATATATGTCCATGCCACTCTCTCACTTTGTCACAGCTTTCCCTTCCCCCTCCCCATATCCTCTAGTCCATTCTCTAGTAGGTCTGTGTCTTTATTCCTGTCTTACCCCTAGGTTTTTCATGACCTTTTTTCCCCTTAGATTTTATATGTGTGTGTGTGTGTGTGTGTGTGTGTGTGTGTGTGTGTGTGTGTTAGCATATAGTATTTTTTTTCTCTTTATGACTTACTTCACTCTCTATGACAGACTCTAGGTCCATCCACCTCACTACAAATAACTCAATTTCTTTACTTTTTATGGCTGAGTAATATTCCATTGTATATATGTGCCACATCTTCTTTATCCATTCATCCATTGATGGACACTTAGGTTGTTTCCATGTCCTGACTATTGTAAATAGAGCTGCAATGAACATTTTGGTACATGACTCCTTTTGAATTATGGTTTTCTCAGGGTATATGCCCAGTAGTGGGATTGCTGGGTCATATGGTAGCTCTATTTGTAGTTTTTTAAGGAACCTCCATACTGTTCTCCATAGTGGCTGTATCAATTTACATTCCCACCAACAGTGCAAGAGTGTTCCCTTTTCTCCACACCCTCTCCAGCATTTATTGTTTGTAGATTTTTTAATGATGGCCTTTCTGACTGGGGTGAGATGATATCTCATTGTAGTTTTGATTTGCATTTCTCTAATGATTAATGATGTTGAGCATTCTTTCATGTGTTTGTTGGCAATCTGTGTATCTTCTTTGGAGAAATGTCTATTTAGGTCTTCTGCCCATTTTTGGATTGGGTTCTTTGATTTTTTGTTATTGAGCTGCATGAGCTGCTTGTAAATTTTGGAGATTAACCTTTGTCAGTTTCTTCATTTGCAAATATTTTCTCCCATTCTGAGGGTTGTCTTTTAGTCTTATTTATGGTTTCCTTTGCTGTGCAAAACTTTCAAGTTTCATTAGGTCCCATTTGTTTATTTTTGTTTTTATTTCCATTTCTCTAGGAGGTGGGTCAAAAAAGATCTTGCTGTGATGTATGTCATAGAGTGTTCTCCCTATGTTTTCCTCTAAGAGTTTGATAGTGTCTGGCCTTACATTTAGCTCTTTAAACCATTTTGAGTTTATTTTTGAGGAAACACAAGCTTTAAATGACACCACAGACCAGATAGATTTAATGAATATTTATGGGACATTCCATCCAAAAACAACAGAATACACTTTCTTCTCAAGTGCTTATGGAACATTCTCCAAGATAGATCATAACTTGAGTCACAAATCAATCCTTGGTAAATTTAAGTAGATTGAAGTCATATCAAGTATCTTTTCTGATCACAATGTGATGGAGACTAGATATCAATTACAGGAAAAAATCCGTACAAAATACAAACACATGGAGGCTAAACAATACACTACTTAATAGCCTAGAGATCACTGAAGAAATCAAACAGGAAATCAAAAAATACCTAGAAACAAATGACAATGAAAACATGGCAACCCAAAACCTATGGGATGCAGCAAAAGAAGTTTTAATAGGGAAGTTTTAGCAATACAACCCCACCACAAGAAACAAGAAACATCTCAAATAAACAACCTAAACCTTACACCTAAAGCAATTAGAGAATGAAGAACAAAAAAACCCAAAGTTAGCTGAAGGAAAGAAATCAGAAATATCAGATTAGAAAAAAATGAAAAAAAACTGAAGAAAACAATAGCAAAGATCAATAAAACTAAAAGCTTCTTCTTTGAGAAGATAAACAAAATTAATAAACCACTAGCAAGACTCCTCAAGAAAAAAAGAAGACTCAAATCAATGGAATTAGAAATGAAAAAAGAGAAGTAACAACTGACATTGCAGAAATACAAAGGATCATGAGACACTACTACAAACAAACATGAGACACTACTACAAATATGCCAATAAAATGGACAACCTGGAAGAAATGGACAAATTCTTAGAAAAGCAAAACCTACTGAGACTGAACCAGGAAGAAACAGAATATATAAACGGACCAATCACAAGCACTGAAATTGAGACTGTGATTAAAAATCTTCCAACAAACAAAAGCCCACCACCAGATGGCTTCACAGGTGAATTCTATCAAACATCTAGAGAAGAGCTAACACCCATCCTTCTCAAACTCTTCCAAAATAAAGCAGAGGGAGGAACACTCCCAAACTCATTCTACGAGGTTATCATCACTCTGATACCAAAACCAGACAAAGATGTCACAAAAAAGAAACTACAGGCCATATCATTGATGAACATAGAAGCAAAAATCCTTAACAAAATACTAGCAAACAGGATCCAACAGCACATTAAAAGGATCATACAACATGATGAAGTGGGATTTATCCCAGGGATGCAAGGATTCTTCAATATATGCAAATCAGTCAATGTGATATACCATAATAAAAAATTGAAGGATAAAAACCATATTATGATCTCAATAGATGCAGAAAAAGCTTTTGACAAAATTCAACACCGATTTATGATAAAAACTCTCCAGATAGTAGGCATAGAGGGAACTTACCTCAACATAATAAAGGCCATATATGACAAATCCACAGCCAACATCATTCACAATGGTGAAAAATTGAAACCATTTCCTCTAAGATCAGGAAGAATATAAGGTTGCCCACTCTCACCACTGTTATGCAACATAGTTTTGGAAGTTTTTGCCAAAGCAATCAGAGAAGAAAAAGAAATGAAAGGAATCCAAATCAGAAAAGAAGAAGTAAAGCTGTCACTGTTTGCAGATGACAGGATACTATACATAGAGAATCCGAAAGACTCTACCAGAACACTACTAGAGCTAATCAATGAATTAGGTACAGTAGCAGGATACAAAATTAATGCACAGAAATCTCTTGCAATTCTATACACTAATAATGAAAAATCTGAAAGAGGAATCAAGGAAACACTCCCACTTACCATTGCAACAAAAAGAATAAAATACCCAGGAATAAACCTACCTAAGGGGACAAAAGACCTGTATGTAGAAAACTATAAGACACTGATGAAAGAAATTAAAGATGATCCCAACAGATGGAGAGATATACCATGTTCTTGGATGGGAAGAATCAACATTGTGAAAATGACCTTACTAACCAAAGCAATCTACAGATTCAATATGATCCTTATCAAGCTACCAGTGGCATTTTTCACAGAATTAGAACTAAAAATTTCGCAATTTGTATGGAAACACAAAAGACCCTGAACAGCCAAAGCAATCCTGAGGAAGAAAAATGGAGCTGGTTGAATCAGGCTCCCTGACGTCAGACTATACTACAAAGCTACAGTAATCTAGACAGTATGGTACTGGCACAAAAACAGAAAGATAGATCAATGGAATAGGATAGAAAGCCCAGAGATAAACCCATGTACATATAGTCACCTTAACTATGACAAAGGAAGCTAGTACATTAAATGGAGAAAAGACAGCCTCTTCAATAAGTGGTGCTGGGAAAACTGGACAGGTACATGTAAAAGTATGGGATTAGATCACTCCCTAACACCATACACAAAAATAAGCTCAAAATGGATTAAAGACCTAAATGTAAGGCCAGAAATTATCAAAATCTTAGAGAAAAACATAGGCAGAACACTCTATGACATAAATCACAGCAAGATCCTTTTTGACCCACCTCCTAGAGAAATGGAAATAAAAACAAAAGTAAACAAATGAGACCTAATGAAACATAAAAACTTTGAAAAGCAAAGGAAACCATAAAAAAGACCAAAAGACAACCCTCAGAATGGGAGAAAATATTTGCAAATGAAGCAATTGACAAAGGATTAATCTCCAAAATTTATAAGCAGCCCATGCAGCTCAATAACAAAAAATCAAACAACACAATCCAAAAATGGGCAGAAGATCTAAATAGACATTTCTCCAAAGAAGATATACAGACTGCCAACAAACACATGAAAGAATGCTCAACATTATTAATCATTAGAGAAATGCAAATCAAAATTACAATGAGATATCATCTCACATCAGCCAGAATAGCCATCATCAAAAAATCTAGAAACAATAAATGCTGGAGAGTTTGGGGAGAAAAGGAAAACTCTTGCACTGCTGGTGGTAATGTGAATTGGTTCAGCCACTATGGAGAACATTATGGAGGTTCCTTAAAAAACTACAAATAGAACTACCATATGACCCAGCAATCCCACTACTGGGCACATACCCTGAGAAAACCATAATTCAAAAGAGTCATGTACCAAAATATTCATTGCAGCTCTATTTACAATAGCCAGGAGATGGAAACAACCTAAGTGTCCATCATCAGATGAATGGATAAAGAAGATGTGGCACATATATACAATGGAATATTACTCAGCCATAAAAAAGAAATGAAATTGAGCTATTTGTAATGAGGTAGATGGACCTAGGGTCTGTCATACAGAGTGAAGTAAGTCAGAAAGAGAAAGACAAATAGCATATGCTAACACATATATATGGAATTTAAGAAAAAAAAAACGTCATGAAGAACCTAGGAGTGAGACAGGAATAAAGACACAGACCTACTAGAGAATGGACTTGAGGATATGAGTACTGGGAAGGGTAAGCTGGGACAAAGCGAGAGAGTGGCATGGGCATATATACACTACCAAACGTAAAATAGATAGCTAGTGGAAGCAGCTGCATAACACAGGGAGATCGGCTCAGTGGTTTGTGACCACCTAGAGGGGTGGGATAGGGAGGGTGGGAGGGAGGGAGACGCAAGAGGGAAGAGATATGGGAACATATGTATATGTATAACTGATTCACTTTGTTATAAAGCAGAAACTAACACACCATTGTAAAGCAATTATACTCCAATGAAGATGTAAAAAATAAATAAATAAAATAACAATAATGAAACTTACTATGAGACTAGACCTTAATTATTCTAACCACTAAAAAGAGATTATAATTATGTAACAGGATAGAAGTACTAATTATCACTACAATGACAATCATATTACAATATATAAATGTATCAAATTAACATGTACACTTTAAATTTACATAATGTTATATATCAAGTATTCTTCAATTTAAAAAGACAAAAAATAAATCTTGGGAGAATAAATATTACTTTAAAAATTGTGTGTAATTGAATTTATTGTAATCAGAAACTAACTTTCTCTCTTTTCCTCTGCTATTCATTTTTTCTCTCTTTTCTCTTTCCATCTCTTATCCTAGGAACAAAAAAGTAACATGTAACTCTTCTCTGTAATATGTATTTGGGGATTTGTATCCTGTAAGATTGCCATACTGCCTCTTTCACACTTTATAGTCCACTTTCCTGGTTGTCAACAAAAGACACAGTCTCCCCATCTAAATATCACAGTAAGGCAAATATAATGAAGTAAAATATGAATAATATAGATGATATAATTTGGGGAAGATCAAAGGAGGAAGAAATCATTTTTGAGATTTGTGATGAGAATAATAGGCTCAAAATAATATGCAATAATATGTGGGAAGTATCATAGAAGATTGATCTGGAAAAGCTTCATGATAGAGATAGAATTTTAAGTGTGTAGAATTTGTATAGGTCTATTTGTAAGCCATATAGATGGAAAGTCCCCACAGGGTCTCAAGAGCGGGTACAACCCCATACATGTTCAAGACTTCCAGCTTTGCTCTCTGCTCTTTTGGTTTTGGCTATATATTTATAACTTTAACCAGTTGTAAATTATAGCAATAGAAGACTTTCAAAGGTCTGGAGGGGTTTTAAGCAGTCAGTTCTCTAAGAACAATGCCTTCCAATAAGCCTTCTATCCAAGACAATAAGGAAAAGCACCTGTCATATAATAACTATATGGTTCTGTGGTCTTGAGTAAAGCAACCTAAATACAGCTCGTGATGTGCCCCAGGTGCACTATCATGGTCCTATGAGACTGACTGGCTACCCATCCACTGCCACTTGGCCCCAAGTTTGCCTGTGTAAATTAGGGATCTCTGCAACTTCTCTCTGTCCCTGTTGTCAGGACATCACTTTTCTAGTACCCTCTATTAGCCAAAGACACTAAAACTCTTCTGCCTTTAGTCCCTAGTTCTAGCAATATATTGTTCCCTAGATCTTGGTCATTTAGAAAAAATTCATATGTATGGAACCTCTGCCTTCATAGGTTCATGAGTCTAAAATATTTTAACCTATTTGAAAAATTGTCCTGTCTCCGTGTCTTATTATCTCTCTGGTCTTTGGTTCATCAGGCAGGTAAATTTGCTGAGCTACAGATAAGAAGCTGATTCTTCTTAGTCTTGAATTTTAGCTGATTTTTTTCAGATTTTTGAGGTATAATTATCTTACAATAAAGTACATGTATGTAAAGTATATATTTTAATGAAATTTGGCATACATAAATATCCATAAAACAATCATTGCAATAAAGGTAATAAACCTATATATTTACCCCTAAAGTTTCCTCATGTCCTTTTTTTAAATTGAAATATAGTTGATTTACAATATAGCAACTCATGTCTTTTTGGAATCTCTCCTTCCAATCTCTCTGCATCAATATCTATCCCTTATTCTCCAAGCAAAGCTGATCTGCTTGCTCTCTCTCACTGTAGATTCCTTTTAATTTTCTGGTAATTTATATAAATGAAATTATGTAGTATATACATTTTTGGTGGGATTTGTCTTCTTTCAAGTGACATCATTATTTTGAGATTCATCTATGTTATTGTATATAACAACAGTTCATTCCTTTTTGTTATTGAGTATTTTCCATACCACCATGGATATAGAAAGATTTGTTGATCCATTTACCCATTGATAATATTTGGGTTGTTTCTAGTTTTTGGCTATTACAATTAAAGCTGGCATAAACATTCATGTACAAGTCTTTGCATAAGCATATATTTTTATTCTCATTTGGTAAATACCTAGAGGTGAAATGGCTAGGTTTTAAGGAAGGTGTATGTTTAATTTTAAGAAACTTCGTAATTATTTTCCAGATGGATTGTACTACTTTACATCTACCAGCTTGCACTGCATTCTAGCCAATACACAGTATGTTCAGTTAATTTAATTTCAGCTCTCTAGTGGTAATGTACTTGTATCCTATTGTGGTTTTAATTTAGTCTCATTTTTAAAGGTTTCATAACTCAATGGAGATAGAGGAAGGTGAAATAATTCTGGAAGGGAAGAAGCTAAGAGAAGAGAAGGGAAGGGAAGGTACAGAATCACATATGTAAAGAAATGGGTAAATAATACATACACAATTTTAAATGGTTTTATTTTAAAAGTAAGTGCCAGTGGGGAGGTAGAAATTTAAAATATTGAGTATTAGCATTATCCCTACAAATCAGGAAAGAATTTAAAGTCTGTACAGTTGACCCTTGAATAACACAAATTTGAACTCTGTGGGTTCACTTACATGTGGATTTTTTTCAATAAATACTTACTGCAGCTCTACATGATCTGTCCTTGGATGAATCCGTGGATACAGAACACTGGATTAGGAGGGCTACCATGGATTTTCCATAGCACAGAGGACCAGTGCCCCTAGCCCCTCAGTGTGTGCAAGGGTCAACTGCATATGGGAAAACAGCATAATAACAGTGGTGTTAGATAGACTATCGACAGGTTTTCAGTACTGGTGGCCAAAAGAGTTGAAGAAAGATAAACTACAGTAACTGCAATATTCCGGGGGGCAGTTAATGAGAAAAAGATGGGGGTGGTAATAATAAAAAGAAAAAAATTTCACCAATGAAGACTTCCAGTGCTTGGTAACTGACTAGAAGGAGTGTGGGTTATGGTTTTCAGTTTGTGTTCTTTGTACTTGTTACTGTTTTTTTTTTTTTTTCGTCTTTCAAAATAAGCATGTGTCATTTTCTCCCGAAGTGTTATGAAACAAAAAAAAAACAAAAAAATGAAGATTTGCATTTCAATACACAATATTAATCTGCAGTTGTTTAGGCAATAGTATGATGATGGACTGGCTGGCAGGGGGGTGGAATGTGATCATGGGGCGCTGTCTTTCTGCCTGGGTTGGAGCTGAACGGAGGCCGCATGGTTCATCTCTGAGCTTCCTTTTGAGCTTCCATTCCCGAGTCCCCTTCTCCGCAGAGGGCCTGCCTCCGTGCTTTGTGAGCATTAACAGCCTTATTCTTAGCATTTCAGAGAAATGAATTGTAAATTCTCAATGACTTCATGCCTTCCAGTCTAGCAGCACTTCCCCAGGGTATAAGTGCTGAGATTTTCAACAGTTTTGCATGTCAAAGATTAGTAATCATCTATATCTGGAGTGTTTGAAAGCCTGTGGCTTTCTGTCTCTCAGTGCTGCAGCAGAAAGTTTGAGCTGAGCAGAAATTAAACAGAGGCAGGGTCTTCTGTTGGCTTGATCTATGGGACGAATTTGGCTGAAAAGACTTGGCCTTTGACAACGAAGTTCCTGGAATTGGTATCTCAGTGCTCGAAAGGGCAGAAAAGAAGACAGTATTAATAGCACAAAACCCTAGCCAGTGTTTCCAGAGCACCTAAGGAATCTTGAAGCCATCATTTAGTCAGCTGAAATGCTGAAATTTGAGAGTCTGTTTTAACACCATGACTGAGGCAGCATTCAACACCAACCACATGTCACATCAGCGGGGGAGGGAGAAAGTGCTGGGAGTTTTTAAACTTGAAGTCTTATCAATGCTGCTGGAAGAGACCCAGCTACAATTAGGAGAAAGGCATGTCAGTAGGGCATGCAAGTGGAGACTGAACACACGCAGACACCTGGGGCATTCTATATGAGAAATTCCAGTGGGATAATGGCACACATAACACTTTGCAAGTGCATTGAGGCAAAGTATTAAGCAGTGTGATCTACTTGTGAATTGGTGGTTATTATTTTCATCCATAAACCTAGCCACAAAGAAGAGACAAGTGTTTTCAAAGACAAGATTGTGAATGTAAAAGTACATTTTTGGTACCTATTTTTGATGTTTCCATTAGGGCACGTGACTGTCAGGCACAACCTGGTGAATATCCAATTCATACTTACATCTATAGAAACTACATATGGTTTCTTTTAGTTCATAAAGCCCTTCTTCCTAATGTGAAAAATATTAGTGCAAGTGCCACAGTCTGAAACAATGTTAGCAGTACAGCAACACCATGGTGAGAAGGTGGGTGCCAACACCAATTTTGGCCTTTTCGGTCAAATGCATACAGATTTTAATCATTAGTAATGGCATACCTGTGAAAACTAGTCTTGTATCATATTCATTATAATATTTCACCGTTAAAAACATTTAATGATCTCCTTGATTTTAGTTAACAGTGGGGGCCACATATTTAGGAAAGAGAGCTAGACATGTAAGCTCTAAGTCTAAAGGTGAATCCCAATTGTTTTTCACTTCAGAAGCTTATATCACTTGAATTTGGACATGAAGCTCTCACTGGTTGAATCTCCATTTTCTTACCTAAAAATGAGGTTATAAAACATATTTTAGAGCAAATCATAAACAATGCAAAATATCTACCACTGTGTTTGATAAATATCTGGCATGGGTGATGGACTCATTCCAATCTGAACAAGGATTTTGCCTAAAATGGCCCTTAGCCTGGTTCTGCTTTGAAAAAGATGTAAAGGGAGAGACTTTAGCCAAAGAAGAAACTTTCACTTCTATATCTCAGGGAAGGGCTACAGATGGGGCCAGAGAAGGAAATGCAAACAAATTTGATTTCACCAATTGCCTGTAGCCTGTTGCTTCCTGCCTTCTTAGCTGTCTTCTAGACCCATTTCTGCACAGATTTACGTAACCGTGATGAAGTGTCTGCTTCTGCTGGGTTGCGTGGGTAAGACAGTTTTCTTGTAGGATATATTTTCAAAGAAGAGTTTACTGTTCCATATATCTAGATGCCATAGAATTCTTACTTTTTAGTAGACTATAATTCTTTGTAATTAGACTTTCAGTTCTGTGTAAGAGAATAACCACTTTTGCCTCTTTCAACTTGTAGTTACTGCAACTACACGTAAACACTGAGAGCCTATAACGGGGCACGTTCCTTTCGGCACTGTGCTTAGGCAAGTTTCTTAACCTCTCATAGATGGCTTGGCTGAACTACCTTAAAAGGCCTCTATGGGAACCCCACAGGATAAAGTATATGAGGGTGACTTGAACTGTACAAAGTGCCAGAAGGGTAGGGAGCACTATTAAAGAACCTTTCTTTATTAGATTTGCAAGTCATGTTTGCTTTTTCTTCTTGCTCAATAATTAACTGTCCAGGAGTGTTTTCCTTGTCTTTATAGGACTTATCTTTCCACTTCTGCTTATGTGGAATAGTTACCGAAAAGCTTTTGTATTTGTGAAGAAAACCCTGAGGACTCAAATGCACCTGGGCATTTGTTTTGTACTTGCATATGAAGTAACTGACATCTAGAAGCAATCAAAAATGATTTAGTGTAAGTTGTTTCAGAAACTGATAGATCACTATTTATCAACCTGTTTCCACTTGTAGATATGTAATACAAAGGAGAGCAAATTCCCCTTTTAGATTAATGAAGGTGGCAACAGAGATTCTAATTTCCCAGGTGAAACACTTTTTACACAGAGGTAGCTTTGGGAGACAGGTCTGAAGCTCATTAAACTTGCTGTGTGTTATACATGGACAATCTAATTCAATTCCCATAAAAACAGGCAAATAGGCCGTCAATGTAAATTAAATCCAAAAGTAAACAAGTGTCACCATGACACTGTATTACATGAGCATTTATCTCATAAATGGAAAAGTGAATTAAACTGTTAATTTCAATAGCAATTTTAGAAAAACAAGTCCCAAACTGTAGGAGTCAAAAAGAGAAGAGCGTTTTTCTTCATGTGAATTACAATAATCTCCTTCTGAGGTTCACATTTTGCTTGCAGCCTTCCCTTTTAAAACCAGATTTTCCTTAATTTCCATTTTGTCTTCACTTAAAGTTTCTAATTTAGCTTTGGACCCCCAGGATGACCTTCTCCAAACCATTCTCCTCACCACGATCAGTGATGTACAACATATTCCACTGTCACCCCCCTTCTCCAGTATTTCATAGCTCCTTAAAGCCTTCACAATAAAAGCCTAAAAATGTGGTGCACACAAGGATGAGCATGACTGAGCACCATCTCAATGTTCACTCTGCCCCCCTCACATCTCTGCCTACTCTATCCTTCCACCATCAGAAATAGAGGGGATGGACACACATTTCATGTCACCAAGCAACTTAAAATTCTTTGATTTTTCCCACTAAGTCTTTTTTCACTGGTAACCTTTGTCTGGGATTGTGTGCCTAGTTCCCTTATAAAACTAGAGTACAGTGTTTTATCTTTCAAGATTTAAACAGTCTGTGCTGCCTTGATCATGAAGCTTTCCTCTATGAAGTCATTGACCTGTACTGTGGCCCCTCTGCTCCCAATGCAGGATTCGGTCACAGCGCTGTTAGATGGCTTCAAGACTGTTTTCCTCATCACTCTTCTATCTTCCTGATGGAAGAGTAGTGCATCTTGCTCATCTTTGTTTTTCTAATATAAAGCACCATGCCTGCCACAGAGTATAATTTTTTAATTGAATGAATGAAAGCTGATAAGAGGAAGGTAATAATAGATCTTTAATTTCAGTCTATAGGCTCTTAATCTCCAGAGTACACTTTATCATAACCCTGATTCTTGTAGGAAAGTAATTGGCCCATCCTAGAGATTTTGCATGCACCCTTGTAGACAAAGGCTTGAGCTGCAGCTTAACAGAGTGTAGATAGGACATTTTGTGATCCTCCATGGACAGGAGAGGATGGGTGGGCTGTTGAATCTGCTAAGAGTCATCTCCCATTTGCCCTCCTAACTTCCCTTAGAGGCTGTCATGGGCTTTCTCATTGCCTCTGAGGTAATTTCTACTTCACTCCCCCTAGAATAGACCTACAGAATTAAAAAAAAAAACCAAAACATTTAACTCCAGTCTAGATTTGGCTTCTACAAATCCTCTGACATATCCTCTGACTTGCATATCCTCTGACTTGCATGGTTGTTAACTTTTGTTTCATGTGGTTCTTTTCTGGGTGTGTGGTGAGAACCACAAGAAGCACATCTGGTTTATTCTTCTTTTCACTGTCTATGCAAGTAACAAATTGTCTGTATCTGAAAGTGGTTCTTATCTTAACAGGTTGGATCAGTCAGGCTTTGACCTTATCTTGACTTGTGAACTTGACAGTTCTTTCTTATTTCATTTCTTTCAGTATTATTCTTTATTGCTTTTTCTCTTTCTTTTCTTTATGTTTCTCTCCCTTTCTTCTTTCTTTCATTCTTCTTCCTTTCTTCCCTCTTTCTCTGTCTCTGTCTCTCTTCGTGACTGTGCTATCTGGTTTAGATTATATATGTTTAGTATTCAGAACTTATTATCTTAAATTTGTTAGAGGTCATCAAATGATCAATGGAATATTACTCAGCTATAAAAAAAGAATGAAATTCTGCCATTTTTGACTGTGGATGGACCTAGAGCATATTATGTTTAGTGGAATAAGTCAGACAGAGAAAGACAAATACACTATGTTATCACTTAGATGTGGAATCTGAAAAATAAAACAAACAAATGAATATAACAAAACAGAAACAGATACAGAGGAAAAATTAGTGGTTACCACAGGAGGGAGAGAAAGTGGGAGGGGCAAGTTAGAGAGGAGGGGATTAAGAGATACAAACAACTATGTATGAAGCAAATAAGCAACAAGGATATATTGTGCAGCACAGGGAAATATAGCCATTATTTTGTAATGAATTTAAATGGAGTATAATATATAAAAATACTCAATCATTATGTTGTATACCTGAAACTAATATTGTAAATCAACTATTTTTCATTAAAAAATAAAAATAAATGAAAGTCATCAGTTGAGATCTTTATCCTCATGTGTGTAATAACAATGTTAGAAAAGCAAGTCCCAAGTTGTAGAAGTCAAAAAGAGAAGAGTGCTTTTCTTCATGTGAATTACATGACAAGGAAAAGATACTAGAGGATAATAATTTTCTGTTTATAGGAAAACTTCTGATATTATATTTGACACCTTAATATAATTCTTGTTTCCCCTACCTCAACAAAAGAAACTTCCATTTAAGAAATGGGCAATAAATATTGAAATGTGGCATCCTGGAGGTTGCCCCCCTGTGGGTAATGTGTTGGAACACTCACTGTTGTCCACAAAAAGGAGTGTGAAGGGCATTAATCACACACACACACACACACACACACACACACACACAAATAATAAAAAAAACAAAACAAGGAGGGCAGAAAGTCTCCAAGGTACCCAACTTTTAAAAATATTTGTCTTATTTTTCCTTTCATCAAAGATGGGAACTAGAGCAGAAACCTTGGTCACTTGAAAGTTAATTCCTTCTCCTGGCATCAAAAATATTGGTTGGCCAAAAAAATCATTCGGTTTTTAAGTAAAAATAAAAGACACATTTTTCATTTTCACCAAGAACTCTATTGAACAACATATTCACTGTTTTGTTCCACTATCTTCTGCCATTTTTCAGGCAACTTTGTAATTCCATCTTCCCAAAACTTTTTATCTTTTTGAGCAAAGAACTGTTCCATGTGCCTTTTATAGTCTTCCAGGGAATTGAATTTTTTCCATTAAGAGAATTTCGTAAAGATAGAAATAAATGGAAATCCAAAGGTACAATGTCTCATGAATATGGTGGACGAATCAAAACTTCCCAGCTAAGATGTAACAGTTTTTGCCTGGTCATCAAAGAAACATGCAGTCTTGTGTCATCCTAATGGAAGATTATGCGTTTTCTGTTGATTAATTCCACACGCTTTTCGTTGAGTGTTGCTTTCAGTTGGTCTAAGTGGGAGCAGTACTTGTGGGAATGAATTGTTTGGTTTTCCAGAAGGAGCTCATAATAGAGGACTCCTTTCCAATCCCTCCATATACACAGCATCACCTTCTATGGATGAAGACAAGCCTTTGGTGTGGTTAGTGGTGGTTCATTTCACTTACCCCATGGTTTCTTCTGTTCCACATTATTCTACAGTTCATAGTCCAGGGAGAAATCTCTAGTACGAAACTCTGCAAACCACTTTTCACACATTCAATCAGTCACAGCACCTTCTCCATACACTGCACAAATCCTTTTTTGTGTTTCAGTTACATTTTAACCTTTCTAGAAATAATAAAGCACAACATGCCGAAAAGTTTGCTTTTTTTCTTCCATCTTCAATAGTAAAATGCCTACACAAAATTTCACCAATTTTGACAAGTTTTTTTTAAATGCATACTGATATGACAGCTGTTACAATACAATCTAACAAAATTGTTTTGAATAAAGTTAAAGACAATCAAGCGCTACTAGACCCATCTTACAGAAAAAAAAAAAATAACGAACTTTCTGGCCAGCCCAATATTAATTAGTCAACTACTATTTTTCCTCTTATAAAATGAGAATAACAATACCAAATTTCCTGTTTTATGAAGGGGAGTAGAGTAATTAGGTTACAATTATAACTAGAATGTAAGCCATCTAATTTTAAGTAATGGTATTATTATCAGTATTTCTCCAATCAGTAATAGAAAGAAAAATCAAGTTGCACTGAAAATTCACGGCACTGCTCTCTCCATCTTCCTTTGTGGGACAACTGTCTGACTTGTCTCATGTAAATGCCCCCCAAACTATGAAAACTCCTTTATGCAGGTGACCACTGGCCTTCTAGAAGATGTCTGTGTTACATCAAGCCAGGCTTTGTAAGAACTAAAACAATCTGAACAAGTATTTAACAGCTGCCCAAGGAAGCCTAGAATAGTTTTTTTTTTTTAATTTATTTATTTATTTTTGGCTGTGTTGGGTCTTCATTTCTGTGTGAGGGCTTTCTCCAGTTGTGGCGAGCCGGGGCCTCTCTTCATCCCGGTGCGCGGACCTCTCACTGTTGCTGCCTCTCGTTGCGGAGCACAGGCTCCAGATGCGCAGGCTCAGTAGTTGTGGCTCACAGGCCCAATTGCTCTGCAACATGTGGGACCCTCCCAGACCAGGGCTCGAACCCGTGTCCCTTGCATTGGCAGGTAGACTCTCAACCACTGTGCCACTACGGAAGTCCTAGAATGGGTTTTTATTTTAGAGAGTTAATTTAGCCTGGGAATTTAGATGTAATAAATGCATCTTCACCTTCCCTTGCCTCAGAAAAGTGTTCCTAAAATTCTTGTTTTGTTCTATT
The DNA here is from genome assembly GCF_963455315.2 of Globicephala melas. Lineage (NCBI taxonomy): Eukaryota > Metazoa > Chordata > Mammalia > Artiodactyla > Delphinidae > Globicephala > Globicephala melas. The sequence continues at coordinate 100,813,439 of NC_083320.1, read as the reverse complement.
GTTTTTAACAAACGGATATAGCAGAGAAGATGAGAAAGTGAGAAAAGTCTTCCATAAAGTGAAGAATACTTTTGTAAATATTCATCTTCAGATAGTTTGCATTAAGGTAGCTACATCTCCAGGAGGTGGTCCCTTATAATTCATTTGATCCATCAACACCAATCAGTTTCTCATTTTGTCAACTCATGGATTATAGAAATCTGTATGCACTGCCTTCTTTCACCTTATAAACTATAGACTGTATGTCAATTTTATGTTAGTGCTGTTCCAACTATTAATAAATCATTAACTAAGGCACTAATTCTACTCTATAGACGTCTTGCTTTATATATAGGTCACATAACTGCTACTTGATAAATGTCAATGGGTTTGAGTCTTTTTTGATTGTCATGTTAATATAGTTAATCTTTTCGAGCCCAAATATGGAAAAGATATGATGCCTTCCACAGTGAGATTTGACCAAGTAAATTATGGGACTCTTAAGGAATAGCGTGCAAGCTAATAGCGTGGTTTATGACAATATCATAGCGGAAGAGGAGCAAAATGAGAATTTGGATAAGCAAGCTAACCAGTGCCACTGAAATCATACAATCCAGACAGGCACCTATTCCACCTCTGCAAAGTCCAGTTGTTAAACTTTAAGAAAATCATCATATGTAATAATTCATATCTTAATCTCAGTTTAACCCACAATAAACTATCCCTACAGCCAGCAAGTCCAAGCAGCCATGTGTTTTCCAAATGGTGGCATGTCTTGTGAAAAGAAGTTTATTCCCCTTGGACCAGTACTGCACACCAACCAGCTCACATGAGAGGGCAGTTGGGCTTCTTAGGAAGTGTCTAGAGGAGCTCCAGAAACACTTCACCCTGAATCTGCCAACCTCCATTATTGGTAGATAGACACTGACAAAAATGTCATCCACAACCTGGACAACATTTCCTTCCCTAAACAGAGCTCCTAATGTCATGCACCCCCTCTCACTTGCCAGGGAACTTTTTTTGATGGGGTCCTTTACTTTTTTCTACTCTTTTGATGGGTTCCCTTGACAGACGGTTAATTCAGAAAAAAAGCTGAATATGAATAAATTGAAAAGAAGGTCTCTTGGAAGCAGCCTTTCTGCTAGAGTAGAAATTGGGTAATATAGAAGATCTTTCTTAAACTGGTCAAATAATTTCATAAAATGTCTGTGAAGTCAGTTTAACAAAAATCCATTAACTCACACTGGAGTAAGTTGAAGAGTTAATGACTCTAAGATTAACTTCAAGCGCTGGTTTCAGCTTGTGATTCTGGGCCTGGCTCATTGCAGAGAGTTGGCATCTTCTCATTAGGAGCTGGCTTGGTGCAGCAGAGCTCAGTGCCTGTGGCTGCCATGTCTGCAATCTGTCTGGTGGAGTGACATATGCTGGGCCTTGGGTGAATCACATTAGGTAATTCACAGAACCTGTTGAGAGCAAGAGAAATGATTACTGTCTTTTAGAATTTGTCAAAGTAAGGGATACAAATTTCAATGTCTTATAATAATTTTAGAACAAAAAATACCAGTGCAACTATTTCCATCCATTTGTTCGTGGAGGCTGAAATGTCAGTTGTTAGCTCTTGATTTACATCTTTCACGAAGTTTTGTGACTTACTTGGGTCACCCTTCTCCAATTCCCCATATCAACTGTTCCATTCAGTCTCGGCAGAGGCTATTGGATATTTCTGTTTAATTGTTTGATAGGTTATATTATTTTCACAAGGAGATGATCTTTCTCCTGGATCATAATTAGGTGTTAAAGCCCTATGTTCACAGAGATAGACCTGTACTTTATATATCTTTATGTCTCCTAAGCATAACACAATTCCTGGACCCCCAGGAGGTCCCCTAGCATTTCAAGGGAAGCCCAAGAAGTCTAATTCCTGGTGCGAAAGACTGATTCTCTTTTTGATCAAACTCTACTCAGTCTCCCTTAAACTCTTTTTCTATGGGACTTCCACTTTTGGACTTCTATGTTCATCTCTGCATTGTTCAATTTTTGCAAAATACCTGTTATTCTTTTTAGCTAGAATTTTCTCATCCTCCATATCTGATCACCCTCAATATGTAATACAGTCCTTAACGTCCACCATCACCTAGGTGGTGTTGAGACAGGAGGGAAGGGGGCAGAACACAACTTTTAAAAGAATTATAGACTCATTGAGGATATGACATAAACTGGTTAGAACCAACTAGGCTCAAGATGGTGGAAGATTCGACCTCCAGGAGACCTTGAGCCTCATTATATGCTCATTTTAATACATTAGCTAAATGACATACCCACAGACACCACAACAGTTCTGAGGCTAACCATAAAAGGCCAAAAAGTGGGTGGTGATCCAATTCCTGGAAACCACCACCCTTTCCCTGAAATAGTTGGAATAATCCTCCAATTCATTAGCCTATGAAATTACCCAGCCCATGAAAACGAAGCACCCTATATTTCAGCACCTTTTTTCTTCTGAGAAGGCCCACACTCCGTCTGTGGAGTGTGTTTCTCCCAAGGTTTCCCTCGTCCTTTGAGATAGACTGCATTCTGCCCATGGAAAGTGTATCTCTGCTTTCACTTTACTATGGTTCGCTCTCGAGTTCTTTACTGCATGAAGCCAAGGACCCTCATTTGGTGGCCCACCCCAGAGACTCACCCAAGACCTGAGACATGACAATCCTCTCATGCCCCATTTTCCTGCAACCTCTTTACAGAGGTTATTAATAAATCTACTTCTTGCCTATCACTTTGTCTCTCGCTGAATTCCTTCTGTGCTGAGATGCAAAGAACCTGAGCTTTATTAAGCCCTGAGACAAGATGTGCAGTTTCAGCTGGGAGATTGTGGATTTGAGTGCTCTCTTAAGCCAGAAATTGTGGGTTCAAGTCCCATCTGAGGTGTGATTTGTTTTGAATCCCAATCTGAGGTGTACGGTTTCAGTGTTTGATCACCCTGATCTGCCTTCAGAAAGAATTCTGTTAGGTTGGTTTAGCCAGAATCCCCCCAAACCACTGGTGTGTCCTCTTAGTAATTTTCTGTTCGTTGACTTCTACCCTGCTCTTTGGATATATATTCCCTTTTGCCCATTTGTATTTGGAATTGAGCCCAGATCTATAATGAGGTCTCTTTTCCCCTATTACAATAGTTCTGAGCAATATTGGCTTTTACCACCTTAACTAGTGTTCAACTTTGATATTATTTAACACTGGTAAATGTAAAGGGCAGACTTACAAAGATTTTTCTAGTAGAAAAAAAAATGCCAGGCATAAGAACTAACTATATGGATTTTGATAGGAGTTGGTGATTTCTCTGAATTTTTACTCTCTTCTCAACTTGACTTAGCAATTGCTGAGCCTCATAAGAGATGGAGAGATAGAAGATTGCTGGTGGCTTGTAATTAGTGTCTATATCCACCACAATTTTGGAAACTGAGAATAGACATTAAGCCAAAGAATAACACCTGTTCTTCATGTGAGCAAGAAGGCTGAGGAAGAGAATATGTGCTGCGCTTAAAGGCCATTTATAATGAGGATGTAGACTGCTCAGAGGATGTCTTTTTAAATATGCATTCTTCTATTGTATTTGTGAAGTACAATTTGAAAATAATTGTGTAAAGTAAATGTCTCCTTAATATCCCTTTGCCTTCAGTCATTTAATAAATTAAGAAATAATTATTAAATAACTACTATTTTAAGTGTCAAAGGGACATAAAAATGATTCATAGAACTTAACTTTCACTATTTAAAATTTTTTCACCATCAACAGTTTGAAAGCAATACTTAGCCTATCAAATCCAAATTATCAAAAACACCAGGTTACTTTAGTCCATTTGAGCTGCTATACTATACTAAAAATACTATGAACTGTCTGGCTTATTAACAACAAACATTTATTTCTCGCAATTCTGGAGACTAGTAAGTTCAAGATTGTGGCACTGGCAGATACAGTGTCTGGTGAGTCTGCTTCTTCATAGATGGCTGTCTTTTCATGGCAACTTCACATGGCAGAAGTGGCAAGCTAGGTTTTCGGGTCAATTTTATGAGGGCGTTAATGGCAACCTTAAGATCTCCACCCCCATGATCTAATCATCTCCCAAAGACCCCCGTCTAATATTATCATCCTGGGGGTTAGGATTTCAACATATGTATTTTAGGGGACACAAACATTCAGACCATAACACAGATCAATAGTTTCCTAATCAGTAGGTCTATGATCCTCTTCTCAGGCCATTTTTTTTCAACCTAGGAAAGAGAAAGTATTAATAGAATGCATATTTTGTAATACTTGTTGCTTGGTAGGGCCACTGTTCTTGTTCTCTTTAAGGAAACACTTTAAAAGTGCAAGGTATGCCTCAGGGAGCCATTTACAGGTTTTGTTAGGGGAAACTGATACTAACATTTGTGTAAGAGATACCATGATGTTCTTTTGTCAGAAAATCCCCTTTCTATATATAGCTCAAGGCATTACTTTGTGAGATGTATTTTCTTCAAAGCATGTCAGTCTAGAATCAAATAATCCATATTTGGTGCATGCTACAAATATGGAAAAATGAGTAAAAGCAGATGCTATTGCTGTGGAGACACACACATGCAAGTAAGAAAAAAATAATTGCAGCCTGCAGATAAAATATATTTATCTCTAATGCTCCCTACATGTAAATTATTACAAATCTATGAAGACAATCTTGTACATTAGTACAGAGATTAGGAAAACACCTCCGCATTTTAGAGTTATCTGAGCATGGGATAGAATTTATGATATTCCCATTATATACTGGAATTTTTCCAATTAATTTCCATACTTTTCAGAATTTTCACTGACATATGCTATACAGTTCTTAGGCAAATAGCCACAGTTGTAATGATAAAACAAAGGAATTTTTGTTTGTTTTTTTAATTATAGCACCAGGATCCAAAATTATCTTGTTTACCTATACCAAATTCTAAAGTTACTGCTGATGAATTTGAGTCCAAACATCTAATGAGGAATTATTAAAATAGCTTATATAGTAAGGAGAAGGATTATCAGTGATAGCTTGTCCTAAGATTAGCAAGTAAACTTTAAAAGTCACTTATCGTTCTTATTAAAAATTTCTCTCTTGTTTCTATACCAAATTTCTCTTTGTGTGTGAACACTTTCCACTAACCCAAAGAATAGAGAGCATTCTTAGGGGTTGTGTCTAAGCTATGGTTCATGAACAAGCTTGCTATTCCCAATTCAAGTAGTTTATATGCAAATAATTCTAGGAGTTATTTGAAATTTGTCAATGTATGCAAAAATGGCTAGAGGCCAAGGCTGGCCCTTCCAGGGATAAATGCATGATTCTGTGGAAGCTAGAAGGTGTATAGTGGTCCTTAAAGAAAAAAACATCTGAATCAAGTGGGTACTGGTGTTGCCTTAAAGGAAGAAAACTCAACATGCACAGTTGACTCTGATGGCCTTGTCGGACTATGTGTAAATAAGTAGTAAGCAGAGGCAACTTGTCCACAGAAAGACAAGATTTGAGTTGGTCCTGTGGAGTAAGAATGCCACCTGCCATATCAGTAAACAAAGGATGTAGCAGCCATCAGCCACTACAGCTGCCCCAGAAGGTGAGTCCTGAGGGAACTCAACAGGATGTCACCATCAAGCCATCAACCACTGGCCCTAGATAGTTAAGGTGCATATCAAAGGAATGATTTCAGTGAGCCCAACCCTTGCATCTTCCCATACAAAGAGAAGTGCTAAATTCATTAACTTGAGATGTTCGGTTTTCTTTAATTCACAATAATCTTTTGATGTTCTGACTACCTGGTCTTTCTGCAAAAACTCCTACATATCCTGGCTCCTCCCTTACCTCTCTGGAGCTGTCTTTCAGAGCTATCTGAGATGCTGTGTCCCCAGGCTAAGGTCCTCAGTTTTGTCCACCAAATAAAATGTATCTCAGAGGGAAGAGATATGGGAACATATGTATACGTATAACTGATTCACTTTGTTATAGAGCAGAAACTAACACACCATTGTAAAGCAATTATACTCTAATAAAGATGTAAAAAAAAAACTCTCAACTTTTAGGTTGTGCTTTTTTAGGGAGAAGCAGAGAAGGGAGAAATGAGAAGGGAGAAATGGGCATAGGTTTTTGACTTTTCAGTTCACGTGCATGGAGCTTATTCCTGGTTCTCTGTTATAGTGAAATCACTTTACACCAACAATTAACCTTTCATATGTTACTTCATTTAGAGTGGGCTTATGCTCAAAGCATAAAAAAAGAATCTTGACTGAAAAAAGATCTTGGATTTGCATAAGTGAGAAAATTAGAGCAAGATACTTCAGAGAGACAGAAATAGATGCAAATATGAAGGGTGTGTATCTATAACGGCACATTTTATACCAGGCTGTTTTTGATAATAAGCTCACAAGTGGATTTTGAAGAGAGATTAATATCTTTGTAACCAAATTAGGTATTTGTATTGGATCCCCACAAGCAGTTGTGTCTGCTGAAGATTTTGAAGCACATGAGTGGCATGATAATGATGGAAATTAGGGCAGGCCACCCCAAGATGTGCCATTTTGGCATGAGAATTATTTTGAACTGAAAGCAAAAGACTGAGCCCAAAAGGCTCAGAAAGAACCTTTAACCTTCCCTCTGATCTCAGGTGGCCCCGGCCTGCAGCAGTTTGGAGCAGGATTTCTGTCCCTGACCAGAGACTGAGGTTGGGCTGTGGCAGTGAGAGCCCTGAACCCTAACCACTGGACAACAGGGACCAGTGGCCAGTGACAAGGTCCTGGCCTGTCAGCTGTGTAGAAATGAATTTCCACACAGAGGCAGAAAGTAGTGAAACAAGTGAAGTGTTTATTAAGAGGAAAAGAGTATATGTGGATAGACACATGGGTGGGCTCAGAGAGTCACACCCTCACGGTAGTTGGAATCACTATTACGGCGCATTTCTTCCAGGTTTCCTTTGGCCAATCATCTTGCTTTGCCTGGTTCTGAATCCGTATTTGGTATTTCTCTGGGTCCTCCCATGTGCACCTGTGCATCTGTTAGCCAGGATGGGTTCTAGTGAAGAGGCCTATGGGTAGGTTAACAACATCTCCTGTGGGGTGGCGCCCCCTCTCTTTTTGACCTTCATATAAACAGATGCTATATAAACTTTGCTATTTTTTTTGTAGGGTATAAAGGAATATTTCATTTTCAGTTCTCAAAATCTAAGGATCTCAGAGGTGACAATGAAATAATTATGGAAGATGTCATTTATTCAGATATCACAGAAATGCATCTGTAGGACAATAAGAAAAATTCTTGTAAATGAAATACCAAAGGATTTTAAATGGCAATTAAAATGCTCAGTTTCTATTTTCTGAGTTGTATTGTCATGTATTATGATCATAGCATATTTTCATTTGCTTTAAGAAATGAAATGCTCGGGCTTCCCTGGTGGCACAGTGGTTGAGAATCTGCCTGCCAATGTAAGGAACACGGGTTCGAGCCCTGGTCTGGGAGGATCCCACATGAAGCGGAGCAAGTAGGCCCGTGAGCCACAACTACTGAATCTGCGCATCTGGAACCTGTGCTCTGCAACAAGAGAGGTCGCGATAGTGAGAGGCCCATGCACCGCGATGAAGAGTGGCCCCCGCTTGCCGCAACTAGAGAAAGCCCTCGCACAGAAACGAAGACCCAACACAACCAAAAATTAATTAATTAATTAATTAATTTTTTTAAAAAAAGAAATGAAATACTCAAGGAAATGAGGATGGGCAGCAAAGCAAATTACCTAATTTATTTTTAATACAGATGAAACATAGTAGAGTGACACAAAGAGAAGAAAGATGAAAATTCCAGTATATGCACGGTAATGTTTTTGGGGATTGTTGGAGATTAGAATTTCTGTTTGCCTGTCCATCTCCTCAAGACTGTTATTTTGCTCAATGTAGCATTTTTTGAGGAAACATCTGGAGGTTTAATAACGTTTGTGTTTAAATTTTGAAAAAAAATCAGAAATTTAAAGTCAGATAGTTTGCCTTGCCCTTTACCTTTTTTGGTGGTATGAGTCTCCATTTACAACCTTGGGCCCTCTTGACAAATACTCTCAGTCCACAGCCTAAACACAATGCTCCTGCATGCACTTATCTAGGACCCACACATTCAACTCCCAATGCTACTCTCAGGGGTTGTGTTCCCACTGACTGACACTACCTTCAGGGACCAGAAGAAAAAATTATGTCTTGCCTAATGATTCAGTTTAAGTTCTCAAGCTCTCCTATCAGAAAAAACAGAACTACTACTGTGAATGTTGTTTCTCCATCTTTCTCTACATAGAAGAATGAAGAAGTTTCTTCATAGGAATGAAGAAGTTTCTTCATTCCTCTGCTCACTGTATTCCACCGTCAAAGTGACCAATTATGTGATTCCCATACAACAGATTAGTTTTACCTGTTTTAAAACTTTAAGGAAGTAAAATTTTACAGTATTTAATCTTTAATGTTTAGCTTCTTTCAATCAGCATGTTTTAGAGATTGACCCATATCGTATTACATCTCATTATTTTTATTGCTGAAGTATTATTTCATGGCCTGAATATAAACAGTTTATTCACTGATCTGGTAATGGCTATCTAGGCTATTCCTAGTTTACTAATAAAGCTACTATTAAAATAGGTACACAAGATTTTTTGTGGCCATACATTTTCATTTTACTTTGAAAAAATAAATAAGGGTAAATTTGCTAGGATATTAAGTAGATTTGTGTTTAAAATTTTACTTATATGTCAACCAGTTTTACAAAGAACTTACATGTTCATAGTCTCAAAAACAATTTATGAGAGATGCAGTTGCAATACATCTTTGTCAACATTTGACGTTGTCAGTCTTTTTATAGCTTAGCTATCTTAGTTGATGTATAGTGGTATAGCATTGTGTTTTTAATTTGCATTTCCCAGATGGCTAAGATTACTTATTAACTATTTGTGTTTTATCTTTTGCAAAATATCCATCCAAGTTTTTTGCCTATTTTTGTTGGGTTCTTTGTCTTTTGGTTATTGAGTTGTAGGAATTCTTTATATATTCTAAATAAAAATATTTTGTCAGATATGTGGTGCAGATATTTTTCCCAGTCTGTAACCTGTCTATTCATTTTCTTAATGGTAAATCATTTGATTAGTATATATTTTTGATTTTGAGGAAGTCAATTCATCATTTTATTCTTTATAGTTAGTGCTTTCTGTGTCTGCTTTAAGAAATATTGGCCTCCCTCAAGGTCTTGAAGACATTCTCTAATGTTTTCTTCTCAAAACTTTCAGTGCTAGTATATACATTTAGGTCTACCATTCATCTTAAATTAAATTTTGCATGTCGTATGAAGTAGGAATTTAAGCTCATTTTTTTACAACACAGATTTCCACTTGCCCTAGCACCATTTTCTGAAGAGAGTATACTTTCCTCATTGAATTGATTTGGCCCAATCATTTAAAAACAAAATCATTGGTTATATGTGGATCTATTTCTGGATACTATTTGATTACTTTGATCTATTTATCTTATAATTTCTTGATTACTGGAACTTCAGAGTAAGTCTTAGAATCTGATAGAGTAAATTCTCCAAACTTGTTCTTTATTTGCAAGACAGTTTGGGCTATTCAAGTTTTTCTTCAATTTACATAAAAGTTTTAGAATCACTTGTCAGTTTCTATAAAGACTATAGGAATTTTTATTGAAATTACATTGACTCCCTACATCAATTTGGAAATAATAAATAATCTTAACGATATTGAAACTTCCAACTCTGAACCTGTTATATCTTTACATTTATTTAGGTGTTTTTAATTTTTTTTTCTGATTTCATTTTATTACTACTATGTGCATTATTAGTTGCATCTCTTTTTTTTTCGTGATTGCTCTAGGATTTACAGTATCCGTCTTTAACTTATGACAGTCTACCTTCAACAAAGATCATATTACTTCCTATATAGTGTAATAATCTTACAATGCTATACTTCAAATTCTATTTTTTCTTTTAGAATCATTAAAAAAATTTTATTGGAGTTAATTTTTTTATCAATAATGTCTTATTAATGTTTTCATCATAGAGGTCTTGCATATGTTTTTTACATTTACTTGTAAGCAAGCATTTTTTTTTGAATTCTCCTATAATTGGTATTGTGTTTTAAATTACATTTTCCAGGTGTTCATTGATATTACATGGAAGTATAATGGATTTTTTTTGTATTGACTTTGTGATTTGAGACTTATATTTGCTTAAGAATTTTAATACCTCTTTGGAGTTTTCTTAAGATTTTCTATGTAAAAACCTCTTTTCTGTGAATAAAGATTGTTTTCTACTTCTTCCTTTCCTATCTTTATGTTTTTTTTTTACTTCTCTTTATTGCTTTATTGAACTGTCTGAGACCTCTAGGTACAATGGCCAATATAAGTGGGGAGAGCAAACATTCTTGTCTCTTTCCCAATCTTATGGAAATATCTTACAATATTATACTATTTAGCATTATGGTATCATTATTATTTTGTAGATTCCTTTTAACATGTGGAAAGGTTCCCTTCTATTCCTATTTAGTAAGAGTTATAAGAAATTGGTATTGATTCCTTTTTCTAATTTCTTTTCTGCATCTTTTGAAGTTATCACATAGTTTTAATTTTGTTAATATGGTGAATGTTGATTAATTTTATTTTTAAAACAACATTGCATTCTTAGAATGCACATCACTTGGTTATAATATATGATCATTTTAACATATTCAATGTGCTATCAAGTACATTTACTGATTTTGTGTCTATGTTCATGAGATATATACAGTGATTTTCTTTGTTTTTTTTGAAATGTCCTTATCTGGTTTTGCTACCAGGGTCATGCCAGTTTCATAAAAAAAAAAAAAAATGTTGGGAAGTGTTTTCAATGTCTCTATTTTCTAAAATAATTTTTGTAATATTGATATTACATCTTTAAATGTTTGATAGAATTACCTAGTGAAGTCATTTGGCCTAGAATTTACATTATAAGAGATTTTAAAAACACAAATGCAATTTCTTTAATGAATATAGGGCTATTAAGATTTTTTTATATCCTTTTGTATTAATTTTGGTAAGATATATCTTTCAAGAAAGTTGTCTATTTTATAAGTTGTTGGATTTATTTGCATTTTTATTATCTTTTAATATCTGTAGGATTTGTAGTGACTCTCTTATTTTTTTTTCCATTCTGACACTTGTGATTTGTGTCTCTCTCTCCCTATGTACACTCACCCCTTCCTCTCTCTCTTTCTCTGTCCTCAGTCTTTCAAGGGGGTTATTAATTTTAATGAAAGTTCAAAGAGCCAACTTTTGGCTATATTGATGTTTCTCTTTTTATCATTTTTCCATTTCATTATTTTTATTTTACTAACATTTTGCTTTTAAAATTATTTTTTTTCTTTATTCTGGTTTATTTTATTATTTTATATACATATTGTGTGTTATATACAATATAATAAATATATAATATATATACATACATACATATATATGTGTATATATATATATACATATATATATAACAGAATATATATATAGGTTTATATATTTTTCATTACAGTTCTTTGTATCTCCAGATCTATGATGATCTTAAAAGGACTATAATTTTGTAGATCATTCAGCTTGTTCTCATGGTTAAGAGCAAAGATCTTTTATGAATCTCTACAACTGAAGCAGTAACACAATGTCCTCTGGCCCACATCTGCATAAAGAGATGTGAGACATGGAAAAGTCCTTAGGCTCATATCTTATAAATAGTTTGTTATTTTCTCAATAAAGAAACTTACAGCCAGTAAGCCATTTTAAATACAAAAATAAATAATCTTTAAAGAAAGGATCTGGCTTTCTGAATTAAAACTTCACCTTGAACATAGGAATTTATTTTTACAGTTCCTGACCCACTTAAACTATATAGGAAATTTTTGTAAAAAAGCCTAAACAGACAAAGACAAAAAAATAGAAAAGAAAGGGAGACAGAATTACTAAAATATTATAAAGTAAAAGGCATATAAATAAGCAGTAACTAAATTAGGCTACCTAAAAAAAATGGAATAAACATTGAGAAGAAACCAGAATTTTGTTGCAGAAGTCTACAAGAGTCCAGAATTGTTAGCAATAAGAACCTTTGGAAGTGATGTCAAATGTAGGTTTAAAACTAAGAGTGAGCAAAAGCAAGTCCATCCTGACAGCTGACATGCTCAGGTCAGGACTCCATACAGATATAATGGGTGATTCAATTCAATTCATTTGAGTCCCCCATCAAATTCATATATTAAAATCCTAAGCCCTAATAGCTCAGAATGTGAATGTATGTGAAGAAAGAACCTTTAAGAAGGTGATTAAGTTAAAAAGAGGTCCTTAGGATGGGCCCTAATCCATTCTGACTGGTGAGGTCCTCAGAACTCTGGCGCATAATGACTCCATCCAAATCCTTGCACTGAGGGACCACCAAACTGTAGCATGGTTTCTAGCAGCATGAGACTATGTCCCTAGGATGGCCCCAGCTCCCTATTAAAACACCTGCCTGTGAAACTCAAAGGTGCCAGAAGAATTTACTGTTTTTCTAACACCTGAGGATAGGCCCTTTGACACCAGAAGTTTGGCTTCTCTGCACCAGTGCTAGATCAAATGTTGAAGATAGAGTTTTGGGTAAAGCTTGGTATTGCTTTGCCAAGCAAAGAGAGACACAGCAGGCTCCTGCCTCAAAAAACGATGTGTCCCAAAGCAGGAGGACTTGATGAGGAGTTTTATAAAAATACCTCAAGGGTGGGATTGATGACAAGATTAGGGTGTGTGCAGGGTCTCAGGTGGTTGGTATCCTTATCTTGATGAGCTTCTCTGGTCCCTTTAATCTTGCGTCAGGTGGTTTTTTGGCTGCTCCTCCCTTGATTAGCAAATGTTCTAATCCGCACTTTGGAAGTCAGGGAAGGTCATGGAGGCTGGAGTCTTGCCTACAAGAAACAGGGGACAAAAACAAAGCTTCCATGCCCAGGACCCCACAGCCCACCTCCCCACACTCCATTTCACCCTGACCTCCCTTTCTTAGAGCATTTATGATTGTGAATCCGTCTTCTGTCGCTTTGAGATGTATATGTATCTTCTACAACTCAGAAGTGTCTTTTTCACGAACCTGAAAGCCATTCCTTGGAAATATGATCATCAGGAAGGATAGGCCCTCAGTCTTCCAGTTTCTGTGGAAGGATAGAATCCTGACTTCAGTAATTGCCAGCTAGCAGCTGACCTGATCACATTTACCTTGACCAGCCCTTCATAATTTTTCACTTGAGTCCCAGCTCTCTCCCTATACTCTCGTCTCCCTTAAAAACACCAAGTCACCTCTGCACAAATCAAAATGAAGCTCAGCTCTTTTCTCTACTGTCAGTAGTTACTGAATAAAACCTGTTTTCATGGCTTTAACCAATTTCTAGCTTTATGTATCTTTGACATTGGTGTTCTTTATTTTTTTTTATTATTTTTTAACACCTTTATTGGAGTATAATTAATTTACAATGGTGTGTTAGTTTCTGCTTTATAACAAAGTGAATCAGCTATACATATACATATATCACCATATCTCTTTCCTCTTGTGTCTCCCTCCCACCCTCCTTGGTGTTCTATAATAAGAGGACATTTGGACACACAAAGAGACACCAGGGATGCATGTGCACAGAGGAAAGACCATGTGAAGACACATTGAGAAAGTGGCCATCTGCAAGCCAAGGAGAGAGTCTCCACAAAAAACAAAACCCTCTGACACTTTGATCTTGGGCTTCTAGCCTCCAGAACTGTGAGAAATACATTTCTAATTTTTAAGTCACCCAGTCTGCAGTATTTTGTCATGTCAGCCCTAGCAAACTAATAGAGGCCAATATTTATGTAAATATTTCAAAATTTTAAATCAAGCAAAAAGATCTACTAAATAATAATATTTCATCCTCCTACCTTGACCCTTATGCTTTCATAACAAATGGGAAAACCAGATTTAAATGTAGCATGATAGGACTCTTTATAGCTCTGTCTTAAATTGTAGGAAAAAGGAAAGAGCAAGCCCTTGTCCTAGACCTAGGGCTATCTCTTTCTCTTCCCTCACCTACCTCCATCTCGAACTGTCAACGGCCACAACTTTACATATGTGGAGATCTGAATCTTGATGTGCAAGCTTTGAGTACATTTCACACAAATATCCAACACTTCATCAACCTTCAGACCCATTAAGAGCACAGTCTGCTCCCCATGAGGATGAAACTGGGGCTGGGGTCCAATATGATGCCCACATAGACACTAGGAGTGGGATTTGGGCCATTTGGGCAGGAAGTTTAGGAACCTAGTATACGAGCTGTGACCTAGAAGAGGAGTCATACTCTCTAAACAGACATCTTCACTTCACTGTGCAAACTCCTTACTCTGTATGAAAGGTTGCTGCCAGAAAAGAATAAGAGGGGAGCCCTCTAAAATGAAGGCCTACATTAAGGATTCCCTTGAGCAGAATATTAGAAATTCGCTTTGTTGTATGTATGGTTTCTGGACTTGGATACACTGGGAGCATTTTATTGGGGTGATAAGATACTGACTTGTACAATGATCAAATTAATATTCATATCAATAACTCCCTTTTCCTATTCTGTTCTCAAGAAACTAGGAGATGGTGGAAGAATCTTTTCTAGGAAATTTGATTAGGCCAAGAGGAGAACATAAAGACACAGATATCAGTGTTGCCCTAAAGACATGTCCTAAACTAGATGCACCCAGAAAAAAATCCCATGGTTAAAAAGCACAATCCACAGCCTCAGAACTTCCAAGTGGTTGTTAGTGACCACGCTTAATGTGAACAGACAAGCAAGGATCACCATACACCAGAAAAAGACTCTAAAAGGAAAAACAGAGGTAAAAAGTGAAAAGAAAATCAACAAAACAACCACAAAAAGCTTGGAGGAAAGAGAGGCATTGAAATAACTAGGAAACAAAAGAAAAATCTATTGATCTCAGATACATAATATATTTTATTACATTCATAAAGCAAGCTCAGAAAACTATTTTTTTCTTCAATATATAGTATACAAAAGAGAGCTCTGAGAATTTTTCCCAAACTGTGGGTGCTTTTTTATGCTCTTAATCAAATATTTGTTTTAAAATTTTTAATTTTAATAAGGCCCAATTTGTAAATTGTTTCTTTGATAAGTATGTTTTATGTCAAGAGGAATACATTTTAACATATTCTAAGTCATGAAGATATGTCCCTATGCTTTCTTCTAGAAGACTAATTACTTTACCTTTTGCATTTAAGTCTGTGTTCCAACTCAAATCAATTTGTGAGTGGTGTAATTTGGGGTTGGGGTAAGGCTTTTTTTTTTTTAATCAATATTCAACTGTTCCAGCATCATTTCTTGAAAAAAATTGTTGTGATGTTTCTATACTAAATTAAGGAACATTTTATTTGAGGGTGGTATTTATTTTTAGACCTCTATTCTGTTCCATTGTTCTATTCTTGCACAAACACCATAATATATTAATTAATATAGTTTTGCAATGATTCTTAAAATCTGGTTGTATATCTCCTGCAACATGAAAGATTAATTACCGTGATTTTTTTTTTGAAAAGCAAGAAATAAAATGTTCTTGCCTTTATGTCCAATTGACAGTTCAAGAGACGTTAGAATCTTTGTGGCCTTGAAAATCATGACCTTCTAAAAACCAGGAGAAATTCAGGTTGTTAGGACACTGGTCCTATCTTGCAGTTGTTGCTACAGCAAGTTAGGAGACATTCTGAGAAAAGCAGCACTGGAACTCTGTAATTCTGGGTGTTCACCAAATGCTATCTCCTCCGGTAGTTTTTGACTATAGGGTGGAGAGTCAGGTTTAAAGGCAGCCTTGAGCTCCCTTGTTGTGTAATTGTATATGAATGCATTCTCCAAGTTGGAAAAGGCTGAGCCATCTCTCTCCAGGACCCAAATAATCATTATATTACTTATGGTTTACTGTTAGTCTCCCTATATCAAGTGGTGTGCAGTGATTATCATGTTTGAACTTTTCTTCCTTGTTTGAACTTTTCTTTCTCTTTTCCCTATATCTTACCAACAGGGAAATGGTGGGAGTGTGAGGGTATCTGGGCTTTCGTAAAGGTGAGCAAGGTAGATTTTAGAAACTCATTTTCTGAAGTTGGCTTTCAAGTCCGATACTTCTTTCCTCCCTCTTTTTCTTTCACTTCCTTCCTTCCTCTTTCTTTCTTTTTTTTTCTCTCTCTCTCTTCCTTCCTTCCTTCCCACCTTCTTTCCTCCCCCCTCTCCTTCTTTCTTTCTTTCTTTCTTTCTTTCTTTCTTTCTTTCTTTCTTTCTTTCTTTCTTTCTTTCTTTCTTTCTTTCTTTCTTTCTTTCTTCTTTCTTTTTCTTTCAGCACTCTAGGTGAAATTTATATCCCCAAAATTATATACTTATTTATTTTCCTCTCACAATTTACTGATTAGCTAATACTTCATGGATTTTTTAAAATTTATTTTCTTGTTTATATTTTGAGTTAGTGACAATTTTTTTCTTTGCCTCTATAATCTAAGAGAACATTTTCTAAAACACCTAGAAATACTTATTTCTTAAATACCAATTTGCTTAAACTAATGATATAAATGATATAATGTGATATTTCTCTCTCCTTTGAGGAAAAATAATCCAGCTAGCTTTAATAACCTAGCTATATCTCAACTCACTCCCTTTTTATACATACCCTAAGCTTTGCAGGGAATTCATTACTTTATGATAAGGATATGAAATGGGAATATTTGCTCCATGGGGAATCATTCTTGATTCCATAGTCACCCATCACACTTTGACAACTGTGGCTAAGGAAAGGATCAGAAATATGGACAAAATTCTCTATGTAAGGAGTACATAGAAGTAATATTTACAATGGTTTGCAATGATAAGTAAATGAAAATAAATAAATGCAAAAAGAAATGTTTAAGTACAGTATGATAGACCCATGGTAATATATTTTGCATTTGTGAAAAACGTTTTCAAAGGCTTTTTTTGGTGAGCACTTTTAGCAATGTGGGGAAATTAAATTATTGGTAAACACAAAGAGACACAAAGTTATAAATGGGGGCAAAATAAAGGCTAAAGAAATGGATCCCAAATATGAGATTTATGTGTAATTTTTCCATTAAGCTGAGATAATGCTACAATCATTGGGTAACATTAACATCCTCAATCATTCTTGAGCAAGACAGGCAAGCTCTAGCTCAGGTCATTGACTCCTGGAATGTTCTTCCTTCAGATATTGGCTTGGCTCACCTTCCTCAGGGCTTCAGTTACATATTATCTTCACAATAGTTTTTCTGTGAACATTCCTTTAAAAATTGCAACCTCAATCCCCCTTCATATCACAATACTCTCTGCACTTGACCTCATGCCAGTTATACAACTCCATCTCTTATTATGCACCTATACATACCATCTATTCTAGAGGGTCAACTCTTTCACTCTCTCCAAAACATGCCTTCCTCATAACTTCCCTCTTCTTCATGACCTTCCTTCACCTCTGCCTACAATCCTCTGCTCTTAAAAGTTCCCATATCTGAAACCTCCTTTTGTCCCATGAAACCCCCTTGTACCCTCACAGAGGAGTTGTTCCTAAAATCTTATCCTTCAGATTTTATCTCCACTACACTTCTATATCAATATTTATGTTTTATTGGCTTTTAATTTATGCCTCATTATCCCAACTGGACTTTAACCTCCCTGATCTCAGGTATCTAATTTTACAGTTATCCAATTCTCCACTGTAGGTGTTCACTCATTATCTGTTGATTGATAACCTACATGCTATAAACAGCTTTATACTGCATGGAAATAAAAGATGTCAAGAGCCAAAGACATATTTCTTCTACCTTTGCAGATGGGGAAGGTGGATAACTATAATTAGGAACAAAAGAGAAACATAATGAATCAATTTGATAGCAAATAATAACACAAGAAGATTAGTAGCCTTTCCTTTTCACATATAGTTCAATAGAATAACGTGGATGAAGAATGATGGAGGAAGAGATAAAAATATTGTAATTACAATTGCCTTCAATTTCATCATATTAATTTAGAAACCCTGGCAACTATGCTCCACAGAAGGCAAAAAATGATGGATGTGGCAAATTACTGCTTCCTGTAGCAATGCGAGGGTGCTTCTTGAATTAATTTTTATCAATGGATGAAGGAGGATTAGCAAATTAGTGTCCCTGAAGTGAAACATTTCCAATTTAATCATATCAGGTAAAATCATGAAATCGAAGTCAATTATTTACAAAACACATTTTTTAACTTTCAAGAGTTTGGCTAAAAAATAGTTTAAGCAAACAAGTGAGTTACACACTTTCGAAGATGTAAGCCATATAAAATAATATATGTAGAAGATGTACATTATTTGGAATGGTCTTTATTTTCCATGTATATATGGAAAATTTGCACCCTATGTTTGTCATTGAGTATTTGCTGAATATCTAGTGTTTGTCAGATTCTGTGTGAGGTCCTGTGGTTGAGTTATGAATAAGAAACAGCTCCTTCCCTCAGATAAATTTAGTGGGTGATTGAGAAGAATAAATGAGAAATTTTAATAGAGGGGAGTGGGTCCAAAGGTGCAAGTAAGCAAGGAAACAGATAGAAGAGGCTGGAGTATAAGTAGAGTGTTAGGGAAGTCATCCCAAACTAGGTAATATATGAATGGTGTCCCCAGTAGCAAATAGGACAAAAGATGGCAGGACAGGCCTGGCAGAGGGAGCAGTATGTGTGCAAGAATAAGGTCAGAAGATATATTTGTTTAAGATATATTTGTAAGCCTTTATGATTCCCACTGCAAACTGAGCTAAGTTAATTTTGGTCACTCAAAGTCATTAAGTCCTCTGATGTAACTGTTCCTAGTCTCTGATTCAAAGAGTGAAGTGGGGGTTATGTCTCTTCTCATCCAACCTTACATTCTGCAATGTGTGTAACTCACTTGTTTGCTTAAACTATAGGTAGTGTGTTAAAATGAGTGCAATTCTTGGTCCACATTTTGCTACATATTATCATCATGTACAAAAGTGGCTACTTTTGGAAGCTCAGCTTGGTGCAATTCACACTCATTTGCTCTTTCATTCAATGACAAGTACTTGCATGAAGCATTTATTCCACCTCAAATGCATAAGAAATCTGATGGCAGAATCAGTCAATTTCTCGATAACTCAGGTTCAGAATTTTCTACTAATTGATCACATGGATACGTGATCAATTGGAATTTTAGACCTAAGATGCTGCTTCTAAGGTATTAAGTATCTAAGTTAACCATATACTATGTCTCACTCATACTTACACAGAAAAATTTATCCAAATCTTTAGCCAATCTTGTGTCTTAAACACTTATCATTTTACCAAAGAAAATTTACTTAAACTCCATTATGCAAATTTTGTAACTTCTTGTTAAAATTAATGATCTATGAAGCATTTTCCCATAGATGTCTCAGGAAGGAGGATTGTTGAATAGGATACTTCACATTTTAAGTAACTACTCCCAGATTAAAATTAAAATTAACTTACACACATATATTCTACTTTCCATAGAGAAGTATAATACACGAAATAATAGATAACAAATCCTCAATAACACAAAGTTTCCTGACTTCAAGGTGGTTCATAGGTCAAATAGACATGTATATCATGATACAACTGCTGATTTGACTGTAGTTCAACCATAGCACAGAGAAATAAAATACTAAAATCTAACTGAAGAAATGGAAATTAGAAAAGATTTCATAGAAGGAAGTGATATTGAATTGATCATTGCTTGAGAAGTAGTATTTCAACAAGGAGAAAAAGAAAATTTCAGACCAAGGGAATTAACATGAATAAAGCAAAAGCTACTAAGGCCTTAAACTACAACAGTGATAGCAGGAGTGAGGAACCATTCTTAACAATTTTCTTTTCTCCCCTCAGCTCACTGAGGTACAATTGACAGATAAAATTATATACATTTAAATTATACTAAATGCTGATTTCATATACATATATACTGTGAAATATTTACCACAATTAAGTTAATTAGCACATGTATCACCTCATATAGTTACCTTTATGTGTGTGTGGCGAGAACCTTTATGATCTACTCTCTTAGCGAATTTCAAGTGTACAATACAGTGTAATTAAGGATAGTCACCACGTTGTATATTCCATCCTCAGAACTTATTCATCTTATAAATGAAAGTTTGCACCCTTTGACCAACATCTCCCCATTTCCTCCCCTTCCAGTCCCTGGCAACCACATTCTACTCTACGCTTCTATGAGTTTAACTTATTTATTTTTTTAGATTACACATATAAATGAATACCATACAGTGTTTGTGTTTCTAGGTCTAGTTTACTTCACTTAGCATAATGCTCTCCAGTTTCATCCATGTTGTCACAAATGGCAGGATTTCTTTCTTTTTTATAACTGAATAATATTTTATTGTTAGAATATTCTGAATACTATTCTCTTCTATATACCACATTTTATTTATCCTTGAGTTGTTTCCATATTTTGGCTATCATGAATAATGCTGTAATGAAAAATGAGAATGAAGATACTTCCTTGAGAAGCTAATTTCAGTTTTTTTCCTTTGAATATATACCCAATCATGTGATTGCTGGATCACATGGTTGTTTTATTTTTAATTTTTTGAAGAATCTCCATACTCTTTTCCATAGTGGATATACAAATTTACATTCCCACCAAGATTGTACAATTCATCCTTTTTCTCCACATCCTCACAAACATTTGTCATAACACTTTTCAAGGGCATAAAATCAACAGACATAGAATTACACCTTAATAAATATAATCTATGGATTTAAAAAAAAAGACAATGACATGTCATTTTCTTGTGACTTAAACCATGGAAGTTTGTTAACTTCGACCAACATGATAAAATAATACACAAGAGTACTTGTAGGACAGGGTAGATATGTCCTGCTGGGGTTTGATGGTCTCTTCGGCTTTCCCTGACCAGTCTCAGTTTTGGGCCAATGTTGTCCAGCTTGCAGAGTTCATGTAACCAGAGAAATTACAGGTAGAGGTACATTGGGAACAACACAGATCCCAACCATGAAAACAAAATTCAGTTTATTTGTTTGTGTTGGTTATATCCTTTCTATTGACGTTGTCACTCAAAATGACCTTTGACTATGAAATCTTTAGGTGGTCCATTTGATTCTCCAATTACAAATGTGATCTATTTGATTCTCCAATTACAAGCAAAGAGATTGGGAATGGTAAATCCAGATATTAGCTGGACATTAGCTTGCAGGGATGGTCAGATTGTTTGACATTCTTATCATGGGAATGGGTCATGCCAAGATCAAACGACAGGAGAATTGATGAAATCAATACATTCCTATTTTTTACCTTTCTGTAAAGCATATTCATCTGTCATGAGTTTAGTTAATCTATTCCATAATATTGATGTCTTGGCATCCCTTTTGTGTGAACAAGTGACACTAGCCCCTCCCATGAGCATATTCCCTGGATAACAGAATCATAAGTTAATGTAAGTTCCTAATATAACTCTACCAATGACCCTCATGATAAACAGTCTCCCTCACCTCTCAAGGCCTTCCCCTTGTGTGCTCTTTAGATAAGACCCCTGCAGAGCTTAACAAAACTTCTTTTTTTGTTGTTTTTGGTTTGAATTGACCAATCCAGCCTTAGTATTGGAATCCCAAAGCACTCCTTCCACAGACCCTAATGAAGGCCTGTGCCCATGTCTTGCTGCTCTCTCCTCCTGCAACCTGCCTTGACCTCCTTGTGTGGCCCCTTGATGTATGCCATGTACTTCCTCCAGGACCCATGAGCAGTAAACTTCTCTATTTCTATTCCCTTGTGGACTTTTGTTGAATCATGGTGCATAGTCCTGCACACTAGATCTCTGCTTAGCAAATGTTAATTTAACAAAGTCACAACACCCTCAGTACTTCATTTGTTTTCTTTATTAAAAGGTACATTTATTGTGGTAAATGATAGGTGGGTGTACTTTCTGCATATTCAAAATGATATTCCAAATGTATGTATATATCTGTTTGCAAAGTATTTGAAAATTGCTTTTCAGATTCAAATAAGCAGGCAGGCTATTAACAAATTACCCCTAAATCTCAATGGCCTATCTTAACAAAGTTTATTTCATACCCACATTATACCTCTAATATGGAATGGGAATTATTGCATATAAAGTTGGTGTAGAGTCTACCATCTTGTAGCTACACCAACTGGAACATATAGCTACCAGCGTCCAGGGAAGAGAGAGGGCAGAGGTGGTGTACCAGCTTCTAAATATTTATGCTCACAGCCCAGTGGCCAGAATTAATGAACTATTTCCTTCCTAACTGTAATAGAGGTTGAGAAATGTACAATAGCAGATTGAATATTTGCTGGGCAATACTATTTGTCATTGAGTTTCAACGATAAATTAGAAATTATGGGAATAGGAGAATCAACACATTTGTAGAGTGTGCTCTAAGCAGGGAATTCATAGTTCAAATTAAAGAATCCAAGAGGGGCATCACATACAAAGAAAATGCTACTGGAGTATCTAAAGAATGGCACAACACTTTTTCAGGTATGGCAGAATTTTGCCCCAGGGAGGGTTGACTAAGTACAATCTGCAACTGAGGCTTAGACTCAATTGGGAGAAATCAGTGCCTAGAAGTCAGGGAGGATTGTAAGTTAGCTTCAGAGTTAGGGATGGGTAGAGCTCAGAGAATGTCAGGCTTTTGTTGACCTATTCTTACTCTTACATAGCATGCTTTGTGATCAACCCCATATACAGGGCCAAGTAGGCCACATAAGAGAACTTTAAGCTTCTAAGAACCTTGCATGGGATTAAAACTTGTATTTGGCTTAATTAACAATATGTTCTTATTGACTTCTTTAGGCAAATGATTACCCAATTGCACTTTTTAAATTTTTGTTTTAGTTTAATATCAGTTGTAATTCAACATATCAAAAATATATTTAGGTCTTTGAAATTTCAAACATTTTTTTTTCCATATTCTTGGCAATTGAGTATGAGAATAATGTGGAATATAATACTCTGGAAGAAAAATACTTCGAGAACTGGAGAGTGAGCCGCGTTGTATTTATGAGACCTTCAAGATGGCAGAAGAGTAAGATGTGGAGATCACCTTCCTCCCCCAAAATACATCAGAAATACATCTACACGTGGAACTGCTCCTACAGAACACCTACTGAACGCTGGCAGAAGACCTCAGACTTCTCAAAAGGCAAGAAACTTCCCACGTACCTGAGTAGGGCAAAAGAAAAAACAGAGACAAAGAATAGGGACGGGACCCGCACCAGTGGGAGGGAGCCGTGAAGGAGGAAAGGTTTCCCCACTCTAGGAAGCCCCTTCATGGGCAGAGACTGCGAGTGGCGAAGCTTCGGAGCCACGGAGGAGAGTGCAGCCACAGTGGTGCGGAGGGCAAAGCGGAGAGATTCCCGCACAGAGGATTGGTGCCGACCGGCACTCACCAGCCCGAGAGGATTGTCTGCTCACCCGCCGGGGCGGGCGGGGACTCTGAGCTGAGGCTCAGGCTTCGGAAGTCAGATCCCAGGGAGAGGACGGGGTTGGCAGCGTGATCACAGCCTGAAGGGGGCTAGTGCGCCACGGCTAGCCGGGAGGGAGTCCGGGGAAAAGTAAGGACCTGTCGAAGAGGCAAGAGACGATTGTTTCAGGGTGCGTGAGGAAAGAGGATTAAGAGAGCTTCCTAAATGAGCTCCAGAGATGGGTGCGAGCTGCGGCTATCAGCACGGACACCAGAGACGGGCATGAGATGCTAAGACTGCTGCTGCTGCCACCAAGTAGCCTGTGTGCGAGCACACGTCACTATCCACACCCCCCTTCCTGGGAGCCTGTGCAGCCCTCCACTGCCAGGGTCCCAGGATCCAGGGACAACTTCCCCGGGAGAACGCACAGTGTGCCTCAGGCTGGTGCAACGTCACGCTGGCCTCTGCCGCCACAGGCTCACGCCGCATCCATACCCCTCCCTCCCCCTGGCGTGAGTGAGCCAGAGCCCCCGAATCAGCTGCTCCTTTAACCCCGTCCTGTCTGAGCGAAGACCAGACGCCCTCAGGTGACCTACACACAGAGGCGGGGCCAAACCCAAAGCTGAACCCTGGGAGCTGTGTGAACAAAGAAGAGAAAGGGAAATCTCTCCCAGCAGCCTCAGAAGCAGCGGATTAAATCTCCACAATCTACCTGATGTACCTGCATCTGTGGAATACCTGAATAGACAACAAATCATCGCAGAATTGAGGTGGTGGACTTTGGGAGCAATAATATATATATTTTTTTCCTTTTTCTCTTTTCGTAACTGTGTATGTGTATGCTTGTTTGTGTGATTTTGTCTGTATAGCTTTGCTTTTACCATTTGTCCTAGGGTTTTGTCTATCTTTTTTTTTTTTTTTTTTTTTTGTATAGCTTTTACCACTTGTTCTCATTGCTGGATTTGTTTTTTGTTTTGGGTGCTCTCTTCTTTCTTTCTTTTATTTTTTCTTCTTTTTTAAATTACTTTTTAATTTTAAATTTTTTATAATTATTTCTTATTTTAATAACTTTATTCTATTTTATTTTTTCTTTCTTTCTTTCCTTTTTTCTCCCTTTTCTTCTGAGCCACGTGGCTGACATGGTCTTGATGTTCCAGCCAGGTGTCAGGCCTGTGCCTCTGAGGTGGGACAGCCAGGATCAGGACATTGGTCCACCAGACACCTCAAGGCTCCATGAAATATCAAATGGCAAAAGATCTCCCAGAGATTTCCATCTCAACGCTAAGACCCAGCTCTACTCAATGACAAGCAAGCTACAGTGCTGGACAGCCTATGCCAAACAACTAGCAAGACAAGAAAAACACCCACCCATTAACAGAGAGGCTGCCTAAAATCATAATAAGTTCACAGACACCACAAAACACACCACTGGACATGGTCCTGCTCACCAGAAAGACAAGATCCAGCCTCATCCACCAGAACACAGGCACCAGTTCCCCCCACCAGGAAGCCTACATAACCCACAGAATGAACCTTATCCCCTGGGGACAGACACCAAAAACAAAGGGAACTATGAACCTGCAGCCTGTGAAAAGGAGACACCTCAAACACTAAGATAAGCAAAATGAGAAGACACAGAAACACAGAGCAGATGAAGGAGTGAGGTAAAAACCCACCAGACCAAACAAATGAAGAGGAAATAGGCAATCTACCTGAAAAAGAATTCAGAGTAATGATAGGAAAGATGATCCAAAATCTTGGAAATAGAATGGAGAAAATACAGGAAACATTTAACAAGGACCTAGAAGAACTAAAGAGCAAACAAACAATGATGAACAACACAATCAGTGAAATTAAAAATTCTCTAGAAGGAATCAATAGCAGGAAACTG
This sequence comes from Globicephala melas, assembly GCF_963455315.2. Taxonomy (NCBI): domain Eukaryota; kingdom Metazoa; phylum Chordata; class Mammalia; order Artiodactyla; family Delphinidae; genus Globicephala; species Globicephala melas. The sequence goes on along the minus strand of NC_083320.1, from coordinate 100,788,015 downwards.
AGGGAGAAGAACAGATAAGTGACCTGGAAAATAAAATAGTGGAAATAACTACGGCAGAGCAGAATAAAGAAAAAAGAATGAAAAGAATTGAGCACAGTCTTAGAGACCTCTGGGACAACATTAAATGCACCAGTGTTCGAATTACATGGATCTCAGAAGACGAAGAGAAAAAGAAAGGGACTGAGAAAATATTTGAAGAGATTATAGTTGAATACTTCCCTAATATGGGAAAGGAAATAGTTAAACAAATCCAAGTAGTGCAGAAAGTCCCATACAGGATAAATCCAAGGAGAAACATGCCAAGACACATATTAATCAAACTATCAAAAATTAAATACAAAGAACAAATATTAAAAGCAGCAAGAGAAAAACAACAAATAACATACAAGGGAATCCCCATAAGGTTAACAGCTGACCTTTCAGCAGAAACTGTGTAAGCCAGAAGGGACTGGCAGGACATATTTAAAGTGATGGAAGGGAAAAACCTACAACCAAGATTATTCTACCCAGCAAGGATCTCATTCAGATTGGACAGAAAAATTAAAACCTTCACAGACAAGCAAAAGCTAAGAGAATTCAGCACCACCAAACCAGATTTACAACAAATGCTAAAGGAACTTCTCTAGGCAGGAAACACAAGAAGAGGAAAAGATCTATAATAACAAACCCAAAACAATTAAGAAAATGGTAAAAAGAACATACATTTTGATAATTACCTTAAATGTAAATGGATTACATGCTCCACTCAAAAGGCATAGACTGGATGAATGGATTCAAAAACAAGACCCATATATATGCTGTCTACAAGAGACCCACTTGAGACCTAGGGACATATGCAGACTGAAAGTGAGGGCATGGAAAAAGATATTCCATGCAAATGGAAATCAAAAGAAAGCAGAAGTAGCAATTCTCATATCAGACAAAATAGGCTTTAAAATAAAGACTATTACTAGAGACACAGAAGGACACTACATAGTGATCAAGAGATCAATCCAAGAAGAAGATATAACAATTGTAAATATTTATGCACCCAGCATAGGAACACTTCAATACATAAGGCAAATGCTAACAGCCATGAAAGGGGAAATCAAAAGTAACATAATCTTAATAGGGGACTTTAATACCCCACTTTCACCAAAGGACAGATCATCCAAAATGAAAATAAAAAAGGAAACACAAGCTTAAATTTATATATTAAAAAAGATGGACTTAATTGATATTTATAAGAAATTCCATCCAAAAACAACAGAATACACTTTCTTCTCATGTGTTCATGGAACATTCTCCAGGATAGGTCATATCTTGTGTCACAAATCAAGCCTTGGTAAATTTAAGAGAATTGAAATTGTATCAAGTATGTTTTCCAAACACAACGCTATGATACTAGATATCAATTAAGGAAATAATCTATAAAAAATACAAACACATGGAGGCTAAACAGTACACTACTTAATAACCAAGAGATTACTGAAGAAATCAAAGAGGAAATCAAAAAACACTTAGAGAAAAATGACAATGAAAACACGACAACCCAAAGCCTATGGGATGCAGCAAAAGCAGTTCTAAGAGGGAAGTTTATGGCAATACAATCTTACCTCACGAAACAAGAAGCATCTCAAATATACAACATAACCTTATACCTAAAGCAACTAGAGAAAGAAGAACAAAAAATCCCCAAAGTTAGCAGAAGGAAAGAAATCATAAATATCAGTTTAGAAAAAAATGAAAAAGAAATGAAGAAAACAATAGCAAAGATCAATAAAACTAAAAGCTTCTTCTTTGAGAAGATAAACAAAATCGATAAACCACTAGCAGACTCTTCACGAAGAAAAGGGAGAAGACTCTAATCAATAGAGTTGGAAATGAAAAAGGAGAAGTAACAACTGACACTGCAGAAATACAAAGGATCATGAGAGGTTACTACAAGCAACTACATGCCAGTAAAATGCACAACCTGGAAGAAATGGAAAAATTCTTAGAAATGCACAACCTTCTGAGACTGAATCAGGAAAAAATAGAAAATATAAACAGACCAATCACAAGCACTGAAATTGAGACTGTGATTAAAAATCTTACAACAAAAAAAGCCCAGGACCAGATGGCTTCACAGGTGAATTCTATCAAACAGTTAGAAAAAAGCTAACATCTATCCTTCTCAAACTGTTCCAAAATATAGCAGACGAAGGAACACTCCCAAACTCATTCTATGAGGCCACTATAACCCTGATACCAAAACCAGACAAAAATGTCACAAAGAAAGAAAAATACAGGCCAATATCACTGATGAACATAGATGCAAAATTCCTCAACAAAATACAAGCAAACAGAATCCAACAGCACATTAAAAGGGTCATACACCATGATCAAGTGGGTTTATCCCAGAAATGCAAGGATTCTTCAATATACGTTAATCAATCAATGTTATACACCAAATTAACAAATTGAAGGATAAAAACCATATGATCATGTCAATAGACACAGAAAAAGCTTTTGACAAAATTCAAAACTGATTTTTTTTTTCTTTGCCATACGCGGGCCTCTCACTGTTGTGGCCTCTCCCGTTGCGGAACACAGGCTCTGAACGTGCAGGCTCAGCAGCTGTGGCTCATGGGCCCAGCCGCTCCGCAGCATGTGGGCTCTTCCCGGACTGGGGCACGAACCCGTGTCCCCTGCATCGGCAGGCGGACTCTCAACCGCTGCGCCACCAGGGAAGCCCTCAAAACCCATTTAAGATAAAAACCCTCCAGAAAGTAGGCCTAGCAGGAACTTACCTCAACACAATAAATGTCATATATGACAAATCCACAGCCAATATCGTTCACAGTGGTGAAAAACTGAAACCATTTCCACTAAGATCAGGAACAAGACAAGGGTCCCCACTCTCACCACTATTATTCAACATAATTTTGGAAGCTTTAGCCACAACAATCAGAGAAGAAAAAGACATAAAAGGGATCCAAATCAGAAAAGAAGTAAAGCTGTCACTGTTTTCAGATGACATGATAGTATACATAGAGAATCCTAAAGACACTACCAGAAAGCTACTAGAGCTAATCAATGAATTTGGTAAAGTTGAAGGATACAAAATTAATTCACAGAAATCTCCATTCCTATTCACTAATGATGAAAAATCTGAAATAGAAATTAAGGAAACACTCCCATTTACCATTGCAACAAAAAGAATAAAATACCCAGGAATAAACCTACCTAAGGAGACAAAAGACTTGTATGCAGAAAACTATAAGACCCTGATGAAAGAAATTAAAGATGATACAAACAGATGGAGAGATATACCATGTTCTTGGATTGGAAGAATTAACATTGTGAAAATGACTCTTCTACCCAAAGCAATCTACACATTCAGTGCCATCCTTATCAAACTACCAATGGCATTTTTCACAGAACTAAAACAAAAAAATTCACAATTTGTATGGAAACACAAACAATCCCAAATAGCCAAGGCAATCTTGAGAAAGAAAAATGGGGCTGGAGGCATCAGACTCCCTGATTTCAGACTACTACAAAGCTACAGTAATCTAAACAGTATGGTATTGGCACAGAAACAGAAATATAGATCGATGGAACAGGATAGAAACTCCAGAGGTAAACCCACACACCTACAGTCACCTTATCCTTGATAAAGGAGACAAGAATATACAATGGAGAAAAGACAGCCTCTTCAATAAGTGGTGCTGGGAAAACGGGACGGCTACATGTAAAAGAATGAAATTAGAACACTCCTTAGAACCGTATACAAAAATAAACCCAAAATGTATTAAAGACCTATATGTAAGGCCAGACACTATAAAACTCTTAGAAGAAAACATAGGCAGAACACTCTATGACATAAAATCACAGCAAGATCTATTTTGACCCACCTCCTAGAGAAATGGAAAAAAAAAGGGACCTAATGAAGCTTAAAAGCTCTTGCACAGCAAAAGAAACCATAAACAAGATGAAAAGACAACCTTCAGAATCGAGAAAATATTTGCAAATGAAGCAACTGACAAAGAATAAATTTTCCAAATATACGAACATCTCATGCAGCTCAATATGAGAAAAACAAACAACCCAATCCAAAAATGCACAGAAGACCTAAATAGACATTTCTCCAAAGAAGATATACAGATTGCCGACAAACACATGAAAGGGTGCTCAACATCACTAGAGAAATGAAAATCAAAACTACAATGAGGTATCGCCTCACACCGGTAAGAATGACCATCATCAAAATATCTACAAACAGGGCTTCCCTGGTGGCGCAGTGGATGAGAGTCCGCCTGCCGATGCAGGGGACACGGGTTCGTGTCCCGGTCTGGGAAGATCCCACATGCTGTGGAGCAGCTGGCCCTTGAGCCACGGCCGCTGAGCCTGTGTGTCCGGAGCCTGTGCTCTGCAACGGGAGAGGCCACAACAGTGAGAGCCCTGAGTACAGCAACAACAACAACTATATATATATATATATATACATACACAAACAATAAATGCTGGAGAGGGTGTGGAGAAAGGGGAACCCCCTTGCACTGGGCATATACCCTGAGAAACCCATAATTCAAAAAGAGACATGTACCACAATGTTCATTGCAGCATTATTTACAATAGCAGGACATGGAATCAACCTGTGTCCATTGACAGATGAATGGATAAAGATGTGGCACATATATACAATGGAATATTAGTTAGCCATAAAAAGAAGCAAAATTTAGTTATTTGTAGTGAGGTGGATGGACCTAGAGTCTGTCATTCAGAGTGAAGAAAATTCAGAAAGAGAAAAAGAAATACCATATGCTAACACATATATATGGAATCTAAAAAAAAACAAAACTGGTTCTGATGAACCTAGGGACAGGACACGAATAAAGATGCAGACGTAGAGAGTGGACTTGAGGACATGGGGAGAGGGAAGGGTAAGTTGGGACGAAGTGAAAGAGTGGCATGGACATATATACACTACCAAACATAAAATAGATAGTTAGTGGGGAGAAGCCACATAGCACAGGGAGATCAGCTCAGTGCTTTGTGACCACCTAGAGGGGTGGGATAGGGAGGGTGGAAGGGAGACGCAAGAGGGAGGAGATATGGGGATATATGTATATGTATAGCTGATTCACTTTGTTATAAAGCAGAAACTAACACACCGTTGTAAAGCAATTATACTCCAATAAAGATTTTTAAAAATAATAAAGTATTTATTAAAGAAAAAAAAAGAAAAATACTTCTATAATTACTTCTGTGAATGAGAATGTAAAAAATAAGAGCTTTTTCTTTTGTGTATGTTCATGTGTGCATATGCATGTCCATATGCATACCTGCAAACTGTCCTTTTTCATCTGAAAATTTTAGATCTTTCTGCTTTGTTTAAGCTTGATACAGCTGTAAATGTCCTAGCATGATAGTGTTTGCAGAGCCATGCTCCTGAGGATTTTTCATTTCATACATCATTTACAACTTGCCTAAGTTATCCCATATATTCTGGACATATATTCTTTAATCACAGAAAGTTAAAGAGTATTTTTACCTATAAAGATACCCAGACCAATCATGCATTTCCTCTTTCTTTCTAGCATTCTACTTGACCCCATTGGATTGTTAGCTAACTGGAAAAGAAAAAGCCTGAGGCTCCCCTAAGATACAAACCACATGTAAGGTTTCAGTACTGCCAACTATTTCATCTCTCTCCCACATCCTGACTTGCCGCCTCAAAACTAAAAGTTTAAGAGAGAAATACTCTCAGGCCATTTCCCAGTCAGACATTCCTGTGTCCACAGTCCCAGAGTTCAAGATAAGTTCTTTTCCAAGTCAACCACCTAGAACTACCATGACTGAAAGGGCCACATGTCCTTGTATGACTGAAGCAATCTTAGTTCAAAAGCAAATTTGAGGAATGGTGTGGAGTTGATGCATATTAGCAATGAGAAGCTCAGAGCTTCTAGACTCCCTAATGCAGACGCTGTATTCATCCTATTGTGGATTTATGTGTACAATTAAAAGTAAAACTTTGGCTCATAATGTGATATTGGTGATTTGGTTAAGAAAATGCACCATAATTCTAGTGGCTGTTCAAAGGTTAGAGAGGATGGTAGAGTATATTGAAAATGGCACAATTCATGGACTTTTGTACTGCTTTTCTCCACCTTCTTACACTCAGACCCCTGATAATCACAAGCATATGCTTTTGACCTAAGATTTGAATATACCCTAGAGGAATCTGCCTCACCTTCAATATTGAGAATCATTGTTTTTTCTGGGAATCCCGAACAACTGACAAGATTTTGCTAAGATTTACTTTACTATAATTTATATTATGAAATGTGTATTTCTGCCTGTTTTGTATTTTCTATATATAAATGATAATAGTTGATATTTATATAATACTCACTGTTAGCAGGCATTGTAATATGTTAACTTATTTAATCCTCAGAAAAACTCTATGAAGTAGGTATTCACTGGAACCTCATTTGTCAAAAAGGAGACTGAGATTTAAATTTAAATCTCAGTTTAAATTTAAATTTAAATAGTATATTTAAATAGTATATTTAGTATATTTAAATAGCCCAAATATACTTAACTCAGAAGTAGCCAAGATGGGATTTGAGCCCTGGAAGTTTGACTCTAGAATTTGTGCTTCTTAGTATGACACTATGTTGCTTATGGTAAAATTATACATACTACCTCTAAGTTGATTCTGCAATTTCATTTCCAGAATATCTACTACCCCTCATAGATACACACACACACACACACACTATGAGAGGTAATAAATAAGTTCAACAAGGTGACTTGATACAAAATCAATATATAAAATAAAAATATTTCTTTACACTTGCAATGAACAGAATGAGTGACACAAAAATGAAATTAAGAAAATAATTTCATTTATAGTAACATAAAAATGAATAAACAACTTAGGAACAGATTTAACAAAAGGAATGTATGACTTGTATCCTGAAAACTATAAAATATTATTGAAAGAAATTAAAGAACTAAATAAATGGAAAGACATGGATTAGAAGACATAATATTGTAGAATTGTAGCATTCTATAAATTGAAGTCTAGACTTACAGTAATCCCCCTTGCCATTATTACTAAATCTCAACTAATTTTTTTTTCCTTATAAACTTAACAGCTAATCCTAAAATTCACATGGAAATGCAAGGTATCCAGAACAGCCAAAACAACCTTGAAAATTAAGAATAAATTTGGAGTAGCACAGGGAACTCTGCTCAATAACATGTAACAACCTAAATGGGAAAAGAATTTGAAAAATAATAGATACATGTATATGTATAACTGAATCACTTTGCTGCACACCTGAAACCACCACAACATTGTTAATCAACTATACTACAATATAAAATAAAAAGTTTAAAAAAACCAAAGCAGGTCATCTCACACACACACAAAAAAGTTGGAGTACTCATACTCCTGAATTAGAAAAAATACAAGGCTGCCAAGACTGTATGGCGATGGCATGGTGAGAGATAAATAAATCAATAAAATAGAATTCAGAGTTCAGAAATAAACCCATGCATTATGGTCAACTGATTTTTTAACAAAAGTGCCAAGAAAACTTAATGGGGAAAAGATAGTCTTTTCAACAAATGGTTCTAGGACAATTGGATATTCCAATTCAAGAACATGACATTGGACTCCCTACTTCACACCACATACAAAAGTTAACTCAAAAAGGATCAAATAATTAAATGTAACAACTAAGATTATAAAATTCTTAGGAAAAAAAAATCAATGTAAATTTATTAGACCTTGAATTAGCCAGGGTTTCTTTGCTGTGATACCTAAAGCACAAGCAAGGGAAGAAAAGTAGATAAATGAGACTTAAATAACATTAAAAACTTTTTTGTTTGAAAGGGTACAATCAAGAAAATGAAAATATAGCCCACTGAATAGAAGAAAATGTTTACAAATAATAATCTTATTAGGGCCTAGTGTCCAGAGTATATAAAGAGCTCCTACAACTTAAAAATAAACAGACAATAATTCAGTTGAAAAATCAGCAATGATTTGAACAGATATGTCTCCAAAGATGATATAAAAATGGCTAAGAAGTACATAAAAAGATGCTCAACATCATTAAACATCAAGGAAATGCAAATTAAAATAGTAGTGAGATACTACTCATTCATTCTCACTGGAATGGCTATAATCAAAAGTTCAGGTAGTAACAACCATTTGGCTGGGGTATATATAAATTAGAACTCTCAGATGTTGCTGGTAGGAATGTAAAATGGCAGTCACTTTGGAAAACAGTTTGGCAGTTTCTCAAAATGTTAAACACAGAGTTATAATGTGACAGGAACAATTCTACCCCTAGTTATGTAAGAGAACTGAAACATAATCACAAAAAAACACAGGAATTTTCTTAGCAGCATTATTCATAATAACCAAAAAGTAAAAAAAAAATTCTAAACTTTTTTGGGTTTATCTTCTTTCATACATTTTCAAGGTTTATTTTTGTATTAGCATGAATTAGTACTTTGTTCCATGATGTGGTTTAGTAATCCGTTGTATGGACATGCCACATTTTGTTTATGTATTCATCACTGATGGTATGAAAGAAACTAGACCCAAATAAGTCACATATAATATGATTCCACTTATATGAAATGTCCAGAATAGGCAACTTTATAAAGCCTAAAAATAGATTAGTGTTTCCCAGGAACTGGGGTTAGAGGAAAAAGGAGACAAATTGTACTGTGATTGGGTATGAGGCTTCTTTCTGGGGTGATAAAATATTCTGGAATTACATAGTGGTGATGGTTGCCCAATCTTGTTAATATATTAAAAGATCATTAAATTTTACCTTTTAAAATAATGAATTCTATGAATTCTATATCAATAAAAATAAAAAATAAAGACTCAACACCACTTATTTAATTATCTATCAGTGCCTGTTGTATATTGGCTAATATTTAGTGAATATTTAATAAGATTTTGTCAAAAATACACTTTCTGTTGATATTTTTTTCTGTACTGTTTCCTCTGGTAGTATTCTTATATGCTATCTTTGTCCAAGAAGCTCATTGTAACTTACCCTGCCTTGTTGGTCCAACAAACATTTTTCTGTCCCACAGAATTTGGTCTTTTGTAACCTTGATGTGCATTCTAGAAAAAAAAAGAAAAGAAAAATATCACTCATTTACCTCATAAAATCAAACCATCCTGATATATTTCTGGGAGAATTGGTTCAGATTCTGCTATCTAGGGAGTCTATCATTCTGTGATAATTCTGTTTCCAATTAAGAATTTCCACCATCCTCTACTCAAAAATATTATTAGAGAATGTCCATATTTTTATGATCTAGATAAACTGTCAAAATTGCTGTGGCCTGAACACAGATGGGATGATATTGAGATCCCCAAGCACCAACAATGCTATAGTTGGAAGGGAGAATTGGAATTGGAATCTTATTAGAAGATGCAGTCTTGCTGAGAAAGACTTGAAAATATAATAGCATGCAGAATGGACTGGAATGTGTGAGTTAAGAAAGAAAGAAGTCTCAGTAATAGGTTTCTAGATACTTTTTTCACTAAGATTTTATTAGACCCGATGGTTATTTATCCTGGAAAGTCATTTAAATATTCTTGGCCACTGTTCTTTATATGTTAATTGACAAAGTTGATTTAGAAGACTAAATTAATTAGTTAATTTATTAAATTATTACTTAATTACCAACACTGATTTCCACAAGGTTCTAATCAAAACTTTAATTAAGAAAAAAGTATGGTGGTTAAGCCATTGACCCACATGAAGTGATAAAAAAATGTTAAGTTCCAAAATGTGAAGGGTCTGAGACGTTACCTACTAACAAGTTAATGTGCCATACGTCTATACTTGTATGAGTAGAAACCCCAGACCTCTAGATGAGAGCATTTTAGCATCACTGGTTTCCTACCCTCCAATTTCCCATGGGACAGCACAGTGAGAGCCTGATGCTATTTGTATGTGCAGTAACGGTTAACATCAGAGGAGAGGAACCACATATTATGAGGCTCAGAACTTATATGGCGTGGCTGCAAACTTGTCCCTCTTCTCCTGAAGAAGGGAGAGCAAGAAAGAATCCTCTGGAATCCTTTGCAAGGAGAGGGCAAAGTCTCTTGGTGTATCACATTTGAAATGGCTCTGGGGGAGATAGGTGTTTAAGTCCCTTAAGTCTATTAAGTCCCTTAAGTTAAGTCCCTCTAACTTCTAAAGCATGTTTACTATTTAAATCCTTTAACTCCAGGTTAAAAGTATGCTTTATTTAGGAAGCCTCGGCTTTTCAAAAATGTGAACGTATTCATGGAGAGTTGTTTTACTAACAGAAGACATTAGGATTTCCTGAAAATTAAAATAAATAGATCATAGAGATTTGGAGTTGTTTACTTTGAGGTAAAGAAAAACAAAGGAGTTTGCCTTATTATAAACCAATCTACTCCACCAGAGCCGAAACAAAATTTGGTATTTTGTTGGGAAACACAAAATAACAAAATAAATGATAATATTCATGTTATGCTCAGAAACTGGAATTTCATGCATACAGTTACTGGCATCATCTCAGACTCTATTTTGTGCTGATATGTTTTGAAACATTTTCCATGTATATCTGTTTGACTGTTTTCACACCTAGTATTCTAGGAGTACACATGGCTAAGACATATTGTGTCTTCTTGTCTTGATGAATTATCCAGTGAGATATCATATTGATATTATATCTCATCTCAGTTCCTATTTGGTCATAGCCTCCTTTGTTCCCTTGTCTTGTGGGCTCCACTTTGTATCACCCTTAGAAACATGCAACATGCATTTGGGACGTCAGAAGATCTATCCAGGCCCAACTGACACAAATCTTATGCAGCTGCCATTATTGCTAAAGGCCACATTGATGATGTATTTGATCAAACTGGAGTACCATGTCTTGCCTCGATCTTTAGCCCTGCCTTATAGATATTCTGATCCATCTATTTCATCTCTCCAGTGTTATCTTTGAACACTCTCATAGCTGCTAGTCGATTGATCTGAATCTTCTTTTAGGCTGCTGTTGAATAGTGACTGGCTTTTTTCAGAGGCTCAAAGCCAACTGTTTTAGAGCAGATGTTAATGATGTCATGTCAGCAGCACACTACTAATCTCTTTCTATTTGTCCATTTAGAAATCAAACACCCCTTCTTTCTGTTTTTGAGTTCTGTGCTGTTTTTGAGAAGGCAGTGTTCAGTCTTACTTTCATGAATTATTCCTACTGCTTTGATTCTTCTCTTCTTCCAAGCTATCCTCAGCTCCATGTGGTGAGTGTCAAAAACATGTAAGTGGTAGAGATACTGGCTTTGTTTCCGAACAATGTTAGCAAACTTCATCATCAGACTCCCACCAACCCAAGGTCCTTGTTTATAAGAAGTACTGACTTTGCCTGGCATGGTTCAAATTAAACCAAGTAGGCAAGATGAGTTATCCCACACCAAATTTTATAACCAAATTGAGTTGGCTTTCTCAACAGAGATTGTTTGAATCGTTGATGCCTAAAATGCTCATAGACTTGTCAAAGGTATAGATTTCTTTTGGAGGTGTATATAATTTTTATTTATTCTTGTAATGAAAGGCCTGACTCTTGTGAATTTAACCATTTTACTGAGTTGGCTGTCAACAAAATGGAGTTGGTCAAAGATGACTTCAAATCTCTCTTCCTTGATGGCATTTGTGACTAGGCTATGATGTACACCTGGAGAATTCCTCCCAAACATCCTCCTTTTTGGGTATGGGGCATATCTACTCAAAACTGGCACACCCAAAACACACTTCAGTTTCTTGAAGTGCCTCCAATATAGCTTCTTTTGAAAGAAGATAATTTATTTCATTCACAATGAAGTTAAGTGTTTCTTCATCTAGAAATAAACAGTCTCTTCAAACTCAGACACTAACTCTGAAGCTTTTAAATTTGAAAATCTGGCATGGATCACTTTGGAAAATCTGATCTGAGGTCTCTCTTGGTCCATTTCTAGAGAGGAAATCTTGACTCCTTTGGCTTCTTTCTTGTAGGTTCTGTCCCTGGGTCAGAGAGGCTGCCACCTGGATCCTTGAGAACTATGGTAGCCAGAAGTAAGCTTCTTGGCAAGTTGGCCCATTACCTGACTCCTCTCCTCTTGAGCCTTCCTCAGCCTGGTCTCCTGTGGTGTTTTCTGAGCTGTGGGGGAGGAAAGAGATGCAGATGGACTGGTCCATGACCTGGAGGCATCTTCTTCCAGTGAACTCAGAATATCTACCAGTGTCACAGGTCAGCTGGAAGGGGTGGTGAGGCTCTAAGGTGCTAGGTCTCTGAAGTACAGATTGTAGGTTATCAGAGAAAGAGAAGTGAGCCAGAATTGAGAAAAGTAGATATTATTTTTAAGGGGATATAGACTCAAGAGAGAAGGCTGTTCTTCTGAAGGCCTACCAGATCGTTTTCAAGGTTTCCATTCAGAGCCATCCCCATGGCTGGGTGGGGAGTATGTTCAGTTCTTGAAAACAACAGGCTATATTGTTATAGGGGAAAGAAGGCATCTTGATTATTTCTTAAGAAATTTCATCCTTCCTCAAAACCTGGTCTAAATCCTATCTTGCCTAGCAAAATAAACATCTATCCATTAAACACAGTGAGTTTACAAGGAGAGTGAAATTAAAAAAAAAATCACCTCTCTAAGGGTAAAGTCATGCCTGTTGGCAAAAAAAAAAAAAAAAGTCTGCTTTGTGAAAATTATGGTCAAGGCCAATTCTGTTTATATAAATCCTCCCTCCCCCACCTCGTTTCTGATTGTGCCAAATGAACTATGTGGTTGTATGATTCTGAGCAAATCTCTCAGTCTTTTCTTATTTCTCCATGTGTGGAAATGCTGTAACTTAACTACAGGATTTTAAAGCCCTTTTCAGTTCTAAAATTTTACACTTATATAAAATAATTGAGCATTGATTTATTTTTTCCAATAATCCAAATCTGAATAGAGGAAAACTACTGAATTGAAATGCAATAACTGAGATAGCAATGAATTGAAGTAACAACCTGACTATACTCAGTATTAATTCCAGAAGTTCTCATATTAGGTATTGTGAGATTTTGGCCATTTTAATAAAAATAAAGAAGAAAGATGAAGGCTTTATATTTTGCAATATGTTGGTTTTATTTGAAATAATTTTCTATGACTTTTCATATTTTTCCATACCAAAGGATAGGCCCCAAACAAACTTAAACATTTGAAAAGAGTATTTCACTGTCTCACAAAAAAAGAGACTCATTGCTTTTCATAGACTTCCTATGGAAGCAGAATTTCTTGATAAATCTACTCTTCATCCTGACTTAAAGAAAAAATATATTGTTAATTATTTTCAAGCACTTACTATGTGTGTCACTGCAAAGGGAACTGTAGGGAACACTAAGGGTATTAAAAAATTTTTTTTGTCTTGAAAGTGCTGAAGATTCATTTGGAGAAAGAAAACATACACTACTGAAAAATAGCAAACAGTACATCGCATGAGGATTGATAATAAGCACCTTGGATGCAGTTTTCTCTGGTCCAAGGCTTTCAGCAATGCTCCAACAGGAATTATGGGGACAAAAATATTCTTCACAAGTTTAAAAAATCCCCAAGAAGAAATTTCTATCCTCCCTTCTCCTTCATCACCTCCAATGACAATGTCAAAAATGAATCGCCTCTCTCCAGAGCTTCAATCATCCTTGCCAGAGTGATGGAAGTAGCAGAAGACTTACCTTGGAGCAAATGCTGTGACTGAGCCCCAGATTACCTGCTGCGAGGCCGACCTCCCAGCCCTAGTGCCTGCTTTAATTACAGAGAGGGACGTGGTCTGAGACAAGCATCTGGCAGACTCCAGGTGGCAAACTCCCATCTCTGGAGGATTCAAATTGAAATAAAGAAAGACAAAAAGTTAAACTTCCCAGTGAAAATGTCCTGATTGCTATCAGACCAAGAAAAAAAAAGAAAGAAAGAAAAAAGAAGAAAAAAGAAAAAACAAACCGAAAACAAAGGGAAAAAAAAGAGGTTGTGCAAGTGGAAAATTTATCTTCTTTCTTTTCCTTTACTTTTTTTTTCTTTTCTTTCTCCCTCTCTTCCTTCCTCCCTCCTTCCCTCTCTCCTTTCCTTTCTTCCATCCATTAAAAAAATTTCTCAATAATCCATAGGTAGAGAGAAAAAAAAAGGCAGGGTTTTTTAGGCATTTCCTCATTTCAGATAGACCAGCTTCCCATAGGCCCCAAGCACTTCCCTCAGCTTCCAACAAAGCCAGCCAAAAAACAAAGGTAAAGAAAATTGAATGCTTTTAAAGGTCAGGGAGGTACTAAAACATTGGCAGCTTTTTTAATGCATTCCTGAAAACCTGGAGCTTCTTCCCTCACAGAAGGCCAAAAAGCTCTTTGAATTCCATGGGAAAAGAAACTCTTCTTTCGAAAATAAACTTTGAAGTTGTTTGAAGATGAAAGAGGAGACTTGCCTCTGAGCCGGTGCAGAAGCAGTGGGGAGGGACTCCAGTATTTTGAAATATGCTTCAGAGAAACTTATTAGAATTTTAAAAAGCTGTGCAAACAGGTCTCCTATGTCTCTGTCCCACTGAAAGTATGTGACAGGGTTTTAAGAGCATAACCGAGGCTGAGGTAGATGCTGACTACTACCAAAGCCTTGTTATTTGATTATACAAAATGATTTCACATTCAACTGAGAAGATGAAAAGCAATTATTTCAGAAATTTACCTGTGAACTCACTCAACTCACCTTTACAATCTGATTTAATCTTAGAGAAAAAAAGAAGTGAGTGGACCAACAAGAGCTGCAGGCAGAAAGTGAAGACGTGTGTGGACTGGATCATGGAAGTGATCCAGTTCCGATCAACAAGGTATTTAGGATATTGTTAGCAAACCATTCGGGTCACTGGTTTTTCATTCTTTTTGCATCAACGAAACAGAAACAGCCTTCTCATGACTAGCTTTAGGAGGAATGAAACGAAATTTAAGTATATTTGTATAACGTGCCTTAAGTTTTTAGAATATTTTCAACATAGATTCCCTTCTCTGTAATTTGGATTTATGTCCTGCAGGACCATGAGGTCAGATTGAGAAAAAAGGAAGATGTGTCTTAAGTCAAGTGGAAATAGAAGAGGATCTAAAGAAAGTAAGTCAGAGGGCAAGAGGTCGGATATGAGTGACCTAGTTTCTAAATCCTGAGATTTAAAAAACTCCAGACATGGGTTAGAAACAGCTCATGAGTTCTGAAAGAATCCTAGAGAAGGTCTTTCTCTTGTTTTTCACTGTCCATTTGTTGAGCTGTATCCCACAGGCATGCAAGCCTTGTAGTTGCCCATCCTTGGGACCAAAGAAAGAGCCCCGGCGTCAGCGGCAGAGGCATCAGTGGTTTAATGGATGGGGGATCTTATACGTCTGAAACAAGGTCCTGGAGTGACATCCCATTTGGTGGGGAAGAAGGCAGACAGGACTAGGCAGCAGTCTTTGCTGCAGGGGGTGGGTTACTAGTTATAGGGGTGAACTGACAAATGACATCAGGTTGGCTCATCAGTTACCAAGGGAACCAGCAGAGGGGCACAACCATCACCACCCCTTTGTTAAGCTATCACAGTGGAGATATTCTGATCTAAGTTAGAATAATCATTATCTTATCTGTGGCCTGGGGCAAGCACATAGGAATGTCAGTCATGAGAGTAGGTGTAGGTGAAGCAGGCACTGGTCCAGCAGGTCATATACAGGGAGCGAGAGAACAGCCATCTTGAGTGGCCTGACCATACACTATCTTAAAGAAAGTCCAAGCATTTGAGGGAAGCCTCATATTCAATGTGGTGCAGGAAGTTGCTGACCAAAAGGTAGATTTGAAAGGACTTGAAGGTGTTATGGGGGAGGGTGGGCTCAAGAGAGGCTTCCCAGAGAAATGCAACCAGAATCCAGCCCAGAAAATGGAAAGTAGAAAAGAGTTCTAGGGCGCTGAACATCAATCTTGACCTAAAGCATCAGTTACTGTAGGAGGCCTCTGGTTGGCATAGGAAGGCTGCTGGGCACATGGACCTCAGGACCAGGGGATATGGCAGATAACATGGACTTCAGAGGTGTAGGCAGCATAACTTGCAAATGAAGCAAGAGTCACAAGACACACAACTCAGGAAGCACCACCTCATGTCACCCAGTGACCAAATAGAATGAGGGACATTTTCCAGGAGCTGAGCAAGTGTCCAAAGAACAACACATGGGCCAGAAGCATATTGGATCTCCCTCTTTCTGACACTAGAATTGATTATGTAAATCATAATCTTACTACCAATCCCACATTTTACTCATGTTAATTTGCAATTTTTATTACATACGCATTTGTCCATGCATGTGGAAAAGTGTAAGTGAAGAGATACTAATATTTGTGTTGAAATATGCAGTTTGTAAAATGATATTATAAGTGTACATTAGGTGGGGAATTATTTTCTTGTGGTGGGAATAATACCCTCACTCCAGCAGTTAACCACACTATCATGTTTCAATTGCCAAATGTTCACCCTACCCTCTTTAGCTATGTTGCCCCTTATCCAACATGCTTGAGAATCTCTGCATGCCCACCCATCAGTGTCCAGGATGTCCAGGGGCAACTCCTGCCCAGTCCTACTTCATCAGTTTGAAAACAAGCCCAGGACCACTTCATAGACTGACTTCAATGCCAGGAAGGCACTCTTGTAAATAATGTGGTTTCTGTGGCCCACATGTCTCTTCTGCCGTATTAGGACATTAACTGTAATTCATCATCATGAGGACCAAGGACCACTCTCACCATCTCCTTCTATTAAGTCCAAAAGCTCACTCTCTGCTATGATGCACCAGAGGCAGCACTACGCAGTGGTTTACAAGGTGGGCTCCGAAGCCAGTTTGCCTGTGTTCAAATGCCAGCTGTGCCAGCTATTAGCGGGATGTTTTTGGACAAGTCACCTAATTTTCTGTGTGCCTCAATATTCTCATCTATGAAATGGACATGAACAGAATGCATAGCACAAGGCTTTTATAAGGATTAAATGCAAGTAATACAAAGCATTTAGAATCATATCTGACACACAGAACTTTCCAATAAATGGTAGCTAATATTGTCAATATAACAATCTTTTTCTTTTTGCATGGTAATTTTTTTTCACCACTCTTGATAAGTATCGACCAAGGATTATCCTAGCCCACTTTTCCTGATTTCCCCAACTTTGACACTCTGGAGAAGGTTTTGGTGTCTAGATCTTTTTCTTCCAATTGTTTGCTGGGAACCTAACAGAAATTGCTTCATCCCCTTTCCAAAGCTCTCTTTTCTAACTCGTGTGGGAGTGGAGAGCCTTTTAAAGTCTCATCCACATAAATACCCAAACTCTCACAGAAGTTCTCATTGATATATCTGTTCTTTAGGAAAATGTGTACCTACGTTTTTTACAGGGACATTACTGAGAGGTCACTCAAGAGATATTTGTTTCAAAATGGAAAACATTATCTTTCTGTTTCTACTTCTATAAAAAAAGTAGCTGGAACCTTGTGTTTGCTTTTATAAAGACTAGGATTCTACATATCACATCACATGTGTATTAATATTTCCATTTTATAGATGATAAAATCAGAGTTCAGATATCTAAAAGGGGAAACTAACATTATTAAATACAAGTAGTGTGCAGATACTTTACACAAATAATCTCACTGATTTTTGAAAGACAGATATCATTATCTCCATTTTCAAAATTTGGAAACAGATTAATAACTCATAAGAACTTAAAGAGAAAAGATGTGAACCTAGGTCTTTTGGATACACTACGTGCGAATTTACACTATGCTTTGACATCTCTCTAATGAAGTAGCTAACAACAATGGTTCTTCTTCGCCTACTACAGCTTTTCAAGCTTGACTATTGAATGGAAAATTAAAATAATTATTACAGATATCCCACTTTGATTTAAACTATTTAATTATAGTTTTACCTAAATATGTATAAATAAAAATTGGGTATAAACTATTGAAGTTTATATGTCTTATCCAAATATTAAAAACAAAATAACAATATATTAAATAGAAAAAAAAAGGCAATGAAATTCAAAAGTTATTTTGCTTTAGGGTTACTGTCGATGTCATGTATCTGAAACCAAAGAGAGTTTGAGATATAAATATTAGACTTGGTGCTAAGAGACAGGTTCTTGTGAGTCCACCACGCCTTCCGTGTCCATCTGATGATGCCACTCCCCACCATGATCTCCACTTCACTCCACTCCACTCCACTACAGAGCACTTCCATTCATAGAAGAATCAAGCATTTGTTACCATTGTCATCACTTGTCCTCTGTATAAAGTAGTCATGATGCATTCAGCCTCTGATTTTTTGTCATATGCCTGTAACAATTAAAGAATAGTATCCCACAACATTATATAGTTTCAAAACGCCGAATGACAAATCTAGATTTATTAAGTTTAGAAACTGAAGTCTTTAATCTATGAAAAGATCAATTGCACATTGTTAGCGGAAAAGAAAAAAACAATTATAATAGCTAAGATAATCATATCTGTATGAAGTTGAATGGGATAGTTTTAAGTATTTTCCACATTACAAATATTTAAATAATTAATGGTTAACTATCCTGACAATATATTAAATGTTAAATGTTGACACTTTAAGGGAGAAACCATTTTTCTTTTGACTGCAAACAACATTCGCGTCCTCTCAAAAGTGCAATGCCCTTACATGGTAGTACTTATTTATATTGCTTTTAACCAGATGATTCAATATTTGATTGTGTGTACACATACATGATTGTGGTTTGTGCATGAAAGAGCATAACATGTTCAGATTGTTTTCTAAATTATTTTTAAATGTACATACACACAACATGAAAAACCCTACCTAGATAAACTCCTGCCTATGTAAAAATTCAAACTTCTTAGAATGATATACAAAGACTTCAAACTGTGGACTCTATAAAACTTTCCTATCTTATCTTCTAGAATTCTTCAACTGGCCCTTATTCTTTACTAAAATTAAACTGCTTGCCCTTCTTTGAATGGGTGATGTTTTTGCAAGACTCCATAACTTTGACCACACTGCTTCTCCACCTGCAGTCCCTGTCTTTCTTCACATGCTTTGCTAACTCCATCTAGATCAACTCAGATGTGTGCTCCATAAAAACTTTTTTCATTATCACCCAAACCAGAGAATAGTTGAGAGCTTCATGCTTTGTGATACTCCAATCTTTTGTACTGAGCTACTTTGAGCCATTTGTCACACTGCCTTGTATTTTTCTCCTTACTTGACCATCTCTCCCATGAGACAGTTTGTTCCTTGAAAATAGAGACTGTTTTATTCATTTGTACTTATGTGGCATTTAGTACAATGTATGGCCTGTAGTAGGTGTTCATTAAATTGTCATGGAGTAAATGGATGCTACTGCTTCTGCAAAAATAAATCAAAGAAGGCATGGACTTTCCCAATAAGGAGTTCAAATTTAAACTATTTAATGATTATGCCCTGTATTAGTAGAGAACAGATGTCTCAAATGAGTAAGACTCAGAAAAATTTTTATGGGCTACTTGGAGAGAAAAGTTATCGTTCCTGAAATGCTTTATGTAGGCTACTGTAAAGCAAAATGGACTATACAGAAAATGAACTTCTCCATCTTCAGAGCCTCTATCTTTGGGCAAAAAGTGTAAAAACAAAATAGAGGTAGTGACAGTAAGAGACAGAGAATTTTGGGTATGTATGTATTTGAATAAAATGCAAAACTTTTGAGAGGCTTGCAGTGCATAAAATATCTAATATCACTCAACAGTTCTCTCATTTATCATGAAAAACACAATCTCTCTGTTATGCTGCCAATATGGTGGCACTCAAGTGGGAATACACAGATTGTCAACATTGTTGGTTATTCATGTCTGCAAACCAGCCAAAGATAAAACATGTGCAGAGCGGGAAAAGAATTGAGTTTGGGAATTCTAGAAAACTATTTTTTCTCACTCACTGAACAAAATTGGTGTGTAAAAACCCATAAGCCATATAAGTCAAGTTAGGAAAGCAACTCAGAGCAGATTTACAGAAGTTAGACATGGGACCTGTGGAGGGATAATATTTCAGAGCAATATGCTTAGTGAATTTTACAGCCTGGGGACCTGACATCTGCAGGCCCCGAAATGTCTGTAGGAAACTAATGAGGAGAACATACAAATTAAAGGCACATGATAGAAATCTGTAGCATTTCTTGAGAGAGGTAAAAACATTATCAAAAGGAAAACAGGGGAGAAAGTAGATGAAAACTATCCCAGCAGTCTTGACAGTATTATTCTTTTTTTTTTTTTTTTTTTTTTTTTTTTTTGCAGTACGTGGGCCTCTCACTGTTGTGGCCTTTCCCGTTGCGGAGTACAGGCTCTGGACGCACAGGCTCAGCGGCCATGGCTCACAGGCCCAGCCGCTCCGCAGCATGTGGGATCTTCCCGGACCAGGACACGAACCCGCGTCCCCTGATCGGCAGGCGGACTCTCAACAACTGCGCCACCAGGGAAGCCCGACAGTATTATTCTTTGCACTTACTGTATGGAAATATAAAAACTTCCTTTAGAGAAATTGATTTTTTTTTCTTCTGTGGTAAAGATGATATAATAGAGAAAAGCCTCTTGAATTAGATAAACCTGGGACTCAGTCTCTGGTCCTATCCATTACAAGTTGGGTATCATCCTTGAGCCACTGATTTCTTATCTTCAAAATGAACTCAATGACCTCTAACTTTCAGGACTGTTGTAAAGATTAGAGATAAAATTTTCAGCATTTGAAACACAATAAATAAAACTTGGTAGGCACTCAATAAATAGCTATATTTAACCATCTTCATGATTATAAGAGTTTAAGAATGTTTTGTTCCCACTTCACCAAGAGCTACAAGTCTGTAGATTAAAGCACCCATTCTTTTTCTTGCTAAACAAGAAACCGCAGAATATAATCTCCCAGGCTTGCTTTAACTATCCATTCTCCTTGTCAAACTCCAGCCTGAAGAATGTTCTTTTCTGGATGTGCTCATCTTTATGCCTTCTACTTTTGAATTGATCAGGGAATGTGTATCTTGACCCTCAATTACATTCTTATTCCCTGTTCCCTTTTTCTCCTGGTCAACATCTAAATTCTTTTTCCTGGTTGTGCTACGATGGCAATCTTTATTCAAGGACCCTGTATGTTATTATTATTTCCACCACCTTTTGGAATAAAGAGTCCCAGGAAAACAGCAAATCAAAGCAAGTTACCCACGAAGAAGAGTTATTCTAATTCTTTATTTGTATTAGTGATGACCCCTAACGTGTTGAAGAGGATTCTGAGGTTCTCATGCTTCTCATCTATTTGCACATGTGAAATATGGTCTAAGAAGGCTACACATCCTACGTGACCATTCTCATCTCATGTATTCACTTGGGCAATGTTCACATTAAAAGTGGCACACCATTAACCAGGATCCATGGCAAGTCCTTTCCTTTTAGAGTTCTAACCATTTATGACACTTGGCTCACCTTGAAATTTTCTTTGGAAATTTTGCACCACAGAAATAGTTGGCAGTTTTTTCTTTATTTTCTATAGTTCTTGTTTGTCCCTCTTGTATGGTACTTACTGTGTGTGGCAAAGTATCTTTTAATTTAGGTGTGTTTAATTATGCCCTTATGTGTTGCTTACTTCTCTTGAACCAGGGCTTCTTTATGTTCCCAGTGACCAACTAGCCAAACGCCACTGCTTTTTTATGATGATAATGATTAGTTGTTGGATTATTCTACAAAATTTAATATTTTCCTTAGAAGTCATAGGAATCTATCTTGTATTATTCTTAAATATATGATTAAGTTTTTGTGTGCATTTATTGTTTAGATTAACTTAAAACAAATCAACAAAGAATTTTAAAAAGAATGTGTATATATATGTGTGTGACTGACTTACTTTGCTGTACAGCAGAAATTGACATGACATTGTAAATCAACTATACTTCAATAAAAAATTAATAAAAATAAAGAGTTTGAAACATAAAAATACATAAAGCATAATAAAAATAATGCAAAACATCCATAGATGATCAGTCTTAATATTTACATGGTATATAAAATATAAAAGTATATTTCATACATGTGTATATGTATATATTTTTTAATGAAGTGGTGATTGCTTTTTATAGTGTTTGTAAGTAGTATTGCAGTTGTTTTAAAAATACTGCTAATATTTTACTGGTACAATATTAGCACTTCCTGAACTTACTAGTTTTTTAGAAACACAATTTTTAGTGATTACATATTTTATTGTATAAATACTCCATAATGGACGAAATTCTTCTATTCAGTGTGAGGGAAACCACATCACTAGTGAAGGACATTTCTCCTGATCATTTTCATCGGAGGAGGAACATTGGTATGAACACTTTCAACCTCTGTCTCCCACACGTTAATTATTGGGTCCTGTTTCAATAGGAGGAGTCATGGTGTTTCCAGGTTATTGTTCTGGAAGGAATTGCTTTATCTTCATTTTGACTCTCCAAGGTCCACAGGCACACTCTCTTTCTTTAAGCTTCCTTGCTCTAAGCACTTTGCTGTTAAAACCTGAGGAAAAACTGTCCTATGGGGGTGGGAAGTTTGGCTACATCCATAGTTTTGTGTCTATAACTCTGGTGTAACTCAGGGATTGTTCCCACAGGCAATCTCAAGATCAAGATTGATTAGAAGCCAAATTATCTCATCTAGTCATTATCTGAGAGCTCTGCATTTTGGGGGAGTGGTAAGGGGTCATTTTTTGAAACATTACTGGAGGTAATATTTTGATCTTTGTTAACAAGTGATTATTTGGTCAGTTCTACTAGTTAGAAACCAAAAGCAGCAGGGACCTTCCCTTCCAGCATATTGATACCAATGGATATTGAAAGACAGGTTTGAAAGCTAATGTCATAGTTCAAATTACTTTATGGTGATATTATTTATAAACAACAAAGTAAACAGATTTAAGAATACAGTGCAATGTATCAGTGTGAATAACCCTCACCCCTATCATCCTAGAAATGTCCCTCATTAACATGTCCTATGAATGTCCTGCCCAGGAGAGGCAGCCACTGTTCTGACTCCTATCACCATTACTTTCATTTTTTTCTTGGAATTTACATAAATGGAATCTGATGGCATATGCTGTTTTCTGTGTCTTTTATATATATATATATATATATTTTTTTTAATACATTTATTTATTTATTTTTGGCTGCGTTGGGTCTTCTTTGCTGTGCGAAGGCTTTCTCTAGTTGTGGCGAACGAGGGCTACTTTTCATTGCGGTGCACGAGCTGCTCATTGCAGTGGCTTCTCTTGTTGCAGAGCATGAGCCCTAGGTGCACGGGCTTCAGTAGTTGTGGCTCATGGGCTCTAGAGCACAGGCTCAGCAGTTGTGGCGCACAGGCTCAGTTGCTCCACGGCATGTGGGATCTTCCCAGACCAGGGCTTGAACCCGTGTCTCCTGCATTGGCAGGAGGACTCTTAAACCCTGTGCCACCAGGGAAGTCCCTATGTGTTTTTTTTTAATTCAACATATAATTGAGATGTATCCATGTTGTTTATTCCTTTATTCCATTGAGTATGTGAAACTGTATCCATTCTTTTGTTGTACATTTGTTGCTTCTAGTACATGCTGGTGCATGTCTCCTAATGGACACATTTTTATCATTTCTCTTGGATAAATGCTTAGAACTGGAATTGATAAATCATAGGGTAGTTATAGTTTTGACATCCTTAGAAACTGTTAAATAGTTTTCCAAAATGATTGTACCACTTACATTTTTGCCAAGCAATGATCTAGAGTTCTGGTTGCTCCAAATCCTCATGAATATTTGTCAATAGTTTTTATTTTAGTCATTCCAGTGTGTGTGAAGTGGTAATTCATTGATTTTATTGTGGCATTAATAAGCATCTCCATAAAGATTAATAAGGTATAGTGGAAAGAATTGAAGGTAATTTATATCATATTATAAATCAAAGACAT
Source organism: Globicephala melas (assembly GCF_963455315.2). Taxonomy (NCBI): domain Eukaryota; kingdom Metazoa; phylum Chordata; class Mammalia; order Artiodactyla; family Delphinidae; genus Globicephala; species Globicephala melas. The sequence goes on along the minus strand of NC_083320.1, from coordinate 100,764,007 downwards.
TGAGAAGATAAAGCCTAGAGAAGTTAATAACTAATTGTATATAAACCACAGGAGAGACCAGAGATGACGGAATATTAGTGTGAAATTCTTTTAATGGAGAAGTGATTAGAGGGAAAATAACATAGACTAGTCACTCTTTGAAAAGATAAGTTTTAAAACCAGAAATGTGAGCTATTCTTTAAGAACAAATCAATGTTATTTAAAGAGGAGCTTGGAGCACATAGCTTGGAACTAAACATATTTTACTTGTGTAGGACCTAGTTTTAAGTGCAGTCTTGATGCTATAGAAATAATGCCCTGAAATGAAATTTTATTTTATATGAACTATTTTAAAAGCTCAGTAAAATGTCTGATTTTTGATATGGCTGCAATTTGCTCTTGCTCGGCTTCCTGCTCAGCTGTTACCAATAAGCCTATACCAAATACAAATACCTCTGACAGTTTCCAATGAAAAATTCTAGGTGAAGCTTTGCTCCTTGCACAATACAATATCTAGATTGCATTCAATTAGGAAGCGATTATGTAGTGAAAACATTGAACCAAGGAGGCTCATTTTATAATTTTTCTTCCAAATGAATTTTGAAAGTATGTGTGAAGATTACAGATGAAAGGTGAAAATTTTTGTATATCTCAGATTATCTACATAGTGGGATGTGTGTGTGTGTATACAGTCTCGAGAGGAATACTACTGAGCCTTGGTAACAAAAGAAACCATCACTGAAGCAGGTATATCTATCAAATAAACCAACATTTATGGTTGCTTTAGCACGGTGTACAAGGTCCAAGATACTGCAGTTCTTCATTTTGAAAAGACAGATATGAATAAGGAGATCCCAAGTGGAACTGGAAGAGTCATGGAGTTTTTTGTTTTTTGGTTTTTTTTGGAGTGGAGGGGGTGTATGATTTTTTTTAGGATGAAAGAGAAACAATTTTAGATAAAAATAGAAATGACACGTTAAAAATTGCTGAGAAGACATGATTTAGGCATGAGGAGGCTGGAGGAGAAAAGAACAATGAATTCAAGGGCACATATAAAAGGAACTTGGGAAAGTATTTCGGTAGCTGATGGTTAGGCTATTTTGACTATGTTTTCCTAATATATAAATAAGCATAATATTACTACTGTTTTATTGCTGTGTCTATTACCAATATGATTTCCCAGTAAAGCACCCAGTAAAGCAGCAGGAATGAGTTTATAAAATAAGAACTCAATATTTTATTTTATGAAATATGTATGTACATTTTTATTTTTACCAAGAATTTTATATATAGAATTGTTAGAAACATAGCACCAATATATGTTTTGTACGTTCTCCTGAATTATCTGAGACTGAAATTAATAGCTAATCTTTGTCTCAGGCAGGCATTTGTATAAAGAAATAGCTAATGAAGATGGGTTTGATTCTTTTTTGTTGTTTAGCTTAGCACACTTTTTCTCAACTTTAGTCATTTTTTTTCTGGAAATATCAACAAATATTGATTTTGTTATAGAATAAACACAGATGCATATACTGCTAATTTTGTGTTAAAGGTGTCAGTTCTACTCAACTTGTGGCATATCATGCTATTTTGTTGCTCTTGAGTCAGGAGTCCTGGGCAGGGATTATGTAGGAAGTGATGTAAGAGATAGTCTTTAGAAAATTTTTATTGTTCTGGAGAGTCTAATCATAGACTCCAAGGTTAAAATACAAATAGTGGTTTGACTAAGGAAAAAAAGAGATTGTCTACTATAAAATGAATTCAAAGGCACAGTAGCACTGTCTTTTTGGATAGCTTAGACAACTCATTTCTTATATATTTGGAACTCTTGGTTGTGTAAACTCTTGTGATGTAAAATATATACAACATTTCAAAACACTCTGGACAGAAATAATATTTTCAATGCATTGTCTGGATATCAGATTACTCCTACCTACAAACTAAAGTAGGAGTTCCTTACAGCTCCCTTCCTTCCAAAGTCACGAATCCATGCCTAAAATCTCATTCATTTACTTATAAATCTCAAATTCTTTCAAAGCCTATGTACTTTTTCTTTACACAAAATACTGATAGCATCCATTATTGGGTAGCTTTGAAAAACCACGTTAAAATTATATAATATAAGGCACAGATATAGTAGAGAAAAAATAGTAAAATCAAATATCTGCTTAAACTGCATATAAATCTATAATTATCTCAAAATTAAAAGTTTAATTAAAATTGTATAATACAGGAGGTATTAATGAAGAAACAAAACCAATAAAAATAAAATCAAAATGATTACAAAGATCACCATAAAAAATCTGAGATAAAACCACCCAAAGACACTACTGCATTTCCACCAAAGTGGCTAAAATTTTTAATAAGAAATCAAGATTGGCAATACAAAGTTATAAGCAAGGATATAGGAACACTGGAACACTCATATATTGCAGTGAGAATAAAAATCATTACAGATACTGTGTAATACTATTTGGCAGTGCTTACTAAATGCTACTCATTCCTAACATATGTGCTCAAGAAAATAGAGTGTATATGTCTACCAAAATATAGGCACATAGCAGTTTTGTTCAAAAATATGTGAAAATTGGAAACAATACAAGTATCCATAAATAAAAGAATAGATAAATAAATTATGGAATATTTCATACAATGGACTGCTACATAGCAATTAAAATATAATAATAACTGAGTCATGCAACAACATGGATGAATCTTACAGACATTACCATAATTATTAGACCAAAAATGTCTTGCAGAAGAATATATACCATATCATCCAATTTATATCAAGTTCAAGAACAGGTAAAATCAGTTGATAATGAAAGTTAGAATAATGATTACCTCTTGGAGATATTATTGATGATAAATAAGCTCAAGGGAACTTTCTAATATACTAGAGTAGTTTCTGGATCTGGCTTGTGGTTATTTTGCTATACAATGTAGCTACATGGCTTAAGTCTACAGACATAAGATTTATAAATTATACAAATTTTATGTATGTGTTTTACACATCTTATTTTAAAAACCATTTTTAAAAGAATAAACATGTGATAAGCTACCTAGAAATCAAACAACAAAGAAGTTCCATTTTTATGTGGTCAACTTAAGAAGTTTTCATGGTAGCAATTTTTCTTCCCTCAATTTAAATATATTAGTAATTATGAACAAATAAATTGTAGAGAAATAAAATTTCTGTATGTGAAAAAAATCACAATCTGGGTATACAATATGTGAGGGAGAATTTCTACACTGTTCCAGTACTTAAGGGCATCACTTTATTATTGTAAATACAGTTAGTTTGCCCATAACAACAACTCTGTCTCAAGCATAATAATTTTTAAATGCTCAGGTTAAGAAGGTAAAAAGGAATGTAATACATTTTAGGAATATTTTCATCAAAGAGAAGGATAGCTTGAGGGAGGTGTTTCAGTGTCTCAGAATATTTACTTACCTGCATTTTTTTTAATTTTTTAAATTTTTTTACATCTTTATTGGAGTATAATTGCTCTACAATGGTGTGTTAGTTTCTGCTTTATAACAAAGTGAATCAGTTATACATATACATATGTTCCCATATCTCTTCCCTCTTGCGTCTCCCTCCCTCCCACCCTCCTTATCCCAGCCCTCCAGGCAGTCACAAAGCACTGAGCTGAAGGTTTCCATAACGGTATCTTCAACTCAAAAAGGCTTGTTGCTTGGAGAAATAGGTGCTACTGCTAAGCTCCCTGGGAGCTCTGAATACCACTGTATGACATGGGATTACCCAGGAGTCTACCTAGGTTTCCCCTTAGCCATTAAGAGGGCTCCGAGTGACCTTTGAATAATCTTGTTCATTGTATTTGATCTACTCTGCTAGACAGGATGAGAGGGATACTAAAAACAAAAAAAAGAAATAGAAAGAAAGAAAACCAAAAAAAAAAAAAAGGGAGAAAGAAAGGTTTAAAAGTACAGAATCAATCTCTCCCGTCTACAAAAGAGCTTCAACTTCAATGGCAGGGATTTATTCCCAGGACAGAGATATTTGAAACTTGGAATCTTCAGGAGATTCAGAGGCTGATGGTATGCATGGAAACCTCTTTTCCTAGGCCTTTCTCACCTACAAGAGAAGGCAGGGGGAGGTAAAGAATGGTTGTTAGAGAAAGGAGGAAAGATAGGATGACTGAAGATTGCGCAGGGCAAAATGCAGGAAGCTGTTGGAGGTCTGTTGTTTCTCCACAGGTGACCAGGTGGCTGATAGCATGCACCAGTTACATACAGTCTCAACAACTGATTTCAGAGCTTCTGGAGACACCACCTTAGAGCCTAATAGAACACATGCGCTCTGCATACTGCTTAGGGACTTCACATCCTCTGAGTGACGGCTTATCGATTGGAGGCTGTTTGAACCTGACAACTCAGTGTCAGGAACAGTGAAGATTAAACATTGAAGATGAAAATATCTCTCCCTCAATTTACCATCCTCCACTCTATTTAGAAGCTACCAGAAGAGTCTACTATCATTGACATTAACCAAAACAAAAGCAACTCTCAGGCTGAATACGCTCAATCCAAAGCAAGAGCAAAAGTGTGGAATTACAGAGATGGGTGAGAGCCCTTCTTCCTTCAATCATTCTTGATTAACTGGATGTAAATATTAGGATCAAAGTTTCATGAACAAAAAATTAATGGTAAATATCATGTTCCCCATGTTTTCCTAGACTTATTACAATTGTGAACTTGCTGGACATGAAAGACAATGGGTATTGATGTCACCTTATCTCTACACTCTCCATTTCTGATAATTATCTGAACTCTTATCATTTTACAGAACTTTCAAATGTTATAAATGGAGGATTGGCCAAGATTTGTAGGCAATAGGAGGGTACAGAGGGACTGAGAAGCATGAAAATAGAAATCCTCTCTTGGTCCTTGACTAGGTTGATGCTGTCTTTTGTGTGCCCATTTAGCCCACGATTATCTGGGTCATCAATTGAAGGGGACTGAGATCATCACACTCTTCAGTTACTGGCACACAGACTCACTATTTTCTCCAAGGCTCCTCTCTATTATATTTAATTGTAATTTTTAATTTCCCTTTATACTCTTTAAATTTTTTATTTAATCTTTTGATTTTTTTAGTTTTCATGACATATATTTTTATATCTCAGAATAATATACTACTTAATCTTGTACATTTTTGAAATTTCTATTAAATGCAGAAAGATTTTTCTAAACTTTCTTTTTAACTCAATATATGTTTCTGACAGTCATCCATGTAATTGGGCATAAGTCTAATTCACTCATTTTCACTGGTGTATAGTTTTTCATTGTACGAATGTAAGTTACTTATTTACCTTATCAATGAACATTTGAATTGTTTCAGATTTTTTGCTATTACACACAGTGCAATAATGCAAATCTTGTACTTATGTTCTGGAGCACATCTGCAAGAGTATCTCCACAGTATGAAGCTAGGAGAATTCCTAGATCTTACAATATAAAAATCTTAGCTTTTCCAACATATTGCATTTTATCTTGAAGAATTTTGTTTGTTTGTTTTGTTTGTTTGTTTTACCAATTTACACTTCCACTAGCAGTATGGGAGTATTTTTTTAATCCTTACCTACATTACATATTGTCAGACTTAGCTTTTGCCAATCTGTTGGGTGTGCGATGCTCTTTCATTGTGGTTTTAATTTGAAAAATCCCTGATTGTTTTTGAGGTTGAGCTTCTTTTTATATATCAATTGACTACTTGTAAATCCTTCCCTATAAATTAACTTTTCAAGTCTTTTGTTCATTTGTAATTTTTTCTTATCAATATGCATTTTTGTATGTTCTGAATACTAATTTGTTGTCAGTTGTACATGTTCTAAATATCTCCTCCTAATGTGACTTCTCTTTTCTTGTTCTTTTGTGTGATTTCATAAGCAGGAGGTATTAATTTTTATGTAGTTAGATCTATCACTTTTTCCTTTTTAAGTTAGTGCTATATTATCTTGTTTAAGAAACAGTTCTCTACAGAAGGTCTACATATTCTCTTACGTTGACTTCTAAAATTTTAGTTTTGTTTTATGTCTATTAACCCAACTAGAATTTAGATTTGCATAGGAAGGGGGCCAACTTTATTTTTTAAATCTGTATAATAATTATCCCAGTAGTTTTATTGCAAAATCCATCCTTTAATTACTGACCTTCCTTATTAGCTCTGCCGTTCTATGTACAGACTCTCTATTTTTATACATTATTCTATTTGTCTATCTACACTTAATGACACATTTCCTTCGTTACTACTGATTTATGATAAATCCTTAAGAAAAATTAACATTTATGGTTCTTTCTCCAGGATTTGTCTTCTTTATTCTTAGATCTTTGTTCATTTATAGACAGTTTAGAACTACATGTAAATTTCCATTAAAAATACTGTTATGATTTTAGTTTGGATTGCATTAAACATTTAGATAAATTTCAGGAAAACTCAAACATCAAGATTTTGTTTTCCAGTCAGTGAACACAGTCTGTCTCTCTATTTATAAGATGTCCTATAATGGCTCTTAATCATAAAAAAATATTTCTGTAAATTTTGTGCACATTTATTTTTAGATTTATTCCTAGATTATTTGTTTGATACAACTGTAAAGAGTATTTTAAACTACACTTTTCTGTTATTATCTTATTGCTATAGAAAAACCAATACAATTTCAGATATTGGTCTTTTAACCAAGAATTCTAGAAAAACAATTCTATGGAATTCTAATAATTTATGGTAGGTGCTTTAGTTTATTTCTTTTTTCATAGATAATCATATAATCTATAAATAAAGTTCTATTTATTTTTTCCCACCTTCATATTGTTATTTGTTTATATTGCCTTACTTTCTAATCTGGTATTTTCTGTACATTGGTGAATAGAAGTGGTGATAGGTAACATTATCTTATTTCTACTCTTAAAGAAAAATTCTCAGTTTAGTTATGTTATAGAGTGTTTGTTGTGTGTTTTTTAGTGACATACTTTGTTAGGTTAAACATTTCTCTCCCATTTTTAGTTTGCTGTGTGGCTTGGCCAAGAGTAGTGTTGAATTTTATCCAATGTCTTATTGACATCTACTGAGATAAATACAGGATCTTCCTCTTCTTTTAAGCAGTGAACCACCTTAATAATGTTATTACAGCTTTGAACTAAAACAACAAAAAAAGTGATATGGTCATTCTTTTATGTACCTTGGTGAACGTGTGGGGTTTACACTTAGAAGTGAAATTTCTACGTATGCTTAGGGTATCTGTATGTCCAACATTAGTAGTTAATGCTAGTTTTCTAGAGTGGTTAATCAGTTTGCACTACCATTAGCAGTGAATGAAAATACCATTGCTACAGATTCTTACTGTTTTCCACTGTAGCTGAGCTCTAGCACAGCCCAGAAGTTATCCACCTGCTTCTGGCCGGCACTGGCTATCACTGCTGTGTTCCTACCTCACGTGAGTGGTAATGCAGGCCATGGTCCATCCAGGATAATAAGACCTGCTCTCTTCCAACATATAGCACATCTGTGGCATCTGGCCCTCTTCCACTCTAGGCTGCAATTTCCCTTACACATAAAGATGCTTCTAGCTTCCACTTACACCAGAAATTTTAGTGATAAAATCTAAGGTGACTCTCAGTCACCCCCTCAATTCTGCAGTTTCTCCAGGCTTGGGTTTAGGGCAGGATCTAGCACCCCATGCCTACTTTCCTTCTGGTTCTTCACCTGGTATTTGCTGCATTGTTGTGTTATATTAGTGTAATCATGTTCATCTCCATTTTACAGTCATCTGTATGATGTTCAAGGCCAGGCCTTCCAGGCCACTATTCTTAGCTTACAGATCAGGGTTTGGACACAAAGTAGGCCTTGACATATTTGTTCAGTGAATGAGAAGAATGGAGTTGAGAGAAATGAAGTGACTCATCCAAGTTTATATAGAGGCAGAACCAGGGCTAGAACATAAGTTTCTTAATGCTAGCTCAGTGCCCTTTATACTGTACATTTCTGCTTCTGGTTCAGCTCATTTCAATTTAACTTAATGCAATTCAATATATTCAGTAATGTAAGGCAATCTGTCAGGTATTGTCAGATACATAATATGACATTCCCTTTATCCCCTAAGGGAGCTGGCAGAATGTTTCAATAATATGCAATTTACACTTTAGTAAATTATATATACATTTATAACAACAATCAGATTAGATGAAATGAAAGTTGCCTGAAGAAGTATACTCACAAATGTCACCTTTAGCTAACACGCATTTTTTTAAAAAACTAAAATGGAACATACATATCATTTCTGCCTCAAAGCAAGTCATCTTGAAATGACTACATGTATTAAATCAACTTTATAAGTATATACTTTGCACCATTTTCCACTAATTCTTTTAAGCATGAAATAACTTTATATTTGAATATTCTATTTATGAGTAAAAACGGATATATCAAGATTTGAGAAATGAAGATTCAAATTTTTTACATGTATTTTTCTTTTGCTTTATAAAACAAATGTTTTTAAGGTATAATTTACATATAGCAAAATGCACACATTTTAAATACATACTTTGATGAGTTTGACAGACCAATATACTCATGTAAGCACTGTTTTGCAATCAACTACCACTGCCCTCTACCCCAGGCAACCACAGAGGTAATTTCTTTCACTTTAGATTACTTTGGCTAGTTTCATAACTTCATATACTTGCATTTATACAGGATGGATTCTTCTATACCTGGCTTCTTTTGCTCTGTGTGATGTTTTTAAGATTTGTCCAAGATGTTGCATGCATCAGTAGTTTGTTCCTTTTTACTGCTGAGCACTACACCATTGTAAGATATACCACAATTCAACATATTGACCAGTTGCTGGGCATTTTTTTGCTTGTTTGTCCAAATTGGGGTTATCATGAATAAAACTGCTATAGATATTTGAGTACAAGTCATTGTGTATACATATGATTTGATTTCTCCTGGATAAACCAAGGAACGGCCTTGTTCAGTCATATGGTAGGTCTACACTTACCTTTATAAGATACTAGCAAACTGTTTTCCAGAGACTTGTGCCAGTTGACATTTCCATCAGCAGTGTAGGAGAATTCTAGTTGTTCTATATCCTTGATTTTGTTTGGTATTCTTGAGAGTAGTCTTGCCTGTTCTCAGAGACTGACAGTAATTTTCATATTGGCTAGATGATATCAGGAGAGGGACAAAATGATATGAACTTGGTGATAAAGAAGCAGGCTTTATGATTCAGGAACACAATAGCTTCTCACCCAAGTTTGAGCGTAGGAGGAGAAACACAACAGAATTGACCAATGGTTCCAAACACTCCAAAAAGCAGCTTTTAGACAAAATTTCTCTTGGTCAGTGTTGCAGTGAGAAGAAGATCAATATAGTGCATTTTTCATAAATTTAATTTTAGAGCTATGTGCTTTATTCTGACATTGTGTTATTCCTTTAACTTTTTTTTAATTGAAGTATAATCAACAATTTTGTGTTAGTTTCAAGTGTACAGCAAAGTAATTCAGTTACACACAGATACACACACATATTCTCTTTCAGATTCTTTTCCATTATAGGTTATTACAAGATATTGAGTATAGTTCCCTGTGTCATATAGTAGATTCTTGCTGTTTACGCATTTTATATATGGTAGTGTATATATGCTAATCCCAAACTCCTAATTTGTCCTGTTCCCACCACCCAGCTATCCCCTTTGGTAACCATGAGTTTGTTTCTAGGTCTGTTGTTCTTCCTTTTTGATATTAACATTTTCTCTTTTTTTCACAAAGGGGATAGATGATATATGATAGTTTTTCTTATTTTTATTCTTCACTTTTCATAAATCCCTTAACTTGGCATGAGTAAAAGATGGCCTCACTAATTAAGTAAGCCCCCAAAAAAGTACTTTTGGAATTTTACTCTGTTATGAAAGAGTAAAATTCCCATATTCTGGGAAGCCCTGACATAGGTATTCCATGGAGGCTCTGTGCAACTGCTCTACTGCTCGGGCTCAGAATGAAATTCTGACTCCTTATCGAGTTTAAATAGCTTAGGACCATAAAATAGTTAAGCTGGAAAGGGACCTTAGAAATTATCAAATCCAAGTAGCTTCATTGTTAGATGAGGTAACTGAGGTCCAAATTAAAGAAGCATCTTGCCATTTAGCTTCTTTTGGCAGTTTTATGAGTAGAACTGACATGGTGTTTTTTTGTTTATGTTTCACTCTGTCCTGTTTGTTTCTACCTAGTTCTCCATTATGGTTGGTACATATCAGAACACTAAAGCACATGTTACTATTTCCCTGTCTGCGCAATAATGTTAAACTTTCATCAGTATGATCCTCCTGATGAGCTCTAGCATTTTTGGTAGCATTAAAGCATGTATAAAACAGCCATCCATTCTCTTGGGAGGAATCAGCTGTAAAAGTAACAGTAGCCAAGGTGAAAAAATAAGTTTTGGGTTTTTTGGTCAAAGTCGTTAGACATCTGTGTTGGAAAAGAAATAGGAAAAGAGGGTTTTTTTTGATATATCGCTGTTTGACTGGCTCTATGCTGGCCAAACACACATGCTTTTGTACAGCTGATCTCTCCACTTGAAGTTTTCTTGTTTTGTTTTGTTTTGCATCAATCAACTTTTCAAATAAAACATGATGTGGCTAAGAAGAGTGTGGATTCCTTCTCTGTCTCACTTCCTTCCAGGATTCTCCACTCTTTTCAGTGTTCTCAGGTTTCCTAGCTTCACTTTTCTGGTTCCCTAGTCAGAATGCAGAGAGGTTTACATGTGACTCACTGGAGTCATTGTTCTCACAAAGTAGAGGACGCTTAGCATCCAATGAAAAGCTGTAGGGATGAGAAATTACTTGTGCTGTTTTGTCTGCCATCTTTAAACTCCTGCCAGCTCCCAAACTGTCTGCTTTTGTTTACTCTCCAGTAATTTCAGGTAGATGTTTTGCTATTAAGTCCAGGTTTTTATAGTTGTTTTATGCAGTGAGTAGGAGTCATCCTGCATTTCTTAATCCATCATACTTGGATGTGAAAGTATCTGTGCTGATTTGATTTTTTTTAATATTTATCAGACTATAGTTGATTTACAATGTTGTATAACAACAGCTTCAGGTGTACAGCAAAGTGATTCATTTATTTTTATATATGTGCTGATTTGATTTTTAAAATTTTATTTGGTTCAAAGGAGCAATAACTTGAAATAGCCTGTTTCTCTCTATTTATTTTATCAGCATATTCCCAAGAAACTTAAGGAAGTGTATAAATATTCAAATATCCAGATATGGGGGAAAGATCTTGACATGTATATATGTGTGTGAATATATACACAGTCCTTCATCAGAAGTTCATTTAAGAGTTATCAATTCTCTGTCAATACCTACTAATCCTTTCAGTATCTTAAATAGAATATATTGTAGTACAGTATTTATTTATTTATTTGTTTTGGCCATGCCGTGTGGCATGCGGGGATTCCCTGACCAGGGATTGAACCCGTGCCCCCTGCAGTGGAAGCATGGCGTCTTAACCGCTGGACTGCCAGGGAAGGTTCATATTGTAGTACAGTATTGATTAATGATTAGGAGTACAAACTCCAGAGCTAAGTTATCTAGTTTTGAATATCAGCTGCGTACCTTATTAGTTAGGTATCCTTGGGAATTTTACTTAACATCTCAAGATCTCAATTTTTTCAGCATAAACAGAGACCATAGTTGTACATATTTGATAGGGTGGTTGCTGGAATTAAATTAGCTAATAGATTTAGAGGGCTTAGACGTGTGTCTGGCGCATAATAAATAATAAATTTGAGCCACATGATTATTGCCTTAATAGAAAACTAGAAAGAAAGGTAAAGAAAATAATGTAAAGCAAGTAGATCTAATGGCAGGATATCTTGAGATTTTGAATGGAATAACCCAGCTGAACAAATTTTGGAAAGAATCTGTAGAAAAAATTCAAGATTAAGATTCTACTAACAATATCTGGTGGTACCTACTTTTATCAAATGGCTTTTCTCTCTCAGTGCTAGACTGCAGAGAGGAAATTGGTAGTATTCCAAGCCTAAATTTATGAATATAGCAGATATTAGTAGTTATTGTATCAGTCAGATTAGGTGACGTGGTGATGACAAATAAGAACAAAACAAATGAAAAGAACAAATATTCATTTTATGGTTATGTTGCTTCTCTCTTTAGGATTGGCTAGAGCTCTGCTGTGTGTCATTACTGTCTTCCCTCTGGACCTGGGCTGATGGAGGAACTGCCATCCAGAACATTGGCAGAGGGAAAAGAGAAGGTGCTGCGATATCTCACAATCGGCAATTAGATGTGAAACCAGGAAATAACACTCATCAAGTTTGCACATAACTCACTCGCCTGAACTCACATGCTTCTATCTAACCACGGGAGGCCAAGAAGTACAATTTTATCATGAGCCTCTATGGTAGATAGCAGGAAACATTACTGAGAAGCATTAATGACTATCACAGTTATCAAAATATTAACAGATGGCATATTCTTATATTGCACTTTAGAGCACAATTAAAATAGCATTCTTCTTATATACAACACTTAATTAATCTGCTGATTAAACTTCTGAAAAGCATATAATTGACAATGCTTATGAGAAAAAAATGGGAGATTTTTAGTTAAATCTATTGCTGCAAGATATTAAAGTAGGCATAAAATTATACTAGACATTTTTAAATACTCTTATTTTCCAATATTAGGTCTCTTTTATCTCTCTTATTAAGTAATGATAAATTATATGCTGAAGAAATGTTGATATTGTGTTTGATGCTATATAAATATACTAACACTCAGAAAAATTATTCAGTTCTCTTAAGCATTCATATGAATTATCTGACATATTTCAGGTTCAACAATTATAAAATAATGGGCATGTTTTTTCCATGACCGTCAGAAGCTTGATGTTTATTGGTAGAAATGATCATGTGAAAATCATTTCCAGCTCAATCTTGGGGAATAATAATGAGAGTCATGCTCAGATGGGCCTCATCAAAACTGCCTGAAGGATCCCTCAGAATAATAATCAGGAAATCCAATTGAAAGATCTGAAAATGGGATATTGAATAAGTTTGAGTGAAATGAAAGGGTCAGCATGTGGTAAATTTGAAATAATAAAATCAGGGAATATTAAACCTAAGAGAATCTTCAAGTCACATCTATTTTGATGTCTCTCTCTTACACACTAGGAAATAGGTGTTATGGGCTTAACCAAGATAATCCTAACTGGTTGCAGAGCTAAGCTAGTACCCAGTCCAGTAACTACCAACTGGGTGCTATTTTTTACTGAGCGTGGTTCACATCAGGAAGTGAAGAGTAAATGAGAGTAAAGTTTATTTTTAGTATTTTCTCCTGAAATAGACAACCTAGTAAATTTCCATTATACTGTTTAATCTCTGCTGCACTCACCAAAGCACATTTCCTCACAGAAAATAACTCTAAACTTCAAGAGCCAAAATTTGTCACACAGATTGATTTCTGACCTTGCAAATCCTGCTTGGAAAGCATATTTCATCTTTTTAAAAATTTTAACACATATTTTCTATTGACTGAATTAGAAGAGTAGCTGTGTCACGATTGTGTTTAACGTCTTCAACAATTCACTCTCCTTTGTCTACATTGTTTGAATATGCACTTTAAAATATTAGTTTGATAACCTGGGAAATGCATATTGAAGCATTTTTGGAAGTGGCCAAATAAAACTAGAAAAATCTCTGTAATCTTTTTTTTTTAATTTTAACTGGAGCCAATATAGTTAGAGATAGTCATGGGAATTGAAAAATAGCTTTTATGGCTGTGATGCCAGACCACAGAAAATGATGTACAGCATTGTTGAAGTGGGGAAAAAGACTGGTAAAAGAAAAACATAACAAAATATACAGGGAAAAATTATACTAATCAGATCTCTGGAGTTGAGACATTTATGAGACTATATGCAAGATTTAACCCCAATTGCTCCTCTCCGCCTCTCTTGCGAATATACATTGTTTAACCATTGCTGCTAAGAGGTGAACCCAAGCTTTCTACTCTTCCATCTTGTCCTGTGTTAATACAACCTAAGTATTCCCATCCCTTCCATGAATTTGAACAGTTACATTTCTCAGACTGAAACTGAACTGCGAGTGACATTCCCCAATTTTTCCTAGCAAATATTTAAGCTGTGTTCTTACTCTAGAACAGGTATCTTGGAGATGTTCTCATGTTGAAACATTTTAATTAAGACTTAAGCAAACAGCTGTTCTTCTTTTACACCATCAATAACACCATTCTCATCATCTGTGTTACATTTTGAGCATTATGATAGGAAACACTGTGTAATGTGGTATTTAAGCCACAGGCTCTCCAGCCCACTGTCTGGATTTGAATCCTGATTTTGCTACTCAAGATCTGTTCAACCTTAGTACACTTACCTGAACTATTTGGGCTTTGATTTCCACATATGCAAAACAGGGACAAGATTGTCCTGTCACTTCCAAGATTAGGTCGCAAAAGAAGTATGTCTTCCATGATGGATGCCTTTCCTCCATGTCTCTCTCACTCTGGGAGAAGCCATGTGCCACGTTGTGAGGTAGCTCTGTGGAGAGATTCATGCAGTGAAAGATTATAAGGCCTGTTAACAATCACTTGTGTGAGCTTAGAAGCTATGCATCCCACAAATCCAGTGGGGCCTTCAAATTCCCCCTGACTGTGACCTCAAGAGAAACCTCGAGCCAAAAGGACCCAGCTGAGCCATGCCCAGATTCCTGACCCATAGATCTTATGAGATAATAAGTAGTTGTTGTTTTAAGTCACTAAATTTTGGGGTGATTTGTTATGCAGTAATACAAAACTAATACAGTGAGTGTGAAAATCATTCTAAACACTGTTCTTATATTATTTGTTATGGCATCAATAATTCTTTATCATTTAAAATTTTTTCCTATGTAGCAAATCCCATTATCAAATCATATACATTTATTCTACTGATTTTAACTTTTTCTCAATATCATCATTATGGTCTCTTCCGCTATCTGAAAGTAGGTTCCTATGAAACCTTTCATAAGCGCAAATGTGTAAATCATAGAAGCAAATACCTTAGGATGCATTTTGCTAATGGATGCACTGAATAAATTGAGATAAAGCACGGATGCTTACAGACACAATTTTAAAGCTATGGCAATTTGATGCTGAGATGCTGGTGTAGTTCCCAGGGAAGGAGCCCAGTGGTATCACTCTTGCAGCTTGGGGGCTCACTGCAAAACAAACAAGAATGCTATTTTCACTTTTCACCTTTTTTCATAAAAGCAAAAATCCTCTTTGGATTTCTTTTGGTTAGTGGAACAGGTACTACTATAGGTCTTTCGCATGAGGCAAGTGGTGTAAAGAAAACTTTCGAAAAGCCAAGGATGACTGTATATTAAAGGTCCTTTTCTTCTCTCATACCTCCTCGAAGTAGGTGTAAATGCTCCTTGGTAAAAAGAAGGACAGGAAAAGCAGTCAAAGTCACGGGCTGCTTCAATAGCTCTAATCTCACATCAGTTTGTACAGCCCACCCAGAGAAAGAGCTTCCTCTACTCTGAGGTCCGGAGTTTCTTTCCGCATGGCTCTACATAGAGGAGAATGGGGGAGTCAATGTGGTTATGCAAGTACATGAACCGTTAATCACACAAATTTGAAAAATTGGTTAGCAGGTAAAAAAAAAAAAGAAAAAAAAATCTCTGGTACCAGACATTTCCTTAGGCATACAGAATTAACTTAACCCTTTTTTTTTGTCCTACATGAAATTCCCCTTTTGTGGCTGCATTATTCATTGTCCCATCCTTCTTAAATTCCTTCCCAGATCTTCCCCCAAGAAAAAGCTAACTGCATCATTTGCATGTCTGCCTCTTCTTTTAGTTTACTCTATTGATATAGAATTGTATCTATTTAATGTGATTACCATAATTTGTGGATAGTGCAGTTTTAGATGAGATATGAACTCTGGTTCAACACCTTCTGTGTACTTTGCTCATCTAAATTTGGAGTCACAAGGAAATAGACATTCTTGTGTTTGTGTGTGTGTGCATGTGTGTGTGTGTGATTTAAATATATATTTTTAAATTTTTAATTTATTTTTTAGTTTTGACTGACCAGTATGATTTTTCCTAAATTTATTAAAGCAACTTCATTTATTTCTACTAACTAAATATATCTTTAATTCTCCTAAATGATAGATACCCCTTCTGATAACTTTTTTGATAAATATTCAACATTTCCTATCTTTCTAAAATTTTATCTCTTTTTAAAATTGTGCTACTTAATGACTTTTTCCCGTCTTTCTAATTTTGTTTTTTTCTCATATTATGTCTACTATAATAATACTATATATTAACACAAATATTACTTCTTTATTATTATTATAATTCCCCATACCAAATCACAAAAAAATTACTAAATGTCCCAATCCTTTCTTCTATGGGTTGACATTCTCCCATTCAAGCCAAAGTACTACATTCAAAAGCAATATACTTTGGCCTCCAAAAGTAGCTCTAACCTTCCTCTTGCCTAAGTATTCAAAAGTTGCCCAGTTTTTACCTATCTCTCAATTTCATTTTTGCCTACTCAAGCAATAACGCTATACCAAATTTTCCCCCAAACCTACTGCCCAGTGTTCCTTCCACCACTCATCACTCTAATCTATTCTCAGAGAGAAGCTCAGATAGGAGGCATACTCATTTGAAATGGACTTGATCTATGTATCACCTTTGACCAAGAGGGCTGCATTCTGCAGTTTTCAGACATCTGTATTATTCCTCTCTCCCAATGCCAGCCATTCTGTGTTCAGGCTCACCACTCTAGTACCCACAGGCATGTGATAGGACTTTCGTTTCCACCAAGGGGTCCTAAATTTCACATCTCTAAACACTGGATTCAAAACGCTTACCCAGTCACCATTTTGTGTTCCACTACATGAGAGGTTTATGTGCCCTAGTTATTTCCTAATACGGTCAACATTTGTCCCAAATGAGGTTTCCATTAGAGTCAACCAAGAAAAAGCTACCAAGATTACCACAATTTATTACATCTGTTTCGAGTACAACTTTCCTGTCAGTATGTTAAAATAAACCACAGAGGTAGGCCTAATGTAATTTAAAATATATTAATTAAGTTCAAACTATGGACAGTATGCTAGTCTGAGTGCTAACTCCATAAAATTGTGAGCCAGAGAGACAACATCTTTAGAGGGAGATGGAGAATGTCTCTACTGGAAATGAAATAGTAATCAGGTAAATTTTACACAGAAAAGTGTAGCAGTTCTGAACTATTGTAATAGAATTTCCATAAGACTGATTTTTTTTTCTTTTTTTTCTTTTTTTTTACCAAAACATCATTAATGAGAAGACAGTGTGGTCAGATGTAAAAGCAACTGGATTTGGAGTCATTACACCAGGGTCCTGGTTCTGGTATATCAACTCAGGAGACATGCAAACTTAGATAAATCATGTCTGCTACTTGGATTCCACCTTCCTCAAAATTTCAATGTCAGACCAGCTCATCCCCTATGTCCCTTCTAGCTCTGAAATGTATGATTCCACTTTTTCCTAAGCCTTATGGATACTCTAAGCTATGCTTGTAATGAAATTGATGGAATAAATATTTGCAAGTTAAACTCAGTGA
This sequence comes from Globicephala melas, assembly GCF_963455315.2. Taxonomy (NCBI): domain Eukaryota; kingdom Metazoa; phylum Chordata; class Mammalia; order Artiodactyla; family Delphinidae; genus Globicephala; species Globicephala melas. The sequence goes on along the minus strand of NC_083320.1, from coordinate 100,746,365 downwards.
CTTCTCAGTGACTGCTATACATTTACTGTTTGTGTCCCCTCAAAATTCATATGTTGAAAACCTAATGTCCTGGATGATGGATTAGGAGGCGGGACCTTTGGGAGATGATTAGGTCATGAGGGCTCCACCTTCATGAATGGGATTAGCACCCTTATTAAAAAGGCCTGAGAGAGTTCCTTTCCCCTCCTGCCATGTGGGGTTACTGCAAGAAGATGGCCATAAATGAACCAGGAAGCAGGCCCTCACCAGACACAGAACCTGACCATATAGGCAACCTGATTTTGGACTTCCAACCTCCAGAACTCATGGAAAATAAATTTTGGTTGTTTACAAGCAAATAAACAAATAAAATAAAAGTTTATAAGCATATAATCCAGTCTATGCTATTTTGTTGTAGCAACCCTAATGGACACAGACCAATGTCTAGGATTATCTGTGCAGTTACCTTCACCAGTCTTGCAGAATAAAAATCACCCCTTTCTAGTACATGTCTTCATAACAGCCCTTCTAAGAAAAATCTCCTCTGATTTCAGTTACAAAGCAAAGGCAGGAAACTGGCAAAGAACATCCTACTGAGGTATTGACCACGTGGCCTTTTTAACATTTTATGGCCCAACCTGAAGCTTCATCTTCCTTGAGTATATTCATTGCTTCTAAATGTTTTGAAAGATTTGAAACTACTTCTAGCAAGAGACATTCCCATTGCAAGTCTTCTTCCTAAAGTACGATAGGTAATGCCTCACATAGAACATGAAGGCCTCTATTACAGCAATTATGGATGGTTGTTACTTTTGATTAAAATTAAATTAAATAGCACTTGAGAAATAAGGAGAGATTTAATTATACTATAAAAACTGTCAGCCTTTCATTTTTAACATCTGTTAGACATGCATGCCAGTAACAATGGTGTGGAGTATTTGCCAGACACCTAGTCAACAAACCCCTATGAATCATCTGAGAGCTGAGGCAATGTGATTTCAAAGAGTATACTTTCCAAGTCCGATGACTTGATCCAAATTAAGTACATGTTAGGACTTCCTGATTCTAATTTTTCTTCATTTTACAGGGAACAAAAAGTGTTTCCAGCTTTTTTGCTCTTCATTATGATGGATTTGATCTGGCAAGTCATGCCTGTGCTACAGCAAAGAGCTGGAATACTGCAAAGAGGAGCTTGTTTCCCTGAAAGGTGCCAAATGTGTAGTGTTTTGTTGCCCTCGTGTGATGTTTCTGTAAAGGTTATTTTTAACTTTGATATTTAAAAGGCAAAATCATTGGAACTCTCAGCTCTGGAAAATGTTTTTGGCCTAAACAGTTTTGGATCAATGTTAACTAATTAGCAGGCAGGCAGGTGGTAGCTGGTGATGCATTTCTAGTAGATAAACTCTCTCCTTTTAGTTCTTCTTTCAGTCATCAATATATGAACCAGAGAACTGGAATGCAACTTCGTAAAAGTAACAGCCCCTCTGCGCCTCTGTTTCCTTATCTGTTAAAAAGAGGATTTCTAGTAGATAAGCAGACCTAGCTTTAAAATTCAATAATCTTCAAATGTCCTTATCTCAAGGTGGTTGAGTTTATGACTCTTATTTTCTTCTTAATTTTTTTTTCTTACTTTTAGGGCCTTTTTATTTTCCTTTATTTATTTATTTTTCTTTTCTTTTCTTTTCTTTTAACAAATAAGTTTAGGTTGTTTTAAAAATAATCAAAAATGCTATTTACTTCTGTTTTTTTTTTTTTAAAGGTGTCAATTTCTGAATTACCTCTCCCCTATATTATTTTCAGGTATAGTTATGAGACCTCTGGGGTTGACTTCATCTGTTGCCTCCCTCATGTTACTACAAATTAGAAACACAGGCCTTTGGCCATTATGAATTAAGATCCTTCCACTGATTGTGCTGCAGCATTGGCTACTGCAGTCCATTCTGTTCCATTCGCTTGCAGGTACTTATGCCTTAGAGGTAACTGGTGCTTTCTTGGATCCTGAGACATCCCTGGGCTATCATGGCAGTCATAAGGGGCACAGATTCAGTGATATCCATCGCAGGGGTATTTGAATTCCCTCTCCTGTTTTTGCTCTCTTTTTATGGACTTAATCTCAAAGGTATCCAGGTCATTTTATCTATTAATTTATTGAGTAAACCTTTAGTGAGCATCGTCTGTGTGCTCGGCATTGTTCTAGGGCTTGGTATAGAACACAGACCATTTCCTCACGGAGCTTATGTTCTATTTGTGAAGTCACTTTGTGACTCCACATTCATGTCCTGTGAGCTCCCTTCTGATAACAGCTGAGATGAACTAGAAGCCATGGTTTTATTTCTAGGTAAAGAACAAAATAGCAATACCTATTTGTGAAATGATAACGGAGGCTATAATTTATTGAGTTATTTGAATGCATAGAAATAAACCACGGATGTTTGTAATCCTCAAAATAATGCCATCAGATTGGTGTCGTTACATTTTATCAATTAAACACCAATTTACAGGTGAGGAAATTGAAACTAATAAAACTGTATCGCTTGCCCAAAGTTGCACAATATAGAAACTATACAATCACAGTTGGACCCAGGTATTCCTAACCTCAAAGTCTTGCTCTTACCTTTGTACAATATTGTGGCTAAAATGAGCAGCAAGCTGAATCATAGAAATTGGGGGAAGTTAGAAATTTCTGCCGGAAAATATTTTTATCATTTATTTGATTAATCCTGCAGTTACCCATTGGTTGTTCATTATTTGGATTAAAGTATTTTCCCTTATTAAACTTTAGAAAGCATGAAAAGGGTAATAAATTAAACTATTATCATTTATTAATACTTTGTTGAGAATTTATCATAAAATTTCCTACTATGCATAATAAAAGAGAATACTGACTTTGGGGTTCCGTGATTTGGGCTCTTTTTTCCCTCTCATCTTAATAATGGGTGACACATAAACACACTTCCTAAGACAAGCAAACAACTTTACCCAGGTGTTTATTTGTACATATGTCGTGAAAGACTTTATTGTTAACACTGAAAGGTCTGAGATGGTTTTTTCCTTCTTGAGGGCTAACAAGCCTGCTGAAATTTCAGGGATGCTGGCAGATGACACAAGGCTCCTGAGACAGGGACAAATGACTTGATTACTCACAGGAGAGCAAGCAGCATGAACATCAGCATGTTTGGCACCAGTTCCCCTAATCTCAGTTCCTTTAAGGTGCTGTAAAGTGGAACTGAGATCCCTGCACACACAGGGGCTTGTCTTACAGGAGTAGAGACCTAAGTTTAGGGAAACAATATTTGATACTCAAAATAAGCATGCCTTCCTTTGCTCCTATGAGGATAGTGTCTTTTTCTTCCAACATTATTGAAAAGATAGTCCAGAACAAAGGCAATTGGTGTTCTTTCCTACAAAACACGCAGAAATGTTAAAGATACATGAAGAACTGCCTTTCAACACTCATGATTTGACCATGTCCCTGCTTCATGGAATGGCTTCTCTCAGGTCTTGCTGACTTGTTCTTAAGTATCTCATAGGGTTCTCCTTTAGGACACTGTAGACCATATGCCCATACATGAATCTATTTTTGTCTCTATCTATGCCCATCTATTTTTTTTTACTACCTTTACTTTCCCCTTCATCGTGATATTCTGAATTATTTTCTTTGCCCTTCATCTTGATATTCTGAATTATTTTCTTTCCCTTTTTATTAAAATATAGTTGAATATTATTTTTTATTGAAGTATATACATATTTATTTTTAAATTTTATTGAAGTATAGTTGATTTACAATGTTGTGTTTAATTTCTGCTGTACAAAGTGACTCAGTTCTACATATATATATTATTTTTCATATTCTTCTCCATTATGGTTTATCACAGGATACTGAATATAGTTCCCTGTGCTCTACAGTAGGACCTTGTTGTTTACCTATTATATACAATAGTTTACATCTGCTAATCCCAAACTCCCAATCCTCCCTCCCCAGAAGTTTATATATATTTTTAATTGAAGTATGCTGAATTATTTCCTTTGCTTTTGAAAATCTGCAGTGTTTATATTTTTGTAGGCTACCTGAAATGCCATTTAAAAACAAATCAATTAACTTCTGTGTAACGCACCATCCCAAAATTTAGTGACTTAAAACAGCAGTGATCTATTAATTCTGACAATTGTGTAAGTTATTCGGAGGGTTACTTTGCTCCTTCATCAGGGCTCATTCCATCCTGCTTCATTAGCCTGAGGGTAGGCTGGTCTGCAATGTCCAAGGTGGCTCCACTCACATGGTGGGTGGGTAGTGCTGGCCTTAGCTCTTCTTCATGTGACCTCTCATCCTCTAGGCTAAACTGCCTTTCTTACCTGGTGGGCTCAGGGCAACATTCCATGAGGGAAAAGGCAGAAGTTGAAAGACCTGTAAGGCCTAGTCTCTGGATTTGTACCAGATTCTATTGGTCAAAGCAAGTCCCAGGACCACCCAGATTCAAGACGATAAAGAAACAGAGTTCATCATTTGATGAGAAGAGCTACAAAGAAATTATGACCATAAATACACTATTCCAACTAAAAAGTTAATGAATAAACTTATTTTATGGTGACTTTCAGTAAATCACTTGACTTCTTTGGAATTTAGTTTCACCCCCAATAAAATCCAATATAAATTTTTAAAAGTTTATTTATTGATTTATTTTTTTATACAGTGAGTTCTTATTAGTTATCTATTTTATACATATTAGTGTATATATGTCAATCCCAATTCACAAAATCCAATATGAAGTTAAATGACATGCAAGCTCCCTTTCAGATCTCAGTACCTCTATGTCTAAGATACTTTCTAAAGTGCCATTTTCTGAGACTAATTAGGCTGAGGAAAGCATAGGAAGAGACTATTGGCATTAGCTGAGGGTGTGTGTAAGCCTGCAAGAGATGAAAGGATATATCTGCAGTGTTAGGGGTGTACTCAGAAAAGATACAGATGGCCACTAAAAGGGGAGTTGGTGAAAGAGATGAGATAAAGGCAAACTGAGTATTTAATCATTTTGTTTATAGTGAGTTATACAAGTTAAATCATGCCTAGATAGTTCTAAGTGCAACTTCAAAGCCAGAGAATTTACATTTTGTATTTCGGTAGCTCTCCTACCCCTAATGTGAAGAATTATATTTAAAATAATTAGACATTCGTATGATTTGACAATAAGCCTTTAAAAATCACTGGAAGTTCATATCAAGACCTCAGTGACTAAATTTGCTGTTAGTAATAGTCTCTGCGTTTCAGGATCTTTGGGTACAAAGCACACAAAGATAATGAGAATAAATTCAAGTAAAGCCGATTCCCTGAAAACTCAATTTGCCTGTTGATGAAAATAGCAGATAGCAAATTAATAGATTGCCATATGGATTAGGATTTCATTTTTCAAAGTTTAATTATTCGTTGGCTTTCAGCACGTTAGCTGCATAGTTCTTAGTCTAGTTTGGTTTAAGATCAGGATCAGGCATGTTACATATTCCAGTTTATATTTAAATGAGTTTTCGCACCCATGTAAGTATCTATCTTCTTTGTATTTTTAAGCTTTTGTTTTCTTCCCCTGTGTTTGACTGCCTCTGGAAGCACAACAGTTGAAAAAATTTCTCAATTCCTCTTTAAGGTATTTGATATGTTTTGTAATTAAGGTGCCTTGGGAATTGATCGTATGGTACATTACTTTTCTGCAAGTTAGCTTTTGGAAAATTGGCTTTTGACAAATTTGTCATTTTGTAAATGGGTTCTTTGACTTATTTGTCATTTAATGAGTTGGTCATTTTCTGATTTGGTTATTTATTGAGTTTGTCTTTCCAATAACTGGTTATCATTTAATTGACCTAGGCCAGCAGTGTGTTGGAGCCAGTGTGCCCCAGACCATGAGACCCTCCTGTGCATGTCTTCTAAACTTCAGATTCAGTACATAAAATTGGCCATGGTGGGAGCGTTTGGACCACAGAAATCTGCAAACTCTTCAAATAAGGGCTTTTTTCTTTTTGGAGAACCAGTTTACTAGCCCACCATTTCCTAGAACCCATCAATTCTTAATAGTAGTTAAAAATTCAACATCCTATACATACTTTCTATTAAAAACAGTCAAAATATTTGTGGCTTTCAGAGAATTACCAAATAAGTCATTCTGGTATATTCGCACCAGTAGGTGATAATGATTATAATAATGATAAAAATATCAGCTATCAATGCTAGCCTCTTCTCCATATCAGGTACTAGAGAGGTCACTTTACATGTGTTCAATCCTCGATTATGAATGAGGCATTATCATTCCCATTTTATGAGAGAGAAAATTGCACTTCAGCAAGAACCAAGATCTAATTTCAAAATTATTTTCCATTTTGCTTCATAGCCTTTTGTGGCTGAAATTCGGAAGTTCTACCTCTGAAAAAAATTATCTCATTTTTAGGGTAAGGAGACTAGGGAACTGGGAGAAGGTTAAATGTCATTATAACTGTATCGATTGAAACTCATAACATTAATGATATAACCTTTAAATTCACATATAGACTGAGAGTGCTTTGCTCCAAAAAATGTCTGGTGAGACTGACTTTTTGTATCTTTGCTAGAGTCTATTAGGATGTACCTTGATTTGGGCCATTAGTCACAATTTTCTAACCATGTCCCCACCCCCAAAAGTGATATTTCTGCAGCAGGAAGGGAATTCTGAAAATGGATTCTCTACTCAAAAAAGCACATTAGAGTTAAACAGTACTTCTGTGTTTTGAGATATGTTTGGTAATGGGACAAACGTTTACTTCTCTTTATTGATCTATAAACACATGCCTCTAAGCACTTTAGTAAATTAAATTACTGGCCATTTCATGCACAGAAAAATCAATTAAAGTTACCTATATCTTGGGACAATGGACATTTACAGTGAACTCTGGAATGGGACCACCAATTGGTGAACGTTATATAACATGCCTGAAAGTAAGGGAATTCTTATAACCACTATCACCAAATATCATCCCAAATACAGGCGTGATAAACCAGATCATTTACTAGTAGACCATGTACTTCAAATTAGTTTCCAGGGAATAGATTAAGAGCTGGGCACAATTTAGTAGACTAGCCAGAACAATAAAATTCTAAAAAGCAAATTGCTTGAGTCTTCTGTGCCATTTTCCCAGTTGATCTTTAAAATCTGTGATCAAGTTGTTTGATATCACTGTTTAAGTTTGGTTCAGTTTATTTTTTTATTTTATTTTTTATTTTTTGTGGCCACTGTTGTGGCCTCTCCCGCTGCGGAGCACAGGCTCCGGATGTGCAGGCTCAGCGGCCATGGCTCGCGGGCCCAGCCGTTCCGCGGCATGTGGGATCTTCGCGGACCGGGGCACGAACCCGTGTCCCCTGCATCCGCAGGCGGACTCTCAACCACTGCGCCACCAGGGAAGCCCGGTTCAGTTTATTTTTTATACAGATCAGAATGTTCAGAGAAGCAAAAAGACCTTAATCCTTAAAATCATGCCATGGAAAGAAATCAAGAAACTATTATTTTAAATCTCCTGATGGCTTTCTAAAGCAGTTATGTTAAATGCTAAGTTTGTTATAAACTTATATTATCAGTTATATTAACTGATAAGTTTAAGTAACTGATGCAGATTTTTTTATCCATATATAGAATTAACAGTAAGTCAATACAAAAAGGATATGAAGCATCTTGGGATGTAGCTTGGGATGTAGTAAAAGTGAATTGTAGAAAATATGGTCTCATTATCTTCATCTTTTTTTTTCTTTGTTTTTTGGAAGATGAAAGAAAAAAAGTCAGGAAAGTTATCTCTTCTAGAGAAATTAGCAAGTTAATAAAAATGACCATTGGTTGACATTTTTAGAGAATAACTATTAATAGTTAGGTAATTATGCTTGCTATTTGAATAAAGACTTGCATTTGATAGAAAAAGTCCTTTTATTGTTAAGTAAATAGTGCTATACTCTTGTTCACTCAATTTCCTGACTAAGCAAACACAGCCTGGCATTCAAAGACAAGACACATTTGGTAGCATTAATGGCATTACTAATATATATGCATAAGAAGGAGTGACATATGACAGGCTTGCAAACTCTAATCAATAAAACTCCAACCATCGCCACTGAAACTCTTAAATAATTGATTTGATTTAAATGGAATTTTCTATTTACCGAAATTCATATAGGTTTTCATGCCCAGCCAATATATAAAATCCAGAAGTGACCAAATTGAAAGAGAAATAGGAATTTATAAATTCCATGAGATAATAAGGAAAGGTTTTTCTTTTACTTATATTTTCAATGCATCTAATATGATGCCTTGAAGTTAGTATGAGACTAATATATCTTTATTGGTGACTTACAATTGACCCTTCAAAAACTCCATATCCATGTTTCCTCCCCTTCCGCAGATTCAATCAACCACAGACCCCGTAGTACTGTAGACTTTGCTATTGAAAAAAATATCCATGGATAAATGGACCTACATAATTCAAACCCACCTTGTTCAAGGGTCAACGGTTCTTAATTTTTTTTTCACATTTCTATATTGTATTTGATTATTTTAGCATCAGAAACCAATTTCTGGAATTCTTTCACATGTGATTCAATGAGTTGCATGACTTTGGAAATGGGATTGTCTCAAAGCATAGAAATAATGGGGGGAAAAGATGAAAAGGATTAAAGATGGACAGTTTTGGTACTAAACACAGAAATAAAACTTTTGTGCATCAAAATCATGTCTATATATGCGTATGATACACTATATATGTGTGTGTGTGTGTGTGTGTACGTATAAATACAACTAAGAATACAAACATGTGAACCAAAATCTGGATAAATTATTTGTTGCTACATCATGTTAACTAGAGGGTTTCAGAACTCTGCATTCAAGAATGGGCCAAAGACTAGCTATATTAGCGTTACCTAGGAGCTTGTTAGAAATGCAAACTCTCAGGGCCCATTCTGTCTATCGCGTAGAAATCTGCCTTTTAGTAATAACCTCGGAACATTTATTTGCACATTAAAACTTGAGAAGCAGCACTTCAGAGAGTAGACCTTTGCCACTGTGGTCCCCGTAGCTGCTCTAGTACTACCCTTCCCAGTGCTTGGGAGTTCAAGCCTGCTTTGAATTTTGTGAAAAGCTCAGCAACGTGCAGTAAATTAAATTGTTTTCTAAAGCTGATTTTTAAATTTGTGACAAATATAAGCTTCAATCTAAAATGGAATGTTTAATAATTGAGGACAGTTAATTATGATATTTGTATTATATTGATTAAATACAAAAGTTATGAAATTTATATAAATAAAAAAATTTATGACAAAATGCTAATAAAAATTATATCACCTACATAAAGCCTGATAGAGAATAGCAAAAAGAATTGTGTTGGGATTCTTGCAATGACATTATTTTTGGTATTTTTACTTTTTTCTTGAACATCCAGTTTTAATGCATCATTACATGAATTAGAATTACATATTTTAAAAATTAATGTGCGGATCTGAGGTGGGAGGCGGAGAGTAGGGATATAACAAGGCTGGTCACTAGTTGACTCTTCTTCAAGAGGCGGTGTAGAGAGGAGGGTTCATGATACTCTTCTCTGCGCTTTTGTTGTGTACAAAATTTTTCGTTAAAAACATGTAAATAAATAAAATTGGAGACTTGAGTTAACAGCTTCTCCAGGCAAACACATAGTAGTAATTGAAAGAGCTATGCCTCTGAAGTTAAACACCTTTGTGTCTTGATTTGCCAATTACTCGCTTAGTCATGTGATATTTGTCAAGTTATTTACTCTTTCAACTTTTATTTCTACAGTGGACAAAAGGAGGATACTATATGACAAAGACTTATTAAATATTAAATTAAAAAATATATATATATATACATGCACGCACACACACAAAATGTCCTTGGCACCAATCATGAAACAGATATAAATTAAGGTTAAATCTCCTTTCTCTCTCATCTCTCCCTCTCTTTTTCATACCAGCTGTCCTAAGTTAGGCAAAATAATGAAAATATAATTCATATACTGCTTTTTAAGTCCAGACAAGATCATGTAATTTAACTTGAAGTAAGGTATAATATGATTTTTCTTGTAAATTATTAATGGGGCACATTGATTACAAGTACGTGGATGTCAATTAGTCTATAACTTTAGTAATAATAGCAGGTAGCATTTATTGAAAGCTTGCTATACGTAAGGTGATATTTAGTATTTTGGATGTATTACCATCTTTAATCCACAAAACAACTCAAGACCCAGCTAGGATCCAGAAAACAAATGACAACCTTTTTACAGATGAGGTAAATTAAAAGGTTAAGTACCATGACTAAGGTCACAGATGTGGCAGGTGATGGGCTAGTATTTAACTCTTGCATAGAGGATGATACAGCCTGTTGGCCGAATCTGGCTGGCCATTTGTTTATGTATGTGTTATGAGTTAAGACTTGTTTTTACATTTTTAATGAATGAGGAAAAAATCAAAAAAAAATAGTATTTTGTGATGTGTGAAAGTTATGTGAAATTTAAGTGTTCATAAATAAAAATTTATTGGAACACAGTCACACCTTTTTGTTTACATAAGTCTAGGAATCAACATCAGAGTTGAGTAGTTACAACAGCTATCCTTAAGGCCTGAAAAGTCTAAATTATTTACAATCTGGTCCTTTACAGAAAACGTGTGCCAACCTGTGCTCTGGGCAGTCTGACTGTAGAGCTAATTGACTTAATTCTTTATTCTAAACTGACCCACTAAATCCTGACATGAAGCGTCCTTTTAAAATTCATGTACCAAAAGTCTGATTGAAGAAGAAGGAAAAAGACACGGAGTGGGGTGGAGAAGAGGAGAAGAAATGAAAAGAAGAGGAGAAAAGAGAAGAAAAGTTACAAGGCATCTTTTTCTCACACCTTCCACGTGGGTGTTAATTTTTTTCACAGCTCTAATCTTGGTAACGAAGAGGAGCCCCCGAAATGCTCCTTTGGCAAAAGTCAGATCAAGTTCAATATCCAAAGTGTAAAGGCAGGAATTTATGGCTTTGGCATGGCTCTACCATATTAAAGAGCCAGTAGAAAGAGAGAGGGCAGTAATGTCGTGAAGAGGGGGAAGTCTGGGTCTAGCACGCTCACCGCTGGGTGCCTCGCTCTTCGATGCTCCCAATAATTCACACTCTTACATTCCCCAGGACTTCAATTCCTACTCACTCTTTTCTCTTATTTTATGAAGTTTCTCTTACCTTCATTTTCACTGAGCCTAAGTGTCTTAAACAACTAAGCATTAAGTTAAAATTGTGTAGTGTAGGTGGTCCCGTACATGGCCAGCACCCATGGCCAGTCTTGTGTAAGGCTTGGATCTTGCTGTATGTTCCCTTTCAGAGAGGAGTAAATGTCCAGATTCCTAGCCTTGCTACTATCTCTGTGACCCGCGTTAAACCTTCTTTCACGAGGAAAGTGCCTATGCTGTCGTTTGAGAAAACAGCAACTTTTGTTTCTGCTGTTTTATTTTTAACTCAAGAACTTAAATATATATAGTATATATTATGTGTGTGTGTGTGTGTGTGTGTTTCCAAGTGGGAAGTGAGAACTTTGCATGACTAGTTGGATTTACCTTGAGGACAAGAACATTGTATGTGGAAAAATTGCTCCATGTGCAACATGTCACATTTTTTCCCCTTTGTTTTGTGCGTTGCAAATGCAATCAAGATAGTGAAATATGATTTTCATTTGAGTGTCCTGAGGCAAAACCTATAGTAATGTTCTCCTTCTGTTCACTCATATAAGCCTTAATGAAATGGATGTCACCTCTTGGGGAAATCCAAGATCCTTTTGATTTTGTTGATTAGCCAGCTCTGGAATGTTAAACAGCCTTTGATCTGGTGACAGCTGCCTACCTAGGGGAATGGTTAAAAAAAGAAAAAAAACACTTTACTTGCTTTCAAATTAAGCTTATAGGTAGTTTAGAGTCTTCACCATGGCTCAAATATGACCCTTAGGGGCTCTGCTTCCTCTTAGTTGTTCTGCTGGTTTCAGCTGAATGGCTTAGAGTTCTGTTTCATTTTCTTAGGATGTTAATGTTTGTTTTATTTACATCTCTAATTTGACTTGGTCTTTTGCAAATTCTCTGCGGACTCTCTTCTATCCACTTTGTAGTAAGTCTGGGGAGTAAGGCTGGGTCACTATCAGATTCTTTAAAGGCCAGTGAATGCACCTCTGCATGTTCAAATCCCACTTCAGTGCCCAAGTATAAAAACAATCTTCTGATAGATTGTTGTCTGGTTTTACTTCCAATAAACAGTGTCCCTATAACTGACAGACAAAAGCTGTCTGTTATTTGAGTAAAAAGGCTTGGCTCATATTTTCTGAATTTGCTGGTGTTTTGCTTTGGGTCACTCATTTTTGCATTGTCTACAGGCTATCTGGCTAGTGTCCTTTACCTCATTCAGTCCTGGGTCCTTCACATTATTTTTACAATGTATGCTTATTCCTAGATCAGAGATGGGAAAAATGATTTCATTGCAGATGTGTGCTTTGATCAATTGATAATGACTTCTTAGTTCGCTGTGGTGTGAAAATTTCTGAGACCACAACTGGGCTCTGTAGAAATGGTCCATGATTAGTTTTTGACATCTACACCAGCAACGCTTTTATTTATTTATTTTTTAAAATTTTATTTTTGGCTCTTCATTGTTGCACACGGGCTTTCTAGTTGTGGTGAGGGGGGGCTACTTTAATTGCAGTGTGCTGGCTTCTCTTGCTGCGGAGCTCAGGCTCTAGGTGTGTGGGCTTCAGTAGTTGCAGCATGCTGGCCCAGTAGTTGCAGCACATGGGCCCTAGAGCATGAGGGCTTCAGTAGTTGTGGCACATGGGCTCAGTAGTTGCTGCGAGCAGGCTCTAGGGAGTGCGGGCTTCAGTAGTTGTGGCTCATGGGCTTAGTTGCCTGCGACATGTGGGATCTTCCTGTCCCAGGAATCGAATCTGTGTCCCCTGCATTGGCAGGCGGATTCTTAACTACTGAGCCACCAGGGAAGTCCCAAGGCTTATAAAACAGCAGAATTTTTCCAGGTATTTGTCAGTCCTGTCCAATAGTATACTTTGAATTTTAAAGTTCTTGCTATAACCTTCTTTTTGTTTTTCAGAGGGAAAAAAGAAAAACCTTCATGTCTCTTAAGGTTAGAACTCATAGGACATAAGAATTATTTTTCTATTTCTTTGATGTCTTCCTCTTGCACATTCTAATTCCTAGCACTTAGTCCATACGTGGCTCTGCATGGAGCAGGAACTTAATGAACACTGAATGAATGGGGACACTGTTTTCTGGAGCAATAAGTGTGCAGACTAAACAAGGAAATATAACTTTTATACTCATAATTCCAATCAGGACTACTGGGGGCATTTATTCATCACTTTTCATATGAAGTGTATTATTCACAGTCTCATCAGGAAATAGATAATATACTCAAAAGTGAGGTTTGAGACAAGACAACTAAATTCAATACATGATTCTGGACTGGAGCCTATATTAGAATAAAAGAATGGCTGTAAAGTCATTATTGAAATAATTGAAAAATACAATTAATATGGGCTATAGATCAATATTTCAATGCTAAATTTCCTGAATTTAATAACTACACTGTGGCTATGTAAAAGAATATGTTTGTTACAAAGAAGACACACTAAAGTATTATGGGGAAATTGTTTATAAAAATTAATTTTACAAATATATATTCATATATAAGTATGAAGAAAAGATATGTAAAACAAATATTACAAGACAATGAAATTTGTCAGTTTGGATATAGGAACATAAGATTTCTCTGTATCAATTTTTTAAATTTTCTATAATTTTGAAATTCTTTCAAAATAAAAGCTTAAAAAAGGTAGGTTCAACTGAACAGAGTTTGAGGAAGGGACCAGCATAGTGAAATGAAACCAACAGAGGCAGCAATGCACGCCAGGGCCAACAACAATAAGAAACATACAACCTCGAGGTCCAAAGATCCAACTGGAAGGTGCTTTACCCGAAGAACCTGGAGAGAACTGTCGCTGTGGCACATGAGAAGGCTGCTGTGACCCTGTGCGAGAAACAGGAGCCAGCTAAGAAGTAGCTGAAGGAACAAATACTACCATGTTTCTTTTTCTGTCTTCCTTTCCCCTGCTGGTGCCTCCCTCTGGATGAACTCAACCAAAATCTATGGGGCAAAAAAGGCTCGTTGATACATTCTGTAGAGATCAGTCATGTGGGACACAGAACAGGTTGGAGTGGGGTGGAGAGTGGGACTGCAGGGCATGGAAAGACTGTTCTGCATACGGAGTGGACCCTTGGCCTTTCCCATTCTTTATTCACCATAAATACATGCAAAGGAGGAACAATAATTCCGGTCCAGCCTACATGTATTTCTCAAGCGTTTGGTGTTCTTTCACTGATCACATGTTCATTTGTTTGTTCATCTCCAATATCAAGCTAGTTTAATATCCAGGCTGTATTTTTGCAATGTTTTTGCAAATATCTAGTTGCCTTAAAATGAGATTGGGTATAAGCTGGACTATTACCAAAATTGATGCAGATATTGCTTTGGACTATTTGTGATCTGCTACTATTTCAGAAATTTTGATACATACAACTTTTTTTTCTGAAGGACTGAAAGTATTTTGCACGTCATTAGATGCATTTTTACTGATAGCGTTGCAGGATGGCATGGCTTTCATTACGCAGAGTGAGAACACAAAGAACAAAAAAGGCTAAGAGAATCCTAATAGGGAGCTTTGCAAAACTGAATTTAGAAAGCACATTTGCTGGATTTAATTACAAATGTTCCTTCCATAAATATGGCGTTTATAGCATCCACTGTTTAGGCTTTTAAAAACTATTAATGAGTGTATATATGGGTAATTAAGGCAACACCTATAGCTAGTTGAAATTCTATTATTATAAGTAGAGAGAGAGGTGTTGACCTCATGTTTCAACTTCTAAGTATAATTTAGGAGCTCAAAATGTTTCACTTTCTAGACTGAATTTGTCCTATATTTCACTGCTTGAAGTTCCTGTTTGTCGACTCCACTCAGGAAATTTTTCTCTGAGTTTCTCCTGTTTTGGATACTGGGCTATGTTGCTCTGACCCTCCTTCAGAGGAGGATCAGCTACTGGGAGCAGAGCCAGAAGGCAGGCTCAGCTAATAAAATCAGCCTTGACCCTTACATCATATCAAATAAAAATGTTAATTTGGAATCACGTTTATTATTATTCAAACTAGTCACATTTTCAATCACGTTAGCTACCAGGCTAACCAACGTGGTAGTTAGCCAATGGACCGACTCTTGGAAATGAAAATTTTAAAAATAAAATTTTAACCTGCATGATTATTTTATATTCTGGAATGACACCTATAGTGTACTAGACAGACAAAAATGGTAGTTGCTTTTCCTTTCCTTAAGGGCAGGAATTGGCAAACTACAGTCCACAGTCTGAATCCACCTCCCTGTCAGTTTTTTTTCTTTTTAATAAATTTATATCAGAACAAAATATTGCCTATTCATGCATGCAGTATCTATGGTTGCTTTTGTGCTCCAATGGCAGAGTTGAGTATTTGCCACAGAGACCGGGTGGCCTGCAAAGGCATCCTTCTTGTTCCTTATGAAAAATGTTTGCAGTTCCTGCCTTAGAGCATTATGTAGGAGTTTTCATTTTTCATTAATTAAGAAATAGTAGACCAAGTCAAGTTTGAATCAGTTAAACATACAAAATAAAAGTATGTTGCTTCAGAGCTTCTTTTTCTCCTTCACTCTAAGAAATCACAGGTAAAAAAAAAAAAGAGTAAGGTCTAATCATGCTAAGGGGAAACTCAGTAGATAAGGGCAGTGGGAATATCTAGAAAGAATGCACATAGCCTCTGGTATAGTTTCTGTTACAGTACCTTCACTCAACACACTGGAGCCCAGGGAATGGTTTTATCACTTTTATTTTGTTCAATAAAAATAAATATATGAAAAAATGTTAATTGGGATGAAATATAAACTTAAATATGAAAGGTTAAAAAAAGTTATAGAAAAAAAGCATAGAAAAGTATCTTTAAGACTACAGAGGAGACAAAGATTTCTTTAACATGACAAATAGCATAAACATTAAAAAGTACAAATTATTTTGATTAACTTGATTTCATTAAAATCAAGAATCATTGTTCATAAAAACAAGTCATTAAAAGATTGTGAACAGAAATCACACACTGAGAACATCTTTACAATACTTATGTCTAACTATGCAGTCTTTTCCAGAATATATAAAGAATTGCTATAACTCAGTTTAAAAAAAGGAAAACAACACAATAGGCAAATGTCTTGAACCACTTTGTAAAAGAGGATATCCATTGGGACAGTAAGTATCTGATAAAAAGGTCAATATCATTACTTATCTGGTAAATACAAATTACAGCTACAATGAGGTACAGTCAGCCCTTTGTATCCATGGGTTCTGTATCCATAGATTCAACCAACCATAGACATAAAATATTTTTTTAAAATTCCAGAAAATTCCAAAAAGCAAATTTTGAATTTACCATGTGCTGGCAATTATTTACATAGCTTTCACATTATATTTACAACTATTTACATGGCATTTACATTGCATTAGGTATTATAAGTAATCTAGTGATGATTTAGAGTATACAGGAAGATGTGTATAGTTATATACAAACAATACACCATTTTATATAAGGGACTTGAGCATCTGCAGATTTTGGTATCCACAGGAGTCCTGGAACCAATTCTCCTCTGATACAGAGGGATGATTGTATCACTACATACCCATCCAAATTAGTTGTAATTAATAAGACTGATAATATCAAGTGTCAGCAAATTTGTGGAGGAACTGGAACCCTTCTAAAAGTTAGTGAGGAGGAAAATTGATCTAACCATTTACAAAAACTGTTTGACAATATTTATCAAAGTTGAACATATGCCTTACCTATGACCTAACAATTCTATCTTAAGGTATATATCTAGGAGAAATGAGTGCATATATAATCAAAAAACATGTACATGTATATTAATAACAGCTTTATTAATAATAACTTAAATGTAAACACAAGTATTCAGCAAGTGAACATGGATACATGAATTATGGTTTATTTTTGTAATAGAATATTACAAAGCAATAAAAAGAATATATTACTTATACATGCATTCACATGGATTAATTTCACAGTCATCATGTTAGGCAAATGCTTCAGGCAAAAAACATATGCTGTACTATTCCATTATACAAAGTTTAAGAGTAGACAAAACTAATTGATGGTGATAGAAGTAAGAAGGATGGTACCTTTGGAGTAGTTCATGGACTGGTAAGGTGCATTAGGGAAGCGTCTGGGGTATTTTTTTTTTTTTTTTTCTGTATGTGGGCCTCTCACTGTTGTGGCCTCTCCCGTTGCAGAGCACAGGCTCTGGATGCGCAGTCCCAGTGGCCACAGCTCACGGCCCAGCCGCTCCGCGGCATGTGGGATCCTCCCGGACCAGGGCACGAACGCGCATCCCCTGCATCGGCAGGTAGACTCTCAACCACTGCGCCACCAGGGAAGCCCTGGGGTAATGTTTTATACGTGGATCTTGAAGGTGGTTAGGTGAATACATACCTCTATGAAAATTCATTGAGTTGTACACCTAAGATTTGCTGACTTGATGTATTTTGCCTAATATATTTTAGGTCATGATTTTAAGCAACAACCACAAAAATACAACACACAGTTCAGAGTAAACACAGAAATGACAAATACATTTATAATAATTACCCTTAAAGCACTTGAACTGGAAGCAACTCCAGGAATTACCTATTTTAATGTCTGACAATTAATTCTCTGATTCATCCTAGGGCTTGGTACAAGTGCCTCAATGTCCGATTATCAAGCATATAGGCCTTTTCCTACCCCGTCAGTCCTCATTCTTTCATTTTTATCTAGTTTATATTGTTGATCTTCTTCATAAGTGCTGGTTTGGCAAACCGCTAAAAGAAGACTGAAAATCAGATTTATTTCAATATCTTGGAGGTCTTTAAATACAGATTTAAACATGCTTAGCTTCAACATGGCAGCATTTCTATAGTGTCTATTGGTCCACCCCCTCCTCTAGCAAGAAATCCATATGAGAGGGACCCAACTCAATTAAATAATGTGAGGTTGGTTGGAATAAAATGAGGGTGCTTTAATGAATTATAAATAATATAGAAGGAACATAACTCTTAAAATTATCTCTGGGAGAATGCTTTCTATTCATCCAGGGAATGGAACTCGAAGGAGCAGCAGAATCAAAGGGACTTGATATGAATAGAAAGATCTGAGATGTTGAGCCAAGAGGAATCAGGGAGCTTGAGCAATCAGTTGAAAAGCAGTGGATTGGTGTTAGTGAAGAAAGGTCTTTATTTGACATCAATAGACCTTTCGCATGCATGGGATTTATATTCTGCCTCCATTTCTTTGTGAAAGATTATAAAATGCCATTAGATGGATAAATTATTTTGTTGAGCTGTAAATTATTTAAAATGAATATATGAGAACACATTATTTAGCTCTTGAATGAATCAGCCTATCATCAACCAGCACCAATTCTAAGTAAGATTTTTATTTCCCACTTATATATGATTTTATTTAATCTTATAGGAAACTATTTTTTTTTTTTTGGCCAGGATAATCAGAAAATTGTATGCTATAGTGCTTGATTTACCGAATCTTGATGGTCTTCAAACATAGTCATTGGAAATTCTGAAGAGATCCAGTAATGGAAAAAATACTACTGCCAAAGATTTGAGCTACTATGGATTATTAAGTGTGTTTTTGTGTATATTTTTAAGTGGTGGGGAATTAACCTGGTATAAGATGGACATCTGATGATAATGCCTTTTCAATTTTCAGCTTTTTTATAGTGATCGCAATCTGGAATAGGTATAGCTCACAGACAACCTCAAAACTGTTAGCCATAACCACCTAGAGATTATTTTCTTTATAACCAAAAGTCTAGCTAAATATAGATTGGATCACCAGCTCCTAGAAGTCCAATAAATGCTTGCCTTAAAAATCGATAGCCATTGTATTTCTGAAGTAGGCTGACAAATCAAAATACATGCTTTAACAACATGGTAGCATCACAGAGTTAAATTGATTTAAATAAGGCAAAACATCCTAAATCATCTTGTCAAATCTTGTAATCACAGTAATGCATCAGATTTGGAGATTTATGAAAACAACGTCATGGTTTTATAGCCTGTCCTTCATAGGCAGAAACTAACAAGTTCTTGAATCAAATAAAAGCTATGATCAAGTAAAGAACTGCACGTACTTACATGCATGTATTAGGTTAAAAGATTCTTACCACCTGTATGTTTTTGTCTTTATGTTGAATACTCATCTCTACTAATAGACTCTGGCTCAGACAAAACATTTAAAGGCGTCTCTTTGTGTTCCTTGTTAGCATGCTGATTCAGCATATCTGAGGATATTGCTTTGGGAACGCATCTTTCTGGAAATACAGTCCACATGGTCCAGAATGCTTATTCAGCAAACTGATGATGAGCTGTGTGGGGAAATGTGAGGATTTATTGCTGCTTTTAAGATGAGGGCCAAATCTTTGGGATGAACTAAGGTCGATAGTTTGCTTGCCATTAGTCCATTTGTGCAGTGTACTGGAGATATAGAGTGTGATAGTTTAGATAAATGTAGTTACAAGCTCTGGAAGTATCTGGGAAACAGGTTTCTTATTTTAACAATTAAATACATTTTATGGCTTGGCTCTTTGTTGTTTTTAATTTCATTTTTAAATACATCAGAAATTATATTATACTTCTTGGAAATGTGCATATTTCATATTTGACAACCCTTTACAGTACTAAGTAACCAAAATGTACATTTTATGTTTCTGATAAAAGCATAGGATTCTAATTTTACCAATGCCAGCTTAGTTGTAGGTAAAATTTTGAACTATTAAACATAGAAATTATCTTAGAGAATATATTTTATGTGAATACAGTCTATGGGAATTAAGATAAGGAAAAGACCAGTGTGTCCAAAAAGTTTCATAAAGCTATAAAGGATTTGGGTGGGACTTTATGCTGTCTTCTACACAATATGCAATTGATAAAAAAATTTTAATTTAATTTCAAAAAAATCCCCACAAATAAATATGATGTTTCCAAAGTACAACCCACATTATTAATCACTTTTTAAAGTAAGTTAAATTAAATTGATATTAGCACTATAGAGAAATATAAACAATCAAAAGCTAGGTGATATAACATAAGACAGTGTAACTCAAATACCACCAGGTTTAAAACAAATTCAAAGACTAGGTTTCCTTGATCAAAACTGAGGATAATGAAGATTTGTAAAAGATAAGCAAAACCAAGAACACACTGGGTAGTCTTGCTTGAAAATTAGAAAACCAGCTAGAGACCTTAGCTGAGTGAAGTGGTGAGTCATTAGTAGGAAAAGGTGAGAAACTAAATAAGATACCTTTTCAAGGGCTGTCTTGTAGAACATTGTAAGTTAATCTTAATATGAGGAGCCTGGGGGAGCTCTTTTAACTTTTTGACTTGAGAAAGTAAATGGTAAGTGAAAAGTTAGAAAGCTGATTTGAAGCAGATATTAAAATGAATGTACAGAAAAATTGAGAATTTTAAATGTTAAGCAGGAAGATTATTTAAAATCCAGTTTAGGGCTTCCCGGTGGCGCAGTGGTTGAGAGTCCGCCTGATGATGCAGGGGACACGGGTTCGTGCCCCGGTCCGGGAAGATCCCACATGCCGCGGAGCGGCTGGGCCCGTGAGCCATGGCCGCTGAGCCTGCACGTCCAGAGCCTGTGCTCTGCAATGGGAGAGGCCACAACAGTGAGAGGCCCGCATACTGCAAGATAAATAAATAAATAAAAATAAAGTAAAAAAAATAAAATCCAGTTTAGGGATGACCTTCAATGTTTTTGAGAGATGGGAAGAAAGTGAAAAGTAGCAGAATATGCCACCTGAGAATATACCTCTTTGGTATAAAGATTATTTTGAGAAATTGCAGACATAGGAGAAGCTCTGAAATACATAAAATAAGTAAGGAATTTATACAACAAAATAGCAATAACAAAAAAAAATCAAACAACCTGATTAGAAAATGGGCAGGTGCACTGAATAGATATTTTTCTAAACAAGGCATACAAATAGTCAAGAGGTACATGCAAAGGTGCTGGACAGCACTAGTCATCAGGAAAATGCAAGTCAAAACCACAAGGAGATATCACCTCACACCTATTAGAATGGCTATCATCAAAAAAAGAAGTCTTGGCAAGGATATGAAAAAAATAACCCTTGTGCACTGTTGGTGGGAATGCAAATTGCAGCCAGTATAGAAAACAGTATGGAGTTTTCTCAGAGATTAGAACTAGAACTGCCGTATGATCCAGCGATCCCACTTGTGGGGTATAGATACAAAAGAAATGAAGACAAGATGTTGAAGAGATATCTACTTTCCCGTTTTCATTGTAGTTTTATTCACAATAGCCAAGATATGGAAACAACCTTAGTGTCTGTATATGGATGAGTGGATAAAGAAGATGTGATATATATATATATATATATATATATATATATATATATATATATATATATACAGTGGAACTTTAATTCAGCCTTGGGAAAAAAGGAAATACTATCAGTTGCAACAACTTGGCTGAAAGTTGAAGGCATTATGCTAAATGAAGTAAGTCAGAGAAAGACAAATACTGTATGATATCACTTATATGTGGAATCTAAACAAGCCAAACTTGTAGGAACAAAAGATAGAATGGTGGTTACCAAGGGCTGGAGAGAGTAAAACGGGAAGATATTGGTCAAAGGGTGCAAATTTCCAGTTATAAGATGAATAAATTCTGAGATCTAATGTACAGCAAGGTAATTATAGCTAATAATACTGTATTATATAGTTGAAAGTTACTAAGACCATACATCTTAAATCCTCTCATCACAAAAAAGGAATGGTAGTTATGTGATTTGTTGGGGGTGTCAGCTAACGGTATGATGGTAATCATTTTGCAATGTATTGATATGCGTATCAGATCAACACATTGTGTACCTTAAACTTGCCCAATGTTATATGTCAATTATATCTCAATAAAGCTAAAAAAAATTAAAATTTACATTTAAAGATTAAATTTACATTTAAAGATTTAAATTTACATGTAAAGATTAAAAGAAGTGTTGAATCTGAGCAAAAGAATGTCTATGGAAGAATGCTGACCGTTTAGATTAGGTCTCAACAGGGAAACATGGTTTAGCGAATAATCATAGTTTCAAGTCTTCTTATTCTTGGGCTTTCTGATAATTGTGTCAGAGTTTGTTTAATTCAGGGATACTCCTACACTAGCAGAGCTAAGTAGAGACCTGTGTAAAATATATTCATATGAGGAAATCTCCACAAATATGAATTATATGATGATTTTCCGTTTATTATTTTTCTCCCCCCATTACTGGTTTTTAAGGCAAAATAAATCATGGCAATGTGCACCGGATATGGATAGGAAGATCTCCAAGAGAGGCTCTCATTTTGAGTCCAGTGAATGGGAAGGGACGTCTCTATGGGGCAGAGGCAGTGAGAAATCTCCGCCTTCCCCCCACCTTTTTGTTTCTTTCCCAGCCCTGCTCCCAGGTAATTCCAACTCCTGACGCTGCATTTCAGTGGCAGAAGTGACCATGCAGGTACCTGAAACACTGAGATACAGAAATCCTTCTCTCTCATCAGAGGAACTGTGGTCCAGAAAGTTTTGGGGGACAGCTCTCTTGTTTTTCACTTCTCTATCCTCCTGCCACTTGGACACAACCAAATTTAGCTTCAGGAACCACATTGCAGAGTGGCGAGAATAAAGAAGTGGCTTACTAGCCAGAGGACCAGGAAAGGGGCCCTTGGAATCTGGAGAATGTTGGGGAGATAAAGGAAGGAGGGAGTTTGAAAATGGGATCCATCTTGGGGCTCATAAGGGAATATCCAGAAGCAGAAATAAGTTCTATAAAAGTAGCAGAGAGAACTTTCCATATAAGCCACCAGAGAACTGGGAACAGGCTTTACAGTGCCCCTTTTTAAAGTTTTGAGCTCAAAGGTGGCTTTTAACATACAAATACTCGGGACTTCCCTGGCAGTCCAGTGGTTAAGACTCTGTACTTCCACTGCAGTGGGTATGGGTTCAGAGAACAAAGATCCTGCATGCTCCATCCAAATAAATAAATAAACTACTGGTTCGCAAACATTAAAAAAAAAAAATACAAATGCTCTGAAGAAGGAACTAAATTAATTCTTATACCATCATTCCATTGGGTATAAAAATCCATCCTTTTGTACAGAAGAGAGTGGTGGGTAGGGAAAATAAATTCGTGAAGTACAAAATCTGAATTCTAGTCCCAATATCACTGCTAACTAATAATATGGTCTTGGACATGTTAGCTGTCCCCACTGAGATTTGTTTTCTTGATATCAAAAAATATAGGATTCATAACAAATATGATTTAAAAAATCTTGGATTGGGCTTCCCTGGTGGCGCAGTGGTTGAGAGTCCACCTGCCGATGCAGGGGACACGGGTTCGTGCCCCGGTCCGGGAAGATCCCACATTCCGCGGAGTGGTTCAGCCCGTGAGCCATGGCCGCTGGGCCTGTGTGTCCGGAGCCTGTGCTCTGCGACGGGAGAGGCCACAACAGTGAGAGGTCCGCGTACTGCAAAAAAAAAAAAAAAAAAAAAAAATCTTGGATTGTATTAATAATGAGAATGGAAAGCACAGTAATGACCTTTCTATGTACAAATATTCAAACACCTATATACTCCCAGGAATGGTTACACTTATCCTTAATGATTCTTGATTTTTCATTATAATTGTCTAGCATTTTCATGTGTATTAAACCCATTTTATTCAAAAGTAGTTCCAGGAAGATAGGCAAAAATAATGTTATATTTGCATATTATCTTTGAATTTATATAGTACCAATTCATGATTTCCTTACAGTGAAATAAACAGGGGAAACATTATTCTCATATTTTACAACAATGAATACTGAGGGTGAAATAGTTTAATTGAATGATATGTTGAAGGCTACACTTTATACCATAAAGCAAAATTAAAAACAAAGAATCCTCTGTCAATGTCAAGTACTCTTTCTTCACATAGTGCTGCTATATACTGAAATACAAAATAATCTACTGGTGGTTTTGCTGATTCTCGGTTAATAACAGAATTCACGGGCCCTGTACCCTTCTTAATTTCTAATACAATTTAGTTTCTTTACCATTATTTAATCACATGACCTTGGGGAAATTATTGTATCTTTTAGAGCCTTATATTTACCTATAAAATGGAAACACTAACATTAGTGTTGCATGGCTCCTTAAAAAAATAGCATTAGTATGATGAAGGTACCTATTAACAGTGCCTGATATAGAGGCATAGTGGTATAATAAATATTATTATTATAGTTCCTATCTATTTTATATTACTTTCATGGGAATTGAGATGGTCTAAGAGTCACTGGCACTCTGCTTCTTGGGCATGTTCTGTCAACGCCACTTCTTGATCTCCCACCCAGTTACCCATGGTCACCTGTAAACACAAAGCTATGAACTGAGACCCAGCCATTCATGTCCTGCCCTGATGGGAAGTTCCCAAGGATCTCCTGTGGGAAATGGTCTTTACTGGTGAATCAGAGTTACATCACTGCTCTCAAATACAATCTGGTCACTGCCATGATCCCAAACCTTTGTAATTTGACTTGAATATGTAGTACATGCAGATTTCCTAATCTGAGCGTGCCTGATATTTAATCTTGGCTTGTGGGAAAAAAAAATTAAAAAAAGACACAGGATCCAAAGCTGGCTCTGCAACTCAATAGCTATGTAATCTCAGGTATATTACTCTAGCTATCAATATTTCTCAGTCTCTTTTGTTATTAAAATAAGTTATCTGGGGGCTTCCCTGGTGGTGCAGTGGTTGAGAGTCCACCTGCCGATGCAGGGGACATGGGTTCGTGCCCCGGTCCAGGAAGATCCCACATGCCGCGGAGCGGCTGTGCCCGTGAGCCATGGCCACTGAGCCTGTGCGTCCAGAGCCTGTGCTCCGCAATGGGAGAGGCCACAACAGTGAGAGGCCCGCGTACCGCAAAAAAAAAAAAAAAAGTTATCTAAAAATTCCTTTTTTAAAAGGTCTGTTAGGATTTAATTCAATGAGACAATGTGTGTGTGTAGAACTTCCATTCATGCAGCGGCATTAATGGAAATGTTTATTTCATCTACCTTTTGTTCTCCCTTTGATAACTGAATGGCTTTTGTTCTTCTGGATTTCATCTGAATCCTGTGTTCTCAAATTGAAAAGCTTTATTGTCCTTAGGTTACAAAACCTACTAGGATACTTCTAATCTTGATTGTGATGAACAACAATTTATATTTATTGACAGATTACTAAATTTCAGACATGGTAATAATTTTATTACATTCATTACGTTTTTAAATACTCCTTATAACCACTTAAAGTATAGACTGCCATTATTTCATTATATAACTGAGGAAATTAATCTTAGAAAGTTAAATAAATTGGTGAAATTTACAGAGTAAATCAATGGCAGAGCCTAGATGCAAACCTATCTGTGCTTGAATAAAAATTTGTGTATTTAAACTATCACCAAACTAAATGACTACCTCTAGAAAATCTGAGCATTTTCCTGCCCAACAGATCCTGGGCCCTGCACAGGGACCCCTATGATACTAAAGGCCATATCCTTGGCAAAGTACTTCACTTTAAGATAATAGCTAGGTATTACAATGCTAAAGATGCAACATACAGAGCTCCCTAAATTTGGTAAGAGAAACACAGGGTAAGTTTGACATCTCCAATTACCAGAAGAAAATGATTAATGAAGAAAGACAACTAATAGTTCTTATCTGGGGCTCATCATGTCATGTATTTTATATCACATATTTTGAGAAATCATTTCTTAGCACTTAGAAACATCAGTAGAGCAGCATTAGCTAGAAACACATAGACAATCTCACAACAGATGTGTTATGATTTTGTTAGTTGAGACTCCTAAATTGCTTGATTTCACCATTTATCATAGGCACTGGGGATATTTCCTCTTCTGATACGCAAACATCTAATTATTCTCTAACATCCAAAACAATGATAATTTGTTGTCTTTCTGTCATTGTGCAGTGTAATTCCAGAATAAACCAACAATGAAACATCCCCAATTCCCTATAATTTGAGGAAGCAAAACAGTTGTGTTTTAGCATAAGGACAGCAAGATCAAGAAGGAAATTTGTACACTGAAAGTTAATAGAGGGAAAAAGATGTGTTGGGGGCATGTGTGCAAGGGTTGGGTGGAGACTGTTAAGAATTATATACCTGATTTTCCTTTGCAAATTCGGTCACATTCTATCTGTTCAATGTATCATATATTAAGTTTATTTTACAACACTAAAGTTAAATATCAGGACTAAACTATACATTAGTCAGTGATGTATTAATGAAGACTTTTGAGTAAAACTACATAATGTGTATATTCCTTTAAATTTTACAAACTACTGCTTCATTTTATTCTCCTGTATATCTTTGGTAATTGGTGTATAACAGTCTCAATAAATGTTTCTTGAATAAATATAAGAAAACATTCACAATATTCTGAATAGTTATTTGTATAATAACCCTACAGACTGGATATTATTACATTTTCCTACTTCTTCAGATGAGTAAAGTGATCTGATTGAGATAACAAGAGTTGTTCAGGTCACCTAATGGCAGGTGAATACTTGAACATACTAAGTTCTCCAACTTCAAAAGCCAGTTTTTTTCCCATCACACTTTGCAGCTTATCTCTGGAGAAAATTGACCTAATCTGTAAAATATTAGACTTCATAACAAAAATCCATGTAAAATCAGCCTTATTTTTCCATTCCAAAGGTTCAGTATAAAGTACAATTTATAGACACTACTCAATATCTTGTTTCATATTGACTATTCACAGTATTTAATATGCTTCATTTTTTTGTTGACTTTATCCTTTCCTATTGGTTTTCAAACAAAGCCTTAGAGATATCCAAGGGAACAGCTATGCTGAAAACAGGATGGAGTACCCTCTGCAGACATAACCTGGGTCAGAAGACTTATCTTCTGATCCTTTTGGAGGAAAGGATTAAGTTAAATATTTACATGTAATCATCCTTTGTGATGATCAACCAAAAGAAAATGTGAAAATTAGTATATGTGATTTTTTTTAACATCTTTATTGGAGTATAATTGCTTTACAATGGTGTGTTAGTTTCTGCTGTATAACAAAGTGAATCAGCTATACATATACATATACATATACCCCCATATCTTCTCCCTCTTGCTTCTCCCTCCCACCCTCCCTATCCCACCCCTCTAGGTGGTCACAAAGCACTGAGCTGATCACCCTGTGCTATGTGGCTGCTTCCCACTAGCTATCTATTTTACATTTGGTAGTATATATAAGGCCATGCCACTCTCTCACTTCGTTCCAGCTTACCCTTCCCCCGCCCCGTGTCCTCAAGTCCATTCCCTATGTCTGCGTCTTTATTCCTGCCCTGCCCCAAGGTTCTTCATAACCATTGTTTTTTCTTAGATTCCATATATATGTGCTAGCATACGGTATTTGTTTTTCTCTTTCTGACTTACTTCACTCTGTATGACAGACTCTAGGTCCATCCACCTCACTACAAGTAGTTCAATTTCATTTCTTTTTATGGCTGAGTAATATTCCATTGTATATATTAGTACCTGTTATTTTAATGTATGTAAAAACTTTGAAATAATATTCAGTTGGCTCCACGTTATAATTCAGGTGCGTCAAATCCACTCTAGTTCACAAAACTCATATTTTCTGATCCAAGAAATTACTGTAAGATCCAAATATCATACAGTAAATTTTTAATAAATACAAGATATTTGTTCAAGGATTCAAGTGCCATGAACATAATCAAATTGTGTAGCTTAGGAAATCACCAACACAGAAAACAGGGTCTCCAGTTGCACTAAGTCAAGATGCTTGAGGAAATTGAGTGGAAAAATACTTTCTGTGAATATATCTGCAATTAGAGTAGTGGAAACTTTTGTCTCAGTAAAGAGTAGTTGGTGAAAATAATCACTGTGCCTCCACACTATGCCTGAATTTCTACTTATGTAAAATTTCTCCCCTCAAGGTTTTCTGTACCTTGTGTTCTTCCTTAATAAGGAAGAGCCAAATGCCCAATCATCTCTTTTTTTTTGTTTAAGTTTATTTTGCCCCAGGTGTCTTGCTATAGATGCTTTAAAGCTAAAGATATCACTTTTTCAACTCCCAACATATGCTGGAATTCATTCCACAGCACCCTAGGGAGGGGTTGCATAGCTTTTGCCTGAATATATTTCTGATGGACAAAATCATCAGGAAAAGAAGTTCATACAAAGTTTTGCTTTCCTTGAATATATACCTCTCTGAAATTTCTGCCCATTTGCCCCAGAGGATTTAAAGACATGCCACCCCAAAATATGTCACTTTGATATATTGATTATTTTGAGCTGAAGGCATTTGAAAAATAACAAAGGCAGGGAGAATGTTTCTCTGAACTCCCCTTACCTGCCTAAAAACAGATCTTCATTTATCATCAATTCCCTCCTCAGAAGTTTCATCAACCAGAGAAGACGGAGTTTTATCACTGGAGAAGAAACTAGAAGTTAGCACCACACCCAAACTTGGTCACAAACTATCACATCTCCCATCTATTCTTCTAAGGGCTCGTTCATCGTTCCTAAAAATCACTTCATCTCCCCTAAATTGCCTACGTTCTCTCTCCCCTTCCTCTATTAAGATGATATATAAGCTCCTAAATCTCACTGCTCTTTTTAGGGGGGAGAGAATATTCACTTTCTTTCCCCTGTGACTCTTCTGTTCATGTGATATTAAAATCAATAAATCAGTACACCTTTTCCCCTGTTTATCTGTTTGCAGCCCATTCATTTCATAGACCCAGCTATAGAACCTAGGGAGGTAGAGGAAACATTTTTCCTTCCTTATAGTCCTAATCACATTCTTCTAAGAACACAGAACTATTTTAATTTTTCTTTCATGGGATGATGAGAAAAGAAAAACAACATGCACAAAATGACTAGTACGTTGGCAAAAGCATTTGGAATATCACCGGGAACTCAATAGCTATATGCTGTGCTATGCGGCTGCTTCCCACTAGCTATCTATTTTACATTTGGTAGTATATATAAGGCCATGCCACCCTCTCACATTTAATAAAAACATTTAATAAAAGTTAACTCTTATAATTACTAGTTGCCTGATTTGCCATTTAGCTCAGCCATTGAGTTTTTCTTTTGGTTATTGTATAGCTATAGTCTTTTTCTTTTTATATCTGCTATACCATTTTTTAGTTCTGGCTTCCCTGAATATATTCCCAAGCCTTGTTTATTTTTATTTGTGACTGACAGTTTCACCTTCCCCCAGATTAATAATAAAATAATAAGTAAATAAGTAAGTAAGTAAGTAACTAAATATATATATATATATAAATAAGTTCCTAAGCCCCTGGTTCTTTGGTTGTAAAATGAAGAGTCATTCATCATTCATTCTAGAACTATATAGAAGTCTATTATGAATCAACACTTCTGTGGGGGCATTTGATGATATTAATTTAGCTACTTTTCACTGATTTTAGAAAGACTGAGTTTTCACTGATTTTAGAAAGACTAAGTGAGATAATAAATATTAGGTGCTTAACACCATGCCTGCTTGTTGGTAAGTACTCAGTAAATGTTAGCTGGTGATTAGGAATGGTAGTGATAATGAAGGGAAAAATAGGTTATTTCTGGGATATGTATTCAAGGGTGAGAATTACCAAAAAACCCAAGGTCAAATCAGAGATCCAGGGAATAAATCCAAGAAAGGTCAAAGGACAACTGCGGGGCTACAGGAGAACGTGCAATAAATGACTTGTCCCAGGTGGAGGATCATATGTCATACCTCAAGTTCAATTTGGGACAGAAATCCAGAATAGAACCAAGAGGGAGATGGAAACAACAGAAACTGAACATTTGTAAAGGATAAGAGCAAAACTGGAGACAAAATGTAGTTAAATACATCCAAGTACACAAGCGAGAAAAAGAATAATAGCACAGTGATGTGAAAAATCTAATCAAAATGACATAGTGGGTGTTGGGGTAGATTGAATCTCTGACAGTCAAGGAAGGAAAGGATTGATGACAAATTCCAAACACAGACTCTCCCAGGGGGTCAGGATCCATGGAATTAGGAGCAAGAATGAGGTCAAGCCATTCTTGGACACACCAGGAACAAAGGTAGACCAACAAATGGCACAATTAACAGCAAGACTTGCATGTTGCAGAGGCAGAATGCTATGGAAGTATGTCCTCTCAGATCCTTTGTGACCAAGGCCAGAAACAAGGTCTGAGACCTAAAATGGAGAGGTAATCTTTGCACCTCCAGTGTTACAAAAATGTGAGAGAAGGAATTAGTAAAACCAATGCGAGTCAAAGACCAGAGCAGGACCCAAATTGGGGCAGGAGGAAGAAAATATTAATTCAGCACCACCTGTGAGATTCACTCAAGCTTAACTCTTGCTCCCATCTCATCCTGGTGTCTGTTTTTGGTGTAGTCACTAACAATATCCCCTTGAACCCTATAAATCTGTTAAGGTGTCTGTCCCCTCCACAGTGCTTAGGAGAAAGCACATTTGAACAACAGAGAAGGGCGCATGAGCTAGACATGGTTTGGGAGGGGTAGGAGGGCTGATCGTTCCAGCTTACAGTAGGTTTGTTGAATGAATGACTGAACCAAGTAAGAAAAGTGGATTAGTGCTCTTAGATCACTCTTGACTAATGGCAAGAGCCTGCTACTGAACCAAACTTGGGTCCTCTCACCCACATGCAGTAAAGCCAATCTACTGGAACAAAGTTGTGGTGAAAGAAAGTGCAGCGTTTTTTGTAGGACATTTATAGCAAGGAGTCCAGGGCAGCTAGTGCTCAAAACACTCAAATTCCAAACTCCCCTCTGGATTTCAGCAAAGTCTTTTCAAAGGCCAGGTGAGGGAGGGTGCTCGCAGGGTATGTGATCAGCTCAATTCTCTGATTGGTTGATGGTGAGGTAACAGAGCAGTGTCACAGGGGTTAACATCAATCCTCAGGCATCAATAGGTCATGCTTATCAAGTAGTTAATTTATTTCTTTTGGTGGTGGTTTTAGCATCCATAAAACAACTCATGAAATGTGCAACAGATACTATTATCTAGGTACTTCAGAGAGGAGCTACAGCAGAGGATATAGGGGAGAGATCTGTCCTGGGAAGACCCTATAGGGTCCTGCTCAGTTACAAGCCCAGGACTGGACCACAACCACAGTGCTTATCTGAATTCTGGTAGAAGTAGTTTTTTTAACTATTTTTTTTTCCTCATTAGAGGGTGTTGAGGGAAGTCATCAAGAAAATGTAACTGCAGATTGACCCATGATTTGGACCCAGGCAATAGGATTCTCCCCACCCCCTCCCCTGTCCTTGTAATGTATATTCTGTTTGCCTTCCCCACTCCCAGAATCTGCACCAAGGACACATCCTTGATATAGAAATATGGTATTGAGACTCTCCAGACAATGTACATGACTGAACTCATTTAGAGCCTTGATACAAAGTTTTAAGATTTGGTGGGCAAGTGTGGAAAACTACTCATCTTGAGGCTGAGGCAGGAGGTAGATGGGCCCCAGGCTGGGCATCTGGAGTTTGTCAGGCTGAACAGTTGGAGCTTGTCCCCCTCTGACACTTCAATGAAAAAGATAATGGTAGGAAGGGAGAGGAACTAAGCTCTGCTTGAGTAAAAAGATAAGATGACCACATCTTTCATTCTTGAGATCAAGGAGACCTCCTCAACTGCACATGCACAGAAGGTTCCTCTGGGGTCAAAAAGGGAAGGGGCACTAGCCCATAATATGTTCTGCCAGCCTCTCAGATGTCCTCACACTAGAATTCATCTTGGCTAAAAGGTGTGTGTGCACCTCAGAGAGGACCCTGAGTCAGATCAGATATTAGGAACAAAGCAAGATGATTGGCCAGAGGAAACCAAAGACCTGGATAGATGACCTCTATACAAGCAATTTAAACTACCCCTTTAGCGCTCCTCTGTAGCGAGGACACGCACACTCTTTTCCTCTGAGTGTGTAGCTCTGCTTTGCTTCTGTCCTTAATAAACTGCTTCTTTGTGTGCTTTCCCACATGTACTGTGCTTCCAATTAACACTGTGGTCTTTACAACCTTGGTCTCTTTGTAAAATTCTTTTTTTTTTCAAAGAAGACAAGAGCCAGGGCTCTGCTTCTAGCCACTAGTCCCTGGTGGTCTAGTAGTAGGATTCCTGGTTTTTACCTCGGTGGCCCAGGTTGGATTCCTAGGCAGAGAACTAAGATCTTGCTTCAAGCTGCCACCTAATGCTGTCACCACAAGCTTAAGGCCACCCAAGACAAATCTCATAAGTAGGTTTCCTTGCTCACTAAAACTGTCACCTGCCCATCTGGAGCAATCTGCCTCCTTCTTTGGTCTCTCCCTGCCCTTCCATGTATAAGATAAATTTCAGATTACACCTGGGAAGCTCCAGAGTTTGTAACCCAATAGAATGGTTATATTGAATTAGATTTTAACTACCTAATAGACATATGACATCATATAAATGTGAAGTCCTAAAATTTCCATTCATACAAAGACTCTCTTAATGGCTAATACCTCAGATGATTTTAATTACTATATTAAAGGAAGAAAGGTGAAGAAAGGACATAAGTGACTTTCCCATCACATAAGAACAACTATAATCTCTTTATAATGCCAACATCGAGGAACAGATGTAACATCTGTGATATAAATTCATTGTGCAATATTTATTACTTTCCAAAAGGTGTTGATAGTCACAGACACATTTAGAAAATGTCAAATCCTGTCTACCTCAGAAACTTTTTAGAAGTGTCTACTTTACACCTAAATATTAACCATTCAACATATCCATCAAAAGGAAGTTGGCTTTCATGCACACTGAAGTAAAATCTCAAATAAAAAATAAAAAGAAATCACTTAATTTTTTCCTTAAAACTTTGTTTCCTCTTATCATTTATATGTTACAAAATTGGGGTGCATGACCTATAGATCCAATTCAATTAAGTCTCAAGTCCTTGAAGAATTTCTTTATCTCGTTTTCATTTTCTGAGTTCTGATGGGCCTAACCCCCACCAACATACAGTGGGAAACTCTGGCTTCCTCAAGCATTGCCTCTCAGGTGTTACAGTGTGAGACTGCATCTTTGTTGGAGCCATTAAGTCGTACTTCTAGCAGACACCTGGGCCACAGCGTTAGGAGATTCCCTTTTTAGTGGGAAGAATATATAAATGCAGCAGAATTATTGGCAAACAGCCCCACTCTTTTTGATTTTTTATTTCTGTTTTCCCTTTAGCTTTCAGGATTTTGAGTCCCTGAGAGCCGTGATCAGCATATGGCTTATGTCCAGGGAAGCAGATCCACATATACACACACAGTCTGCCTTGAATGTAGAAAAGTAGAAGAGCATATTCTTGACCTGTGTGTGGTACAGCCTAGTGCAACAGGATAGTAAAGTTCCAGACTTTCAGGGCAAACACCAGGTAAATAAACTTCATGGTAGTGTTCTATGATAAATACGTATTCCTCTGAAAGCTGTCAGAGAATCCGAGAATTTCAGGGGTCTGTTGAAATCATCGTTTGCATTGGAGACCTGAAACATCTTCAGAATCACAGCTACCTGTCAATATTTTGTAGTCTTAATTTTTAACTTTTTCCTGAGATTCAACATGGAAATCTTTCCCAGATTACCCTGATGTTGTGATCATTGCTTGAGACTACTTTCTACAAAGAGTAACTATCGTGACATTATTCTGTCTTCAAGTTTTAGCTTACAAAGTGATGGCCCACATGATTCCAGAGGTCAATATAAAATTAAACAAACACAGAATTCACTTTAAAAATAAAATTTTGGGATGCCCTGGTGGCACAGTGGTTAAGAGTCCGCCTGCTGATGCAGGGAACACGGGTTCATGCCCCTGTCTGGGAAGATCCCACATGCCGCGGAGTGGCTACCGTGAGCCATGGCTGCTGAGCCTGCGCATCCGGAGCCTGTGCTCCACAACGGGAGAGGCCACAACAGTTAGAGGCCCGTGTACCACAAAAATAAAATAAAATAAAAAATAAATAAAATAAAATTTTAACTTCATTTGATCATCAGAGGAAACACTGTCACCCCTGGAGTCAAGAAATAAAGCAACAGTATCAAAACATTTTATTTTTGTTTATTTTCAAGGAAAAGAATAGGACAGTTGAGTTCCCCTCTGACAGTGGCACTGTGACTTGGCTTCATATTGGCTCATTTCATGCTGGGTTTCTGACAGTTTGTCAGATACTGTATCTTGCTTGAAAATCTGAGCCTGTAGAGAACCTTTGATGGCATGGTTATTTTCCTCCTCTGGGGAATGTCATTCCTTTCAAGGCAGCTCCTGCTGGTGACTTAATATAGGTGTTTCTATACGGTAGGAGTTTCTGTGGTGTGACCAAGCTAAACTAGTGGCATATGGATGAATTCTTCTGAGGATTCCAGAGAACAGTGTGAGAATGTCTGCTTTCTAGAACCACGAGCAGAGCTGGGTGACATTTAAAAGCAAAGCATTACATCCCCATGAAGGTAGGTCATAGTAGAAGGCACTGCCCTCATAATTCAACCAGTAATGTCACACACACACCAAGCATAGTGTGCCCCCCTACCTGCTTGGCTAATATATACACTTTTCTAGAATAATCTAGAAATGAAGTGTGTGAAATATTATTTTAACATGTGATTCCGTATAGAAATAGAAGGAAAAAGATACAGAGTACCTTGAGATGATCTGTCTTGCCAGTCCTGATCATATCTTACTGAAATAAACTATTTACTTATTTCCAAAATACTTATCTAATTCTCTTGGGACAGAACGTTTGATTCATCACTCTATGTATAGTAATTCTGGTACACAGTAGATATCCACAATATTGTTATATTCCTGATCAAGAAACAGAAAATAGTATGTAAAATAATTAAAGATAAATGATAAAATAAATTGCTATTTGATAAATGATATGGAGATAAATAGTTCACTACAGAAAAAAATTTAAGTTGGATATTTTCCTCATATGAAAATAGATTTTAGCTATACTGAAGATTTAAATGAAATAGTATGGTATTAAAATACAACCAGATAGAAAGGTCAATATTTGATTTTGAGGTACAGAAAGACTTCAAGGATTTCCTATGTATTGAAATACTAACAGAAGTCACAGTGAAAAGAAAAAAACACACAAAAATAAAAATTTCAAGATAAAAATTGTAATCTACAAGTATGAATAACAAAATAGAAAAATCAGGTTTGATGCAATCACTATCAAATTACTCATGACATTTTTCACAGAACTAGACAAATAATCCTAAAATATATATGTACCACAAAAGACCCAGAATTGCCAAAGAAATCCTGAGGAAAAAGAACAAAGCTGGAGGAACAAAGCCCTCCTAGACTTCAGAAAATACTACAAAGCTACAGTAGTCAAAACAACATGGTATTGACACAAAAACAGACAAATGGCTTAAGGGAACAAAATGAAAAGCCCAGAAAATAAACACACCCACCTTTGGTCAATTAACCTTAGACAAAGGAGACAAGAATATACAATGGAGAAAAGACAGTCTCTTCAGCAAATGGTGTTGGGAAAGCTGTACAGCCACATGTAAATCAATGAAATTAGAGCACACCCTCACACCATACACAAAAATAAACTCAAAATGGCTTAAAGACTTAAGCATAAGACATGATACCATAAAACTCTTGGAAGAGAACATAGGCAAAACATTCTCTGACATAATTAGTAGCAATGGTTTCTTAGATCAGTCTCCCAAGACAATAGAAATGAAAGGAAAAATAAACAGATGGGACCTAATCAAACTTACAAGTTTGCACAGCAAAGGAGACTATAAACAAAATGAAAAGACACCCTATAGACTGGGAGAAAATATTTGCAAATGTTGCAAGCAACAAGGGCTTAATCTCCAAAATATAAAAACAGCACATACAATTCAATATACAAACAGCATATACAATTCAAACAGCCCA
Source organism: Globicephala melas (assembly GCF_963455315.2). NCBI lineage: Eukaryota > Metazoa > Chordata > Mammalia > Artiodactyla > Delphinidae > Globicephala > Globicephala melas. Next base: position 100,710,191 of record NC_083320.1, on the reverse strand, counting down.
ATCAAAAAATAGGCACAAGACGTAAATGGGCATTTCTCCAAAGAAGACACATGGATGGTCAATAGGCACATGAAAAAGATGCTCAGAATCTTTAATTATTAGATAAAATGCAAATAAAAATTACATTTAGGTATCACCTCACACTGGTCAGAATGGCCATCATTAAAAAGCTTACAAATAATAAATGCTGGAGAGGGTGTGGAGAAAAAGGAACCCTCCTACACTTTTGTGGGAATGTGAATTTTTGCAGCCACTATGGAGAGCAGTATGGAGATTCCTTAAAAAACTAAACATAGAGATACTATATGATCCAGCAATTCCACTCCTGGGCATATATGTGGAGAAAACTCTAATTCAAAAAGATACATGCACCCCAGTGTTCATAACAGTGCTATTTACAATAGCTAAGACATGGAAGCAACCAAAGTGTCTATTGACAGATGAATGGATAAAGATGTGGTATATATATACAATGGAATATTACTCAACCATAAAAAAGAACAAAATAATGCCATTTTCAGCAACATGGATGCACCTGGGGATTATCATACTAAGAGAAGTAAGTCAGACAGAAAAAGACAAATACCATATGATATCACTTATATGTAGAATCTAAAAAAATGATACAAATCAACTTATCTACATAACAGAAACAGACTCACAGGCTTAGAAAACAAACTTATGGTTACCAAATGGGAAAGAGGGGAGGAGGGATAAATTAGGAGTTTGGGATTAGCAGACAAAAACTACTTTTTTTATTAGCAGATAAAAAAACAGCAAGGTCCTACTGTATAGCACAGGGAACTATATTCAATACCTTGTAATAAACTATAATGGAAAAGAATATGAAACGAATATATATATATATATATATATATGTATGTGAATCACTTTGCTGTATACCAGAAACTAACACAACATTGTAAGTCAACTATAATTCAATAAAAAAGAAAAATCATATGCATAGCTTATATGGAAAATCAAAAGTTACTAATCTCAATTTACAAAGAAACTTTATAAATTAAGTAAAGCAAATATCCCAGTAGAAAAATAGACAAAAGACATATAATTTTCAAAATAAAAAATACAAATTGTCAATAATGTTTAAAAAAATGTAATACCTGTAATACTCAAAGAAACACAATTTTAAATAAAAAAAATTGTACCCTATTCAGTTAGAAAAAATAGTTGAAACACAAGATATCCAGTGACAGTAAGAGCACAGTGAAACAGGCTATTTACTATGTCTCTGGTGGGACTGTACATTTCTGGAAGGCATTTAGCTATTTTATCAATTAGGAATTAAATTGTCCATAGCAAAAGCTGAAGTGGTAGTGACTTAACCAAATGGTGTTTTATTTTCTCACATAATGAGAAAACTGGAGGTGGAAAATCCAGTGATAGCATGGCAGTTCCATAAAGACATAATCTCATTCTAATTGTGTCTGTCTGTCTTACTCTCCCATACTTCCTTTGTGTGCATCCAGACATTCCTAGGTTGCTGTTTGTTTTTGTCATGTGGTTGCTAGAACTCCAACCCTGAGATGATGTTCTCCTAGTCATACTCCAATGCTAGAGGCAAAAGGGAACCATGATAACAGGGTCAGCCTTCCTTTTAAAGAACTTTTCCAGAGTTCTGACTTCAATTAAGTCTTACTGCCAGAGCTGTATCACCTGGCAGTCTGCAAACAGCCACATATTTGTAAAGATATTTTATAACAGATCATCATATTGGGCAGACAATTAGCAGTCTCCGTCATCATCTCAAAAGTTTATACATACCCAACCCATCAGTATCTCCATATGACTTTTCAGAATTAATCTTAAAAAACTCCCAAGATATATGTTTTTAAAACCTTTACTAATATGTTTATCAAAATAGTAGTTACAAAAGGGAAAAACTAGAAGCAAAGTAATTGCTTAATAATAGTGTACTAGATAACTTAATCAAGGTGTGCCCATATTATTCATATACTAAACTAAGGTTTACAATATTTCAGCAAATAAAGCTGACAGTCAAACTATATATAATATTGTGGGGGAAAAACCTCTTAAATCTCTATCTTTAGATATTTAAACACACACTAAAAACCTCATATAAAATGTTCACAGTACCTATGACTGATTTGTGAGATTGTAGCAATTTTTATTTGCTTATCTTAGCTTATTTGTTTTTTAAGTATTATACAATGATTGTATTATTTTTATTTTGAAAAAATATATGATAAATATATTTGTAATGAAAAAACAATCAATGTTTATAGCAGGTATAGTTCAATGGGAATTCGCAAAGGTGAGATATAAAGTGGCCAGTTTTTGTGGAGGCGTATGTGATATTTATCTATTTCTTTAAATGTCATCCCTCTCACCTTCTTGACAAACTATTTTTCTGTTCCCTAGAAACACAGTGTCCTCTAGTGACAGGATCAGTTCTGCCCTCCTTGAAAAATGGCCCTTGCTGTAGCCTTGTTAACTAAAAAATATCAACCTTTCCTTGTTTGATTTGCTTTTCTATTGTAAAATAATTATATTTAAGGTGGCATGATGTAGCTGTACTTTAATTGTAATAGAGGAAATGTAATTTGTTGAAAAAACTATGTATTAGAAATACATACTTTAAAGTGAAATTGCACTTTATCAATTGCAAAATCTAAATATATTTGAAAATGGTAAAAATATATGGCAAAGTTATTAGGTGGGAAGATTGTATTAAAATGCCTACATGAATTTTTTTAAATAAAAAGTAACATGGGGGGTGATGGTAGTAATGATCAGGGAAATTTTTATTTTATTCAAATCTGGAGAAATAATTAGATTAAATAATATATGTATGGAATATACTTTATAAGAGTTTTTCAAATTACATTTAGAAACATTTTATATATATTATTTTGCAAATATATAAATATAAAATCATTAGAATTTGAAGTACATGAATTGCTCAGCAAGAAGAATATGTCTTTGTCTGGAATATAATATGAGATTAAGTAACGGTACTGGGACTTCCCTGGTGGTACAGTGGTTAAGACTTCTCCTTCCAATGCAGGGGGTGCGGGTTTGCTCCCTGGTCAGGGAGCTAAGATCCCACATGCCTCGTGGCCAAAAAACCAAAACATAAAACAGAATCAATATTGTAATAAATTCAATAAAGACTTTAAAAGTGGTCCACATCAAAAACATCTTAAAAACAAAAAAATTAATGGTGCTAACAAAGATTGTAACGTTCCTGGGGTGTTCCTGGAAGAAATTTGCTCAAAGGACAATTACTCAGATTTTATAGGAAAAAATGTAATGAGGATAAAATAAAATGGATCTTCTGTTTACCATCATCATGGGTATAATACCTGACTATCTTTTCCCTCATTGGCAGAGACTTAACCTAGTACCCAAATCAATTGTTTGTTAACACAAATTGTATTCTATGTCCTGCCTATTACCATCCTTAATTTTTAAAAATTGGGCTCAACGCAGTGGTTGAGGTTTCCCTGGTGGCGCAGTGGTTGAGAGTCCGCCTGCCGATTCAGGGGACACGGGTTCGTGCCCCAGTCCAGGAAGATACCACATGCCACGGAGCGGCTGGGACCGTGAGCCGTGGCCGCTGAGCCTGCGCATCCGGAGCTAGTGCTCTGCAACGGGAGAGGCCACCACAGTGAGAGGCCCGCGTACCGCAAAAAAAAAAAAAAAAAAAAAAAAAAAATAGGGTTCAATAGTCAATACCCCATAAATGTACTGAAATGTATTCATTTTTCAGCCAAGGGAAGATGTTTCATAGGCGTATGGAAATTTAGATTGTTCTTACTAACTCCGCAGAGACCCTGGGGCCTGAGGTACACAGTTGCAAACTACACCGAGGCCTTTTCTCCCTCCTTTATATATTCAATCATCACCTTTGGGTATAAGCTCGGGGCGTTTTATAATCCAACAAATGAAGTTGGATTCAGCTGCAGCCGCAACCTAAGGGTCGTGAGTTCTAATAGGAACATGGCAGCAAGCTCAAGCACAGATCTCTTTGTTTCTCCTTCTAAAACCTTGAAATAACTAGAAGCATAAATGAGAGCTCTATAACTTAAACCTTCACTGATACAAGAGGAGAGAGAAACCACAGAAGTCACAAAAACCAAATAAGGTATAAATTGGGAGAAATTTCCCCCAAACCAATGGACTTGGAACAAGAAACAACAATACAGTGGGCTAGTGGTGGAGTGACAGATACAATGGAGATGATCCAGAAGTGATGGTGGGGGACGTGGAGAAAGCAGAATTTAGAGAACACAGCACACACACGCACACACACACACACACACACACACACACACACACACACATACACACACATACTTGTCAGAAGGAGAGGATCTATACTGTGGACAATCCTGTGGGCATATCTATAGAAAGAATAGTGCATGGATGCTAGAAAAGATGGAAAAAAGAGGAGAAAAGGTTAGGCAAAACAGTGTTGATAATGTCACAGCTCAGAGAAATTTCCATTCCACTGTAGCAAAAGTAGAGGTAGCCCTTGGAGGGAGAAACCAGGAAGCTATCCTAAGCCATCCTCTCTCTATATATGGCCTTCTCCTAAGAGCTGGTCCAAAACTGCTAGCATAATTATACCCAGAAAGTATTGTTCTCAATGGCTTTATAACATAAAATTTTGATTCTACCACCTCAGTGGAAAATGTTCTATGCATTAAAAGAAAAAAGGCATTTTAAACTTCCTTTCAAAGTTTTATTCTTAGTAGTATGTTATTTTTAAACTATTTTATTTTGCCTGATAAGTCAAAGAAGTTATTTTATTAATGATATTAAGACTCAAGATTTTTTCAATATAAGGGAAAAGAAATGCACATATAAAGTCAAAAACTAAGTGAAATCACTGGAATGTTAAAATTGAATTGAAAATATTATTATGAATTGATCATTTTTTTAAAAAGTTAAAACTTCTAGTTCTAACAATGGGCACCACTAGTGCCCATATTTGGTCTTTAATATGAGTCCTCATTAGAACAAAAATAAGTCTTCTTGAAAAATGGCCAGTGCCAGTTTTGGAAAGTTGCAAAGTGAGACTGAGGTATCCAACTGTACTAGAAAGCAAGGGAATTTTAAAAGCTAATGGAGAAACTCAGGGAAGACGGTAGTAGTGACAATGTAAGTGTTTAATTGTCTTGCATACACCCCAATGTTCATTGCAGCACTATTTACGATAGCCAAGACATGGAAGCAACCTAAATGCCCATTGACAGATAAAGAAATAAAGAAGATGTGGTACATATATACAATAGAATATTACTCAGCCATTGAAAAGAATGAAATAATGTCATTTGCAGCAACATGGATGGATCTGGAGATTATCATTACTAAGTGAAGTAAGTCAGACAGAAAAAGACAAATATCATATGATATTGCTTAAATGTGGAATCTAAAAGAAAATGATACAAATGAACTTATTTACAAAACAGAAACAGACTCACAGACTTAGAGAACAAACTTACGGTTACCCGGGGGGAAGGATGAGGGGAAGGGGTAGGTTTGGATTTGGGGATCGATATGTACACACTGCTATATTTAAAATGGATAACCAACAAGGACCTACTGTACAGCACAGGGAACTCTGCTCAATATTCTGTAACAACCTAAATGGGAAAAGAGTTTTAAAAAGAATAGATATATGTGTAACTGAATCACTTTGCTGTACACCTGAAACCTACACAACATTGTAAATCAACTATACTTCAATATAAAATAAAAATTTTTAAAAAATATCCACCAATAAAAATAGAGCAATCAGCAATAGCAAAACTAAGACCAATGGGCATCTCCAACAAGACTGTATAACAATGTTTCCTCATTAACCTAAGATTCGAGCAAATGGAGCATAAGTCTTTATGGGTGCCTAAGACTCATTTTGCTGAAGCTTTGATGGGAGAAGTAGGAAGAAGCAAAGATGTGTCTGATAGACCTAAAATCACGGGCATGTGCTCACTGGAAAACATGGCAGGCTAATTTGAAAATAGTTGCTCAACTGGGAAGGGTTTTTACAATCTTCATTTAATAGGCATCCTAAAAAAAAAAAACAATTATATTGAACCTTAATTGATCAATTGACACTGTGGAGGTGAAATCAACAAAATACCGACTATAGGCAATTCTACAGGATAAGGGGCCTAATTTCTTAAACAGCAACAAAAAATTTCAGGGGGGAAAATATTGTGAGGAGTGAATTTGTAGATTTAAAAAGATTTAGGAGGCATATCAATCCATTATTATGCATGGACTTTATTTCGATCTTGATTCAAACAAACAAGCAAAGCTTAAACATACACTCTCTCACACACACAACATTTAAAAACAATGAGAAATGTAAACACTAACAAGATATTTAATGATATTTAAGAAATCATTGTTAATAGATTTTTAGGTATATAATGGTCGGTAGCTCTCCTAAGAGTCTTTGTCTTTTAGAAGTACACTAAATTACTTGTGGATGAAATAAAGTGTATGTCTGGAATTCACTTCCAAAGAATATAGAGAGGAGAGTGGTTGGAAATATAGAAGTAACAAGTTTGAACATGTGTTCATAATTCTTGAGGTTTGGTGCAGGGTAATGTGGGATTCTTTATTCTACAATTTCTATTTTCTACATGTTTAAAATATTCACAATTTGAAGTTAAGAAATAGTAACAACTGAGTTAAGTTAAATGACACAACAATAAACATGAAGAGATCTATCAACTTTGTATCACACTGTACAAATTGTAAAAATTTGAGAATAAAAAAATTAGCCAATTGAAACAATAAACCACTGAAAATTCAAGAGTCCAAAATGTTACAAAGAGAGAAAGTTAGAAATTGCCATTTGAGGTGGCAATGAACCCAATCCACTTCTTTCAAAATTGATAACTAAAGGGAAAAGATAAAGCATGGATCATAATTTTGAATTAGTAACTATAACAAAATAAGCCCTGTTGGTGAGGGATAGCTTTACTTTAGAGAAGTAACCAGATCAACAACAACAAATCATCGTTCCACAAACCCCTCTAATGAAATATTAATTCAGGAAAGGATTATGGATGGATGTCAAAACCATTAGACACATGGTTGATGAGAAAACTGGAAATTTATATGGGAATACCAAAGTTATACTACAGTTTTAGCTTCTAGTTGAAAGGAGGAAAATGTTTGTGTACAATGAGGGCTCAGCTTGCCATCACTCTAATAAACAGTGAGTCTTATTAACTCATTAACAGTGAGTCTATAATTAATGATGGAAGAACCAGATATTATAAATTTCTTGATGAGATGGAATATAAAGTACATAATATCACTTCAGATATATTTTAGCAAACTTGATTAACTTAAATCCTCTAGATTTTAGATCTAACTTTCAGATTACAGGATCCTCAAGAGACAAACAAATGATACCAGGAGGAAGCACCACACGAGGATTGACCTTCTGTAGGACATCAGGCTAGGTCTTGTCAACAAATGAGTGTCATTAAAAGTGATTTGTTAAGGTAAAAGCAGCTGAGAAAACATGAATATCAAACGAAATATGCGCTTCTGAAATAAACTCTCTTAAAAACAAACCAATTGTAAAGGACATTTTGGGGACATTTGAGGAAATCTACTTGTAGAACTGAGTGTAATATAAGATAAAAATATACTGCCATGGAAAAGTGAAGGTCATTAACTGAAGAAACATGTTATAAAACAGCGTGTAGAATATAATTTTATTTTAGTAAAAAAGGTATGCATTTATAAGCATAAAAATTGTCTGGGAAGATATAATAAAAAGTGAGAAAAGTGATGGTCTCTTGGTAATGGAAGTATAGTGTTTTAAAAAATTTTAGTGGTCTGCGTTCTCAAAGTTTATGCAAAGCAAAACATATTATTGTAATAAAAATATTTTATTGAACACAAAATATTATCATTCCTGTATAATGCATTAGCCTATTCAGAGACTGCTTTAATTATACAAAGTGGTGACGAGTGCCGGGCTAAGTAGATGCTGTGGAAAGCTGTATGAAGATTATTTAGAGAGGATAGAAAGGAAGCATTTGGACATGTGTGAAATCACAGTTCACAAATAGCAAAAAACAAAACCACAACCAAAACCAAAGTATACATACAGCTGGCTCCAACTATAATTCTCTTTATAGATTCTTAAAGCATTACAGGTCCCTGGGACAGTTTTGCTGAAGATGTCGTCAAGCACCAGAAGTTTGTTTGCTTGTTTTTATTGTGTCTTTGAAGACGGAGCTGCAAGGAAGGTAAATCCTGACACCCTCTGAATGGTGACAGATCATGAAATATTCAGGATGGAGACTTTTTACCTATACCTATTCAATCTCATTAACACTTTATGTTGGTTTTTATGTTTCTCTGCATCTGGACAGCTTTCTGTTCATGGAAAGAAAATATCTGAACTTTCTAATCATCAAAGCAATGAAAAATAAATGCTTTTGTTGTCTTTTCCTCTTTGGGCTGTTTCTGTCCATCTCTTGTATTATTATATTCCCTTATTTATATTTATTTGTTTTTAAAAAGCTTGTTAATCATGTATCTGGAATAAGCAAATTGATAGTAACATATGGTATAACTGTTCCCATACATAAAACACCTCAAAAATTTAATTTTATAAAGTAAGCAGCACATCTATTTGCCTCAAGAAACCAAGTAAATGTCAATCCTGAAGGATGTATTTTCCAAACTGATATATGAACCTCCCATAAATAATAAGTATGTTTTAATGGTCTCCTAAGACCTCTATGAAAAGGGAAGAATATGCAGCTTTCTACTGGTACAAAAGTATGTGCCCTAAATTTCTTTTTCTAGAGAAAAATATTCTCAAGAGCATTTTCATAGTTCAGTTATGATACCTGAAAATCAGGTGACAGTATTTTTCCAAGTAAATTTCTTGCTCCCAAGTTTATGAGACATTTGGAATAATGATAAATGGTTTTATTTTTATTTGGATAAGATTTATTGTAAAGAATCTGATGGTTTTAGGGACAATGAAATATGTGTATATATACACATATTTATTTATATACATGTATTTATATATCTATCATTTTTAAAATTACTATAACTTTTAAAATCTAAATTTTAAAATCTTAATTATATATGCCTTACTGTTTTATTTACAGGACATTATATGAGACATAACCAGATGTTTGTGTACAATAATGTTCACAGTATTTTGATTATAAATTTTAAACCAGGATCTTTATTCAGCATGTTTTATCAAATTAAAAAAATAAATAAACATCCACCGATCAGAGATACATATAGACATTGGGGAAATTGAGGTAGATGTGTAACAGTGTTTCTCAAATTGTGACAATTTTTGCCCCCTGGAGGATGTTTGGTAATGTCTGGAGACATTGTTGGTTGTCACAGTTGAGAAATGGAGGTCCTGCTACTGGTATCTAGTGGATAGAGCCACTAGATTGTAGGATGCTGTTAGACATCCTACAATGCACAGGACAACAAAGAATTATCCCACCCAAAATGCTAGTAGCACCAAGATTGAAAAAACTTGATTTATATCTTTACTGACAGAGAAAATATGCCTGAAAATATACTTATTTTCACCTTATATATTTAGTTAAATAAAAGCAAAAAGCAAACGAGTATCTTTTATAAGATTCCATATAAAAAGTTACAAACCTATAATCTTTGTGAAGATAAAATGGAAACATTCTAGGCACTATGCAGCACTGTGTATGATTTTATTAGATCCTCATAACAATGCTAAGAGGTGTGTGTTGGCTCACGAACAGGCCCCTGTACATGGATGGCAAGGAGAGAACAAAGAGGCAGACCATTCCAGATTGGCAGGTGGTAGGTTTAATAAGCAAGGGAATTTACATATGAGTCTTGTCTTGGGTGCAGCAAGATGAGTAGATGTCCCCACCCACTCGCCCACCAGAATCTTGAAAGTTTATATAGAGGCCTTGATGGGTTTCAGTCTAAATGGTCCCAACATCACATTGCTCTCTCAAGGCTGTGTCCTTGAAATGGCTTCTAGTATAAGAATAGTAGGTGGATTGTACATTCCAAGGACAGGGGAGGAGATGGGGAGCCTCCGGTTGCCTGGGCCCCACTGGTGGGTAAACCATCCATGACATCCTCCTGATGACTTCCTCGCAACAGTATGTTTATCAAGTAATGGGCACATAGGGAAACTGATTAAAAACTAGCCTAAGGACACTAAGTGATAAACTGGACTTAGATCTAGACAGGGTAAAGAATTTACAGCAAAGGGTTAAAAAGTGTTATCTCTATAGGAAGGATTAGAGGAAGCATTCAATTTTTAGAAATCTGTCAATTTTTTTTAAAGTCAACTTGTTAATTTTTTATGTTTATCAAGTAAAAATATTTTTTTAAAAAACAAGACAATACTATCTAATGTAAAAAGGTAATCTTTTTCCTGAATCCTCACTGTTTCCACCTCTGTGCCCCCCCCCAGAAGCAATCATTTTTAAGTTATTTAGCTATTTATGTTACATTTACTTCCATATTCTCAAATAATAAGATCATAGCATTATCTATGGACTTTCTACTATAGAGTATTTGGACTGAGCTTCATGTGCTCTCCCACAAATAATAAATGCTCATCTCTTGGCCTTCCACTGTAGCTATATTACAGTTTTCATTAAATCGATATTACTGTCTTTATCACACAACTATATTAATATCATAGCTTGAAATTTACTTTTATTAACTTTGTGTGTTTTTTCTCAACTCAATACTTAAGTAATTATACTGTTGGCTTCCTTTCCTTTTTAGTGATCACTAATTTATCTCCAGACTCTCAACTAAAATATTCATCCTGATATCACTAAGTACATCAGGTCAATTATCTGCACTAATTTTCTTTTTTTCCTTGAAATCTTCTCTCCTTAGGAGATTTCTCTCCTAAGAACTCTCCTTAGGTTCTCTCTTCTCTTCTCCTCCAGTGGGTGCTGACTGTTTTCTGCCCAAAGCAGAGCATTTATCCCAGAACATCTTTCCCCCTCAACTTGGGGATTTCCTTCTCCTCTCTCCTTGGTTGGCCACAGTCCTATTCCACTGAACTCATGACTTCCTCTTCTTCAGTTAACTCCCCAATTCCATTGATCAGCATCTTCTTTTTTGGGTGGTGGGAGTCTTTATTCTTAGTAAAGTCTTTTTCCCATGTCTGACAAATTTTATCAGTTCTAATGTGAGGGTGACTAAAACTCTCTATGCATGGGCAGGGCTCCTCAACTATTGGGCCACAGAATGAGATGTTCTCATAAGATGTGGTTGTTTTGTTAGAAGAAACTCCAAATATCCAGAAGCATAGATGCCTTATCTATCCTACAATTTTTAGTGTCATCTCAAAACCTACATTTCAAGAGCGAAGAAGGAAAATTAGAGTACACAGTTGGGTGTAGGTTTTTACACAAATTCCCTGCTTTAAATACGGTGCCTCATTCTTCCCCTTGGTCATCCTTGGTGCCCCAAAGTCCAACAAGTTCTCTTGAACCTCTCTGTCTCAGCTTTCTTTCTGGAGTCCAGGGGAGAGACACTGTGCTATATAAACCAAATGCATTGTCTCTACAAAGCAAACCTGTAGGCCTTCTCTAGGGTTAAGAAAAGGATAGTTGCTGTAAAGTATGGGGATACATGTACTCATTAAAAGTTTTTCAGGAAAGCCTTTTTTTTGTTACTCCCAAAGGCAGTATTTCCAAGTTGTTGGACTTTCTGGTGGTCTATGATACAAATTAGCCTCTCTGCTCCCCCTTCCTTCTTTTAGCCTTTAACATCAACTCTGCTTGGCAAGTCACAATGGTTTTAGGTTGAGGTTAACAATCAAATTCTGGAGACACAGTAAACCTAGTACTAAGTTTACTTAGTTTAAAAAAGAATATAAGACAGAGAGAAGACAAACATAGCAACAGCTAGTAGATCTCTCAGGATTCTTGGAGGAGATTTCAAACATCCCTGTCATTCCCCATAGAATCCAAGTCATCATGTGAGATGAGGTTGAGGAAAGCCATTCTCAGTGATGCCTTTATTTAGACCTCATTAGTCATGCAGCTCTCTCTGGGGTCCTTGACTAGCTCTCATTCTCTGGTGAAACTGCACCTCATCAATTGCACATTACTCCTCAATTACAGCTTATTTATCAATTTCAGGTTACTCATCAATAACAGGTCACTTAATAAATAATCTCGACAACCAGGTACAAGGGCTTAGTCTGGTACAGAGCAAACTCAGCAGCCTCATCATTTATCTTGGGGACAGAGGACTCCTATACTTTCCTTACTTGGTCTTTCAAAGAGGATTTATCTAAGGGTCAAACCCTCAGGCATCCCTAAAGCTAGAGGAAAGTCTACAGATTAGCTGTTAATCCTGCCACAGGAACTTAACTCTGTGGAACATCTCAAACACAAGTTTGCTGCTACTTATCCATCCAATTTTCATCTTCTAAAACTTTTTTTGACATTTTTTTATCTGCCATCCATCCTCTCCTAAATTCTTATGTCCTTGCTGATTTGTCCAGCTGATTCTTCTGCTGTCTTTTCAATGGGAATTAATGGAGCGAGCAGAGAAACATGTGCGTGTTTAATCTGTGATGTTTAAATACAAAATTCAATACTTCAGATACATACATATTTAAAATGCATATTTGAACTGAAAGAATATTTTGCATGCATATAAGTCAATTTTATAAGGAATTTTTTAAAAATTCATATTGTTTTCACCGGTCACCCAATAGCGATTTTTAAATGGTTTAATGGGAAATATATTGGTTGACGTGGAAATCATTTCTCTAAATAAGAATCACATAAGATATAAGTTCTGCATGTGCATTAAATGTAGAAAATATGAATATGCTACAATAGTCTCCTGACCACTTAATAAAGATGCAATCATAAACTGAAAACAATTAGTAGCAGTTAATATTGAAACATTTTTGAGTAAATTATATACAATATGATACAAGTTGTATTGTATTTGTAAACACTACTAGAGGCATATCACTTAGAATTTCTAATGTTTGCCTATAGAATACTTTCTGGTTGTTAATATCCAAACTTTACACACTTTATACAGGAAAGAAGTATATTTGTGCCCCATATTCTCAATAAAACATTTTAAGAGAATGAAGAGCTTGGAAAAGGTTTGAGTAACATTCCAAATACGAGGAGAAAGGACAACAGAATCACCTGTAAGGATCTTGAATTCAATGTCATTAAAGGGAGATTGTGTTTGGATGTCTCAAATTTAGCCTTTGCTAAATGCTCAGTGTTAAAATGAATCTCCAATTATGAAGACAAAAGTAAACTTATAAACATGGAAGTAAAGCATGTTTTTTTTTTTAAATGAGATTACACACATACAAGCACAAATGTTTTCTGTGTTTCAGTGTTATTTTAGAAATTGTTGGGAGATTGGGGGTTAATTTCTAATGCTTCAAATGATGGCAAGTAGGCTGTTGGTTAGTATTTTCATCAAGAACAGATTGCTTATGTTATAACGCTTTTGTTATATTTCAGTGAATACTAGTAGCTAAAAGGTAAAACAAATTGAAGAATAAAGAATTAATTCCAAAGAATGCATTCATGCAAAACAAATAAAGAATAATGGTACAAAACGAGAAGTTTCCAATATATTTGAGGGAGTTCCTTTCCATTTAGCAAATACTTAGTTCAGTGAAATCTTGTACAAAACATGGAGCAAAATAATACATTCTCTACATCTTATATGAAGACTTATCCATCTTTTAAATCATGCTAATTCATTATTGTTCAACATCTTTTATCGTAAATTTTGTTACTTCATCTATATGTATATTGCAAAAATGTATTAAAAATACTCTATTATAATTATGGAATTTAAAATTTTTCCTTGAAATACTATTATTGTATAGAGGTCAGGACTATATATGTCATATCAGTATAAGATTTTCATGTCATTTTGATAAATTGTTCTCTTAATTGTTTTATAAGGATTATCTTGATTTTAATTATTGCTTTTTGTCTTAATTTACGTTCTTTCCAATATTTATATTACCATCCCAATTTCTTGATTTTGGAATTAGTATTTAGCTAATATATCTTTATTCCATCATTTTCCTATTCTTATTTATATACATTTCTGTGCAGTTCTCTTTCAGATGAGTATATGGTAAGCCACATAATGTTGCAAAATTAGTTTACATTATATTATTTTTATCTAACTCAATAATCCGTGTACATTTAATGTGTTTACTAGTACAGAAGTAAATTTTCTACTCATTTATTTTGTACCATCTGTTTTTTTTTACCATCTGTTTTTTTTTACCATCTGTTTTTTTTGCTTTTTAATGTTTTCTCTGCCTTCTGTTTTTGAGACTTTTTTTCTCCTTCTCCTGATTTCTAGGCTATTAGTTACATTTCTTTGGTTTCTGTGATTACATTTATTTTAAGATGCATTTGTAATAAGTTTGTTCAAATAAATCCATTGTTATATCTATTCTTTGACAATGATGAAGATCTTCAGTTTATAAAAAGGCTTCATTTCCTGCTTTGTACCTTACTATTGTTCTGTAGAGTTTTTGCCTTATCCCTTTTAAAAAATATACAAAAAATATTATGGCTTTTAAAAATCAATCATGTGTGGGCTTCCCTGGTGGGACAGTGGTTGAGAGTCCGCCTGACGATGCAGGGGACACGGGTTTGTGACCCGGGCCGGGAAGATCCCACATGCCGCCGAGCGGCTGGGACCATGAGCCATGGCTGCTGAGCCTGCACGTCCGGAGCCTGTGCTCCACAGCAGGAGAGGCCACGACAGTGAGAGGCCCAAAAATTCAATCATGTGTTGCTAGTTTCTGTGTTCATGTTTCTAGCAACCCATCTCTTTCATCTGGAGTCACTTTCCTTCTTGTTGAAGTGCAACAGCTCATGATACTTTTAAATCAGTGATAAAGTATTTGTCTTTTGCCTGTAAAAATGATTATATTTTGTATTTATTCTTGCATGATAATGTGGTTGAGTATATGGTTCCCTTAGCTTTTTAAGTTATCGCTCTAATACCTTCAGGCTTCTATTGCTGCTAGTGAAAATGTATCATTGACCTTATTGTATGTTTTTCATTTAATTTTTATTTTATTTTGGAGTATAGTTGGTTTACAAGTTTGGGTTAGCTTCAGGTGTGCAGCAAAGTGATTCAGCTATACATATACATATATCCATTCTTTTTCAGATTCTTTTCCCATATAGGTTATTACAGAGTACTGAGCAGAGTTCCCTGTGCTATACAGTAGGTCCTTGTTGATTTTCTATTTTATGTATAGTAGTGTGTATATGTTGACCTTACTGCTACTTGAAAGAATCTTGTTTCTTTCTCTGAAAGAATTAACTTTGTCTTTATTCATCAACTTCAGTAGTTTTACTAAGATGAGTATTTTTAATATATATGCTGCTTATTTCTCAGATTTCAATTTTTTTCAATTCTGGAAATTTCTCAATAATTAGCTGCTCAGATATTTTTTCTCCTCCATTCCCGCCATATTCTTCTTTACAAAATCCTATAAAATAAATATTGGAATCTCTTAATATATCCTTGTCTTTTAATTAATACTTAGTTATGTTATACATTTTAGCTGGGTTAGTTTCAGATATACTCATTTTGCCAGTGCTAAAGCCTTTGCATATATTCCTTTAAAATATATTATTTATTCACTAAATATCAACTTTTGAATTAGGTCTGTTAACATAATTTTACTTAAGTTAAAATGAGTATTATTTTCATAATAAATATATGTATTTTGAATCATGATTTTATATTTCTACTTTCTTTCATGATCAAATTAATATGCATCTCACACACATATCTCTATCTATCTATCTAGAATATTATATGAACCCATAGTGATAGCTTAGTTGTTTTACTGCCTGGATTAAAATCCTGTCTCTACGGCTTATTAATTCAGGCATCTTAGGCAAGTTATTTATCTTGTCATTTCCTTAGGAATATTCATTTTTTAAATAAGATCATAATAGCAGGATTGCTATGAGATAATAGCTTCAAAGCATTTAGAACATTGCCTGAAGGAAAATAAGCACTAAATAAAATATAAATATCACGGTTGTCTTGTTCTTATTTTTCTGTAGGCTATGATGATAAAAATGGGGTTTTTTTTTTTGTTTTTTTTAAATATCTTTATTGGAGTATAATTGCTTTACAATGGTGTGTAAGTTTCTGCTTTTTAACAAAGTGAATCAGTTATATATATACTTATGTTCCCATATCTCTTCCCTCTTGCATCTCCCTCCCTCCCACCCTCCCTATCCCACCCCTCTAGGTGGTCACAAACCACTTAGCTGATCTCCCTGTGCTATACAGCTGCTTCCCACTAGCTATCTACCTTAGGTTTGGTAGTGTATATATGTCCATGCCACTCTCTCACTTTATCACAGCTTACCCTTCTCCCTCCCAATATCCTCAAGTCTATGCTCTAGTAAGTCTGTGTCTTTATACCCCTAGGTACTTCATGAGCATTTTTTTTTCTTAGATTCCATATATATGTGTTAGCATATGGTATTTGTTTTTCTCTTTCTGACTTACTTCACTCTGTATGACAGACTCTAGGTCCATCCATCTCACTACAGATAACTCAATGGCCATCGTCAAAAAATCTAGAAACAATAAATGCTGGAGAGGGTGTGGAGAAAAGGGAACCCTCTTGCACTGTTGGTGGGAATTTAAATTGATACAGCCACTATGGAGAACAGTATGGAGGTTCCTTAAAAAACTACAAATAGGGCTTCCCTGGTGGCGCAGTGGTTGAGAGCCCACCTGCCGATGCAGGGGACACGGGTTCGTGCCCTGGTCTGGGAAGATTCAACATGCCGCGGAGCGGCTGGGCCCGTGAGCCATGGCCACTGAGCCTGCGCGTCCGGAGCCTGTGCTCCGCAACGGGAGAGGCCACAACAGTGAGAGGCCCGTATACTGCAAAAAAAAAAAAAAAAAGTCATGTACCAAAATGTTCATTGCAGGTCTATTTACAATAGCCAGGACGTGGAAGCAACCTAAATATCCATCAACAGATGAATGGATAAAGAAGATGTGGCACATATATACAATGGAATATTACTCAGCCATAAAAAGATAAAAATGTTTTTGATTGTTTGTTTCTGAAGTGCTGGTCAAATAAATTTATACAAGATTTTCATAAATAAACCAAAAATGCTTAAATATTAACTTTAAAATACTGCAATTTAGCAACTAGTTATATTGCAACATGTTCAAGATATCTTCTTTGTTTTTAATTTTTATTGAAGTATAGTTGGTTTACAATGTTGTGTCTAATTTCTGCTGTACAGCAAATTGACTCAATTATACATATATATATTTTTTTCATATTCTTTTCCATTTTGGTTTATCACATTATATTGAATATAGTTCCCTGTGCTAGACAGTAGGGCCTTGTTTATCCATCCTATATATAATAGTTTGCATCTGGTAATCCCATACTCCTAGTCTTTCCCTCCTTCATCTCTCCTCCCCCTTGGCAAACACAAGTCTGTTCTCTGTAGCTTCTTAATCAACCATTTAGACTCGTTCTCATTCTCTGTAAGTTTGCACACTGTGCCTATTAAGCCATAGAATTGATTTTCTGGACCCTGATTTTAGAAACTACAGAACTAGGCTCTTGGCTTATGGGCTATCTAATTCCAGTGAATTGGCACTTCCCTTGCCCTAATGAGACTGCATGAGCATCCCAAGGTGTACAATGTCAGAATGGGCAAAGGGCCTGGTCCTTAGTCCATACCTGTGGTAGACCCACATTTGCTGTTTCTGCAACTGTTGGATATCACCCCGTCTCTAATCTCCATGTGCTGCAGAGCTCTCAGTACATCAATGCAGAAAATCTCGAAAGACCCAGTTCTCCTACAGCATTGGCCATCAGGAATATTCTCATCTACTACCAAGGTTGTAGTACTCTCAGTGAGTGTCCAGGCATCAATCCATTCTTCTGATATCCAGCCATATGCCAAGAATTTGAGTGGGAACTGGAAGCACTTCCCATAATCTATCACCTCTTTGTCTTCCCAGGCTAGGAAATCCTTCTCCCTGGGTCAGTTAGAGTCAATTCCTTAATGGGCTAATCCAGTGGTTTTCAAAGTTGTCTACACTTTTTAAAATCAGCTTTTAAATGTACTGATGCTCAGGTTCCACTCCACACCAATTAAATAGGTTTAGTGATAATTTTTGAAAGTGAGTTCAGCAAGCTCCCTCATGATTCTAATGTGCAGCCAGGACTGAGAACCAAATGCGCTAAATAAAAGTCTCCTTCAGTGGGTCTCAAGTGTTGGCAGGAATCAGAATTACCTGTAGAGCTTGTTAATATGCACATAATTCAGCACCACCCCCACAGCACAAGCCAAACAAAGCAAAATAAAACAGAAAAACACATTAAAATCATCTGCCAGCAACAGTGATACATTGGATATGTAAGCATGATCGTGTCACCTCACCCCACTCAAATAATTCAATAGACGCTTGTTGTTCTAAAGACCAACCCCATTCAAATAATTCAGTGGATTCTTGTTGTAAATACCAATGTTTTTTTAACAATGCTTGTGAGTCTTGTGTTTTCATCCAGTTTGAACCACTCTGCCTTTATCTCTTATTTCCAAACACTAGAACTCACGGTTCCTTAAAAAAGATTACCCCCTGATTAGAGTCTGAGTCCGCAGATTGATCACCTAATCATGTTACAGGCCCTCCTGAGCCCCTTATTTTTTAAAATTTCTCTCCCAACAGTTTATATGTTTAACTGTGCAATTGTATTTATCCTTCTCTATCTCTGTATTAGAGTCTCTATGGGAGTTCCCAGCACTGCCACAGTGCCTGGCAAATAATACACATTCTTACTATAACCAAGACAGAATGAGTAAGGAAAAGTCAAAGCAGTTCACTTTTCTTACCTTTTGAATCAGTTAGAATGCATTCAGCTAACAATTCTGATAGTTCTAGGCCCCAGCATCTGCATGACAATCCTTAGATGTATAGACTTGGTAAATTTTTTTAATTTCTGTGAGGCTTAGTGTACTTAAGTACAAAATAAGAATAATGATTACCTTGGAGAATTGTTTTGGGAATTATATTTGGGAGCTATTGTCCAAGAGAGTCATTAGCTTTGCTTTTTGTCATTCAAAGGGATAAAGATCAGATGAATGTTTGCATCTTATGGGATCATAAAATTTAGTTACAAATTTTAAAGAATTTTATTGTAATTAGAATTGGCCAAAAAGAGAATGCAGTGTTTCAAGAGATAATGTGACCTCATCAGTGGAGGTGTTTGAATGTAAACTCATTGACCACTTATAGAAGAGACAGGATATCAGCTAAGAGAGAGCTATGTTAGTGCCTAGAGATAATTCTGAGATTCTATATTTTTGTAACCACGTGAATCAAAATCATTAAACAAAAATAACCATCATCATCTGTTTATAGTCACAGCACCCAGTCAATTGACGTTCTTTTGTTATTTCAACTGATTATTTTGTGCCCTTTAAAACCCTGCAGCTCTGCTTCAATACTCTAACACCTGCCTGCTCACTCCTTTTGAAAAGGATGAAATGAAACAGGTATGACAATTTACTTTCTACATTTAAATATTGGTGTCATGGAATTATTGGCTTTAACTTCAACCCTATTGTTTCATGATCAAACATTATCCTTCAAGTATTGTTTCTTAGCTGCCCAGAGGAGATTCTTTTTTTCAAAGAGGACCTTCCAGTCAGCTATTATTATGTGGAACAAAGAAACTGACTAAAATTATTGAGTCAGTCTTTGTAATCTGAATGAATGCTAAGAATTATAGAGCCAAAGAAAAGGCTGTTTCAAAATAAGAATCATGGTCTTAAGGGCTATTTCTCTATGACTTAATTTGGAGACATATTCATTTGTGTAACAGTCTTTGAGGTTCTTCATATTCCAGGCAGAACCTGCTGCATGGCAGAGACCAAAAAAAAAAAAAAAAAAAAAGCGAGCTCTCCAGTGACTCTTATAAGGACACTAATCCCATTCATGAGGGCTCCACCCTCATAACCTCATCTAATCCTAATTACCTTTCAAAGGCTCTACTTCCTAACACCATCATATGGTGGGGTAGTGTGAGAGAGAGTGGGGGCTTGTTTGGTTTCAATATATGAATTTTGAGGGTACACAAATATTCAGTCCATAACAGTAGGATATAAATGCATGAGGACATCATGGATAAGGAACTAAGTCTACCTGACCGTGGACTCTTTGTATCCCATTGCTATTACACTCAGATTAGGAGAGAAAAGTGTTCCAGTAAGGATGATTATTAATTTATATGACAAAAATGATATAAAGGTACAAAGGAAAAGTAACGTAGCATGATTTGATCAGGGCTCTGGCCTCTGTTTCTTAGCCCTTGTCTTAGACACAAGGATGGTGTCTCCCTGCTTACATCCCCCGGGAGGGCTTCCTTATCCTGTAGATGTGTAGGAAACCTGAAGCTTACCCCTCAGGGTAAAGCTCCAGTCTAAGCAAATAATCCTTTTTCACAGGAAGATTTGGGGGTGTGTTTCAGTCTGTTGTCTGGCTTGCCAGGGGGAGGGGGAGTGTTGCAGCTGTCCATACTCATAGACTTTAGCTAGGGAACAGGAGAATCCTGCAGCCTTTTGTGCCTGTCCCAGCAAGGAAGCAGGAAGTGCTACAACCACCAGAGCTCTCTGGCTTTAGCAGTGCAGCAGGCCAGTGCCACGATCCCTTGGTGCCATCAGAGCTCACCTGCCTGTGCTAATGGTTTAGGTGGGGAATGTAGCTAGGGTGTCTGCCAGTGCCTGCATCTTGGGGGAGCATCTCCAGTAACACCTGCCCCTCCAGCAGATGATTTTAGATTTGCAAATGTCTCTCCTTTACATATAGTCTTGAAACTTTTCAAAGTACTGTTATTTTGCTGGGTCTCAGAGCAAGTAAAACCACATGCCCGTCCTTTGGAGGGGAGTCTTAATTTCCTACAATACTTTGGGACTCTTGAACATCAGTCTCATTGGTTTTCTAAGCCAGAAGGTTTAGGGCTCATCTCTTTGGTGTAGATCCCAGGGATCGGGATGCCTGATGTGGGACACCAATCCCTTTGCTCCTCTGGGAGAAGTGCCCATCTGATAAGATCCCTCCCTATCATGTGCCCACTATGCTGGGGCATGGGATTTTGGTGAGAATGTTTCTCAGCTCCTCCTACCTCTGTCAATGTTGTCCTTTTCATCCTTCATTGTGGAAAAGGTGTTTGGCTAGTTCTCAGGTTCCTTTGAGAGGGAATTGATCCAAATGTAGTTGTGCATTTGTTGTGTCTGTGGAAGCAGGTTACTTCAGGCTCTCTTTATGCCACCATCTTGAACTACTTCCTGAATTCTCAGGTTTTAGCATTCTGAGGTGGTGTTTTTTTAATATTAGTTTATATTTTATTGTTCTTGTCTCTCATTTGTACTTTTGCATAGATTATTTTTATCATGTCTTGAAAAGTATACTTGCTTTTAAAATTCTGCTTTTGGTTATTTAAATTTATTTCTTTCTATGATTAATTTTGAAAATAGAAATGTATTAATGTTAAGATCTCTCCTTAAATAATGTAAGGAAATGATAATAATTAATTTTAATCAGTAATATATGCTGGTTTACATTGCAGTTTTATGCCCAGCTTTTTACTTTGTATTATACTAATCTTAAAAATCAATAATTACTACAGATATTTACAATTTTGTTTTTTTGTAACTGTGGCAGAAACTGGACTCTTTTTTAACAAACCCTTTTTTGCTTCCTTGTTGCGCACAGAAGTAGATTTCATTTCCAAGTTATGTGTAATAATGAGAGATATGACAAATAGAATGGATATGGATATGATAGAAGCATTTCAGGTATGATCAAAAAAAGCTTCATGTGATTCACCAGTCTTGATCTTTTCCTATCATCTAACAGATTACAGAAGATCCAACAGAAAGTTCTGAGCTCCTACTACATGAAGTCACAAGACAGAAGGTCACTCACCAATCACCTGCATTCATCTGTTTGTGAGCCAGAAACAAATGTATATGTATTAAGCCACTAAGATTTGGGGGTCCCAGCCTTACCCTGCCCTGACGTATGACAACATTACTTATTATTAGGTATAACATTCAGAGGTTTCAGCGGTTACCAACCATCCTAACCACCACCATCCAAACATCCAAAGGAACTCTGGTTCCTTTGATATGGAATTTTTAATTATGTTTTAATCTTGTGTTGACTTGAAAACTTCTTTGAAGAATATTATTTATTATTGAGAGGTATGTTTCAGGTAACTGAGAGGTATGTTTCTTTATATTTATAATACTTTTTATATGAGTGAAATTTGATTGAATATCTACTTTTTGGTGATATTTTTCATACATCTAAACTATCATATTCTCTTCAGTGTAGACGCTTTTGCTTTTTTGAAAAATAATCATCTGGTTTTACCTAGAATAAAATGTACTTAGAAATCCAGGAAGAGGTAAGCCGAGAAGTTGTAGGTTAGTGTGGGGAGACAACTAGCACAGTGATTAAACATACTGCTTTGAATTAACGCATACCCCAGCTTCTCACTTCCATCCACCCTTTGGCCTGCCCAAACCTCCAGATATTCTGTAAGGAATATTGGTTCTTGTCAGACTACTGCTTCATTTCCATTTCATTTTAGAAAGATTTTATTATCATTTGTTCTGCTATAAATTTATTGAAATATCATGTGCAACTCATGGCTCATCTTTTTTAGATCTTTTTGGTAAAAAAATTAAATTCAATCATTTAATATAATTTTAGTGGAATTTTACCAGGGAGAAGAGAAAAATAATTGTTGTGTCTGAACTGGAAGCTTTCTTGTTATTCTTAGCCTGTAAAAGTAGTTTACTCCTTTTTCCACCTGCTCACTACCAATGCAAATATTTAAATATATATTTTTTAGAAGTAGATTGCCACTGACCGTTTCTTCTCTCTCTCTCTTTTAAAAAGTTGTCTAATTGAATTGGCCTTTTTAATAAAGGAATTTAAAAGTCTGAACCAGGGATTCCCTGGTGGTGCAGTGGTTGAGAGTCCACCTGCCGATGCAGGAGATGCGGGTTCGTGCCCTGGTCCGGGAAGATCCCACATGCCACGGAGCGGCTGGGCCCGTGAGCCATGGCCGCTGAGCCTGTGCATCCGGAGCCTGTGCTCCGCAACGGGAGAGGCCACAACAGTGAGAGGCCCGTGTACAGCAAAAAAAAAAAAAAAAAACTGAGCCAATTATTTAAAGTAATTTTATATGTCTTTGATTTTTGGCTATTTAAAACATTTATAATTATTTCTTTTAATACCCTTTTGGTTGTTACTCTCTTATTTAACACAAGAATGTTATTCAAGAATTGCATTATTTGGTTTATTTTTGAGCACTTGCATTTATAAGGTTTTGCTTGTTTGTTTTCCTTTCTGTCATAACTGAAGTTTGACTGAGTTTTAACTCTTAAAATATATCACATTTTTTCCTTCAAATCTCTGCAGCTTGTAATCCTTTGTAATTCCTTTGTAATTTACCATGGACAAAGTTAAGATTTAACTTCATTTCTCTTCTTCAACAGGCTAGTGAGTAATCCTTTATGTATAAGCATCTTACACTTCTAGCTTAAAATGACTGGACGGGCATCACTTTTATTAGTTTTGTTAAGATTCAGTGAGCATTTATTATTTTGAAACTTCTTATAAGGAACACTTAGTATCTACTGCACTGAACCCTAAAATTTGGCCTCCATGTAAATTATATTCTTCCTTGATATTTTGAAATCTTTGTCATTTCATGAAGTGCATAAAATTTTCAAATTTGTCCTTTACTTAATCATTTGGATAATCTATAGAATTTAGCTTTTCCAATGTCTAAAAAATTCATTTTTTTGGCTTCTGTGTCTCTAAACTTTGTTCTTTCCTATGATTTTACCTTTCTCATGTCTACTGGAAATACTTTTATGTGAGCTATGTCCTCTTGGTTCTCTCTGAGGGCAAAAATCAGAGATATTTTCTAATGTTTTCTTCTCAATCCTCATGCAAATACCCTTTTAAGGATATAATTAGAATAATTCATGGATTCTGTGGTCTTTCCCTGTGTTAAGAAATTTTCCATAGTCTAATCATTCTCACTGAAGGAAATATCTGTTTAGACTTGATTTATCATGCTTTGGAAGTGGACTTGGATTTAATAAAATATTAGTTTTCATTCTTTCCAAGGTACTTCACAGTGGGTCACAGATCTAGGTTCTGAATATTTGCGGATTTTGCTCTAGAGAGGGATAAGGAAAATTGGAAGGTGCCCAGAGTTTATGATTGTTTTTGTATTAATTCAATGCTATTATGATGGCTATTAGCACAGATGCTTCCAGATTTTGCTATTTGGTAGGTTGTTTGTTTGTTTGTTTGTTTGTTTGTTTGTTTTTGCGGTACGTGGGCCTCTCACTGCTGTGGCCTCTCCCGTTGCGGAGCACAGGCTCCGGACGCGCAGGTTCATTGGCCATGGCTCACGGACCCAGCCGCTTCGCGGCATGTGGCATCCTCCCGGACCGGGGCACAAACCCGTGTACCCTGCATCGGCAGGAGGACTCTCAACCACTGCACCACCAGGGAAGCCCTGGTAGGTTTCTATGTGTAGATTTTGATGACAATTCAAGTTTTTAAATATGTGTATATTTTAGGTGTATATATTAATACACATAATGATATTTATTTATAGATGTGCGTTTAAATTTTAAAATATCTATATATATTAAGATATACATTAATATATATTAATTTATTAAATGTGCTAGGGTAAATGGAGTGAAACATCCAAATATCCATAAACATGTGGTCATCTCACCTGAAAATTACATTTTAAAAAATTTATAAGAAATGATATCAGTTTGTTACAGAGAGCTCACAAATAATTATTAGCACAGCCCTGAGCATAGTGATGGAAGACATTTGCCTAGCAATAATAATCCTGGGAAAAGAGCTCTGAATATGTTTTGAAGATACATGCTGAATAAATGGGAAATTGCTCTCATTTGTGATGTGGGGCTCCACGTATTTTTTATGTTAATAAAGGTATCCAAATTCAAAATGTGTTGGAATGGTTGGATCAATGTTAATTTCTATGGGGGTTAATATGTGAATTACCAGTTTCAGAATAATGGTAAATAAGGGCGATTCATGTTTGGAAATTTAAAAATAAACATTTAAAATTTTAAAAACATACAGTAAGTATGCTGAATTGATGAAAATAGTTTGTTAAGCTCTCTGATGGCAGGGGTTTCTATTTTGTCTGTATAATTCAGGGCCTAATAAGAAAGCTTATATGTATATATTAATTGTTGAGTTATTACATTTACTAAGATCAATATGAAAATAATAGCATAAAAATCATGTGCTGTGGTGTCAGGTTGATTTGGTTTAGAATTAGTTTAGATTTGGCTTAGAAAATACCATGCAGAACATACTGGAAGAAATAATGAAAAGAAAAGAAGAAAAACATCAGCTGTATCTCCTAGTGATTTGTCCTGACTTTGAAAGTTGCATGTTAGCCTAGGCTGTCACTTTGGAATACAAGGCTCATTTTAATATCAATCACTCTGTCAGTGTTCCAGAATGAATTTACACTCTGAAAATAGGTATCTAGTTTCTATTCTATTGAAGTTAAAAATTATATTTTCAAATCTGTGAACATAAGGTTCTGTCCTGATATATGCATTACACAACATCTAACTTGTATGTCAAATTATGTAACAACATACTGGAAAATATTTGCTAGCAATCATTCTGCAGTGTTCAGGATAATGTGATTTTTAAGCTTCAGACAGTTTGTATTATTCTTAGATCACACCCATTTAAAAAAAATGTTGGAAAAATGATAACTATGTGGTAATACTGGAATAGTAAAAAAAAAAAAAGAGAGAATAAAATCTGAAATCTGGTTCCTTGGTAGGAGAGATACATTTTTAAAAAGAACTTCTTTGTTTCCCAGTCTATTTTAAGTGGGGGAACATAAATAAAATGTCAATTTTTAGTGCCAGTTAATCCTCAGTGAATGACACAATAGTCATATCTACACACACACACACACACACACACACATCGTTTGTGAAATAAAGATAACTAGAATCTAATATGCAAACATAAAAATTGCAGTTCAGTCTTTCCTGTCTCTTTACTGATGAAGTTAGTTTTGACAGAGTTGAAGTTAGGGAAGAAATGGAGAGGGAGCTCTTGAGAAAGAGATGAGAACAAAGACAGATTTAAGTTGGGGCATCTTACATGACTCTAAAATATTCCTTAAGGGTCTAGATAGAATATTGTCCAGAGTTGCTAATAATAAGGATTCTTCCATGGCGTGTGTGTTGAGGGAAATGGTTTGGGTCTCTTCTAGCATTATATTAGACCCAGAGATATGTAAACTTAGATTAATCTATGGTAACTCCTCGTTGCTAGAACAAGTAAGAGACTTAGCTTATGGGTCTCAACTCTTAGCCTCCTAACCACTACATTGTCATTTGGGATACTTGGTAACCTAAGAGAACTGCTGAATGATATACAATCCCCTCATCCCACGATGCTTTGGCTGCTGTTCCCAAAACACATGCACACAGGCTCTTTGCATTTTCTGAGTTTCACCACCAATGGGGAAATAGAAATGGAATACAGAAAAATGAAGAATTTCAATTCTTTAAAATCTTAGATAGTTCTTACCATGATGATCTTGGATATGGAGTTCCTATTTGTTAGTGGATTTGACTAATCTTACTTAAAATAAATAATTAAATAATTTTCTTGATAATGTGGATTAAAATTCCTGAATATTTGATTTTTTTTCCCTTAACATTTTGGGCTTCATACAGTCAACCTTAAAGCAAATAAAAAGCAATGAATAAATCTGTCCTTAACCTAGGATTAGGTTACATTTGTTTCTTGAGGACTTGTTGCAAAATTTTAGTACAAGGAGGACTCAGTTTTTTGGAATGCATTTTAGATTTAAAATATAATACTTTAAAAAAGAAACTATGGGATTCTTGTAAGAAAAAGAGATCGCCAAAATTCTTCCTGCCAAAACACAATTGGAAATTTTCCTTTATATCTCTTTATATTATTTTATTTTATTTTATTTTTCTAATTTCTGTATTCTCCCTTGGTTTCCCCATATAGACTATGTCGACTTTCCAAAGGAATGCAAATATTTGTTTCTTCCTCCAGATCTTACTAAGACTTATTCAGCAGCAGGACAGGAATGAACATGGAGACTGTGGTTTAGAACAAAATTTCAGAGTTTGGACAGATCTGGATGGAATGTTGAGTACAAAAGATCCAGCAGGAATGAGGTTAGGTGTGGGAAATCTCCTCAGACAGAGTCAGGCAGGTTATAAAGATGTGGGAGGGCAGTTTCTGGAGTTGTGAGAAAGAACAAGCATAGCACTGTGTCCAGGAAGTCATGAGGATTCATTCTAACTCCTGGGCAGAGCCAGGAGGCTCTAAGTGCTCCTGGATATCCCTCAGGGATGGCTACAGAGATGCTCGGGATTATTTTTGCAGCTAGATGGTGAGACCGTGCCTAAAGTTTCAACTGACTTTTCTGACAATTAGGGGCAAATAGACCTCCCTGCAGGTTCTTAGAAAATAAGAACAAGGTTGGATTGTAAAATAACATTTAGCTCAGTAAAGACTACACAATAATAACACTACCCTCAAACACACTTATCTCTGTCCCCCACTAACCTCTTTTTTTTTTTTTTCGGTACGTGGGCCTCTCACTGTTGTGGCCTCTCCCGCTGCAGAGCACAGGCTCTGGACGTGCAGGCCCAGTGGCCATGGCTCACGGGCCCAGCCGCTCCGCAGCACGTGGGATCTTCCGGACCGGGGCACGAACCCATGTCCCCTGCATCGGCAGGCGGACTCTCAACCACTGCGCCACCAGGGAAGCCCCACTAACCGTTTTTAATGGGCTTGGTTTATGAATAGATTTCTCATATGCCTTCTTTTATCATTTGTATTATTTTCTGGTTTTCAGTTTCTGTCTCCACACTTGTCCTTTACCCATTCTCTCTTGTCCTTCCTCTTCTCAGATGATGTGAATATCACAACTCTTGATCACAGATATTTAGGTATTTTAAATGTCAAGATACCTGAGAAACAACAGAAAAATAGAATAATTCAGGTAGATATTGTTAGCTTATCTTCTCCAGGGAGCTGGCCTTGGCAGGGATATTCACAGGGTTTTCATGTTTATTTCATTTCCTCTTCAAACTGAGGAACTAGATATCCAGAGAGTGAGGGAGGCTATGGAACTTTTCAGATTGGCTTGCTAAAGCCAGGAATGTCTGGCGATCACTTAAATGCTAAGACATAAGTGCATTAATTTTTTGTTTTTTTCTCTTAATGAATCTATATAAATGAAGATGTTTTGTTGCATTGCAAACCATAGGGATAATTATAATTTAATAGTATCACAGTCCAATTCAAGGGGAATCCTGAAGTTGTAACAGACCTCTTTTACATTTTTTCATTATAAAATTATGGCTTATTGCATAAAATTGTGGAAATATAAAAATTTAGAAGATGAAAAGTTTTAATGTGTTTCTCTCTGAATGATAATAGTTTTCTGAAATTCCTAATATTTTTTTACATACTTCTGCATTACAAAATTATCCATATATAGCTCCAGCACCTGTGAGTTCTTTGTCTTTTTGGAAGTATCCCAAACTTTAATTTTTAATTAAAAAGACTCAGGTTCACCATCCTACTTTCAATCTGGTGTCCTTCCCAAGATGCCTAAACATTTCTAGATGTGCTTGTGTTCACGGTTCATTCAAGTTCCTCTGTATTCCCATTACTGTGTTTTTTCCTGCAGTTGTTAGTTTTTCCTTCTCTGCATTCTCCCATGTGTGATCTCTAACCTGTGCATCGTTCCCCAGTGTGCCTCTAATAGAGGTCTGCTGTGGGTGGCCTTTTCAAGGAAGGTTTGGAGAAGACAGAGGGAGAGGTCAGACCACTGTCTATGCAAGACGAATTGTTAAGGTCTCTCTCCCTGGTCCTCTGTCCTTAGCAATATAAACAAGCAACAAAATATAAGAAATTAGTTGTTGTTTTTTTTTAACTTGGTCACCTTGAATTTTTGGATATGGTTCTTCTATCTTTTTATCCCACATTAACCCTTTATTGACACCTAGAGTTTCCTTATTGCCAAATACATCAGGAAATATAGAGCACTGGCCCAGAAAGTAAGAATATTCTTGAAAAAGAAATGAACTTATGTTCCATTCACCTATAATGATAGTAAATGAATCGATATGAGCAAAATCTGAAAAGTAATTATTAATTAAAATTACTGTTGGCAGCCTATGTGATTAAATGACAAGATGTAATTGGTCATCAAATAAAGTTTTTCACAATCCATTTCTTCTTTGACTCATTTCTTCAAATAGTCAAAGAGAGAAACTGTACTGATAAGTATGTAAATAATAGTAAAAAACAAACAACAAACCTGTGGAACCTACAGGGACCAAAGGTGGAAGATGAAATTGACATTCACTTCCTTTCCTTCAGCCCCTAGAGTAATTCTATTCCTTCTGAAGGATGGCTTTCTAGATCACAGAATTTAATGTTACGTAGCTTGGTTTAAACCGCTTCCTGGATGAAAATGATTAACTCTTGATGTCTTGAAATAGAAGGGCCTCATCATATGTCGTACAACTCTCTTTTTTACCTGCCTAATATACCTCAAGGATGAACTCGTCTTGCTGGTATGATTTCTGTATAACTAGGATATGGGACATACTTCTTAATTACACATGTGAATATGTGTGTACTAGCTCAGAATCTAGTGCGGAAGGCAGTATCTGGATAAGGATATCTTGAAAGGAGGTCCTAAAATCATTCAAGAGCTAAGTGAGGATCCAAGGTATTATAGACTTAGGGAAAATTCATGCAAAAAAGAAAAACAAAACTGTTAGGGAATCGATATGGTTAATATGGGTGAATCAAAAGTTGTGTGAACAATTAGAAGATACCCTTGATGGGCCTTTCATGTGCACCTTGAGGCAAGTGTCAGTGCAGTCAGCCTCCCTGTAAAGAGACAAGTGTGAAGCAAATATCTCTATGAACCCCACATCTAGGAACTCTGGGTCTTACCTCTGTCAAGACACTATGGTTCCTTAAATAGTCCACATTACTTTCACCTGCAAGCTTTGCACATCCTATTTCCTTTCTTGCAATGACCTTTCTCCCTTCATTCATATGAAAAAAATTCTATGTAAAGTACCCCAAACAGCTCAAATCTTTTCTACTCTGTCAAGCCTATCTGCATTAGTTTCCTACAGATGCCATAACAAATTACCACAAACTGGGTGACTTAAAAAAACAGAAATTTATTTGTCTCACAGTTCCAGAGGCTGGAAGTCTAAAATCAAGGTATCAGCAGGGTCACTCTCCCTCCACGGGTTCTAGGGGAGAGTCCTTCCTTGTTTCTTCCAGTTTCTGGGCACTTCTCACATTCCTTGGCTTGTAGCAACGTAACTCCAATCTCTGCCTCTGTCTTCACATGACGTCTCCCCTCTGTGTGCATCTGTGCTTCTGTGTCTCCGTGTGTCTCATTATAAGGACACCAGTGATTAGGTTTAGAGCTCACTCTAATCCAATATGACTTTAACTTGCATCTTAATTGCATCTGTAGAGACACTGTTTTCAAATAAGATGACATTCAACAGGTTCCAGGTAGTAATGAATTGAGGGGGGACACTATTTGATACAGTATATCTTTTATCAAAATTTGCCAGCTTCTATGGAAGAATTGCTTACTCTTTCCTTTCTGTTACAGCAGTGCTTAGTATAAACCTATTTTCATAATTATTACATTGTATCACAATTTCTTGGTCTTTCCTCCCTACCAGCTTGACAGTTCCTTAAATACAGACTGTATCAATATATATTGTTTATCTTTGTATCCCTAGCACTCCACATAGCATCTAGTTCACAGCTGATGTCAAATACATTTTTAATTGATTGCAAATAAGTACTTGAAGTCTGCAGAAATAAAGTTCACAATGTACTCTCACCCTGTAAAGGATCATTATTCCGTATAGCTACTCCAATATATCCTACAAAATATAAGCACATTTTTCAGTGCATTATCAGTTCGGCAGTAATGATATTTCCACCTCTCTCATTTATTTCTTCATATGTAGCACTGTTTATTCTTGCAACATTAGGAAATAAGCTATGCTTTATAAGTTATTTTCCCCCCAAAGGAAATCAGTATATCTTCTGAATGAAAAATAGTATTCCTTGTTTACGCTTCTCTTTTGAGAAACTACTTCTAAAATGGTTCTAAAATAATTATATCCATCCCACTATATTAAACAAAGGATGCTAACCATTGTTTAATGTGCTCTTAATACTCAGGGCCTTTATTAAGAGCATAGCTATTTTACTGAGCTGAAATAAAATGATACACTAAGAACTTTCAAATATATTTACATGTTTGTTAGCTTCATATGTTAAAATAATAAACACTGATATAGACCTAACTGTGTGTTAAAGTTTTAAACACTTTTTATCATTTAATCTTCATAACACAAGGATAAAGTTGGCCCTATTAATCCCATTTCTCAGACTAGGAAACTGAGGCATAAAGTTATAAGTGATTTGCCCAAGGTCATGGAGCTAGTAAATGGCAGAACAAGGATTTGAAACAGTATTATAGTACTAGAATTAGCGCTTTAATAATTAAGCAACATTGCTTTTGTCTGCTTTCCACCAGCCAGCTGGTTCTTACTTTGACTGCCCTCTTTCACATAAAACCTGACCTTCCCTCATCATTTACTGCTTCTGTTTGTCAATGTGATTGTATACCAGAAGAAAATCAGGATAGCAAGACCTGGAAAGCCCATGACTGTGCACTTTCGCTGGCTTTTGTGTATGTGTAATGTCTGGCACACCATATCTTGCCCAGCACACTCCTGGGATGGAAGCCTTGTATTCTCCTGGCACCAACATCTTTCTTTACTTTCATAGGCAAATGGGCTGTTACTCAATTTGCTAAGTTTCATATAAAATTCCTGAACGGTTTTTTTAGTTCAAGGCATTATAAAGAAGATAGAGGATGCATAGAGATGACTAGTGAATATAAACTTTAGGAGCAATAGTGAAGCCTGGTTTTAAAGAAGGGGATGGGGGTGAGGTTAGAGAGATGGATGAAAATAGGTTGGATGTGGAGGGATGGTACTGAAAGTGGCTCTACTGCTAATTGGTGAGGAATCAGAAACTATAAAATGCATTCCTTTTTACAATTTCTTTGCAGGTTTCACTGCCTCACTTTAATTTTGTTTTCTGATCTCAATTCATCAGCCCTTCTTTGATTGCCCAGTCAAAAAATTAATTAGTACATTTATTCATATGCAATTCTGAAAGGGCAGTGAGAGAGACTGAGAGAGAGAGAGAAAGAGACAGAGACAGAGACAGAGAGATAGAGGGAGAGACAGAGAGAGAGAGAGAGAAAGAGAGAGAGAATCCAAAGTCAGAGTCTGTGAGGAACTGAAGGATTAAGATGGCCAAGTCAGGTTTTAACAAGTTCTGCAATGCCTTTGACTGTCTTTCTAGGTTGTCAGACAAGTGGTGCTACCATCTTCATTTTCAGAAGCTATAGCCTATTCAGGAGCAGCTCCCCTTTTTCCTTACTTCTTGGTTTTCACTGACCACAGTGATCTGCACACCTGGGCATTTTTAACCAAAAATAACTGCCCTAGAGAAAACTGAATTTCGAAAAGTGCACAGAGAAAATAGTTTAATCGGGTATGGGAATGTCCAGGCTTCCAAAGTCACCTATGACACTCATCTAGATGGAGGGACCAAGAAGTAGCACAGATGTAAAGGGCATATAAGTGACAGTTATTAATATCAGGATGATTGATTTTATATCCTTGAAATGTACCAAACTTTAACGCTAGGTTCAGCAACTCCATAATTTATGTAAGTGCAGTCTGTGTCACTTCATTAACAGGTCATTAGTAAGTCTGGGGAAGACATTCTAAAATGTTCTCTGAAAAACCATGAGGGAATACACCAGAAAGTAAGATTATGTTGAAAGCTTACTTTTCGAGAAAGGTGTGCGTGTGTGTGTTTTCTTTTGTGTTTAATTTACCTTCATTTTTAGGCAGTGGTTTTCGTCAGGTGTATGTGGGTCAGCACTTATCTTGCAGGCAGCATGAAGGTTAAGTCCTGTGAACTGATTTGGACACACAGTGGGGTTTTTTTAGCTTTTTGAGATTGACCTGCATCTAGTTAAGTAATTTTCACATGATTTGATAGTTACATGAATGTACCTTATAAAGGCGATGTTCAAGTTCAGTTTCCTTCATTTTGGGCAATCATGGAAGGTAGGGGTCCTTTTGTGAATGATCCTGTGTACCAATCAGAGGCTTTCCTTGAAGTCCAAATTGCTAGATAGGAGAGGGCATCTGTCTCCCTGGTCCAGGTTTTTGCATTTAAAGCCATCATGTATACAGATAATAGGCTAGCAGAGGAAAAAAATACACCAGGTACTCTATGGCTAAAGAGTTAAAGTTTAGCTGCAGAAGACCAAGAACAAATTGACAAACAAGGAGAGTGTTGAGGGAAAAGCAAGCAGAACTCTTAACAACTCAATAACAAAATGCCATAAATAAATAGTGATGCTGTTTTTAAAATTTCCCCCTCATTGACTACAAGTGCTTAGAAAATACTGTAAAAAGGAAATAGGCTCCTTTCTTCTTATCAGTTTGGGAATGATCATATGGACTTTTACTATAGTATTTACTTTGGCTGCAACAGAGAGAGGAAAAGTAGTCCAAAGTACAGTGTGGGAGAGGGAGTATACACTTGAGGGTGTGTTTAAATAAGAAACTTTCAGAGGTCATTGTCGATCTGGGCAGGGCTCTGCTTCTTCCTGCCTACATCAAAACCAATGACCCCCAACACAACACAGGGAATATAAACCTTCGGCATCAAAATTCAGCATCTAAAGCCACAACTTGTTATTTATCCCTTTTTGTTCCAGACTTTTGGTGACTCTATGGGCATCTGATGCTTTCACCAAGCCTGGACTCCTAGTTGCTTTAGCCTTATTTCAAAATATTGCATTAAGATTTCCGAATCCATGTTAACTACAGCCTTCATAATATTTTCAAAGATTTCTAAGGCTCCACATTCTTAGGATCTGGATCTTTGGTGCTCGTGCACTTCTCCCTATTGTAACTAAGTGGCTGATTATATGTTCATTACCAGTCACACTTCAGGGCATGAATCTCCATCCTTCCTGTTGAATTTGCCGTCTCGGGTCAGGGTCTCATATTTTGTTGGTCACCAGCCTGCAGAGCTAGCACCTCACTCATGCTGGCTGTCTTCATGTCCTCCATGAATGAATATTTGTTGTGTGATTCTATAAATTATGATGAAAGGCCAGGGGAGGTCTGATTGGTAAATAAAACTTGGATTTTAGTAGACCAAAAAGGCATGTATCCAAGCATTCCTAAACACTTATTTCTTTTTGTAATTTTCCAAAGGCGTATATACTTTTCTAATTGAATATATTTAAATGTAATTGTTTGCATACAGACAGATGACATAAATCTTAAGGTCATCCAAGGCAACCTGCTTCTGAAAGCTGACATCTTTTTACAAGATCAATGTCAGGTGGTCACCCAGCCTGAGTTTGAATACCTCCAGTCTCCCAGGTCACCTTCGCTCTACCTAAGCTTTCTCATCTCCTTTGGCTCTCAAAACTGCCCTCAAATGGCAAACTTTTATTCTTTTTTTGACATTTGCAACAACATGGATGATCTTGCAAAGTATTATGCTGAGTGAAATAAGTCAGACAGAGAAAGACAAATACTGTCCGATATCACATATCTGGAATCTAAAAAATACAACAAGCTAGTGCATATAGCAAAAAAAAAAAAGCAGACTCACCAATTCAGAGAACAAACTAGTGGTTACCAGTGGGGAGAGGGAAGGGGATTAGGGCAACATAGGGGCAGGGAATTAAGAGGTACAAGCTACTATGTATAATATAAGCTACAAGGATATATTGTACTACACAGGGAATAGCGCCAATATTTTATAATACTTGTAAATGAATCAAGTATTAAAATTGTGAATCACCATACTGTACACCTGTAACATATCATTGTACATCAATTAAACTTCAATAATAAACCAAAACCAAAACCAAAACAAAACAAAAGACTGCCCTCAGATCTGCCCTTGTGAGACGTAACTCAAGCCCATCCCTTCTCCATGTGGGAGAAGCTTGTAGTTGTTTTCATATAATTTCAGAGCTTGAATTCTTAAATGTTTAATTTGAAAACTGCTTTTAAATGAGCTTTAATACTGCTTTTTGATGAGCTTGAGCATAGAGTTCTTTTTGGACTTTTCAAATACAACTTTGACTTTTGATGATTTAGATCAAATGTCCACTGTCTTCAAGGGCAGTTCAGTCTCTGAGGATTTGGTATGCTCTCTCCTCCCACCTCCCCCATAAGTAAGCATTTTTAAAAACCAAAACCATTATAAGAAAGCTAGAGAATTAAAAAGAAAACTCACAAATGGAGATTTCCTGGGAAGTGGGAGGAAGAGGACAGGTTTGAGGACAGATGCTTCAGCAGATGACATAAATGTCCTGGGTGAGACCGAAGGTGATGATAGATAGAGTAGGTTAGTTCAGGAAGAACTGAAAATATGCTTGTCTACCTCCTGGATTTCAGGTGGGCAAGTCCCAATTGGAATCTCAGTTTTGAGAAAAAAATACTGTCTTTTTGATGAAGGAACAAGGTTCTATGTGGTGACTCTTGTCTTCTTTCTATAAATATCCACAAAACCATCACTGTGCCTTCTGTTTCGGGGTTAGTAAATTGCCTCACTCCCCTCTCTTGCCTTTCCTGGGGCTCTCCACAGAGTTGATCTGAGTACTGCCTTCACGTGAAGCTGATATATGTGCCTACCTTAGATCAGCTTCCCAGGGAGCCAATTCAATCAAAGTCTACACTTTCCTTTTGTGACCTTTTCTTTCTTTTCTTTCTTTTTCTTTTTCTCTTTCTTTCTTTCTTTCTTTCTTTCTTTCTCTTTCTTCTGGTAAAGAATTACAGGCATATAAGAAGTCTGCAACTACATGTGAAAGGTTCTAACCAAACAATATCCGCAAGATTTTTCTTCGTTCGTTCATTAGACTATATTTCTTTTTTTGATGTTTGTGGGATAGAAACTACCAGCTAAGAAATCCTTGTTTTTTTCTCATTCAAATACTGAAAAACATAATAGTAAGGTCATATTTATTAGTGTTATTTATTCTGATTCTAAATAAAAATAATTTTATTTGTTGATGAGCTAAAAATTCACTAATTTTATGAATGTCACTTTCAGATACATAAGAATATCTGGTGGAAATTTCAAGTTTTTTGCAATTCCACCTTGCTGCACAAGACAATGCTAAAAGACAAAATACATATTATATATTTTTTGAAGGCCACTCTTAGGCACTACTTACATGGATAGCATTGGCACAGGATCTCAAGCAAATGCTCTTTCCTCATGTTATAAACTGCAGTAGTTTGTATTATTGGCAGAGATAACATTGGTTAAGAAACAGGTGATACACTTGGCTAGAATACTACCTGACTGACACCTATATATTGTTTTATCTGGAATAAGTTACCTAATTTCTCTAAGTTCTATTCCCTCATTATAGTAAGGATTAATGTTTTCCTCATAAGATTTTTGTGAAGATCAAATGACATAATTTATTTTCAATATTTACTGTATTGGTTTACATAAAAATTATTATCATTAAATGTATTTATCTTGTAAAAATAGCTCAAGAATGGATAAAGAAGATGTGGTATATATATACAATAGACTACTTCTCAGCCATAAAAAAGAATGAAATAATACCATTTGCAGCAACATGGATCATCATACTAAGTGAAATAAGTCAGAAAAAGAAAGACAAATACCATATGATATCACTTATATGTGGAACTTAAAATATGGCACAAATAAACTTATCTATGAAACAGAAACAGATTCACTGATATAGAAAACAGACCTGTGGTTTCCAAGGGGGAGGGAGGATGGGAGAGGGATGGACTGAAAGTTTGGGATTAGAAGATGAAAGCTATTATATAGAGAATGGGTAAACAACAAGATTCTACTGTAGAGAACAGGGAACTCTATATTCAATATCCTGTGATAAACCATAATGGAAAAGAATATATATATATATATATATACATATATATATGTATAATTGAATCACTTTGCTGTGCAGAAATTAACACAACATTGTAAATCAACTATACTTTAATAAAATTAATTTTAAAAAATCACTCAAAATGACAGTGCACCGTTAGCTCATTGAAATAAATAATATGAGGATAGTCTTGTTAAAGTCAACATATACCATAGACACAAACTAAATCCCAACATTGGCAAGAAAATATTATCTTGAAAATACGTGCATGCTTTTGTTGTTGCTGTTAATCCCCACCAAAAAATGACATTATTACTTATTTCATGACCTTAAGTGGATAATTAATTGTTTGCAGTTTGGAAAATGTAACTAATGGACACAAAAGCACACTTGTCCTATCCTCAAGATTATCCTTGAGTTTTACTCCGTTCTTGACAATCTCACCCTTTAAACCTAGTAATGGATTTCAGTTTTATTGTAATTAATTGACAAGGCATATGCCTTGAGACTATTAGAGAGTAAAAGAGTGTACAATATTCTCAAATCTCATCTATGGAAGCAGTAGAACTTGTTGGTTAAGAGCAAAGTTCTGGTGTTGAAATCGTGTGTCCTTGTCTTTTGAAGTAAAAAGCTGACTCAAGAGTTAATAATTGGGAAATGTGAAGATAGAGAAACAAAGAATAGCTGTTGGGCTGGGGAACTGGTAACACTTTAGACTATAAATGCGTCACATAGCAGAACCACCGAACTCACGGTTCCCTGAAAGGTATAGATAAAGGCCTGACTCACATTCCCAAGTTGTTTTACAGGAAGTAGATCCCCATCAGATGAAAACTGCTGACCACAAGCACATAGACCCTAGACTGGTTGAAACCAGAAGGTTGATGATGCTTGAAACTTCACCTTGGTGCCAACCAATCAGAAGAATGTCCACAAGCTGATCACACCCTGCTCCTTGAACACTATAAGATGCCTCACTACCCTCTCCAGGGTGGGATGCACAGTGTTGAGGGCATTAGCCTACTGTGGCCCCCTTTTCCTGGCAAAGGAATAAAAGGTACTCTTTTCTACTTCACCCAAAACTCCATCTCCACATTTCTATTCTGCACTGGTGATCAGGTATCGAGTTTCGACAACAAAATTTGGGGGGCTCATCCAAGATTGACTTGTGGGCAGTCAGTCCTGTAGGGCCCCTCAGCTTGATCGGGTGCTCTGAGGTTTTTCTCCACGCCAGACTCCTCTGGGACAGTAGAGGGATGGAGGACTTCTATGGAGGCTGGATTGGGATCCCCCACCATAGGGCTGTGCCCGGATTATACTCGCACTGCTGCCTAGGTAGTTGGAGTTCCAGAGTAGGGGTGGAAGATGGAAGAGAAGCTGCCCTAGCAGCGGCCAAGGCCACCTTTGCCCTGAGGACATACCCCTCTCCTTCTACCCACACTGGTCCAGACCTCCTGCTCTGAGAAAATATTTTGGGGAAGGAGAAAAGTAGAATTTGGGACATCACGGCACTTCTGCCAGCACTTTGGTAAGCCCCCCAGCGTGCACTCCGAGATCCCTCAACAATCTTGTCCATCTGGGGAACTTTCTGTTCCTAGGCTCTCAACTGCCTAAGTGTCATAGTCACCCAAATTCCATTGTCCAGACAAGATCAAAATCAATAGGGCAGGGAAATATATTCTGCCTCTGGTGACAGAAACTGTCAAGTCACATGATAAGGGTGTGGATATATTGTGGAATGAAGAATTGGAACAAAAATGGAATCTACCACACATATATATTGTGAGCTGACAACGATTACTTCCATCCAACTTTTGAAGTTCTTATTTTAGAAGCAAAACTGCACAAAAACACTGGCAGCCATTCAGATATTAGAAGATGGTTCTTTTCAAGCTAGATATCACAATCTCTTAAGTTTTACTTTTTTCTTTGTGTGTTCCCTGATATGATGACTAGAACCCTCATCATCATGAACACCTTCCTCTGGATTTGTGAATATAGTCTTCTTTTCCAGGTCTTCTCTTAATACATTACATCTGCTACTGAACAGAAAAGTTCAATTAATGTGAATCCCATAGAGCTCTAGTTCCCTTAATTCAGCTAAAGGGATTGCTAGCCATTTAAAAGCTATGATATGATGTTATTATTTGTTCAGACTGATCTTAAGTTCATTGAAAACCTCAAAACTTTCTCTATAAGGTCGATTGCCAAAGCAGGTTTCCTCCAAGCATTATTTGACAGGTTGATACTGTTTTTACATCTGTTGAAATTCACGTTGTGATTCCAGTGATCACACCCAGAAAACAAGGGAAAGAAAAATAGAATGGTGTAAATCACAAGGAAAGCCTTCCTTGGTATTTCATTCCAAAGGTATTTGGTTTTTTTACCATTGTAAGGTGATGAAACATCTTAACCTATTCACGTTTCATTCCTGCTGTCCCAATTTAAAACTTGCATCATTTCACTCCAATAAAATCTGCTGGATTTTTTCCTTTCGATATGTTATGCAAGTTATATTTATTATTTATTTATTATTATTTATTATATTTCTTTCATCCTGACACAAATTGCATTTTTTAAAATGTTATATAATTTATATTGCATTGTTTTATTTGTTTAGAGTATGAAAACACAAGTTTATAGTCAAAACGTGCTTATTTATTGAAAACAACTATTAGTACAGAATCATGCTACGTGTTCTATTCATCACATACTCTGAGAATGTATAGGTGCTTTTAAAAGGGTATAGAAACTCATTGATTCAATACAGTGCTATAAAATTCAGTGCACAGAGCTAAATTCTAAAGTTTAATTAAAAAATTAAAACAGAGTAATAATATAATATTGTATGAAGTAAAATTCTTGAATATCACTAAGAAACATTACCTGTGTAATTGATGATATGAAAAAAACAACAGAGAAATCAAGATGTAACAATATGTTTTAATACTTTTAAAAAACATTGATATTTATAAATATATGTGGTATTCATTCAGTATTCAGTGATGTCTTTGTCACCACCTTAAAATTTTTTCCCTTTTTTCTTCCAGTTTTATTGAGATAGAATTGACACAGCACTGTATATGTTTGAAGTGTACAGCATAATAATTTGACTTACATACAACATGAAATGGTTATCACAATAAGTTTAGTGAATGTCCATCATCTCATATAGAGAATTGAAGAATAGAAAAAAATGTTTTTCCTTGTGATGAGAACTCAGAATTTATTATCTTAACAACTTTCATAAATAACATACAACATTGTTAATTATATTTTTCATATTGTACATTACATCCTGAGTATTACATCCCTAGTACTTATTTATCTTCCAACTGGAAGTTTATACCTTTTGACTGCACTCATCCAATTCCCCTTCCCCTACCCCCTCTTCTGGTAACCACAGATCTTATCTCTTTTCCTATGAGTTTATTTATTTGTGTGTTTATTTCTGACATATAATTGACCTAAAACACTGTGTTAGTTCCTGTTACACAACATAGTGAGTTAATATTTCTAGTATGTTTGGAAATGTTCACCACAATAAGCCTAGTTATAATATAACACCATACAAAGATAGTACAGAGTTATTGACTATATTCCCAACACTGTAAATTTCTTACTCATGACTCATTTATTTATTTATTTTTTAACATCTTTATTGGAGTATAATTGCTTTACAATGGTGTTAGTTTCTGCTTTATAACAAAGTGAATCTGCTCTACTTGTACATACATTCCCATATCTCCTCCCTCTTGCATCTCCCTCCCACCCCTCCAGGTGGTCACAAAGCACCGACTCATTTATTGTTCACCTGGTAGTGTACACCTCTTAATCCCCCTCACCTATTTCTCTCCTCTCCCTGCCTCCCTCCTCTCTGGCAACCACCTGTGTGTTCTCTGTATCTATGACTCTGTTTCTGAGGGGTTATGTTTGTTTATTGATTTGGTTTTAAGATTTTTTTTCTAATCTTAAGATACAAGTGAAATCATACAGTATTTTTCTTTCCCTTTCTGACTTATTTCACTTAGCATAATATCCTTTAGGTCCATCAATGTTGTCACAAATAAGGTTCCATTCATTTTTATGGCTGAATAGTATTCCATTGTATATATATACCACAACTTCTTTATCCATTCATCTGTGGTTGGGCAGTAGGGTTGCTTCCATGTCTAAGCTATTGTAAATAGTGCTGCTATGAACGTTGAGGGCAGTAGCCATTTGGGGGAACTCACTCTACTGGAATAACATGACCCTTGGCAAGCACTTTGGAATCCTCCTTCCAGCTTATCCTCTGGGAGGCCAGAAGCAGCCCTAGACCCTCCCACAGCTGAGCAGACAGGTGTGCAGGGACCCAGCCCCACCATCCAACAGGCTGGCACTTGAGCCATGCCCACCTGAGCTGCACAAACAGCTGCGTGTGAATCCACCCCTGGTCACCAGCAGGCCTGCAGAATTCCCGGGCTGCACAACTAATTGCACGCGAAGCCAATTCTGCCCTTCAGTGGGCCCACAGCTACCGCACATACCACAGGCTCACAGCCAGCTGGGCCAGTGTCCAGCCCCACCTACCAGTGCACCCACAGTAGGTGGCTATCCCTGTTGCTTCTCCTTATCTATTTTATACATAGTAATATATATCTCAATCCCATATCCCTGTCTTGCCTCCCCACTTTTCTCTCCCCAAAATGAGAAAATTAATCATTGTCTTTGTAGAACTATTGTTATTGTTTCAAGAGGACAAGTCTGTGTAGTGTTGAAATGCTCTTGAAAAAATAGGTCAATAAGCTATGAGGTTCAGGTTATCAGAAATCATTGTTTCTGAATAATTAAATCACATACTAGGTAATAATATTAAGACCATGCTCTGGAACTAAATAGACTGTCTGATCAGAAACTGAATTTCCCATAAGTCATTAGTTGTGTTCCATGGGTGTTTTTCTCTATTAGAGAACAGCTGTGATAATTTTAAAAGAGGAAACCTACCCAAGATGACACCTCTCAAGGTGGCAGCATGTTGTAATGCCTGAAATCTGGAGCCATCTGGATTTCTTAATTAAAGTAGTGATTCTAGCAACTTTTACTTAATCAAACTGAAATTATGAATTTCTTGCTTGCTGTGTCTTTTGTTACTAGATACTAAATATTAATAGCATATTCAACTTGAACCAAGACTGACATCTATGCTAAAAGATAAGGTCTGAAGTTTACTTACTTTTATGATAATAACTAAAGTGATCTTAAAATCTTTTTATTTAATTTTATTTTTCTTGAAATGATTTTTGGTTGATTAATATCTTCTTAGAAATTTTCTCAATTAAGTCAACCTTAAATAGAGATGACTATCTCCTATTGTCATTATTTTTAATCTTTACAATTATTATATCCCACAATTACTGGCATTACAATCGATTCCAAACACATACATACACATAGTCAATTAAATGGTTAAAATACTTAGATATTTACAAAATATCTCAAAATATATTCAGTTGGCTTGCTCCAATCTTTGTGGATCCAACCTCTTAGAAACAGAAAAATATATACATTCAGAAATAATAGGAAAATTTCAGGACAAATCATCTAATTAAGTAAAAACCTTTGATTCCTTTGTTTCACCTTCAGGTTTGCACCTATCAATTAATTTAGAGCAAAGAACCTAAAGATGATAAAATCGGAGTACTTTCCTTTGTACAAATGTTATTATACATTATTTTATAGTGCAAATTTAGTAAATGGTAAACAATTCCATTAATAATTTGTTGGCTTATTCATGTTTACAATATTTAGAATTCATTTGAGTTACTGGCTGATTAGTTTAAAGAGATTTAAAACTGTTTTAAGGGGAAGTGGATTTAGAGCTGTTTGGATCAGTGATCTTGTCATTACTCCTTTGTAGAATCTATAGTTCTGGTGTAGGGCCCAAATGAAACTGTTTAAGTTATTTATCCTATATAACTCTAAAGGTATTAGACTAGAATTAGCGAATTTTTTCAACTTTCAGGATAGTTTTATGACTACTGAATTACCAGCCTAGATAAGTGTTCAACTATAGAACATTTAGAGGAATACTTTGCATTGTTATCATGAGAGCTGAAAAGTAGAAAGCACCACCAAGGTTGTTCTCATCGTTCTGGAAATTGGAGTTTGGTAGAAAGAAACGAAATTATAGATGTAAAATCAAAGTGAATGCATTGATTAGGAACCACTAAAAATGCAGAACTATATGGCATTTCAGAACCATCCTCTTTAATTCTTTATATGAACACTTTACCTCATATTTGAAATACTTTACAATTCCAACACAACTCACATCAGAAAGGTATTTTTGATTATTTCATAAACAAAATAGTTTAGAAGCCATACTCCTTTTCACAACTCCCTGAAAAATATATACTTCATCTTCTCATGCTTTGAAGATTTTCTTTAAAAAAAAATGTGTGTACCATATAGTTCTCCACTGATTATTTGGTTCTTGACACTTGTTGGGAATTTGTGAAAATTTTGGCCAATCATTTCTGCCAATGAGTAATCAGTTTAAAACAGAAGGTATCATACAATCAAATTCTTGCCAGAGACAAACTATTTTCACATATCGGGTACTAATTCATAGACCTCCTAGAAACATAGCATAATGACAAGAGTTGTATATGTTTCAGATTC
Source organism: Globicephala melas (assembly GCF_963455315.2). Lineage (NCBI taxonomy): Eukaryota > Metazoa > Chordata > Mammalia > Artiodactyla > Delphinidae > Globicephala > Globicephala melas. Next base: position 100,666,255 of record NC_083320.1, on the reverse strand, counting down.
ATAGAGCATATGTTTTGATTTCTAAATATCTAACTCATGCAAGTCTATTCAATTTTTCCATCTTTTTTGATCATTTTGTGCAGACACACAGTTGTAGACTGGGGATGTACATGTAAAAGGCCTTTACCCTGAAGGATCTCCCAGTTTATTGGGGTTCACAGAGGGATGCTGATATCTATCTGTGGTATCAGTCACACGTAAATAACAAAATACCATGAGAAATACTATCACATAAATTTGCACAATACTTAAGGCGGTTAGATGTGGATGATCAAGGGAAAGCATATGATAGAAGGTATCTGAGCTGTACCCTGCATGACAATATGAAAGGTCACATTTCAGATTCAAATTGCTCTGGCATTAAATCTCAGCTGTGTCAACACAATTTGCTATGTGAACTAATTAGCCTTACTTAAGCCTTAAAAGGAAGATTTTTTATATTAAGATACCGTCAAAAATTAAGTAGCTTGCCTATACTCACATAGATAATTGAGTGGTGGAACAGGAATCGGAACCCAAGGATTGTGCTCTTAACCACAATCCAATAATGGATAGCCTCATCATCCTCAGTAGTTCCTCCTCACAATCTGTGATAAGAACTCTTAATTATTTCAGGGTTGTGTGAGTCATATCTACCAACTATTTTATTTAAAGAAAATTTTTACAAAACTCATGAAAGACTTCAATAGTTCAAGTTTAAACTGCTGTTTAAACTTGTTTTTCTTTGATGAGTAATGAGGCCAGAATGTCAGCTCAGCCTGATAAACCACACTTCAAAAGAATCATCACAGGGCTTCTCTGGTGGCGCAGTGGTTGAGCGTCCGCCTGCCGATGCTAGGGGATGCGGGTTCGTGCCCCGACCCGGGAAGATCCCACATGCCGCGGAGCGGCTGGGCCCGTGAGACATAGCCGCTGAGCCTGAGCGTTCGGAGCCTGTGCTCTGCAACGGGAGAGGCCACAACAGTGAGAGGCCCCCCGTACCGCGCCTTTAAGAGGAGGACTGGAATACTTCATTTAGACGAGGGGTACGAATTGTGTGTAGTATTGTCTGGGGATGGACTAGCCAAAAAAGAGTTCATTTCTGGCCCCAAACTTGCCTTCTCTATTACTTCAGTAGTATGATTGCTTATTATCATTGCAACAAGAGAGAAATTGTGGGGCATTAGATAATTAAAAACATTTGTCTTTCTTCTTGTCAAGCTTTTTATTTATTTTCTTTAGTGAATGACATTTCAAATGTACTATAAGTTTATTTACTAACCTATTATTGAATTATATAATATAAATGTACAAACGTATAAAATGTATATAATGAATTATCACGAAGTGAACACGTACATAATCATTATCCAGGTGGAGACGTGAAACATCAGAAATCAGTCATCCTTGTGCCGTTTCTTTTTTGTTTGTTTGTTTGTTTTTTGTGGTACGCGGGCCTCTCACTGGTGTGGCCTCTCCCGTTGCGGAGCACAGGCTCCAGACGTGCAGGCTCAGCGGCCACGGCTCACGGGCCCAGCCGCTCTGCGGCATGTAGGATCTTCCCGGACCAGTGCACGAACCCGTGTCTCCTGCATCGGTAGGCAGACTCTCAACCACTGCGCCACCAGGGAAGCCCCCTTGTGCCCTTTCTTAATCATTACACCCTCTTTCATCTCCTAATATAATCACTATCTGGACATTTAACACCATAGATTTATTTTAGCTGTTTTTGAACTTTAAACAAATGGAATCATATAGTATATACTTTCTTGTATTGGGCTTCTTTCACTCAACTTTATGGTTGTTTTTCTGCATGTAGCAATATTATTTTTGTTGTTGGATAGTACTTCATTTTGTGCATATGACATGATCTATTTATCTATTTTACTCTTGATGAATATTTGAGCATTAAAATAGATTCCTAGGGCTTCTATAACAAAGAACCACAAAATGCTGGCTTAAAAAAATAGAAATTTATTGCTTACAGTTCTGGAGCCTAGATGTCTGAAATCAAGGTGTTGGCAGGGCCATGTTCCCTCTGAAGCCTATGGAAGACAAGACTTTTTGCTTCCTGTAGCTCCTGATGTTTGCCAGCAAGCCTTGTCTTTCCTTGGCTTGTAAATGGATAAGTCCCACCTCTGCCTCCATCATCACATGGCCATTTTCTCCCTATATGTCTCTTCTTATAAGGACATTAGCCATATTGAATTAAGGACCCACTCTGCTCCAGTATGATCTCATCTTAATTTGGCCAATTATATATTCAACAACCCTATTTCCAAGTGAGGTTATATTCTGAGGTACTAGGGTTTAAAACTTCAACATCTCTTTTTGGGAGACACAAATCAACCTGTACTAGGATTACTATAAACATATAAAACCACTGTGAACATTCTTATGCATGTCATTCAGTGTACACATCAATGAATTTCTATCGAGTATATGTCTAAGAGCAAAGTTGTTAGATCACAGGATATAAATATATCCAGCTTTAGCAGATATTTCCAGGTATTTGTACCAGTTTACATTGCTACCAACAGCTATGAGGATTCTAATTCTCATATCCTTCCCCAAACTTGTAATTCTTCATTTTTTTTTAGTCATTCTGGTAAGTAATGGTATCTCATTGTGGTTTTAATTTTTATTTATCTGTTATTATTAAGATATAACTGCTTATCATAAGTTTATTGGCCATTTAGATATGCCTGCTTACGCTTCTTACTTTTTTCCTATTGGGTTGTCTGATTTTAACTTTTTACTGGTTTATAGTAGTCTCTGATTGATTATGCAAATAATCTGTCTCATATATTGCAAATACCTTTAACCCTATACCTTACATTTTCACTCTCTTAATAGTGTTTACAAATAAAGAGGACTTCTTTATTTTAATATAGTCTAATTTATCAATCTGTTAATTTGTAGTTAGTGCTTTTATTTTTGATCTTGTTCAAGAAATCTTTTGTAACTCAAGATTATAAAGATATTTTCCTAAATTATCTGCTAGAAATTTTCTTGTTTTATTTTTCACATTTAGATCTACACTCTATCTGGAATTAATTCTGGTGTATGGTTCAGTTTGTGTCACTGCTAATTTTCTTTCGCCTATGGGTACTTAATGAAACCATCCTCATTTACTAAAAATACCATACTGTGCCCACTGCTCCCAGTACCATCTTTTTATAAATCAATTGTTCATACATATGTGGGTCTGTAATTATGTTTTCTATTTTGTTCTATGATTATATTAATATTAATCCAATCAGGAATTGGAAGCTGGGCCTCAGTTCCTTATAAGTCTTGTCAATTTCTGATTTACTCTACTCTTAGCAAACAGTCCTTTGGGGTCCTCACTAAAATTCTGGTGTATCTATTAGAGCCATTCTTCCTTTGCCAGCCCTGAATCCGGCTTTTGTTCATCCAGCCCTATAATTCTTCTGAGAGCTTTGCAGAGCTTCTAGTCTCTCAGCCACTCCTTTCAAACTGGTAAATGCCTGGAGGGATGAGTGACTCCAAATGTTTGGCTCAATTCTCAGCACTCTTGCTCCACAGAATCAGAAGGCCTCACTGCCTTTGAAGATTTCCAGTGACTTCAAAATTATTTTAGCCTTATTTCATGTTACCTACCTACTTATTTTCAGATGGAAAAATGGTCTAAAAAAAGCTAGTACAACATTGCTAAGAGAAAACATACTTTATTGCATTTTGAATTATTTAATGTTGGACAATATCTCTATGATGGTTATAAAAAGAGTTGACATCTCCATCTATTTAAAGAATTATGGTGAATAATATATATTTTATTATATATATATATCAATGCTATGTCAACCAACCAAAACTCCCAAGATAGGAGTGGGGAGGGCATGACCATAATTACACAGACTATATTTTATTTTCACAGTTCTTTCTTGGGAAGCGACAGCCTGACACAATAGTAAATCTTCAGCTTTCATATTTTTTGCCCCAACAAGCACTACTCATATCTAATAGTTTATTCTGCCATTTTATTACCCTGTCCATTGTATTACTTTTGCGAGTCAGCCACCACCATTACCTCCTGTTGTCTTTGTTATCCTCCTATGCCTTTTTTTTTTTCTGGCTGCACCATGTGGCTTGTGGGATCTTAGTTCCCCAACCAGGGATCAAACATGGCCCCAGCAGTGGAAGCGCCAGTACTAGTGACTGGGCCGCCAGAGAATTTCCTGGGCTTTTTTTAACTTCCATCTCTTTCTAATTGGAGGGGTCCATTTATCTCCTAGGAGATAAAGAACTGCAAAGATTGCCAAGACCCTGTTTATTGTCAGTGGTACACTATTAAGTATAAAGATGAAGTTAATTAGAAGCCAGAAACATTACCTTGGAGAAAACAGAACTTCCCAGCCTGTTTGTCTTTTCATTGGTTTGTCTCAACATCATCTAAGATATAACAGTTCTATCAGTCAGGGTCTTAACAGGAAACAGAGGGCACAATCATATTAACATTATTGTGGAGGGTTTATTTAAAAGAGATTCATTATAAATGTGAGGGTGAAACATAAGGGACAGTGTAGCAGAACTAGAGGAACATAGGGCTAGAAGCAACAGCAGAACTGTCACTGTCCTTAGTCCCAAAAGGATGAGTAGAGGGAGAAATTGCTGGAGACAGAAAGGAGAGAGAGCCATACATAGTATCTACCTTGAGAACAAGTAATCAATGTCAATAAACACAGCTAACTTAAGGCACCCTCCCAGGGAAAGAACAAGCATTCTGACCTCAATCTCCTTCCTCTACTCTTCTGCCTGGAATCCCCACTGGCCAAACACAACTAGAAGTCAGGCCACACAGGCAACGATGTCCATATAGGTCAATCTTGCAAGGTGACAAGGAAAATAGAGACGGGTAGAGAGTGGATCTGGAAGGACAAATGAGAGATATCTGGCACAATGTATATATTTTTTTCCTCAGCTCCCACTTTTGTCCTGTATCACAAGGGTGAAAACATGATCCTAATGCAGGGGATACATAAAGTCTCCAAAGCATGAGATAATGACAGTTCACAGTCACACTCTCACACAAAACCTAAAATGTTTTATACAACTTGTGTTCTTCACATAGAGGAAAAAATTGAAAAAGGACACAATTCAGTCATATGAAATACAGCTGCTATCTTTTCTCTCTCTCTCTAGTTGATAACAAGGCCTAAATTGAAAATAATAGTGGTATTTTTCCACCACCAATGTCATGGTTTCCTAGCCTTCTGTGAGCCCCTCATCTGAACAAAATCTTCAATCCTGCAGGATACGCCTCCTTGGTGGTCTTGTCTTTATCTTTATTGTATTATTAAGCTTTTTTGTTATATAGGATTCTCCAGAAATCTCCAGATTCTCCAGAAAAACAGAACATATAGGAGATATCTATACCTACATCTATGTCTATAGCTATGTCTCTAAGATTACCTGCTTTCTATTGGTAAATCTTACATACTTTTTCTTTTTTTCTTTTTCTTTTTTAAGAAATTAGCTTACACAATTATGGAGACAGAGAAGTCCAACATCTGAATTAAGAAAGCTAGAGACCCAGGAGAGCAAATAATCTTTTCTGAGTCCAAAGGCCTGAGAACCAGAAGGTCTAATGGTGGAAGTTCCAGCTTGAGTCTGAAGGCAGAAGAAGGCTGATGCCCTAGGTCAGAGACAGGCTTTCAGAGAGAAAAATGTATTGATATTTTAAAATTTTATTTAGGCTTTAAAGGATTGGATAGGGCCGTTCACAATGGGGAAGGCAATCTGCTTTACTCAGTCTACCAATTCAAGTGTTATTCTCATCCACAAACACCCTTACAAACACACCCAGAAAGTTTAACCAAATAACCGGGCCCAATGGCCTAGTAAAATGAACACATAAAATTAACCATCACAAGGAGTACTGGATGTGTCCCAGAGAATCCCCTGGGATCTACACATAGTCCTTCTTGCTCTTTGAGTGGCAGAAGTCCACTTCCTCCTAGAAATTGAACTTAATCACCAGGACAATAATCTCTTTCTGTACCTATTGGTGAAGAAGTATGAAAAGCCCTAAAAGATCAGGTAGCAGTCTTAATTTTCAATTCATTGGAACAGTTTCTCTAGTCTCTGATAAAAATCATTCTTTCCTTAGACCCAAAACTATAAAAATGCACTTAGCCCAAGGTCACAGAGATATGAGTCAAGTATCCATCCACTGGGTCACTAGGTATAATATTAACAGGGTTCTTGTTTCCCAGGCCTATGCATCATGGATATTTGAGAGATAGCAAATAGCAAATCCTGTAGATAACCCCTTCAATAGATTGAGTGTTCCTTATTAACCATCTCTGTGACACCATTTTTCCATTCTATAAAGCCAGATGTTCCTGAATGGTCAGGCACGTGGTAGAGTGGTGAATTCCATGGAACTGAGATCTTTGATGCACTTTTTTGTCATAAAATGCGTCCCCTCTTTAGGTGATGTAGTAGGGTGAATAGTGTCTCTTCAAAATTCACATCCACCCAGAACCTCAGATTGTGAACTTATTTGGAAATAGAAGTTTTACAGATGTAATTAGGCAAGAATTAAAGTGGGATTATACTGGATTAGAGTAGACCCTCAATCCAATGAGAGTTCCATTATAAGAGACAGAAAAGGACACACAGAGGCACACCGAGAAAGTGGTTGAAGATGGGGACAGAAAATGAAATGATACCTCTATAAGCCGAGGAATGTCAAGGATTGCTGGCAACCACCAGAAGCTAGGAAAGAAGTATTGTATGGTGTCTCCCTCAGGGCCAGAAAAATCAGTTCTACAGATATCTTGTGACTTTTGGACATGCTTGGGCCTATCTTATATATATATACTTTCTATGTTATAATGAAATGCTATTATACACATAGAAGATTTGGTAGCTTTGATATTACCCATGTTATGATGTTAAATTTGAGTAGTATAGTCACTTGGTCACCTATGGTGTGCCATTCAGTTTCTAACAGGACCAGTAGTAAGCCAGGAGCTTCATTTCAAATAGTTGTTTCAGGGACCAAAATATGTGGGATCAGTGCCATAATTTTCCTATTGGGGCCTAGCATAAGTTCTATACAACATTTTCCTTGGCAACAGTCACCTCCAGTATCATTGGGCTGCTGAGTCATGGACCTATGTTCCACTCAAAACTTCCACATACAAAGAAGTTCACTGAGCTTTGTGTCCCTTGTTTAGAAAAGGTAGCACAAGGTACAGTGACATATACCTCTCTTTAGATTGGATACTTTTGGATATTTTAAGTGTCTGAATTCCCAGACATTTCACTGACGTGATATTTCTCTGAGTCTTCATAGGGTTTACTTCCAGCATTCTAGCATGTGATGTCTTACTAAGGGATCAAAAGTGCTTTCTACATCTCGTGTACCAGGTTCAGTTGGTTATAATATGATTAGAGTAATGGACCCATGTGATGTTCTATGGGATACCTAAATGATCAAGATTCCTCTTCCTATATTATGACAAGATGAAAAAGAGATGCCAAGGCCCTGGGACAAGATAGTAATAGTTTTGGGGAAATTCACAGTACATCCTTAGACCACATTGCATGGCTCTTCCTCAGGGCCCTCTGATCATCTCCTTAGTAACGGTACTTCAGAACAGAGAACCAGCTTAGATTTGAGAATGGGTAAAAGTCATAAATCTTTGCTTGGGAAATTCAAGTTATACACCTCCTCAGATGTCGAATTTTTTCCCAGTCATCCTCCATATAATACAAGCAATACCTTATAAGGTTGGCCATTTGTTTCATTTCTGGGGACCTCACAATAAATGTCATCACAACAAATCTTTATGAGTTAAAAATACAGTAAGTCCCCTACATACGAACCTTCAAGTTGCAAACTTTCAAAGATGCGAACATGATTTTGCGTGTCCAATCACGTTAAGTTAGTTCACGTGTCTGGTGTACATTGTCACAAGCGTGCATCCTCTACAAGTGGTTGTGCCTTTGTGTACTTTACAGTACTGTATAGAGTACAGTAGTACAGTATCTTTATTTCCAGCACAGGATGTCTAGAAGCAGGCATAAAAGCAGTGGTGATGTAGCAGGTACTGCTGAGAAGTGCCAGTGCCAAGTGATAACAATGGAAACAAAAGTGAAAATAATTGAGAGAGTGGAGCCAGGCAAAAGGATATTAGATGTCGTTCATTCTTATAACATGAATTGTTCAGCCATCAGCACGATTCTAAAGAACAAGGACACGATCATGGAATGTGTGAAGTCTGCTGTGCCGATGATGTTGACAATAATATCCAAGAAGTGTGGAAAAATGATGGGGGAGATGGAGAAACTTCTCAGTGTGTGGTTGCAGGATCAGCATCAGTGTCGAGTCCTGCTCAGTTTAATGCTGATTCAAGAGAAAGCTAAAAGCCTTTATGAAGACTTGAAGATGAAACGTGGCAAAGAATCAGAGGGCACATCTTTTCTTTTTTTTTTTTAAAGCAAGCATCAGCCTTTTTTTAAATAATTAATTAATTAATTTGTTTATTTATTTCTGGCTGTGTTTGGTCTTCGTTTCTGTGCGAGGGCTTTCTCTAGTTGTGGCGAGCAGGGGCCACTCTTCATTGCTGTGCGCGGGCCTCTCACTGTCCCAGCCTCTCTTGTTGCGGAGCACAGGCTCCAGGCTCGCAGGCTCAGTAGTTGTGGTTCACGGGCCTAGTTGCTCCGCGACATGTGGGATCTTCCCAGACCAGGGCTCGAGCCCGTGTCCCCTGCATTGGCAAGCAGATTCTCAACCACTGCACCACCAGGGAAGCCCCCAGAGGGCCCATCTTTTAACGCGAGCCATGGTTGGTTTCATCGGTTCAAGGCTAGAGCCAATATTTACAAGGTAAAAGTAAGTGGCAAGACAGTAAGTGTGGATATGGTAGCTGCCCAGGAATTTCCTGAAATGGTTCGAAAAATTATTGATGAAGGCAAGTTTACCTGAGTAGGTTTTTAATGTGGATGAGCAGGACTGTACTGGAAGAGGATGCCAGTCTGAAGTTACATCAGTAAGGAGGAAAAGTTGATGCCAAGCTATAAAGCAGAAAAGGATTGGCTAACTGTTGTTTGGTGCCAATGCTTCTGGTGATCTGAAGCTGAAGTCTCTCTTAGTTTATCATTTAGAGAACCCAAGAGCCCTTAAAAACATAGCCAAGGGCTTTCTTCCTGTTGTGTGGAAGAGTAACCCCAAAGCCTGGGTTACATAGGCCATTTTCCAGAACTGGTTTTTCCACCACTTTATCCTGGAGGTAGAGAAATATTGCTTGGAGGACATCCCATTCAACAGTCTTTTGCTGCTTGGCAATGCTCCAGGCCACCCCACATTCATGGATGACTTTCATCCCAAAGTCAAAGTGCTGTAGTGCCTCTGCCACCAAATACTATGTCACTCATAGTATAGTATATACTATAATATACTATGTCATAGTTACAGCGACTTTCAAGAAATATTATTTATGTCACACTTTTCGTCAGGCAGTAAAGGCGAGTGATGAATCAGGAATAACCTTGTGACAATTTTGGAACAACTATAACATCTACAGGACCATAAAAAACATTGACTTTGCTTGGCATGAGGTTACGGCCATCACCATGAATGGGGTTTGGAAGAACCTTTGCCTGCAGTTTGTTCACAATTTTCATGGATTTGAGAAGGTGGATGAGGAGTCCAAAGAGGTCTTCAGCAACTTAGTGACCCTTAGTGAGAAGCTGCAGATAGATCTTCAAGAGGACGACTTCATTAAACTCCTTGTGGTGCAACACGAGGAGCTTACTAATGAAGACCTGATGGAATTGGAGGCCCAGAGAAAGGATGAAGAGAGACAAGAGGAAGAAGAAGTAACTGAAGAACTGAAGAGATTCACAACACAGGAAATGGCAAGGGGGTTTTCTTTATTTGAGGAAGCACTGTTAGTTTTTGAGGCACAGGACCCAAACGTAGAACGGTACATGAAGGATGCAGCAACTGTTCAGAATACAATCCAGTCCTACCCTGTTATCTATGATGAGAAAAAAAGAGCTACTACCCAGACATCACTGGATCATTTTTTCAAGAGGGTAGATAGAATTGAATCCAGCAAGGAACCTGAACCTGTGCCATCCACGTCAGACATGAGTGAAATTGCAGCCTGCCCTCCGTCTCCTATTGCTGATGACCCTTAAACTCTGCCATCTCCCACCTCCTCTCCCTCCTCCAGTCAGTAACTCTTCTTGCCTGTTCACTCGATGCCAGCCCCTGTATGCCAGCTGTTGTACTATACTGCTGTACTTTTCAAGGAACTATACTGTAAGATTAAAAATGTCTTCTTTATTTTTTGTGTTTGTTTTTTATGTATTATTTGTGGGGAGAGTATTATAAACTTATTACAGTTCAGTACTATATAGCTGACTGTGTTAGTTGGGTACCTAAGATAACTTTGTTGGACTTATGAACAAATTGGACATGCTCTTGGAATGGAACTCTTTCGTATGTGGGGGACTTACTGTACTTTCTATACCATTCCATTCCTCTGGTTTATTGTAGTTATTGTCTACCTTGTCTCTGAAAGATGTAAACCATACTCCTCTGGAATCCCATGATTCACATTGAAATAAGGAAACCTAACTGCATATTTGCAGCCCATCACCACCATTTTCAAGGACAATGATAGCCCCCTTACCAGTGATTTCTTCATGCCTTACTGTCTTGGTGAAAGGACTGTTTTTCTGAGCCTTTCACATGATAGATCCAGTCCAAACATCCCCACTTACTGAAACTTTGAAATCCATACTATATAGTATGGCAGTTAAGTTCCAGCATGTTGACTCTATTAACTGTAGGTCATCATTGAGTCCAGACTACTACTATTCAACTGTTTTAGCTCTTTCAGGATGCTATGACAAAAATATCATTAAATGGATGGCTTAAACAACAAACATTTATTTCTCACAATTCTGGAGACTTGGAAGTCAAATCAGGGTGCCAGCATTGCCAGATAGGGATTTCTTAGGAGTCTCTTTTATAAGGGCACTAAACCCATTTATGAGGTCTCCACCTTCACACTTAGTCACCCAATCCTAAGTATCTCTTGAAGGTTCCATCTCCTAATACCATCACAGTAAGGAGTAAGGTTTCAACATGCATTTTGGAGGGGACACAAACATTCAGTCCATAACACCAACATAGTGTCATTCTCAGGCCCTTAAGCCAACCCATTACTTCTCAAGTATTGGACAAAGATACCCATATCAATATGAATGGATTTGGCAACATTGTTTTCTATTTTCCTCTCTTGGTATAACACGTATAGAGTCCATTTATTCCCCAGGTTCTTGCCAATACTAATTAGCAAGATTTTTAAAAAACTCTTTGAATTATAAACTATTTCCTCCCAAGTAGGCTTACTTCTGTCCAAGTTTTTTATTGGTTTGGAGGCAGTGAGTGGTGCTAAGTCCTAAGGAGGGTCAGTAATAACTTGTGTGTCATTTAAAGGCTTTTAGGCAGAAGACGATTACATCCACAGGAAGAGGATACTTTGAGATTTAAGGTTTCAATCTTTTCATATATACCTAAATGGTTTTATTCGATGGGTCAGGGTTTCATTCCCTACTGATTTGTCTTCTCACTTGAGAAACATGGTGTGATTGAGTATTGAAACAGCCCTGCAACTCTTCACATGTTCCAAACAAATCCAGAGCCTGGACCTGAAATCAATACTTGAATCTCCAAGCTCCAAACTCCATAAACAATATTTTTGATTGTAATAATTTATATAGCATTATTTATCATTTATGTTTCTGTCCTTTTAAAATGATGGAACCTGCAGCACTCAATATAATGTGAAGCCTTGTTATAAAGAGAGAAAGTATTTCTGGCCCAGAAATGTTTTTTTTATAGACAAAATTCCTAGGATTACATTTGAGAAGGTAGGAAGAGAAAGATTTCACATAGTTGAGAACATTAATCCCGGTCCTTATCCTATAAGTACAAAAACTGATTTGAAACTGCTGTGGTGGCCTTGTGTTTCTCCACTTGTGTTCTGAATTTGTATTCGTAGCTCTTATACTCTTTTTCTCTTATGTGCATTCTTAAGCTATTATAAGAGAATCCAGGTGGTTCAATAGTCACTATATGTGGTAGAAACGAAGTGACTCAGAGCTTTGATTTCTCCAGGCTTTACCCTCTACCTGCACTTCATCTCATGCCACCAGCAGTGATAATTTCAGTAATCGCAAAGCCAGATTACCATAGATCACCTTTGTCCCACCTATGTCCCATTTACCTTCTCCCTCACCCAGCAAGACGGTCATCCTACATTACTCAAAATATGACTAGCACACACCAGAATCCAATTCTGACGGCCTCTTTCCTGAGGTCATTTCCGTACAAATTACTGTATCAGTCAGGGAACCAGCAGGAATCAGATGGTATGCTCAAATTAGGATAATTTAAGGAGACTTTATTTACAAAGTGACTAATTACAAAGGTATAGGTGAAGAGTGGGAAACCACAAGAGACAGTGCAAGAATCTGGATGTAACAGCAGCAGCAGAGCTGTCATCATCAGCCATGTGGAGATAAAGGGAGGCAGGGCGCTCCAGCCAGCCTGAGGTTACATCAATTAGAGAGAACCAGAGGATCAATTCCTTCAGTCCAATCTCATCCAGCCTAATAATTTCCTCCTGGCCCATTTTTTTCAATTCTCAGCTCAAAACCCATCTCCTCAAAGGTTTTCCTTGCCTGTCTCTATAACATAGCTCCACCACCTCCCTCTCCTCAAGCATTGCCTAGCTTATTTTTGGTGGCATGTATCAGCATTTGGCATTATTTTTTATGCTTCTTCTCCCACTACAGTCTTACATTCTAGTCAATTTCATGACTGTAAGAATTATGTCTATCTTAGTCCTTGTTGTTTCCTCAACAATCAGAAGAGTATCTGGCATATAATAAACAATAAATCAATATTTGGCAAGTGGTGTGATGAAGAAATGTTTGAAAATGTTTAAAAAAGAATGTTGAGGACTGAGGATAATAGGGCTCATTGATTGCAGAAGAAAAGATGAATTACAGAAAGTGATTAAAGAGAGAAATTAAATTAGAACTGGGAAAATGAGGGAAAAGATAAAATGATGTCACAATGTCAAACATGGGGGAATGAAACCATTTGTAATGCTTTTGTAGATAACTTGGAAATGACACTGTCTTGTGGAGATAATAGGTTTAGTCTTGGAAATGTTTAAAGGACTTTCTTCAAACCTGATGCTTCTAAGTGAAATGTTTGAAAGACATATGAAATAAGGGACTATTTCAAGAGTCAACAACATAGAAGTTATATGAATAATAACAATCACATATTCTACATGCCTCAAATGTCTGATGTTTTGTTTAAACCAAGCCATATCAACAAAACAGTCAAGGCATATTTACTGAAATCTTTCTGTAGGTCCAACTTCACTTCATGAGTCACCAATTTTTTTTTATAGTGTAATACAAGCGAGGTTTTTTAGAACGCTTTAAGATCTAGCACATCTATTTAAGTAGCAACAAATTTAATCATTCATTTTTCTGAAGCATGTTCAGATATAAAGTCAGTAAAATAAGCAAACAAACAAATGCACATTTCAATAGCTGAAATTAAGAGAGAAGAAAAGAAAAAGAAGGAGGGATGAGGAAGAAAGGAGGAACAAGGGAGGCAGAAAATGTTAAGTCTGGGACACACACCAGAATGTCCTGAGCTTCTTTCACATAACATCTCACTGACTCCTCACTCAGCTCCTGGAGCTAGATATTACTGATTTCTCAATTTGAAAAATTTTCAAGTGAGGATGAGAAAAAATAGGTAAATTTCCTAAAGTCATTTTCCTACGAGAGCTAGAAATCAAATTCTCATTCCACTCCAAATCTCACAAACCTTCCACCACTCATTGGGTCTTCCACATGAGAAGAAAAGATGTAAGTCATCATTCATTATATTTGTACTACATTTGAGGCCAGGAGGCTTTTCCTAAAAATCAAGGAAGAGTTGATACACACTACATAATTCTATTTAGAAAATAGCAATTATTTATTCCTATTGCCTTTGCTTGTCTCCTACATATATTCTAGCATTTTAGTAGGGTTGACTGTGTTTGATTTAAATTTACAGGAGCTAGTATCACCAACTCTCTTGGACTTATTTATCATTCAAAAGTCTGTCCTCCTTGTCATCTTCCTCCTCCCTATCCATTTGTCTTGTTTCTCTTTTCCAGGCCATCCCTTCCTTTCTGCTTTCTGCTTCCTCAGATGATTTGGGACTGCAGAAAGCCTGGAATCAGAGCGGCCTCCCTAGGTGGATAGGCAGAAAGTGTGGAGGTAAGAGTGATGCCCAGATCTTGGAGAAACTCTATCATTCTGACAGCAATTTATAAAATGTCACCCACTTAATTATTTGATAGACCAGTTGAAATATGTAACAATTCTTATTACCAAATAGCTTTTAATTATTAGCACACTGTTTGTCCAATAGCATGGAGACATTGGGCTGGCATTGATACACCTGGTCCTTTTTGTCCTTGAAGTGTTACAGTATCATGGGAAATATAGACAGAGAATTGTATGGGTGGGTGTTGTAGATGCACGGGGGAGGTGATTCATTCATCCTGCAGGTATCAAAGGAGGACTTCATGAAGGAGATGATACATGGACTGAGTCTTAAAGAATGATTAACATTTGCCAGTCAGTAGAGCAGTGTAGGAAAAAGGTAAACGGATACAAAGTTATATAATAAAGTTAGATTACTGTCTTCATAGGCAGAAAACATGCCAGAGAGTCCACTGTAAGAATTAAATTACTTCATCAAATGACCTCATTGATGTGGTCCTGATTACAACACAACACTTCAATTACTTAATACTAGATTAGTGAGCCCACAGGTACTATTTTTTTGGGGAGGGGGTTAGATTTGTGAACTACCTATATTTAGAAATGTGAAATGTCTTCTAACTTCACCTTATAGTAAGATGAACTTTGGCATTTTTCTGAAAAGTTAAAATTGTATTTAGGTCAGATTTTTCTTTTGTGTCTGGCTCTGAAATGTAACTTTTGCATCAGGAATTTGAGAGGGACAATGTTTCTTTGGTATGAACAAATCACACAGGAATGCAATGCAACCTTTGTTGATTTGACCCTAAATCATCCTCCTTCTACTCATCCCCTCATTGAGTGACAGTCCCCATTGCCTTGGCAAATTAGCTATCTTCCCCTATGATGTCATCACATTTCCTCCACTGTGAAACATATTATGTCATCACTGATAATCTGTCTGATGTTCTAACGCTCTTGCTCACCATTACCCCCAAATGTTGTTGCAATTTGATTACCCTCATAGTGCAAACACTGTATTGTGTGGAGATAGAATAGTTATCCTTCATGTGTACTCTAACTGCCATGCATTACCTTTTACTCTGTAGATGCTGCTTGGAAATATGACTCCAGTGGCTAGTTACTGGGAAAATTGATAGCATGCTTTCTAGAAATGTATAAAAAAGACAAATCTCACTATGTAAGACTTTGGTTCTTTCTTTTTCTGGGTTGTCGTATTTTATATGTTCTATTTTGTACTTTGTGATCTAAAATATAACTCAATATTGTACCAGATTTCACATGATTAAAAATGGCATGGAAAGATCTGAAAATATACCAATGCAGCAGCTAAGCTTGTCTGACATACACATTGAGACTACAGGGAAGCATGTTTTTCCCTGTCAGAATGTGACACCACTTTGTAAAAGTTACTCTAGAGACTTGTTTATCTAATATCTGGCTTCTTTCAGCACACATTTTTCAATGTTGTTTTCTTCCTCCAAGAAAACAAATGATGAGACTTTTTATAACCAATTGGGAATTTCTACACAATATATAGCATAAAGTGGTATTGATATTCACCTAAATATCAAGTTCTCAAATATCCACCAAATTTTTAGTTAGCTATTCACACCAGTTTTGGCCATTTTAATCTAATTATACAGGTATAACTAGTTTAAGAATTCAGAATGATGAAGGTGCAATGCAGCAGATATCTGTGTTAGACATCTTATAGCTTTTAAATGATTTAACCTTCATTACAATCTGTTGAGGGAGGTATTATTATCCCTACTTCATGGATGAGTCATCTGAGACTCAAAGTTTAATTGAGTTATTTAAGTTTATATAGCTACTAAATGGCAGGTAAAGGAAATATTTAACTTGAAGCCCTTACATTTTGTCTCATACATATTGCCTTTCATAAGGGAGGCTCAGTTTCAGTATCATAAAGGATCTTTTTCATATGACTTAACCCATTGGACAATATCCAGGAAGCTCAGTGTTTCTTGGGTCTCAGACTTATCCTTGTCCGAGATGGAGGATAAGTTAGTGGGTTAGGAAGAGGAGTTGGGGTTGGTATCTAATTAGTAAACTGCTCCTAATATTTGATGCAAAATTGTTTTCTTAGCGACAATCTAGAAAAAATTCAACAACATATGGAATTATAACCACCCAGGAAAGTAACTCAACTTAAAAAATGGCTTGCAAATGAATTAGTGAGGAGAATACAGTAAATATAAATTCTAATTCAGGTAAGTAGGTACATGTGTAGTTAAAGAAACTTGTGACAAAATAAATTGTATTATTGCCTAAATGAAGAATTCGTTCAAACCAGAGTGGTCTTTATGGAGTCTAGAAATTTGGAAGTGAAGGGAGGATGAAAGAATTCATCTCTTAAGACCAACATGGATAGACTTGGAGGGCATTATGCTAAGTGAAAGAAGTCAGATGGAGAAAGACAAATACCATATGATATACATGATATAAATATATATACTCAGTTCGGATAATATTCTCTACAATTTTGTACATCAATATTTTTCACTCAAATTTATATTATCCTATTTTTCCATATCATTAAACATGTCTTTCAAAACCATGATTATAATGATACATAACATTCCATCACATAGACATACTGATTTGTTCTTTGGATCTTGTACCAATGAAATTTCATATTTTGTATATGATTAAGAATACTGATTACTGTCCTAAAGTCTTTGCACACATCTCTGATTACTTCCTCAGAAGGAATTCATAGATGTAGCTATACTGGACGGAAAGGTATAAATATTTTGAAGGCTTTTGGTAGTTCTGCCAAATCGACTTCCATGGAATTAGTACTAATTTATTCCCATCTGTATGATATTGGCATATTAATGTGATTTTTTAAATATGTTTTCATATGTTAATTAGCCATTTATATTTTTATTAGATGATATTTTGTTCATATTCTTTGACAATTTTTCTCTGATGATGCAGAGTGGTTTTATCGTAGATTTTTAAGGCTTTCTGTTCATCAGGGATATTAACATTTTTATTTGAATATGTCAAAAATTGATCCTACTTAAGTTTTTATGGTAGTATTTAAAGCATTTTTTTAGTTTTTTTTTTTAAATGGTGCTCAGATTTTCTAGGAATTTTCTTTATGTTGTATCCCTGTGCATTTATACTAAGCAAGACTTACCTAGCTTGAGTACAGTTTTACATGTGTTCCTTATGGTTTCATTTGCATTTAATTCCTCAATTAGTCCAGAATTTATATTGATCTGTGTTAGATATATACCCTGTTGATATAAAATATACTGACAACTGGGTAAATTAAACTCTGTTTGGTCTTCCTTACATCCATTTTTCCTCCTTTTCAATCCAATCTCCATGTTACAACCAGAGTAATTTCATATCTCTAGTCCTTAATTTTCTCATATTTAGCATGTGACCACAAAGAAGAAATAAACACAGACTCTAACTCCTTGCATTTTATAAATTTATTGTGAAGCCAATGCCAATTTATAAGCTCAGTTAAACAAAATTTAACTGTCAGACGACAGTTCAAGGAATGCCATCCGGCAATGTTTGGTAAATAGCAAATGAGAGACATTATGAAACATATAACAGACGCTCAAAAGAAGGAGAGTGCTTGAGAGAACTGGAATGCCTAATAGAATTCCTAATAAACCAGGATGAACTGCAGTTTGACCTTGAGGTATAAGTAGGATATACTTAAATCAAATTAAATTGTAACAAAAGGAATGGCAACAAAGAGTAGAAAATGATGTTAGTAATACTGGCATTTGTAGGGGGAAAAGAGTATAATAGATCTTGTTTTAGCAAATGACTTTGTTGTTGCCACATATTTACAGAATATAAAAATGGGAGTTGGTAAGGCTTAATTGGTGGCTTAATTATGCTACAGACTCACTATAGATATACTGAGACACATTGGCCTACAGGTTTACGAAATAGTTTGGTTTGGAAAGAAATTGCCATGGAAAACAATTTTCAATAACCTTTGCTGGTCAGAATAACCTCCGATCTGTGTTCTGCTGAGTCAATTTTGCTTCTTATACATTACACTCAGTTGTCATGCCAACCTCCCAGTTCTTCTTAATGTGAAGATGGCTGGATGTTAACCTGGGCATTTGGAAAGATAAGTTGTTAACTTCCAAACAGAAGTGATGATTTAGGTTGCATTGGGTGAGTTGCTAAATGTCCATTCTAGTCATTTCAGTCTTCCCAAATTTATAAATCCTTCAGATGACACATTGCTTCCTTCTGAGAAAAGAAAACTTGACTCAACTATGATAACTGCTGAAAAGCACTCCACGTTTTAGTATTTTTCACTGGTTAAAAGTCCCAGTGAACTTTGGTACCAAATTCTTTGGTACAAGCCTTATCCTAATATCAGGGTGGATTGTTGAGTCATATTGCTTATCAAGGGGATAAATTTCAGGAATGTTTTGATTGTTCATTATTTTGAAAGGGTATATGTCACACATTGTTCAAGGGACCTTCTCAATTTCAGGTATTTTAGTTATTCATTTCAGGAAGTTAATTTATTTTGTAAGTAAAAATATTTGCATAAATTAATAAACATATTTTCTTAAATTACTGAGGGAGAAAGAGAGGGAGAAATTTTCTTAGTTCAGAAAATATGACCACTTTTCAAAAAGAATCTATGAAATGGTTCTCTCTCTAGCTCTTCTTTTGAAATAGAAATATAATATACATGATAAGCAAAAACCACTCAATTAATTGAATCTGGAAGACAATTTCTCTCAATGTTCATTTATTTATGGATTGTTTTACTGAACCTGGTGATTTACTGTTTGGCAAATCCTCAAAATGTTAAACATAGAGTTGTTATATGACCTAACAATTCTACTCCTAGGTATTTATTCAAGAAAACTGAAAACATGTCCACACAAAAATCTGTACATGAATGTTCATAACAACATTATTTGTAAAAACTTAGAAGTGGAAACAACCCAAATTTTCATCAACTGATAAGTGGATAAACAAAATGCCATTTATCCACTCAATAGAGTATTATTCACAGTAAAATGGAATAAGTAAGCCACAACATGTATGAACCTTGAAACTGTCATTAAATGAAAGAGACTGGTTACAAAAAATTGACATATTGTTTGATTCCATTTATATGAAATGAACAGCATAGGCAGATCCATAAAGACAGAAACAAATTTGTGGCTGCCAGGGGTTAGGTGTAGTGGGAAGTGGGGACTGATGGCTAATGGTTTTTGAGTTACATTTTGGAGTAATGAAAATGATCTGAAATTACAGAGTGGTGAAGATTGCACAACTTGTTGAATATACTAAAAACCACTGAATTATATGTTCTCAAAGGGTGAATTTTGTGGTATATGAATTATACCTCAAACATTATTTAAAAAAAAAGTCATTCGGTCTCTCCTAACTCTCTCTTATCAAAATGCCCCAAAGTTCCCCGGTGTGTGCTCTCCACATGCTTCCTCTATCCTTTGTTGCAGCAAGCTGAAGAAACTTACCTTTTACTGACTCCAGATGTATTCCTTATGTCTTTGGCTGGTGAATTTTACCAGTTCTGCAAACTTCAGTTGAGGTAATCCTTAATTACACGTTCCTCAATTGACAATAATAATAATCATGGTGTATATTCAACATGAATTACAATTTACAAATATTATGTTTGTTGTTGTTTTCTTTTAACCTTGTATCATGCAATCTTCTCAAAAGCCCACTGAAGTATTACTATTAGAGTGCAGGCTGTAAAGAGTTAAAGAGGTTATTTGCCCAAAGTTACAGGGCTTGTTGTGGTGGTTTCCAAACTTGAACCTGAGTCGCCAGATTACAAAATGTTAGATTTCATTTTGAGTTTGTTCCAAGGAATCATCACTTTGTTTTAATTTTTCAAGATACAAAGTAACACTCACTTTTCTTAGTGGATAAACCTATATTTTTTCTGCCAAAATTACTGAGGGTTTTTTTTTTTCTCTCAATCAATTTCATTCTTTAATGTATAAGACTGAACTCCTGTGGCTTTCCTTGGTAACAAGTCATAAAGAGGTAATTTATGTTTAAATGCTATAACATTTAACAAGAAGGCATCTCACCCTGTAACCAGGAAAGGCAATGTACTTTTATATTCTTCCCCCTCCCCCCACCCCGGAACCACTAGGTACTGTGACTATAACTCCAACTTGGTCAGGTGAGAGAATCTGGATTGTTTTTCCCTCCAGAATAAATTGCAATGGACATTATAAAAGTAAGATGGTGTTGTTTGTATCTTGAAACCCCCTTTTCAATTTCATTTTATAGATTCTCAAAATACAAGTTGCAAGTGAACACTTTTATTATTATTCCAAATAGTACTGTTGCCCAGTTATTTGTGCACTGACTTACCAGTGCATACATAACATTTTACAAATAGTTTTGATTGCAAAGTAAGCTTTTATTTCATTTAAAAGTTTTCTTCTATCAAATAGAACTCTTTATTGGTCTAGATTTGTTGTGTTTTTCTTTCTCTTCTGTCTCCTACCGATTTCAGTAATCTGTTTGTTGGAATACTTTTTTCTCATCGTCGTTTATTTTGGGTTTGATTTTGGCTTCTGTCAAATAAACCTACTAATTAACTTTCTTTTCACATTTTTTCCAGTAGGAAATTATAATCCGGGTCCAATGTGAAATTTGAAGAGGTAGTTATGAGTGGTCAAATCTATTCTATTTATTTAATTTCCTTCAGTACTTTTGTTAGAAAGAGCTTGAAATTAAGAGTGAGATATGTAAGATGTCTTATAGTCTACTATTTACTTATGATGTGACTCAAAAAAAAATCACTTAAGTATTATAAAGCCAAGGATTCCTTACTGTATGATGGAGAGAGTAATATCAATCTTGAGAGATTAGTCTAAGAAATAAGTCCCTGGTGGGCTGACAAGAATCAGGAAAGCAAACATATTAGTCAAGGATGACCAGGTCCAATCCTGCCACCATACTTTTGATACATTTATGTTCTTAATAAGAAATTGCCAAATTCAAATTTTGGACTCATATAACAACAGCTTGTATTAAAATGGCCTCACCTGGTTTGAAAAATTCAAGTTTTCTTGTAGCCAGTATTTGTTTCATTTGTTCTCCCAATGGCACTCCGACACTGATAATATATATATATATATATATATATGTACATGGAGTATTATCTGTCTGTAACACATACAGAAAAACTAAGGAAGAGAAGAAGAGCAGTCAACTTGAGACTGTGTGGGAAAGGCAGTCGTGCAGAACCTGGCACCCCTGCACAGTTGCACAAGAGTATGCTGCTGTGGTTCTGGAACATTTCCTTACGCGGACATAAAGAGTCCTCAGAGCCTGTGCTGGGCATATTGCTTTGTTTAGGACTAAATTTTCCTGTTCCAGATTTGATGTGTACATCTTTGTTCTGCCTGTGTTGTGGTGGCATGTGGCTAACCCCACTGCTGTATCTGTTGCTGGCGGTGGTCCTCTGCCTGGAGCACAGGAAGAGTGTGTTGAGACCATCTCCCTACATTGGCGGTAGGGTGGAACCCTCTGGCCATAAAGGACCAATGCTCACTATAGACGCTGACCTTGCTCTATCTTTTCTCTGAGTAAAACGTTGTTCCATCCAGTGCCTGTATGACTCATGTCTTTTTTGGCAGCCTCTGAACCTGCAAGGCAAGTGGTGGGGTCGACATCCTGGGACTGCTGCTCTCCCTGCTGGTAGAAGTTATTATGCTCTTTGCTGTACTCCACAAGGTGGAGCTCCTCCCCTAGAGGTGAGAACAAGAGTCACTTGCTTCACAATGTGAGTGGCAATGGTCATGCTGCAGCCCTTGGTGCTGCCATTATTACTATTATTTTGGCTGTGCCACTTGTGGGATAGTAGTTCCCTGACCAGGGATTGAACCCGTGTCTCCTGCAATGGAAGGGTGGAGTCCTAACCACTGGACTGCCAGGGAATTCCTGGTGCTGCCATCATTAACTTGGGTGTGACTAATAAAATCCCCATCTCTCATATTGCTGTCAATCCACATATTGATACTTATTACTAGAGAAATGTGGCAGCTCTTTTTGGCTGTTTTTCATGTTAAGAGTTGATCTTTTTAAAGCATCATTCAATGTGATTTTCCTTCTTAGGCATGACGTCAATGTACTGTTTTAGAAGGTGAGTTTTAACATTCTTTTTTTTTTTAACATCTTTATTGGAGTATAATTGCTTTAAAATGATGTGTTAGTTTCTGCTTTACAACAAAATGAATCAGTTGTACATATACATATGTTCCCATATCTCCTCCCTCTTGCTTCTCCCTCCCTCCCACTCTCCCTATCCCACCCCTCCAGGCGGTCACAAAGCACCGAGCTGATCTCCCTGTGCTATGCGGCTGCTTCCCACTAGCTATCTACCTTACGTTTGTTAGTGTATATATGTCCATGCCTCTCTCTCGCTTTGTCACAGCTTACCCTTCCCCCTCCCCATATCCTCAAGTCCATTCTCTATTAGGTCTGTGTCTTTAAACATTCTTAAAAATAGTTTTCCTACTCCTTTTTCATCAAAGTGATTTGGATAATTTATTCCTATTTCTTTATGGCAGTGATTGCTACTTCATATTTTACAGATTCTAGACAATAATTTCTTGTATGTGTTCATCATTTTCTGAATTTTATTCATTGTTTCCAATGTGAGAAATAGTACCTGAATCCTGAGTACTCCATCTGTTTATTTGTCAGTGCGCTAAAGAAATCTTCATGTAATATTGGATTTTAAGTTTTGTGGGCATCTGGCCTGAAGAGTTTATTCTTTTTGCTTTATCCCTTGAAAACTAATTTTAGAAATTCTGTGACATGCCCTTGAAATGTATTAAAGAGCAACATTGGGAATGACATAGAATTCATAACAGAGCACACAGTGTGAGTTTACTTTCCCTTTGTGAAGGCCTTATATTCTAAATCAATGTCGTTCAATAGCATTTTCTGATGATAGAAAAAATTGTATAACTGTGCTGCTAGTCAGTATGGTAGTCACGAGCCATATGTGGCTACTGAGCATTTGAAATGTGGGTAGTGCTAATAGGAACTAAATTTTAGATTTCATCTAAATCTAATTAACTTTAAATCTAAATAGCTACATGGGGCTAGTGTTTACCATGTTTAAAGAACAGTTACAGGCCTTATATCTTATTATGTGTGCTTTATACAATCTTTGACATTACTTGTCGGCAAAATGGTTCATCCAAAGCCAGAAAAGTTACAGAAAATTAATCAAAAATCAATGTTATAATGGAAGCAACATGAAACTTGAAGTCATACAGAACCTGGTTTACATTGAAGAAAGCCACTTAATCTATATAAAAGTCTCTACAAAAGAAGATTAGAATACCTTTCTTTATAAATGTGTGGAGTGGTGGAATTAAATGAAATCAAATATGCATGAAACTCGAGCAGAAGTAAAGGACTCAATCAGAATTAGTTTTCTTACATTTCCCCTACTGTGCGTATATAGAGGTTTATCACAGGGCATTTCCCACTGGTCAGCTTGGGAGTTCTTCTCCAACAGGGATGTGGATACCTACATGCTTTTTTGTAAACACACAATGATAATATATGTTTTTAGTAGCATGCTAAGTATCTTGATTCATATTTCCCTTGTAACAGAAGCACATGTTCATATTCAATGTATGATTAATTTTAGTATTTGCCTCTTGCTCAGAAATTATATATATTTGAGTTTGGTTTTAATAACGTAAAATTGAACAAGTAAGAGCAAGGAGCTACTTTGTACCCTTGTGGACCTTTTCTCTTTATTAGTCAGTATTCTTTCAGGAAAACTGAAACAAGTATAAAGAAAATTATTTGCATGTACCGGAAGTTCAGAGAGAGAGAAGGGAGTAGCAAATTAACTCAGATGCTAGTATCTGTGATAAACAACAGCCCCGGCCAGTACAACCCAGCTGGATGAGTTACAGTGAGGAGAAGTTGGAGCCTTCAAAATCGGAGGAGAGGGCATATGGCCAGTACTGGAGTTAACAGAGGTGCAGCAACCATTTTGGGAGAACAAAGAAATTTGAGTCTTGTGATTGAAGCTAGAAATTCTTAGCAGATGCACACATCTAGAAATGCTGCCAGACAAAATAGAGAGGAAGAAAGTGGCTTCTCTCATGCTCTTGCCATCTGATCTCCCATTAATGCCTCTTATTGGTGGAAACTAACAAGAAGTCAGCTGTCAAGGGAGACTGGGAAGTGAAATCTGCATACTCTTAGCAACAGCATTAAGGGACAAGGAAGTTGTATGAGAGGCCGGAAAAAAAAAAAAAAGGTTTATAACTGCATATTTTCTGTCAAAGTAATAAAACTTACAAAAATTATATAACTCGTTTGTTTGCTTGCTGATAAAGGTTCTTGGATCTTTCTGGCTATAATTTTTAGAACATTCTTCTTCCTCTTCATCGTTTTAAATATTTCCTCTTTCAATTTACCTGTCTTCTCATTTCCAGTATTCCAATTATGAATAAATTAGACTATTTGAGGTTGTCCCATAGTTCTTGGATGCTCTTTTATCTATTATTTTCTTTGTGCTTCTGTTTGGTTTGTCTCTGTTGATGTCTCTACAAGCTGACGTATGCTTTTCTCGTCTGAACTGAGTCCACTGATAAGCCCATTGAAGGCGTTCTGTATCTCCATTACTGTGCTTTCCTTTCATCTCATTTCCATTCAATATTTTCATGTAGTTTTGCTATCTCTGCTGAAAATTCCCATCAGATCTTTTCTCATGTACCTTTCCATTTGCATCCTTAAATGTCCTTAAATCTTTAATTTTAAATTTCTTTTCAGATAGTCTTAGCGTTTGTGTAAAATGTGGGTTTTGTTTAGTTGATTACTTTGTCTCTTGGAAGTATGTTATTGGTTTTTTCAGTTTGTTTTGTTTTTTGCTTTGTCTTTCCATGTGCCTTATAATCTTTGTTCTTTAAATCAAGACCTCTTGTGTGGGACAGTAGTGACTAAGGTAAATAGATTTCATACCTGATAATAGGTGGCGTGCCTTTCTATCTGCTTTGCCTTTATTATGGGGGCTCGGTTTAAGTTATTTAGGAATTGGGTTGGGTTTGAGATTTAATGTTGCTATGGTTGCCCTCCCAGGTCCACCAGCTTTACATTTATCTAATGATACCTCGTGTTTGGTGTGGGAGCTGTATTGCCAGATTTTTCTCAGTGTCAGCTCCACTATGATTTTTAGGCCTTCCCTTCACACTCTGTATCAAAAGAGTCTTATCAATCCTCTTGCAACTCTCCCAGCTTTTCTTTTCATTAATTAATTCATTTATTCATTCAACAACAATTTAGTGGGTACATGTTCTATGCAAGACAGGGCAAGGCCCTATCTCCTTTATATTTCAACTTGGGGTGTTAATATTTTTATTCTACCAACCTTTAGGACTATTTTGACTACTTACAACAATAGGAAAACACTTTTGGAAATTTGGTTTCAGTTGAATTTCATTCACAGATTAATTGGTGTGGACATAACAACTTTAGATAGTAAATATTCTAATCCAGAACAGGAGCATGTTTACTATTTTTTAAAGTCCTCTTTTTTGTCCTGAGGTGACATTTTATAGTATAATTTATTATGGAAAACAATAATAAAAACTAACTTGCTGGAGTTGTCCTTAGGCAAAAGATCATTTGATAAGGATACTTCCTAAGTCAAGAGAAAAAAAGAAATTAAAACATCACATATTTTGCCAATATGACAGGCCCAAAACAATTTGAATGAAGCTGAGTCAATAAATCAAAGTGATTTAAAATATCAATGCTTACTGTTAGTAGAAAATGAGTTCCTGCTTTTCTCCCTCATATTAAATTTTTGGTCTAGACTTGAGCAAAAAAGAAAATAAAATTACTTCAAAAAGAGCCAAAATGTGCTTAATTCTATAAGATTATAACATATTTATGTGTTCTTTATAAAATTTTGATTTATACATTTAAAAATATTTATTATTAAATTTAATGCATAATTAATTATAAATGTTATTCTAATATTAATTAATTCTAATTTAGGATAAATTGTATTCTAAACAATTTCTATTATTTAGAAATTTTATTCATTCTATCAGTTCTAATTATTACCTCTTACCATAATTTTAAAATCTTTAAATATTTAAGGTGTACATATATACCTAAATATATATAAATCTATATTTACACCTATACCAACCTCAAATCTGAATGTACAATATCTACATCTCTATCCCTATCTATCCAGCTCTTCATCTCTCTATCACGGGTGTATGTAAGTGGAGTTCCAAAAATCTGTATGTTAAGGCTTAGATCTCTCTTCAGGCATCCAGTGCTGAATTTTGAAATACTGACCTGACGGTTTGCTGTATAAAATATTCTGCAGCTCTAAATACGAATGTCCTTAATTTAAGTTTTTCTCCTATGAACTCAAGACAAACTTTTCTCCTGACTCCCTGTTTATACTAATGGTAGCACCAACCCCCCATCTTAGCCTTACACTTAATTTAATCTCCAGAAACCGAAGGCTCTAAACTTTCTATTCCACAAATAACAGGACTTTGGTCAAATTTTGTATTCCCAGAATAATCCTTTACTGAATGTCTCCCTTTCTTATATTAAAAATGCAGCTGTTGCATTTCATTTATCTGTTCAAAAGATACTAATAAACATCTACTCTTTGCCAGGCATTAAGAAAATAGGAGGGGGTAGAAGTGATATTCTTCCTGTCTTGAGCTCAGAGATCTTAGAGTCTAGCTGAGAAGCCCAATATTAAATAATTGCATTGTGATTTACTGACATCCATGTATCGTTAAGCTATTCTATCTCACTTGCCCTGCAGGAGAAAATAAAATATCACCTCCATCCAAAGAGTTTTCCCTGACCCTATTCCAAAGTCCTCATAAGCCTGGTGGTTTACACTGTACTTAGAAACTAACACAACATTGTAAAGCAACTATACACTAATAAAATTACTTTTAAAAAATACATTGTACTTATAATGCCAACTTTTTAGCCAATTTAAAAATTTTAATACTATTTAATTGATTGTAAGTTCATCAAGTATATTCAACTCTGAATATCCAACAGTTCCCAGAACTGATAGGAAAAAAATATATAAATTTAAATGTGTATAAAATTGTGAAGTTCTCATATTTTATTAGAAAGAGAATATTTTCAAATTCCTTTCTGCTCTGTTTTCCTGTTTTCATTGTTTTTATTCTTTATTCCCAAGAAATTGTAGAGTTGTCATGCTGCCTTATAATTATTCACTAACATTGTGTGACACATGTTGGCTTATTTTATTACATGTTACAAGGATAACAATAAGATCGAGCAAGTGTATGGTAAACAAATGAGCCCAGAAATTACTCCAGGGTAATTCTTCCCATCTTTTTTGTGAATGAATGTAGCAGGTGAGCATACAGAATATGAAGAGCCTGCCTAATGCATTCTGATACCGTGTGTGTGTGTGTGTGTGTGTGTGTGTGTGTGTGTGTATGTTTCAAACTTACAGAATTTAGTAACTTAAATGAAAATAATCAATGCACAGTACATGCTATGTAAGTGTATATATTTTAAAGATGAGAATGGAATTTCATTGCTTGATCATTTTCAGATTCATCGCACTTTTATGCAAATTCAAACTATCCCTCCAATGCAAATTCTCTCCAGGGAATGACAATGTGCTACCACTGAGGATAACATAAAGAATATGTCACATACTAAGTAAGGTAGCAGAATTACAACCCTTTTCTCTGGGAAATTTAATTTTAATGAATTACTTTTTGAAATTCCTGAGTCTTCAGGCTACCAAAAGTTATGCTTTATTAGTGGACTGCTGGTAATGGCGGTGTTATTCTTAAAAAGAGGGTGTAGGAATTCCCTGGTGGCGCAGCGGTTGAGAGTCCGCCTGCCGATGCAGGGAACATGGGTTCGTGCCCCGGTCCGGGAGGATCCCACATGCCGCGGAGCAGCTGGGCCCGTGAGCCATGGCCGCTGAGCCTGCGCGTCCGGAGCCTGTGCTCCGCAGCGGGAGAGGCCACAGCAGTGAGAGGGCCGCGTACCACAAAAAAAAAAAAAAAGGGGTGTAATAACGTCACAGATAATGACATTAGAAAGTTGCTTAGTCTTAATATTAATAGTAACCCTATTTATTTCCATGAATGAAAATAATCCTGAGTGGGCAAAAATGGTATTATTGGTCAGATGACATTTTTATAAAATAAAGGTAGACTGATAGAGTAGTTGCTAAGTGAGTTGCACGTGGTGATTCTATTTTATTCTTGGTTAATAGCTATTGTTTTGCTTTCTCACGTTCATTTAGAGGAAATGTCAGTTGCACACTTAAGTTGACCTTGTTCTCAGAGGTCTTAAAATATAAACAAACACATATTTACCTTTCAAAATAAGGCCTGTAAAAAAAATAAATATTTGTTACTGTTATTTCTGGTCCTCTCTTCCACACTTCACCTTACATGGCTTATTAAACTATCCCACTTCTGAAGTCTCGGTATTCACACGTAGCTTTTGACGAATTTGCTAAATGGCAGTTAAGCAAGTTAACGACATTGGCCACATCTTTGATCGTGTACCCACATATCAATTAAAAATTAGCCAAAGTTTGTCATTCAAACAGTACTTGGAGTCGTCATTTGCTGACCCTATAATCAGAGTCTGGCCAGCAACTCTGAACTTGAGAGACATAGGCAATGACTATAACATGGGGATAAGTGAATGTCTTTTCCTAGAGAACTATCTTATGTTCCTGACCACACCAATGTGAAGTGCTCAAGAGCTGTCTTTAAATTGACTTTGACTTGTTTGAATCATGTAATAAGACCATCTTAGCAATAAATACTTTCATAATATAGCAGAGTGTTAGCATAGTTGAGCACTTAGGAATTACACACACACACACACAAATGAATAGAATTCCAGAGTTTTAGATCACAGAAACTGACTCTGCAGATAACAATTTTACAATTGCAGACACACACAATTATTTGCCTGCAGATTAGCTTTTCAAAAGTTTAATAAAACAAGAAAGGATGTTTTAAATAATATCTTATGATATTAACAGCTTGATGAGGAAAAAATAAGACTGTGTATAGTCCGAGGAAAAAATAAGAGTGTGTATAATCTGAGAAAAAATAAATGCCAATCATTTTGGGGAGAGTGAATTTTATTTTGAATGTAGGATCAATGACATAGAAACCTAACTGCAGCCTGGATAATATTCACAGAACCTCTGTATCCTCTCCCATTTGCTCTTATTTCTTACACATATTTTCATGGGATTCAAATGATATCCTTGAGAAAATATTCACAGACTGTTTCTGAATCTAGGACTCTTCACATATTGAAGTGTTCCTTTATATTAATAAAATGGTTGTGAGATGATTTTCTTGTTTGCAGCTCTGTCCTTGATAGTTCAATTTGCCAGCATGTCTGAAAATACTAAACATCTTGAATATAGGCTCCATTAATTTCCCAGTTGGGGAGTGTGTGTGTGTGTGTGTGTGTGTGTGTGTGTGTGTGTGTGTGTTGATTAAGTCATTTTGTTAGGGCGAAATGCTTCAATCACCCCAATCCAATGAGCTGGTTGCCTTTTAAGAAATTATTTTTTTAACAAGAGAAAATATGCCTATGCCTCTTTTCATGGAAAGAAAAAGCATTTTCACCATTAGAATGACTCTGCATTTGTGTGCCATAGTAAGATTGGAAATGGAGTATCCGACCAGAATTTGAGGAAAAAGAACATATCATTTTCTGACACTGAAGCTAATAGAACCAAGATTAAAGCGAGAAGAATGGGTAACTCCGAGATGGCTTCTTAGTGTGTTGTCAGAGGAACAAGAATACTAACTGTAAAGATTAAATGTGAGGTGCAACGTTATAAAAGAAAAGCATGGAAAATATGTATGTATCCCTTTGTGTACTGCATTTTGTAAGGAATCATTTCCAATTTTTAATTAATGGCTTGATTCTTATCAGTTGCTTGAGTGGGTGATAAGGGGAGTGTGAGCAAACCCAGCAGGCGTCATAGGTTAGAGCCCTGCCCCTGGATTGTGTCCTCAGGTTTCCTGAGGTTGATGAGGTGTTGAGAACATCAGGAGTGGTCAGGAGCACAGAGCAAGAGGAAATAAGTGTTGATCTTGCCTGAGAGAGTCAAGGGTCAAGTTCCGCCATCAAGCTTTGAGCTTAAGCTGAGAAATATCAGAGACATCAGGGGCATAAACTTGTTAGTTTCAAGAGTAAAGAGCAGGGGTGAAGGGGGATGGCTACATAATTTGTATGGACTATGCAAAATAACAATACAAAGTCCTTATTTATATTAAGAATTCAAGATGGTGACAGAAGAGTATTGAACGAAGAATGGACACTTCTGTACGCAGGACCCTATGCACATACACACATAAAGGTGGCCTTGGAGAGAAGGGGACAATGCCAAAGGATCTACTTCAAGGCATCCTTTCATCCTTTATAAAACACTGACAACACACTGTAGAAATAATATTATTTGTATCATTGTTATATTTAAGTGGTTATTTCCCCCTTTTGGTTTATAAAAAGTTTCAGTGTCTTGTGGCAAGGAAATGCATACCTGTGCATTATCCCACATGACCAAGTCGAATTAGTTGGTATGTTTTATTGTTTTTACTTAATTATTGAGTGCGCAGCACAAAATAGTGATTTCATGATACATTTTACTTTTTTTAGATGAATTACTTATTTTATAATCTTAGCTAATAGTCTAATTTTGTCCATAGGCCACCTAGTAATGTAAAGGATAGTTTCATTATTCATATTCAGGGAGATGGCCTGGTACATTAAAAATTACATTTGGGTTGTATTACTAACATATACCTGACTGTCAGTGAATCAGTTCAATTAAGTCTAAACTGTAAAATTCACATTACGTATGTGGCTGTAAACGAATCAATCTATGTGAAAGATAATGCATGTTTCCCCATTTGTAAATCAAAGATCTCTAAAGGCCCTTTATTACTAACATGATATGAAGTGTGTGTGTGTGTGTGTGTGTGTGTGTGTGTGTGTGTGTGTGTATGTGGGCACATGTGCCTATGTTTTAAAGAATTTCACCAAGGGTGGAAAGATCAGGCAATGGATCTGAACATCCTAGAGTTACTATTCATTAACCGAGCGAAGGGGCAAAAAGCCAATGATCTTTGACAACCAAAAAAGGAAAAAAATGTAATGTATTCTTTTTTAATTCTAAGGCTATTAAACCATGTTTGGCAGCTAGATATTTCTACATTTCCAAAATGAATAAAAGTCATCCCGGGGTTAATTACAAAGAAATGAAAGTGGTATTTGTGTGATCACATGGCAGTCGTCATTTCTCTAACAACAACACATTCTAAATTAGAGGGGACAAACCCCCTCAGAATCATTGTAGGGGCCAGAACATTTTCAGATTCCACTTTCTGTGCCTAAGAAATGACCGTTACAGGCAATTTACCCATGACTTTTGGGATTTAATATAAACACACAACAACTTTTTTCTTCAGAAAAACATTAAAGAACCCTCTGTGCTTGAATGTCTAAAGCTATACATCCCAACCCCTGCTAGACATGACATTTACATGAGGAGGTTTTCACAGGGAGAGACGTGCAGGCCACACCCCCAGAGATTTTGAATAACCGGTATGGATTTGGGCACACTTGCTGAGGTTTTTGTTTAAATTCCTCAAATAATCTCAATGTTTAGGATAGGTTTAAAAATCACTGGTACCAGGTCTAGATATGTTTAGTCTATACTGTCCCCTGAGATAGAGTGGGGAAGGAGAAATTGTGTTTTGATAGGGAGAGGTCAAAGAGCTCCAAACTCCTAAACTTTGGCATCCCTTCCCTGCATCTGATTTGATATCTTAAGTCTGGGAACTTTAGAAATGGAGATCCGAGCCTGCTGGGTCATCTTTTTCCTGCAGTGGTGAAACCCTAGAAGGGGCTGGCTTATGGGGGCTGGAGGTAAAGTCACAAGGTGCTGTATATATGGTAGGCTTGGTGAAGGTAACTTCAGTGAATCTCTGGGAGGTAGAAAGAACATCTCTGAGAGGGTTCCCCAAAAGTTTCTGCAGCTGCTATTCAAGATAGATAATGGTGAGTCCAAACTTTGCACAGTGACTGACTCTGAGTCAATACATGTTTGTAGAATTAATAAAAGGACCAAGCAGACAGCTGCTGTCCTCTATGTATATGACTGCTCCTTGTGAGGAGAAAAGTTAGAAAAACTGGATCCTGTAATCATAAGATCCACAAAATAACACAAATTTTTTAGCAGAATCCAAACCACTAAACAGCCCCATACGATTGAGAATAACAAAGGTATTTTATTACAGCACGATCATAGTGAATCCATATTTGACCCTACTGCTAAGAGCTGTGGAGCTCTTGGCAAGTCACTTTGATTTTCTTAGGCTCAATTCCCTCACCTGTAAAATGGGCATATTAAAATTACCTAATATAAGAGGTTATTTGGAGTCTTCATTAAGTTAAAACAATAATAGTGTTTAGTATGTAGTGAGTACTCATACATGTCAGTGATTATAATTACTTTCATGTATTGTAACTCTGATAGCCCAAAAAAGATGGAGAATATTACCAGTAATTTAGCACTTACTATGCTAAATAGCTTATAATTCAGAGCCAGTGGAACAAACTCGCTATCAGGAGCTGTTAAGGGGATGACTTACCACTAGGCACATTTCCATCTGTTGCTGCTGATTAAACATGCCTTTGGAATTAAAGTTGTCACACGCTAATTATAAAGCTGACGATGGCTAATTCATGTGCCTTGGAAATATACTCCCTGAGTAGCAGGTAAACAGTGTTGGTAATTACAGCTTCTCATTAATTCTGTAAAAAGAGATAATATTAGTTTGAATTACGTGGTTAGTAATCCCCTTTCCCAGAAAAAGTAGAAATTGTGTGGGGGTTGAAAAGCTTGCAATCTGCTACCAGATGTGCAATTTAAGTATAAAGGAAAATCTTAGAATTTGAAGCAGGGAGGTTTTCCTTGGCAAGCCAAGCCCATGCTGAGTGTGGTTGGATAACCTAAAGGCTGCTTGTATAACAGAAAATCTCAGTTGGTTCCAGGTTCCAAACAAATGATTCCCCGGAGGAGCAGACAAATGAAGAAATCTTTTGCATCTCCACGTTCAGTGTAGCCATCCTGAGTATTCCTGGGCTAGCACTACTAGCCAACACCAATTATGAAAACTCCAGGACTTCACAGGATGTTCAGGCCAGCTGTTTAGTGCGTCTCGTTGTCTGAGTGATTAATGTACTAGTTGAGACTGGAAGAGACAAGAACAAGGTCATGGAAAATTCTTTCCTACTTTATTTGTTGTTAAATGCGCCTCTCACAGTTATTTTACCTCTGGGAGCATTTCTGACTTCTTTGACCAACAGACCACTAGTAATATATATTACATGTATTCTCCCATGTTTACGCCAGCAAATGTTATAATCTTCAAAGCTTGCAGATGCTTTTTAAGTTTCCCTTTTAGAAATGATTTGTTATTGAAGAAAAAATATCCCTTGATTCTCTAGAGGACCCTAATTTACCCTGAACATAAACGCATGAATTAATAAACTCAACAGCAAGACCTATATGTTTAAAAATGAATTAAAATAAACCTACTCATTGCTTCTTTTATTTTTACAAATAATTAATGGCAAAATTATGCCTGTATTAAATATAGCCATTAGTGCACCTGTTTTTTTAAGCAATGCATTACTGATTAAAAGAAGATTAAGTGCTAGCATTTATTGAGTACTTACTACCATCCAGTCTCTTAAATTATTTGATTTAATACTCATGGTTAAGGTGTGTATTTTAATTTCTATTTTAAAGGAGAGGAAAGGGAGGCTCTTAGAAGCTAAGTTGCCCAAGTTTGAAAAACAAGGTTGACTCCGAAATAAGAAAAATTTTCTGTATATCTTGTTACTTCTGGTCTCTATCATTTAAATATGTCAACAAACAAACAATAAAATAAAAAGAGGTAGAACTGTGAGGTTTGGTCTGATCTAAGCAGTGGATTCCAAACTTGGTTGATTAATGAACTTAGAATTAAAAAAAAAATCCTTTTGGTTGATTATGTAGGTATCAAATTGTTTTTTTGGGGAATGCTAAATATGTTTTTGAAACTAATATTTTTCTTGGTCTAGGCAACATAGAATGTTAGAATTAAAAACACTAAAATCATTTGAAAGCAGTATGCTGAAATTAAAGAATTATTCAAATAAGAAATCAATCTGAGCTTAATACTTTCTCCATAAAATTAGGAAATTAATATTTGGATTTCCAATGTAACCTAATATGTGCCCAGTCTGTTAAGATTTATATAAAACTTCAAACTTGGCCTTGGAAGAAATATTCCTTAAAATTGTTTCCACATACTTGTACTGGCTATGGCTATGCCTCTATTGAATTGTTTGCTCAAATCTTCCCTTGATTTGCATCCTATTGTCTTTGCTTCTTCCATAGTTTTAAAATTCAGTATTAAAATACTGAATTAAAATTCAGTATTCCTTTAAAATAATTTTGCCTTGCTTGTTGCCACTAAAGTTTGATAAGCATCCCTGGGATCTCGCCTTGATGGCAACTCAGCTTTTAGCAGTCGACCTCAAACAACTAAGGGTAAACATATGACCAGTCTGACCTGACTTCTTTTTTTTTTTTTCCCCTTTTCTTTTCCACTGTGCAAACCACTTCAGTGCCTGTGGCCTACGGACAGAGGCCAGGCAATGGTTCGGGGCCAGTTTGCTCTGACATGGGACACTATGAGAGGCCCAGGGGAACGGGCTTGCCATAAATCCAAACCCATGCATTGACATAGCTTCTTTAACCTCGTATCTCATTACGGTTCCCTAGGGGTGCCATTCTCATTAAGGATTTTACTTGTGATGGAAGGACCAAATGGATCAAATCAGATCCTGTAAAAGAACCTTGGAAAAATAACAAGTGAAATATGATGCTAAATGGTTAGCATTGTATGAATAGCATTTTGGTTGAATTCTTAGTAAAAATTAATATCTCCAGAGTGTATGAAACTATATAGGATAAATTACCTGGTTTCTTCTACAAATAAATTGCTTGGAAGAAGGAGGATGAAAGCGGAATTTAAGAATTAAAAGATATTTTAAAAGACATGGAAAACCTCAGGCAAAACTAATGAGAGGTATTAGATATAAAATAGATATTATTAATGTTGTTTTACCCTTAAATATTGGATGTATATGGAGCCTTATTTATATACAATTGATGTTCCTTTTAAAACTTTTCACGATTGAAAATGCTGGAAGGAGTCTATCCACATCAGGTTTGGGCTAATAAAATAATATGAGAGGGTAAGTGGAAAAAACGGCTAATGTTAATAATATTCAAGAATACTGTGATTTAGGTAGAATAATTAGACTATATTATCCAATAACCTCCATTTTCAAAAAGCTTTTAATGATTAACTCTCTTGATTGTCTGCCTGGAAAGAAAACATTCACACAATTAACTTTATCAATTTGCAGTCCAGGATTCACATCTGCAGTATCTGTTAATTTGAATAGACAAACATATTTGGTCAATTAAATCAGATGTTTTCTAGGTAAGAGTCTTAGAATCATATAATGCAGGCATTGAAGGACCCTTGGAGATCATAACAATTTTCTTAACTCAATTCATTTTTTTATCATTTATAATACACAATCTCTCAGACTGGTGTGTAGTATAAATACACTCATGGATGAGGTTAATTCATTACCAAAGCAGATCAGACCCTATGCCATCTCTGCACTGTGGCATAGTCTGAGAAATTTGCGTGATGTGGTGCTGATTTGGCAGGGTGATTTGCCTGCCAGCGTGAGGTTTGACCTCACTTAGAAAGCAATGATTTTATTTCACATGTTCATTGGTAAACAGACATAATACCTTGATAAAAGCCTTTTAACTTCATAATATGACTTCTACTTTGGGAAATCGCAGGATGCTGCAGATTAATGTGTGCAATTGGAAATACATGACATAATGAAATCAGGTGAGACGATGGTATCAGATGAGCTAAATATTGGTCAAATCTCCCTTTGCTCTGTATTGAATAGGAAAAAAAAACCCATAAGCCTTCCTTCAAAAAAATTTCACTTTTTTTCACTATATCTTTGGAAGTGTTCTAAAGATACACAAGTACTAAATACTGTATTAGATATTTTCCAGTCACTCGAATTTCCCATTAATAGATACAAGGAGATCCAGGTGTCCAAAATCAAAATGAAGTAAAAAAAACAAAAAGCAAAAACAACAACAAAAAATTCAATATTAGGCCAGAGATAAGGTCTGTTCACCAGTAGCAGTGCTTAGGCAGCAAGACAGTAAATCAGTTTACCCACTGAAAAGGATAATAAAAAGGTGTTTAAAAAGAAACGTCAGGAGAAAAAAAAGCATTTTTTACATAAGAATATAGAAAAGAAGAAGCTAAAATGGTATGATATGCAAATCTTGGTTTTACCCTTTTCTTTTGATGCCATCACTTTCCTAAAATTATTTCAAAGTTTAATTGCAATATATTTCACCTTATGTTAATCAGTTGCTTCAAATACAAACCTAAGAGTGGAGTTAAGCTGAAAATCAACATGAGGGCTGTTCTTGGGTTGATCTGTAGTGGGTGTGTGTGCACGTGTATGTATGTGTATATCTGGGTAAATATATTTTTAATGGTGATATTTTATCTACTTAAACTCATCATTTGATAAAAAAAGATTAATGCAAGAATAGAAGATGATAAAAATTGAATTTTATAATTTACAAGAATATACATACTCATATTTCTTTTTGAAGCAAACAATTGAACCATTGGCTTTAGCTAAAGTAGTTTGAAAAACTTTAAGAGAGTAAATTGATATTTAATTATTTTAAAATAAGGAATTTCGATTTAAAAAGTGAGATACACAGATAGCTTCCAGTGGCTGGTCAAATTAAAGTTTGGATTTTTCATTAGTTCCTTGCTATTTTTCAATTATTTTCAGTAACGTGTGGTGTATGAAGACTCAGCAAGATACAATGCGAGCTTTGGGAATTAGTTTTTTTTGTTTTGTTTTTTTTTGTTTTTGTTTTTTTTTGCGGTACGCGAGCCTCTCACTGTTGTGGCCTCTCCCGTTGGGGAGCACAGGGTCTGGACGCGCAGGCCCAGCAGTCATGGCTCACGGGCCCAGCCACTCCGCGGCATGTGGGATCTTCCCGGACCCGGGCACGAACCCGTGTCCCCTGCATCAGCAGGCGGACTCTCAACCATTGCGCCACCAGGGAAGACCGGGAATTAGCTTTTTAAGGCACCATGTACTTGGAGAATCATGAGAGTCCAAGTGGATGTAGGAGGCCTTGAGATTTCAACTGCTCATGTGTATCTCCTGACCTAGGAGAAAACTCCCACATATGAAAGCCAACATAGTCTTCCCTCAATAACACATTCTATGTCTAAGGAGTGGATTGTGATATTTTGGAAAACTGTACTTTCACTAGCAGTCTTGTGTCTGTTGGCTTGAAATGTTTGCTTCAGAGTTCGGTAAGCAGAAGTGTTACTCTAAAAGATTGTAAAACTTCACTCACAGACTCCTTATTAGAACTCATAATAACCACCTAAAGACTTCAGTTAATCATATTGACAGGAGGAGCAAATGGGAACTAGACTTATGTTGAGACTTTCACGGCTCTCTTTATAGATAAAGAGAAATTACTCGCATTTTAGGGCTCATCAAATTCCACAAATGGAGTTATTTGCCCTTCAGCTCCTCAGCTGAACGTGAAAATAGTTTTCCTCATATCACTAGAAGATAACTCCATTCACATTACTTTATACTAGAATAATGTCTTCTGTAAGTTAAATTTTATTTTTTTCTGCCATTCGAGGAAATACCACTGCTGTATACCATAATTTTATTGGTTTTCTAAAGGTTTGTATGTGTGTGTTTGACATCTTTAGCCTTAAAATATCTACAGATAATCACACTTTAGAGAGAACATCAGTTATATTTGTAATCTGAGGACCTATATCTTGTTCAAATGTCTCCCAATAAGTTGTATAATTGTAAACCATGATCACATAATTTAAATATTGTCTGCATTAGATTGGAGAGGTTGTGATAATTATTTCAGACAAAATGATTAAAAGTATTAGTGTTCTCCAAAGAAGCAGAAACAATAAGATGTATGTATGTATGTGTATATACAGATATATATGAGAGAGTATGAGAGTGGTAGAGAGAGAGATTAGGAGAAATTGGTTCACACATTTATGGAGGCTGAGAAGTCTCACAGTTAATTGTCTGTAAGCTAGAGACCCAGGAAAGCAGATGGTATAATTTAGTAGAAGCCCAGGGGCAGGAGAAGACAAGATGAGATGTCTCAGCTCAAAAAAAGGGGGGCAAAGTCCTCCTTCTTTTGTTCTACTATGCTCCTCAGTGGACTGGATATGTTCATCCACATTGAGGAGGACATCTACTTTACTGAGTCCATTGATTCAAATGCTAATCTCATTCAAATGCTAATCTCTCTCACAGCCACACCCAGAAATAATGTTTAATCTGGTACACTGTGGCCAGTCAAGTTGATACATAGGATTAATAATTACAAGTCCACCCCTTGTCAACTTGACACCGATATGCATCTCCTTAAACCATACTAAACCTCCAAATAAAGACAATAACAAGGTCATAATGCTGCCTGACTTAAATGCTCTGATATAACATTGATATATATATACAATAGATGTGTGATATATATGTATACACACACACACATACAGTTACAATAAAATGAAGAGAAAATCCTCATGGCAATTACAGTCCTCACTTCTGTAACTGAATTCTCTTGTAATTGTGGTGATTCAGAGCATATACAGCTTTCTGGAGAGCCTTGCACCATCCCTGCAAGACACTACCACCTATCTGACATTTTAACTAAGTCTTCAAAATGTCATTGCATCATTCTAACAAGCCCACTATTTCAGGATGGTGGGGCACATGGTCAAATCAGTGAATTCCATGAGCATGGGCCCATTGGCTCATTGCTGCACTTCCTTTGCTGTGAAGTGTGTTCGTCGAGTCAAAGCAGTGCTTTAAGGAATATCATGGTGGTACATAAGACATACTTAAGTCTGTGGGTGGTAGTTTTGGTGAAAGTATGGAGTGCTAGGAAGGCAAGTCCATATCCAGAGTAATTGTCTATTCCAATAAGAACAAAATGCTGTCTCTTCCACAATGAAAGTGGTTCAGTGTAATCAATCTGCCACCAGGTACCTGACTGATCACCCCAGGGACGGTGTCATATCAGCATTGGTTTCTGTTGGTGTCAGATTGAGCACTCAACAGTGGCTATGTGAGCCCATGCAGAATCTCCATTTCTACTACCATTTCCGTGCAATGTTAAATAGTGATGCTAATAGCAGTGATGAAAGCAGCCATCTTTTTCTTCTCTCTGATCTTAGAGAGAAAGCACTGTCTTTCACCATTGAGTATGATTTTAGATATGAGTTCTTCATAAATGTTCTCTATAATGCTGAGGAAGTTTCATTCTATTTCTAGTTTTCAATGTCTGTGTGTGTGTGTGTGTCTGTGTGTGTGTGTGTATATTTTATCATGAAATGGTGTCATAGTTTGTTAAATGCTTTTTACGCATCAACTGAATGGATCATGTGCTTCCCCCCCTCTCACTTCATTTCATGGATTGATTCTTTTACACCGAAACACCATTTTCCTAGTATAAGTCTAATTCAGTCATGGTGTATAATGATTTAGTATGTTGCTGGATTCAGTTTGCTAATATTTTATTGAGGATTTTTGCATCTATATTTAACAGTAATATTAATCAGTAGTTTTCTTGTGCTTTCATTCTCTGCTTTTGTATCAAGGTGATATTGGCCTCACAGAATGGGTTAGGAAGTGTTCTCTTCTATCCTTTGTTTTTTGTTTTTTTTTTATGAGTTTGAAAAGGATTAGTGTTAATTCTTCTTTAAAAGTTTGGTAGAATTCAGCAGCAAAGCCAACTGACCCTGGAATTTTTTTGTTGAGAGGTAATTGATCACAGGTTCAATCTCTTTACTTGTTATAGGTCTCTTCCAACTTCCTATTTGTTCTTGAATCAGTTTTGGTAAGTATGCATTTATAAGACTTTATTTATTTGATCTAGTTTATCTAATTTGTTGGTATATAATTTTCACAGTATTCTCTTATAATCTTTTTTTATTTCTGTAAGGTTGGTAATAATGCCCCCATCTGATAAATTATTTGGTATGTTCTTTCATTTTTATTAGTCAATCTAGCTAAATGCCAATTCTGATGAGTTTTTCAAAGTTTTTCAATTCTGATGAGTTTTCTGGAAATGCATCAAAGAGATAAATGACCTGAATTACTGCCTCAAGTAGAAAACCATTGAAAGATTGAATCAAGCAGCACATGAGTAGACAGAAGAAGGATTTCTTAGGATAGTTTTCCCCTACTAAACTTCAGGCTTTCTGTCTACATCTTTCCCTTGAGCCTAGTTTTACTCTCTCAGAAACACACGCAAGAACTCTTCAAAGATGTCAACCTATATGTGACTGCGACCTTATTATGATTTTAGGCAGCCTCTCTGCTAGTGGATGAAGTTGTGTTCCTGTCTTGCTAGTTGTTTGGCATAGGGTGTCCAGCACTGTAGCTTGCTGGTCTTTGAGTGGAGCTGGGTCTTAGCGTTGAGATGGAGATCACTGGGAGAGCTTTCTTCATCTGGTATTATGTGGAGCTGGGAGATCTCTGGTGGACCAATGTCCTGAACTTGGCTCTCCCATCTCAGAGGCACAGGCCTGACACACAGCCAGAGCACCAAGACCTTTTTGGGAAGTGTGAGGTCTTCTGCCAGCATTCATATGTGTTCTGTGGGAGTTGTTCCACATGTAGGTGTA
This sequence comes from Globicephala melas, assembly GCF_963455315.2. Taxonomy (NCBI): domain Eukaryota; kingdom Metazoa; phylum Chordata; class Mammalia; order Artiodactyla; family Delphinidae; genus Globicephala; species Globicephala melas. The sequence continues at coordinate 100,624,958 of NC_083320.1, read as the reverse complement.
TTTCTGGTGTATTTGTGGGGAGGAAGGTGATCTCTGCATCTTACTCCTATGCCATCTTGAAGGTCTCACCAACCCTCTATTAATTCAAAATTAACTAGATGGGTTTGCTTTGTGCAGCTGACTTAGCCCCTGACACTTACATATTCATCTTTAATTTGGGACTGTAATACCTACCTAACAGGATTGTGGTGAGAATTTAATGAGAAACACATAAAGTGTCTAGCACAACTCTTGGAAAAATAAATAAAAGCCATTAAACAACTATACAGCATCCATTACAGGTTCATGCATGATAAGTATCTGTAAGCAATAGATTTGATATCAACCCTCAGTATGAAATAAGACAAAGCAATAAATGCTTGCCAAAGAAAGGAACAAAGAGTTATAAATTGAAAGCTCCCACAACAATTCCTACTGTATAGCACAGGGAACTACATTCAATATCCTGTAATAAACCATATGGAAAAAATGTGAAAAATAAGATATATATATATCTGAATCACTTTGCTGTACAGTAGAAACTAACACAATATTATAAATCAACCATACTTCAATAAAATAAATGTTAAAAAAATAGTATTCTGGGTACATTGGGTTAAATAAAATATATTATAAATTTTGTAAAGAGAAAGAAAGCTCCCAAGAAAAATCACATTGGTTCATTCCCTGGAAAATTTGGAACTAATTAACATTTACATGCTCATTCATACATTCATCCATCCAATAAAAATGTATTATTGGCTAGAAAGAGAGAATAGAGTGAACTGATAGATTTAAGTTACGCCAAAATTTAGTGTGAGGTAGAAGGTGTCAATCTCCAAAGTAAACTGAGAAGAAACACTCCTTAAAGAGGACAGAAAACCAGAAGAGTGCTTCTTAACTGTAGCAAGTAAAGGAACTATTGCAGAAAGAGTGTGGACAATGATGTTGAATGTGCTGAGGATGGTGGAGTCAGATGATAGTTGAAATATTTTATATATATATATATATATATATATATATATATATATATATATATATATATATATATATATATATCATCTGGGCAAGGACATTTGATTTGAAGTCCTCTCCAGTCCAGTTATCACTATATAATCATGATTAAAAGGATTCCTCTAGCTATTTTTATGTCAGTGCCCATGTGCTAACTTGGGTGTCTATGTATTCTCTGTTAGAAAAATATTCATCAGTATGTTGGCCAAAAATATACGTGAGGCTATATGTATAAAAGAAGTGGCTTTACCTTCCCTTTGGCTAGATTATTAAAAGCTGAACATGTGCTCTTCTAATATGGTTGGATGACAGGCACTTAATATCATGCACCATTAATATTTTCCCATTCTCAATCCCAAGATTTACTGTAGATCTTGGAATTATAGTATTTCATTTTACTTTGTCATGGACAGTATATTAAAATTACAGAAATCCAATATATTAAAATTACAGAATCTGCATTTCCTTCCCAACCTAATTAATATATGTATATTAGAATAAATTAGCTGGTCTCAAAGAGGTTTTTTTTTTTTTTTGTCTCACAATCCCTTTATATTCTTAAAAATCTTTGAGGATATTATAGGGTCTCACTTTCTTTGTCAAATGTGACAATCTCTGATTTTGTTTGGAATATTTAGATCATTTATACCTATTGTAATTATTGATATACTTAGATTCAAATCTATCATCATGATAGTTATTTCTATTTGTCTCATTTGTTCCGTTTCAGTTTTCCTCTATTTTCTGGCCATCTCTGTACTGAGAATTTATCATTAACTTCATTTTATCTCCACTATTGGCTTATGAATTTTACTTGCTTTGTAATTATTTTTAGTGGTTGCTCTATGCTTTTATATATATATAAATATATAATTTAACTTCCTTTATCTTTGCTATTTTTGTCATACATTTTACTTCTAAATACATTAAAAATCCTCAATATATTATTACTAAATTGGCTTTGTAAAGTCTTTAAAGTCATTACACATAATAATAGAAACATTAAAATTTGTGTATTAGCCCTTATTTTTTATCATACCGGTGCTCTTCATTTCTTTGTGTATAGGCAAATTTCCATCTAGTATCACATTCATTCTGCATGAAGAATGTTCTGCTAAGCCTGAATTCTCTCAGCTTTTGTTTGCCTGAAAGTTATTATTTCATTTTCATTTCTAAAAGATATTTTTTTCTCAATTTAGAATGCCGAGTTGATAGGTTTTTATTTCCTTCTTTCAGAATAAAAAAAATAACTCCCTCTATTTTCTTCTGACAGAAAGTTTTCTGCAATTCTTAATTTTGTTCTATATGCATTGTTTCTTTTTTTTCCCCACCCATGGCTACAATGAAGATTTTCTCTTTATCTTTGCTTTTTGCCCCTTGGCTATGACATTTATAGATATTTGTGTGTGTATATTTGAGTCTGTTTTTATGTTCATCCTGATGCACTCTCTGAGCTTCTTGGACATATATTTTGTTGACTTCTATTATCCTGGAAAAATTTTGGCCATTATATCTTCAACTATGTGAGGTTAAAAATTAATTCATGAGTTCCAAAATTTTGTTAGTATCTAACGTTACATGAAGCTACAGATATTAATAAAAATACACATGTAATGTACATAAAAGTAAGGGGAGCAAGAAAAATTAAAACTCAGTAAGGAAATGTAAAAATTCTCCTTTGATGCTGAAAAAAATCAATGAGATTTTTCCCTCCTTAATTCCAAATCTATAATTTTGTGAAGGATATCAGAACTAAGGCTTATTTTTCTTTCTGTCTAAATTTACATTTTTCAACTTTTGCCTGTGAGGGGGCTCAGGACAGAGTATCCTAAAATATGGCACCTTGGCATACTGAATTTAAGCTGAAAGAGTCTGAGAAAACAGCAGAAGCAGGAGGTCACTCTGAACTTCCTCCCTACCCTTCTCCCCTGAAACAGGTCATAAAACACTTATTTGAGAGGTGCCCTCCCTATACTCAGAGGAAGGGATGCTAAGAAGAATGCAAACAGGCTTTGGCAAATTTCCCCCAGTTTACTGCACTTAGCTCATTGTCTTTTGCTATTATATTCCTCCACAGCTATCCACTCTTCATTAAACCTAGCAAAAACTACTCAGTTCTAATTGTATCTTTGGGTCTTTTATTCTGAAAGCTCCTGTGTCATGTAAAGCATAAATAAATTTGTATGTTTTTCTCTTGTTAATCTGTCTTTGTCACTTTGATTTTCAGATCCAGCCAGGATTGCTCAGAGGGTCAAGGAAAATTTTTCCTCTCCTGTATCTGTAATAGCCTTATGTGATAATCCAGTCACCTAGTGTAATTTTGTCTTCTAAGTACAGTTGACTCCTTCCTCTTACAGAATTCCAGATTAATGGAAGTCAATTTTGAGTTTCACAAGCCCTAGACAGCTTAACCACACAACTTAATTCTTCTGGACTCCTCCACACAACGTCCCACCAAAGAACAATTTATATTGCTAAGAAACATTTGCCTTCATATTGGTCACAGCTTAACTTCCTTTTCATTTCTTCTGTCTCTTACTGTTATAACCTTCAGTTAAATTACTTATTTAAATTTAGTAAAAACTTCCAAATCATCCACTTTTTCTCTTTACATTTACCACTTCCTTCAACTTGAGCTACAAACTCACTATACCTGTAAAATGAATCTAATCAGTTGAGTGAAGAGAGAATGTGGCAGAAATTTCATGTGTCCAATTTACTTCTCTCTTTTTTTTTAACATCTTTATTACTTCTCTTTTAAACTCCCAGCAATAAACACCCTTTGTGTCTTTTAACTAGCAATTTAATTATTATAACTGGGAGATGATAATACAAATTAAGAGCATCTAATAAAAAATACTCCATAAAATTTTAAGAGCGCTATATTTATTTCAAAGTACTTTCCTGTCCATTTGTCACTTCTTTCTCACAATAAACCTGTAAGGTAGACAGGGGAGGTATTACTACCCTTGAGGAAAGTGGAATATATGGCCCAGAGAGTAACAGGGAATTAGGTGTGTCTCAGACATAACACAATGATCTGCTAAGCAAGCTTAAAGGGTGATATGAAATCACCAAAGTTCTACTATCTGGCCTCTTATGAAAAGAAAAATAAATGGAGTGTGAGAAGGAAAAGTTATATTTGGGGACTAGGAATCAGGAGACTTAGGATTCCATCTCTATGCAGCCATTTAAGATATGATTCAAATAAGTCACTTAAATGTTTAATATCTACATCAGTGATAAGAAGATGATGGTCATCACACTGACTGCCTCACAGGATATATGAAAAGTGCTCTGGGGCTTCCCTGTTGGCGCAGTGGTTGAGAGTCCGCCTGCCGATGCAGAGGGCACGGGTTCGTGCCCCGGTCCGGGAAGATCCCACATGCCGCGGAGTGGCTGGGCCCGTGAGTCATGGCGCTGAGCCTGCACTTCCGGAACCTGTGCTCCACAACGGGAGAGGCCACAGCAGTGAGAGGCCGGCGTACCGCAAAAAAAAAAAAAAAGTGCTCTGAAAGTCAATACAGCTTTCTCCTTCCAAAGCTCTAATTTATAGTATTTGCTAATTCCTAGTGTAAATAATACCAATACATAGATATTATTGGAATATAATAAAATAATAAGGGACTGAGGAGTTTGAGTATTTGTTACTTTTGTTTAAATGCATTTTCTAACTTTTTTTAAGAGCTGTTTTAGGCTTACAACTAAATTGAAAGCAAAGTACAGAAGTTTCCCATCTGCTCCCTGCCCTCACACATAGGCACAGCCTCTACTATTATCAACACCCGCACCAGTGTGGTACAATTGTTTCGAAGGATTAACCTACACTGACACTCATAATCACCCAAAGTCCACAGTATCTTTGGGTTCACTCTTGGTGTTGTATATTCTATAGGTCTGGACAAATGTATAATGACATGTATTCATTGTTATGATGTCGTATAGAGTATTTTCACTGCCCCAAGAATCCTCTGTGCTCTGCTTTTTTATCTCTCTCCCCTCTTACCCCTGGAACCCACTGATCTTTTTATTGTCTCCATAGTTTTGTTTTTTCCAGAACATCGTATGGTTGGAATCATACAGTATGTAGCCTTTTCAGATTGGCTTCATTCATTTAGTAATATGCATTTAAGATTCCTCCATGGCTTCTCATGGCTTGATAGCTCATTTCTTTTGAACACCGGATGCACCACAGTTTATTTATTTATTTACCTACTGAAGGACATCTTAATTGCTTCCAAATTTTGGCAATTATGAATAAAGCTGCTATAAACATCCATGTGCAGATTTGAGTGTGGCCATAAGTTTTCAGCTCCATCGGTTAAATAGCAAAGAGTGTGACTGTTAGATTTTATGGTAAGAGTATGTTTGGTTTTCTAAGAAACCACCAAATTGTCTTCCAATTTGGCTGCACTATTCTGCATTCCCACCAGCAATGAAAGAGTTTTCATTGTTCCACATCCTCGTCAGCATTTGGTGTTGTGTTCTAACGTATTTTTTTATTGTAAGTTTATGTAATTTAATTTTAACAGTGGCAGATTTAAAAACAAGCTAGCAAAATTTCTGAAAACTTCACAAAGTGACTTTCACACACCAGTAGTAGCAACCCCACTTCCACCCCCTTCCAAAGACTAGGACTACTTCTGCTTTTCTCTGGTACTGAGGAAAGAACCATTCTGTCTAGAGTCTGAGATCTCTGCCTTTCTAGAAGCTCCTTTCCCAAGCCCATTTCCCCAACTGTTGCTATCGTTGTTTCATTTTCGATTCCCACATTCATTTGTCCTGTGGATAGTGTCCTCTGCCATTGACTGCTTTTGTCTTGGGATTTTGGTCAACACCTCAGAGGATACACAGAGTGCCAGGCAGTCCACTCAGTCTCCTCAGATGACTAACAGCCCCTTCTCTTGGATTAAATCATGAATAAGCCTGAACTTAATCACCTGTTGAAAATCACAAGACTTATTAGTGACAGAGCTGGACCACATTTAATTTGGCTGACTCCTACATCCTTCAGCCTGGGAGTGCAGCCTGCTGTCAAGGTGATGAGAGGCAGAGCCCCGTGGGAGAAGGAGACATCATCCCTTTCTAATCTGCGGCCTTGCTTTCCTCAAGGTGTCTAGGTTAACACCATTTTGGAGTTATTCCCAGCCTCCTGAGATCATTCAGGGCCAAGAGTGTCCCTTTTTGAGGTGAATAATCCATGGTAATGAATCTTGATTTCCAATAAGTTAGACCAAGATGAAGTGTGTTGCCTTAGATGAGCCATATGTGTCCCTTAATAGCTTGAGAAAAGGCTCCAGAGCATTTAATAACTAAGCACCAGAGAGAAATAAAAAAGGCTCTGCGTTGCTAGGATACCTGGCTGAGCACTTGTTTTATATCAAGTCAGTAAGTGTAAAACAAACAATGACAATTGCTACTTCAAAGAAATACAAAATGCTTGCTGGAAAGCCACAGAAAGAAGAAATAGCTGCTCTCCAGAGAAGAGAGACCTTGCTTCTTGTCATATATTAAGTTTGAAGAAATGCTTATTCTTTTTAACTAGTCTCTCAGAGGCTTGGAAAACCAGCATCAGTCATGACAGCATGTAATTACTGTAGTAGATGCAGTATTGTACGCAATTGTTCTATTGTTCTCTGCTTGTTCTTTGTGTATAATCAAGAGACAACAAAGGATTTTCCATACCAATGATCCACTAAGTACCTGGGTTCATTTAGGTTGTGTCTACACAGAGCCAGGGTCACCAATCAATTCAATCAACTCATCAGAAGAATGAGAATCCATTAAAATTACTTTTGAAGGCTAGTAGACAAAGCTGTTTATTTGGTTTCCTGGTTTGCTTCATTGAATTTTAATCACATAACTAAATGAAAATATTTTCAATTGCCGTTATATACTCAAAATTATGACTGGCAGCATGAAGATTATACATGTAATAAAAGTCTTCCTGCCGCAGATCAAGGTGTTTTGGGCAGAAAGACAAGTCAATTAACCCAATCTTGACACTGGCCTAGAGACCAGGGCCCCGTAAGTTAGACAGTAGCCAAGAAAAATCAGAATAGAGAAAGACTTCAAAGGAAAACTTCATGGAAGTGGTCAGGGTAAAAATAAAACTGAAAAGCCAAATATGTTCTTGAGTCTAAGAGTTGATTCCCAGAACCTAGAATATGTGATTAAGCTAAAAAGTCAAAAGTTGGTTAATAAAGACATTGAGATGGAGGTGAAATGCAACAGAAATAATGAACAATATGACATCATACTTTCTTTTTCTACACATTAATGGTTGCACACATTTTCCTCTCGTAGGATTCTAGTTCTCTGACTTGCACATTGGTGAGCTAGACTTCAAAACCAAAGAGAGGGCTTCCCTGGTGGCGCAGTGGTTGAGAGTCCGCCTGCCGATGCAGGGGACGCGGGTTCGTGCCCCGGTCCAGGAAGATCCCACATGCCGCGGAGCGGCCGGGCCCGTGAGCCATGGCCGCTGAGCCTGCACGTCCGGAGCCTGTGCTCCGCAACGGGAGAGGCCACAACAGGGAGAGGCCCGCGTACCGCAAAAAACAAACAAACAAACAAAAAACAAAGAGAAATTCTCTTACAGTGGAAAAACAGAAAGAGACTCATGGAAAAGTGATCATTAGAAAAGGATATATACCAAATGCTGGGTAATTCAGTGCAAACACTAAGTTGTTGTGAGAAGGTGAAGATCAGATAGGGCTGGTGGGCTCCATGAGAAATAGCACCTTGAGCTTGATTTTTTCATAAAGAATTTACATGAGTGAAGAGAGGAATGGAGGACTTTCTAGAAGCATCTGTTTTTAAACCACAATTTTGTTGTGATAGAGATAAAATTTTCTCTCTGTAATAGTAATACTTTTTTCTTGCAAAAGCCAATGCCAACTAAACCCTAAACACTTCATATTCTTCTCACCACTTTTCCCTTGGGACCTCAATGTAGATTTGAAGGGGTGGTAATGAATGTTGAGAAGGAAATTCTACTGCCAAACTCCTTCTGGCTTGCTCTTGCCAACTGAATTATTACCTTAGAGAGAGCCACAGTATATTTTTCTTCATTAATTTGTAGAAAGCAACATTCTACAGTCCTGTCAGCCATGACTTTTTTTTTCTGGATCAACTTAATAATGTCAGTGTTTAACTATTCTTTTTACTAGCTTCACAAAGTATCAGGCACTTAGAAGATGCACATTTTTACAAAAGCATATGTGACGAGCTATGAGGTCATGATGCAAACGACAGGTTAAAGCATCAAGGTAGCTTCCAACTTCTAAATCCTGATCTCTCTCAGGTGTTTCCCTGAAACACAGTTCTTATATGAAAGGGAGATTCTAGTCACAATCCCACCCAGGTAATGTTGAAGTTTTCCCTAGGCTGATTCTACAGGATCAATAATGGTCTATCTTCCTTGGCTCCTGCAGTAGGAGGAAGCACTGATATCTTCTTCTATTAAAGTTTATTCTTCTCCATAAACTTTGATTGAATGCAATCGCAATAATGCTCTACACTCTTCTTTTTCCTTCCTCATTCTCTTCTCTTTTCTTCTGTGTTCCCCAGCTCCATGCCCTCACAGGTGGGAAGTTGTAAGTAAGCGGGGAGAGTCAGGTAATCTCTCTATCCCATAGTTTCCACCTTCATTCTCAGTAGTAACATGACTTTCCAGGAGCAAATATTACCACTTCCATTGTGTCCTGCCCATAATACGTTTATACAGAATCCAGTCTTCAAACCATCCTGTGGTTGGTTGAACCCTGTGCTACCTGAGAAAGGCCCACTAGTGAGAGTTTGCAAATGTGAGACATCTCAGTTTATGGTCAGTAGGATGAAAATGAAAACAGCATCTCAGCCTCTTACTGCCTTGATTATAGTTTCATGGGGCCCAGGAAGACCCACTGATGAGAGCTTTGCAATAAGCCCATTCTGATCAGAAATCTATGATATTAAACACATTAGATGCTGTGAAAGAACTTTAAGAACTATATATATATATAAAAGAGAGAAAGAGAGAGAGAAAATTAAATACTATATATATATATATTTATTTATTAAGGTAAAATTCACCCATTTGAGATGTCTAATTCAATAATCTTTTCTGTATTCATGGAGTTATGCAATGTATCACCAGAATCAATATTAGACCATTTTCATCACTCCAAAAAGAAACCCCATACTCTGTCTCCTCTCAGCCCCTCCATCCGCCTTGCCCTAGGCAAACACTAATACAATTTCTATCAATCTAGATTTGCCTAATCTGGACATTTCACATAGATGGACTCATATAATATGTGTTTTTTTGTGACTGACCTCTTTCACATAGCATAATATTTCAAAATTCATGTGTGTTAGATAGAGTCTTAGTTATTTTCAGTCTCCTTACCCCTCCCAATCCCCATGCATCTTCTTCATGTCGGTTAGACTATAATTCCAAACTACAAATCTGTTTATGTCATTTCTCTCTTTACACACTTTCAGTGGCCAGCTGCCCACTGCCTACAGAAAGAAGTCCAATTTTCTTGACATTGCAGTCCATGTTCATATTTTTAATCATATTAACCATTTTTAAGTATACAGTTCAAGTGGTGTTAAGTGCATTCACAAAGTTGTGCAACAAATGTTCAGAACTTTTTTCATCTTGTGAAACTAAAACTCTATGCCCATTAAAAAATAGTTCTTCATTTCCCCCTCTCTCCAGTCCCTGGCAATCACCATTCCACTTTTTATCTCTATTAATTTGACTCCTCTAGGGACCTCATATAAATGGAATCATACATTAATTGTCTTTTCATGACTGGCTTATTTCAATTTAGCATAATGTCCTCAAGGTCCATCCATGTTGTCAGAGTTTCCTTCCTTTCTAAGGCTTAATATTCCAGTGAATGTATATATCACATTTTGTTTATCCATTTATCTGTCCGTAGACGCTTAGGTCACTTCTACTTTTTGGTTACTGTGAATAATGCTCCTATGGACATCAATACAAATATCTGTTGGAAACCCTTACGTTAAATTATTTGGGCTATGTGTTGAAGGGGATCAGGATATGCCGCTTTGACATAAAGATTATTTTGAGATTAAGACAACTGAAAATCCGCAGATGCAGAAGAGTTCTCTGTCCTCCCTTTATTTGCCTAAAGTAGTACAAGTTTCCCTTTGTGAATGAAGCATAAATTTCCCTTATGAAGGTGCCCCCCTTTCCAATACCAGCAAAAGAACAGAGACAGAGTGAGCACCAAGATGAGTCTGCTTAAATAAACCTTACTAAAAAACCTCATATCTTCCATTAGTTTTTCCATATATTTCCTAATAACTGGCCCATGATTTATCCTGCCTCAAAGGCCAAACCCTCTTTCCTTTGTTAAAATGGTGTATAAGCCCCCAATTCTAACTACTTCTTTGAGCTTCACTTCTTTTCTGTGAAAGTCCATGCATGTAAAATATTAATAAAAATTGTATGCTTTTTCTCCTGTTAATCTGTCTTCTTTTAGTTTAACTTGCCAGTCCCTAGACCATAAAGCTAAGAGGGTAGAGGAAAAGTTTTTCCTCCCCACTAATACTGAGAAGTGGAATTGCTGAATCATACAGTAATTCTATTTTTAATTGTTTCAGGATCAGCCATACTGTTTTCTACAATGGCTGCACCATTTTACATTCCCACCAATAATGCACAAGAGCTCCATTTTCTCCATATCCTCACAAACACTTTTTATTTTATTTATTTTTCTGGTAGCCATCCAAATGAGTATGACATAATATCTCATCGTGATTTGCATTTGATTTTATTTACTTTGAACACTTTTTATGTGCTTGTTGGCCCTTTGTGTATCTTCTTTGGAAAAATGTCTAGTCAATTCCTTTGTCCATTTTTTTTCAATTTGATTTTTTGTTGGGTTGTGAGACTTCTTTATATATTCTGGCTATTAACTCTTTATCGGATATATGATTTGCAAACATTTTCTCCCATTCTGTGGGTTGCCTTTTCATTCTGTTGACTGTATCCTTTGAGGCAGAAATCAAATTACTTTTAAATTGTCCTAATAATTTGGATAACCAGTTTCATTTCAGGATGACTATTGTCCAGCAATATCCACCAAGGAGTGTGGATACTTCCCCTTAATTTTAGCCCTCGTTCCAGGCTATACCCCAGGGGAAATGAGCCATTGTCATCACCTCCCCCACATCCTACCCAGCACAGTTTACACTGTGGGAGGAAAATTCTGCTGATTGAATCCTACTTCAAGACTCTCTCTAGATATCAGTTAAGGACAGCTTGTCAGAGCAAACTAGAGGCTAATGCCCTTATTAGTTTATTAGCAGTTACTATGTAGTGACTCTGCTTTCAGTCTCCTTTGTCAGTTTGGCTTGATTGCAAATGTTCTGTGATTTCTGCTTGGGACTCTGATTATACATTGTTTATGTGTCTTGACTCTACAATAGATTACACCTGACACTGTGCTACTTGTCTAACATCTGTCTGATATACTAATATCTACTCCAGGCTTCAAAGCTTCTGCTTAGGAATATTTCCTCACTTATAAACAAGGACCATAATAATAATGCTCTTTTTCTTAGAGTTTTGTTGTTGCTGTTGTTAAGATTAATAGATTTATTGTATGTAAAGCATTCAGGAACTTTCTGTTAAAAAGCATAAATGTTTACTACTGCTGAAACTTCTAAAATATAATCCATGTTATAACCGCTAAAGTTAACTCCTTCTTTGGACTGCTGCAGCACTAATTAGCTATCTCTTGTACTCTTTGTATGATTGTTTATCATCTTCATCGGCCTTGGGCTGTCTACCTCTAATACTAGTCTTCTTGTTATGTAAGAAAAGAATAAAAATTTTAAAATAACACCATCAACCAAGAAATCCTGCTTGATCCACTGTTTTCTGTATTTACAATATAATTGCAGTTGAGTGCTACCTTAATTGATCTAAGAAACAAAGTGTAACTTTAATAATAGACAGGTAAGTGTCTACAACAAATGTAGAACTCTTGTACCAAATGGATTATACAAAGCAGCTTAGTCTACAAGATCTGGGGTAGCCTCTCACATCTGACTTCTTCTGCCCTTAATCTAAGATGTGTGGATCTGTATTGATATCTCTGGTTTGAATTATCCACCCAGAGGAAAGTGAACATGTGAAATAGAACAAAATAACACTTATACTCTAGTACTAGGGGATGAGTGACTTAGTCTCCTTGCCAGTGGGTCAAGAATTATAGGAGCAGTAATAAGTCTGGGTATGTCCAGGTATGCTTAGCTAAGAGAAAACAAGAGATAGAAGGGAATTCTCCACACCTGGAACTTGACCTTACTCTCTGGCCATGTACATGATCTTTTACATGATAGTCATACAGTGTTTGTCTTTCTCTGTGTGACTTATTCCATTTAGCATAATTCAGGTTGCTAGGGGGTGGGAGGTGGGGAAAATGGGGAGATGTTGGTCAAAGTGAAACTCAGCAGGACCCTGCAGGGCCTTCCCAGGTACAAAAACCCTTCTGTGTCCCCTGTCTCTTGTTTGTAGAAGATCTGTAGTCTCCCAGGCCTCCCCTGAGTCACAAAAGAGCAGGCTCAAGCAGTTAATGATTAGAACAATAGAGTCACAGAATCTTTAGTTCCTCCCTGAAGGACATAGATAACAGTATCCAATACATATTCTTGAGTTGTTTTGCAGATACTAAAACAACCACCAGAGGGAAAAAGCTGACTGCATGATGACCAGATTGTAGCCATGACATAAGCTGCTCCATCTTGAGTCTACGGCTTGCATAATTCCAAGAACTGGCCTCAAGGAAATAGGAATAAACTGACCCTGGAGTTGAAGATGAACTGTGCTTAAAACAATCAAGATGACACTGACCAGGCCACCACATGACCAGTTTCAAGATACTTGTTGGAGCTAACTATGCTGTTCTGCACGTAGTTCCCATCTGCATACCCTTGAAACTTTCTTTGAAAAGTTCTTGCTGCCTGGTCGGCAACTGCAAGATGGTTTGGGGGATGCTTGTCTGCCGTGTCCCCAAGTTGCTGGCTTCCTGAATAAAGCCTCTTTCATTTTCCATCAGCCATTGTCTCTTGAACATTGACTTTTGAGCAAAGAGCAGCCGAACCTGAGTTTGGTTCCAGCTCCCACTAGTTACAAATTGGTACAGACTTTCAGTTATAACATAGATAAATTATGAGGATCTGATGGACAGCATGGTGATTATAGTTAATATTATGTATTATACACTTGAAATTTGTTAAGAGAGTAGATCTCACCACACACACACATTTACACACCCACGCAGTAATTATATGAAGTAATAGATGTGTTAATTGTTGATTGTGGTAATCATTTCATGAAGTATACATATATCAAATCTTCACATTTTATACATTAAATACATACCATTTTATTTGTCAGTTATACTTCAATAAAGTAGGGGGGAATAACTGCCACCTTTGGGAAGCTTTCAATACATCCTCTTCCACCTTTATTTCCACCAAAAGACCTAGGCAGGTCTATGCCTCTTTATTCCTATAGAACTTAGAATATGCCTCCATTCCAGCTCATATCATATTATTCTGGATTTACTTTTTCTGTTTACTTGCTCATGTGTTATGCTGGAAAATGGAAGCCATTTTGTCTTTTGAATTTGTGTCCCAAATCCTACCTCAGTGCTTGTCACGTGAGTATATGTAGAATAGTGATTGGTCAAAAGGATGAATTATTGAATCATTCTTGCATGAATATACACATATTTTGTACGATTTTTCACTTCAGAAAACATTTTAACATACATTATTCCATATATTATGAGAAAATTGGTAAAGTGAGAGAGTACTGAACTTACTGTAGGTTTGAATTTTCACTCTCCCTCTATGAAACCTTGAACATGCCTATAAACTTCTCTGTTTCAAGGATATATTTTAAGACTATTCACTTTCAATTTTATGTTAGAAGGAAATAGTACAACTTAAATTAACTCTTCACTTGAGTCATATTTAAAATAGATCCAATATTTTGGAATTCTGTTTCTAACCCTGACTATATTACATGCTTCCAAATACTCACTTAATCTTCAAAAATACTCCAAAGTTGGTATTACTAAGGCTAGAATATTTTTTGAAGTTTGTATAAACTATTTGAAACATCTACCACAGTAAATAAGGCATGCAAAAATTTTTTGAATATAATTAAGATCAAATTCAGGTAAAAGTGTTAGTTTGAATTTCCTATTTTCCATTTGACAAGTGTTACTAAAGCACAGGAATGTTGTTTAAGTTGCCAAATTTTTTCACAGCTACTTATCTGATCTCCAGTTTATGTCCTTCTTAATCAACTACAAAATTACATTTATGAACTATAATGCCCCACATAGCAAAAGTGAAATGTATAGCACTTTATTTTCCTTTTATGACTTTTCATTGTAACACCATTATTCTGAGAAATGCTTAAGTGGAATTTCTAATACCTGTGCCCACAATGTCTCTATTTCTTTTGCTTTCCTTCTTTCAGTTTTTATTTTATATATATCACTCCAACCTAAAGTTAAGGAACAATAAGTCTGAAAAAATCCTTTCACTTTTCTCTATATCACTCCAATATAAAATTAAATAGAAAGAAGTTTAGAGAAAATATGCCACAAAGCCCATACAAGTTCCTCATATATTGATGCTAGTTTTCAACTCTCCCTTCTTCTGGGATCCAGGGTAATTTATTTTGAAAGAAGGACTGTCCTGATGTCTTGGTCTCCATGCTTTGCCTATTTTTTAAAACTTGAAATACTCTGAGAACTTTTATTAAATGAGCTAAAATGGGTCCCCTTAGAGATCTGTTTTGTAGCTTTATAAAAGTTTGCAGTTTTCCCTGAAATATCACAAATGTTATGAGTGGAAGCTGTGAAAAGCATATAGTGCTGTTACATCCTGTAAAAATTATGTTCCCCCCAAAATTTCCTTGCTGAAAATATATCGCAGCTAGTGCGTGGTTGCTGAACATTGAAATTAGAAAGCATCTTCCCAAATCGTAACATTCATTGCTGCTTTTCCCTTTGGCAGGAGAACTAAACAGGAGAGTAAGAACTAAACAGGAGAGTAAGAACTGGGAAAAAAAATTAAAAACTATCATGCATCTCTTAGTTTCCAGTCTCTGGTGATTAATCCATCCAAATCAAACAAGTACCCAGTTGATTCTATCATGAATAATCATGGTTTCTCCATGGATTTACTACCGACTAGGTGTTCCTTTGGTGTCTAGGATCAATCACTCATTTTATACTCAGTACCTACTCTCTCTATGGCAGACGGTAAGTGAAACTAAATGGTGATTTTAATATCAGAAAGATGATATGAGGCAATCTTAGATATTGTGTTTAAGCTAACTTAAAATCCACTCATTTCTTAGTGTTTTGTTGTTATTAATGGCAGTGGTGGTAACAAAAGACTACTTCAACACTTAGACAAACAAATATACCATATTATAAAACCATATGGACACTGCACCACATTCAGGTTCAGAAAGATGTAGCTATTATTAGAAACCAAAACCAAAATAACTACACTTTAGTGTCCCTTTCTCTGGGATTATGTAGTCCATCATTTCTACTCATCCCCTGATGTCTCTTCAATGTTCTCTCCCTATAAATCTGTGGTCTTTCTTTTCCAGACAAAAGGTAGAAGATGCCCACCAAAAGTTGCCTAAATCTCAGCTCAAATGATGAAGACAGACTCCATAGGCTCTCTGAATCCCAGTTCCTAATATTTGAGACAAATTGTCTTCCAAAAGTCAAATGGTCCAATTAGCCTGTCATAGGAGATGAAGGGATTGGATCCTCAACACTGCTGCCAGGTCTTATTCCAAAGTTGTATAATAGTAATCCAACATATGTACCTATGAAGATAACCCCATGAACGCATGGAAATGTTATGGATTTAAATTAAAAATTAACGGGAAAAATTTCCACTGACATATTTTTTAACAGCTGCCACTTCAGGAGCTTCTGACTTTTGTTCAAGTGCTCCTTCTGTAATAGAAGTGTTGATTTACTGGCTCCATGAGCTTCGTGATATTTGAGCAGCATGTGTTGAAAGTGATACTCTTCCTAGTAAGTTAGAATCATCTGTTTTCTAGACCATCTCTGTGACAAACCCAGTGAAGCACATACATCAGCCTTGTTACTTTGCCCCGTTAAACACTTTAAAGCCTGTTGGTCTTTGGCTTTTAATCTCAAGTAATTATCACTTAGGAGTGCTGGGTACCTCAGGACACCAGTCTTAATTAATCATTTAGAGGGCAATGCCCTGCAGCTAATGAAAAATGAGAAGGGAGCCAACTGAGCAACAGAAATATCTAAGGCGATGTCTTTATTTTTACCTCTCTGTCACAGTAATGAAATACCAAGTGACAGATTTTTGTTCTTCTTTGAAATATCCAGCATTTGATCCACTCAAATTGAACAGCTAATACAGTCAATAGTGAATGGATGTGTTAATATCACAGTCTAAAAATGAGCAAAGATCGAACAATTCCATTTATATCTGCACTAGTTGTTCTTAATGATATCCTTAAAAATGGTAAGTGGTCAGTATATTTGCTGACATCAGGAGATATTATCATTGGAGATAATATGACCAACAATTGTATTAGGCATCAGAATACTCAGGAAAATAAATATCTCATTTACCTCCCATGTCAGGTTAGTCCAGGCTCTGCTGCAGTAACAATCAGCCTCTACATCTCAAAGCCTTAGCACAACTAATTTTTATTTCTTGCTCTTGTGACAGTCATTCATGAGGGAACTATACTCAATGATTCCTCTCCAAAGTGTGATCTGCTGGTCCAGACAGTTTGTACTTTATCATGAAATCATCTGAAACTCATGGCTTCCAGAATCATGATGGAAAGGGAAAAGTATTTCATGGATAATTTCTGAGGCTGTAAGTGGAAGTAGCTTACAGTTTACTTCTTCCACCTATTATAGGTCGGAATTCAGTCATATGTCTCTCCATCTAGGTGCTGGGAATGTAGTCTTCCTGCATACTCAAGAAGAAGGAAAGTTGAGGTAAACTTGCTTCTGCCTCACTAATCAACAAGATATTGGATGACTGAATAAAAAACAAGTAATATTTTTGAAGAAGGGTATTAATTTTTAACATTTAAACATGGACTCTTAGGTTGGTAGAGTTCAGAATCTAATATTTTCACATTTCCAAAAAGAGAAATAGATTAGAAAGATAGCTGTCAGCTCTGTGAAATCAAGGCACTTATCTGTCTTATTCATCACAGAATGCTTGATAAATATTTCCTAAGTGAATAAAGATATATAATAGATACCAAGTTTCTCTTATTTGGCATTGCACTCTAGTTCTTAGAGTATAGTTGACTATACTCATAAAGAGGCTGTAAAAATATTTATTACATGATTGGGGTCTCTAAGGAGAGCAGAGCAGAACTCTCAACCAGGTCTGTAGTGGCTTGAGAGAGCATGGAAAGGAGGTGGCTTGGGCTTTTATCGTGGTTAAGAGTCTGTGCTAGTGGAGAGTTTCCACATGTGGTCAGGGGCTTGCATACTTTGAATCACCTGCCGGTACTAACAGGGATCACCCAGGCTTTCTTATCATTGCTCAGATGTGGGGCACAAGAGAAAAAGAGAGGCAGTGAGGTTTTAAAGCTGTCAGCAGTCAAACATCAAAAAATGGGGTCAGACTCCTCATTACATTTATATGATATTGTAGATGTGCTTAGGAGAAAAATGTAGTGAGTTAGGGAATCAGGAGTTTCGACAAGGTTGCAATTTAGATAGGGTGGCCAGAGAGGTTCTCATTCGTGCCTCACACATGCCATTTCCTAGTTTCCTGGGCATGTCACATCCCCAAGTTCTCAACATGAAGCCAACAAACATTGGTGAAGTGGGATTTCAGGGACCAACTTAAATGCTGTCGTGGACCAAAAAGCAGTTGGGAATTAATGTTCTTGTTGAGCTCTCTAACTTCAACTTTGGAATTGGTTCACTTTTTCAAGGCACAAGATTTCTCAAGAAATCCAATTTTTGAGAACCTCCTAGAGTTTTCTAAAAGAAACTGTCTTGACGGCCTTCTCTAAGTTAGCTCACGGTTGTCTTTGGCTAGGCACTGAAGTTATCCCCATCCCCAGGATACTCACTTGTTCCAAGGTTAATTCCCATCCCCTTCTGCTTATCTTAAAGAATTACACCTTTAAGCCTATCACTGCTTCTGTGAATATCCATAAACAAGCATATAAAGCAGAGCTCAGATATCGATCCACAGGAATGGGTTACATATGTAAACTGAGGACCAAGAATTGTCCTAGATAATCACACGACTCTACTAAATTAATTAGGAATAATATATTAGCAAAATAATAAAAATAATAAACACATAGGGTATACTGTATGTCAACTGTATTTCCTACTGTTGTTATAATAAATTACCACATACTTAGAGCCCTAAAAATATTAATTTATTATATTATAGTTCTGGTGGTCAGATGTCCAACGTGGGTTAGTAAGACTGTACTCCCTTCTGGAAGGTTTAGGAGAGAATCCATTTCCTTACTCACTCTCATTATTGACAGATTTTACTTCCTTGTTGTTGTAGGCATGAAGTCTCCTATTCCTTGCTGGCTGTCAGCTAAGGGACATTCCCGGTTTCTAGAAACTGCCCCCATTCCTTGGTTCATGACCTTCCATTCAATGTAAAGCCAGCAATGGTGGATTGAATCCCTCTCTCTCTTGATTCTCTCCTGACTTTCCTTCCACTGTCATGTCTCTCTCACCAAAACTGGGAAATGGTCTCTGATTTTACGAACTTGTATGATTACATTAAGCCCACCTGGAAAATCCATGATAATCTCCTCATCTCAGGTCTATAATCTTAACTGCATCTTCAAAGTCCACTTTGCTATATAAAGTACTCACAAGACTTGGGGGTTAGCATGTGACATTTTTGTGGAGACATCATTCTGTCTACCACACCAGCTATTACAAAGTCCAATCCAAATTTTGCAGATACTTTGAAGCGTTCCTCCATGATAATTTCTTAGACACTTTGTAATTTATTATTATTGCTGTTGTTTGAAACATTGATAAGTAACTTTTGAAGGAAAAAATGATAAGAGTAGTTTTAGTAGCTTTAATAGAAGAAAATTGAGATGGAATCTGTGGGGATATATTTGATAACACACCAGATTTCTGGAGGAAAACTGAACAAATAATCATGATTTACAGATTCAAAATCATATACTGTAAGTGTTTTTTTTTTTTTTTAATTTTTTGGTATATGCATCAGTTGGGCTTAACAGAAGAAATGAGTGAGTTCTTTCAGTTATGGTGTCTTTGACTTTAAATATGTTACTGCATAGATGAGGGCCTACATGGATAGTAATCTTCACTTACACTTATTTATTTTCAAACCCCGGTCACATATATTGTTAAGTTTCTTCTCCCACAACCCACCAAAATGGCAATGTAGGTTAGGCAAGAACAATTGTCTTCTTCAAACATGTGAAAGATGAGCTGATTTTAATTCAAAGTTGGCATATTATTATTTACCAACTTTACATATGAAGAATCTGAAGCAAAGAGATACTAAATCGCTTTGCTAAGATGATGCAGGTAAAAGGAGGCATGGCCAGAATTCGAACCTTGTCAGTCCTGTCCCTGAACTAGTAAGCTGTATGCCATTTCTTAGTCAGATTTTTCATCACAGAGAGCAACAGTTTCTGGTGTTACCCTTCCTTTATTTCTTTCATCCTTTTGTAGACACATAATAAGGAAAAATGTATACATCTCTCATCCAATGACCATCTATGTCTCTCCAGGTTGCTGTGGTATAAGTGAGATTCTATTTCATCACATAGGTTACACCTCTTCCCTTTCCTCTAGCCTTTAACATTTTTAGTGTAGACTTCTTTCTCAGGATAGAGGTGTAGTGTACCTGTAACAACGATATACATGTTACTTTGTAACCACTGTGGGTCGAATGACAACAAATCTTTGAAGACCGTATGGTGGTAAAATCCTTCAAAGTATGCACAAACTGTAAAAACAGATTTAGGAGTGTATTCCTCCATCAATATGCCAGGCTTGACATGAATAACTGCTATTAGCATTAAAAAGAATCTCCAGGTTAAATCTCCCAGGAGAAAAGATCCAAACCCTGTCATCTATCTCACAGACATACTAAATTATTTCTTATGGACCATGTGGAATTGCCCAGATCAAACACCCAACTGAAGGCAGTGAAGTTTTAGTGGTGATGGTCCTTAAGGAGGGGCAGAAGCAGTTCATAACCATTTAACAACTTAATGGTCCAACAGAACCAGAACTTATTCCTTCCCTATAAACTAGAATAGTGTCAATTATTCCCTCAGGTGCCTGCAAAGTAGTTGGAGGACATCTGAGTGTAAAATCTGGATCATCCCAGAGATATTTTAAGACTTATCAGATGCCACAAGTGGGAAGCATCTTATTTTGTGGAATATACAGTTTTATTGTTCAGGCCTTTCCCAAATAAAGAATGTTCAATGTGACATTTGTCTGTGTCTCTGCTATTTCTCTTGTAGTCTACTGGACATGAGTAAGACCCTGTTAAACTCAGGCAGGCTGCTGACACTTTTAGAGTACAGGCCAGGTTCCCATGAAGATAAGGTGACTTTCAAAATTCTTTCCATGAATCGGACATCGTCAATGAAAGGACAGTTGTAAAAGATATGGAAGTTTTGTAAAAATAAATCTGTAAAATTGACAGAATACAATTCAAGCATGCTTGATGAAACAGAGAAAAATCATTATTTCTCTCTAAGATCACTATTCCCAAAGACTATGGCTTCTACTCCTTTTTTTTTTTTCTTTCTTTCTTTCTTTCTTTTTTTTTTCTATTCACAGTGATTTTGGTAATTATATCTTCTCCCAATAGCGTGAGTTAGGCCTTCCCCCTTATCCCTTGCTCAGCCCAGCTCTCTGTATCTGACAAGGTCCTGCATCAGTATAAGAATAATATTCAGGGCTTCCCTGGTGGTGCAGTGGTTGAGCGTCCGCCTGCCGATGCAGGGGACACGGGTTCGTGCCCCGGTCTGGGAAGATCCCACATGCCACGGAGCGGCTGGGCCCGTGGGCCATGGCTGCTGAGCCTGCGCGTCCGGAGCCTGTGCTCCGCAACGGGAGAGGCCACAACAATGAGAGGCCCGCATATCGCCAAAAAAAAAAAAAAAAAACACGAATAATATTCAATGATCCAATGTATTATGAAATAGTTGCCCTTCCCCATCCCCAATTCAGATCTTTAGCATTCATTCATTTCCCTAAATATTTTTATAAAACTAAAATTACTATAAATCTTTCACTGATTTTATTACTTAGCAAAATGTTAAGATTATACTCAAAGAAGATTTGATTTACAGTGGCTTAAAAGATAGGCAGTTTCTGTGGGATTCGCGCTGTCAGGGCCAGAACCTCTGCAATTCTCCTTACCCTGACATTATGGTAACCATATCACTTCCTCAGTTCTAAGCCTCCTTTTCCCATCTAAGGCAGGAAGAAGGGGGAAATGGTACAGCTGCAGTTAAGAAAGCAATGTTTTATCCATTTGAATCTTACAGATGACCTAAACATTTTCTTACACACCTAAATTGGATGTCCTGGCTATGCAGAGCTATAGTAGGTAGATTAGGAAACACAGTTTTCAATTTCAAACTTCTGTAGTTAAAGGCAGCAGGGGAATTAATGGTTGGAAATGGATTTGGGGAAGCCAATCACAGTAGCTGCTTGGAGTATGACTTCATTTTGTTTATATTAAAATTGTTTCTTCCAATACTAAGGATTCATTCAAGTGTCCAGAGACTTTGGTGAAATAAATTTGATTTTTACTGTCCATACTTTCCTTACAACTTTTGAACAAATCTCATTTTCTTCTGCCAATTTCCTAAATTATTAATCTTGTTAGCTTGAGTTTATATAAAGATACACTGTCTCTTTTGGTATTGACCTCAATTCTAACACTTTCTTGGAGCACATCTACACATGGAGGATAGACTGGATAGAAGATGAGTTTCCAATTTATTTTTCCTTTGGAAATAGCTTTCAAGGTTGGCCTTAAAGCTTTATTCAATTTTTTATGGTATGTGAAATTGTTAACTAGCCAGGAAATGACGCAGTAGGGAATTTGTGCATATGTTTATTATAAATGACTTAATCACTCCTTAAACCGAGATGTTTTTAGATTTGTCTTATTTTTTAACCCACTAAATAAGGAAATGTTTTATCCTCAAGCTTTCTTTTTTACCTGACTCATCATGAACAGAATTTTTCTCCACCTATCTGATTAATTTTATTGTGGGACAATGAGTTCTATAGTGTGGTCGTCAGAATAATGCACCCCTCCCCACTCACACCCCTAAAAGAGAAAAAGTTATCTATGTCCTAATCCCTAGAACCTATAAATATGTTACCTTCTGGCAGAAAGGACTTTGCAGATGTGATTAAGATTAAGGACACTGGGATGGGGAAATTACTGTGAATTATCCAGGTGGGACCAACCTAATTATATGAATTCTTAAAAGTAGAGAAATTTTACCAGCTGTAGTGAGTCAAAGATATGAGGACTGCAAAAAGATTAAAGAGACTGCAGTGTTGCTGGCTTTGAAGATGGTGGGGAAAGGGGGCCATGAGCCAGGGGATGTCAGTGGCATCTAGAAACTGAAAATGCAAGGAAATGGCTTCTCCCCTAGAGCCTCCAGAAAGGAACGCAGGCCTCTTGACACCTTGATTTTTATCCTGGTGAGACCTATGTTAGATATCTGACTTATTGTATTATTTTAAAACACTACCATTGTGAAAATGTGTTACAGCTTCAATAGAAAGTTTCTGAATATTTTGGTACCTGAAAGTCGAGTGCTTCTGTAATAAATACCTAAAAATGAAGAAGTGGCTTGGGAATTGGGCAGAGGCTGGAAGAATTTTGAGAAACATGATAGAACATGTTTAGATTGCCTTGAACAGACTGTCAACAGAAATATGGATGTTAAAGATTCTGCTAGTGAGGACTCAGAGGAAGTAAGAAGCATGGCAGAAAAAATGCAAGTCATCTCAGAGAATTTCCAAATTATTATGCACAGACTGTTAATAGAAATATGAGCCTTTAAGTCCCTGCTGTTGAGACCTCAGAAGGAAATGAGGAAAATGTTATTGGAAAGTGAAAGAAAGGAAATTCTTGTTACATAGTGGCAGTAAGCCTAGTGCAATTGGGTCCTGAAGTTACATGGAGAGCAGAACTTGTAAATGATGAAATTGGACCTTTATCTGAGGTGATTTCCAAGTAAAGTGTTAGAGATGTGGTCTGGTTTATTTTTTACTGCTTACAGTAAAATGAGAGAGGATAGAGGTAAATGATTTAAGGAAAAACCTGTTAAACCAAAAGGAAGTAGGATTAGGTAGTTTGGGGAATTTTCAGCTTCTCCAGATGGCAAAGCTGCTAAAATTAAGAGCTATCCTATCAGAAAAGCATACTCTAGAATAAAGACTGAGGATGTGGCTGTGCAACTTTTTGCTAACATCTTAGAAAGATGAAAAGATCAGAACATTCAGTCACACAAAGACTCTTTGAAGAGATTAAGGGTACAACCCACAGATCTGACGAATGATACCAGAGAACATCTCAGAAACATAAGGGTATGTTCCCTCAGCCATACTGGTAAAAAACAAAAATAGAGAAGGGATTATCTAGGAAAGGTCTATAGATGAGCCTCTTGCTTAATGGAGAGAATCCCCACTAACATACCTAGGAAACCCACATGGTTCTTGAGAACGTTATACAGCAGAACTTCTTCCAGCTTGCACTGAAAGGGGCAGAAAGAGTGCAATATCAAAGGCCTCCAGAATGCTCCTGGCCTGAACAGAGGGCAGAGTTGCAAATCCAGGGGAGAGTGCTGTAAGCCCAGAGGTTGGAGCCATGAGTCCAAGAGGATTATTTCCAGGGCTTGAAAGCAAATGGAGTTCACCTGGCTGGATTTCCAAACTACTTGGTAAGGGTGACTCCTTTTTTCCCTTTTACTCTCTCAATTATGGAGCCAGAATGCTATACATATTTTTCTAAGCTGGTCTCAACATATTTTGGGACCCAATAACTTGTTTCTTAAGTATTTTTAGGTCCACAGATGGAGGGGAATTGTGCCCCAGAATAAATTATTCTTAGAGTCTCACAGATACTTAATTTATATAATATTTGGGACTTCTAAGATATAAATGAGATTTTGGATTCATAGTTGATGCTTAATGTGTTGAGACTTTTGGGGACCTTGGGATAAGATGACAGTCTTCTGTGGCGGAGACAGATGTGAACTTTGGGGGGTCAGGAGATAGTCAAAACCTAACAGATGTATAGAACAGTCCAATAGCTGTTGGTCAAATTGAATAATTGGTATTGTAGTTGTCAACTAATTTCCAAAATAGAAAATTAGGAAGAGTTAAATACACGAATCATCTCATTCTTTAAATTTTCCAAAGTGATTACTTGAATTTCATCTCATATAAAGCACTATTAATGTAATGTAGATCTGCCAAATTTGATCTTATCAGCTTGATGCAGAACATCATCTCCTACCACATGTGTAATAAAATGTAACCTAACTTGTAAAAGTATTTTACATTATCTTTCACACACACAATTAAGTCTTCTCTTTTTCCATTTGCTATGCATGCGTGCACATGACATATGCTCACATGGCATTCTGTTTATGGAACAGTCAATACTAACTACCATTATGGCATTATTAAGCATGAAATGTCATTAAAGAGAATCAGATGGAGGTACCAAAGGATTAATACCATGTAATTTTGCATCTTCATTATTTCAGAAGCTGCAGCTCTATCAGTGAGGCTGCTATAATATATAATTTGCTTCCGACAATATGTTTTAGCAATAACATGCCCCACTGGCAACATCTTCAAAAATGACCCTCCCTCTTTATTTCTGTCAACTCTCTTGACCTGCATCTTGTGCCATTTTGCTGTATCATATTATACTCAGGGATAAACACTTTGGGAACTGGCAGCCACTTACTTATATTGTAAATGGAATTATGTCAAAATTGTTTTTAAAGAGGAGACAGATTTTCTGAATTAGAGGCATTGGTCTATTCCATTAAAATGAGTCACTGAAAAAGTGACTCATCTGGAGGACTGACCATCCATTTTGAAGGGGGAAAAATCAGAAGTGACATTGTATTCCAATAGTCCTTTTTTCTTTGCTTACCCTCCTTGAATTAAGATAGTCAAATTAGCTCAGTTGATCGGTGTTCACTCTGTGGACAATGCATCTTCTTTGGAATAGAAGAAACAACGGGTATCTCAGGCAGACTTCAATTTCTCCAAAGGGCAGCAGAATCATTCTTTTTGTGTGATTTTCCCACAGAGAACCAGCAATTCTCTGTGACTCTCTCTGTTGAAAGGTTAGCCTGCCTTGAATCAGGTCGTTCAGAAAGACCCTGGGCATGTTCAAGCTGACCTATCTCCAAGCAGAGGGAAGTGAATTAGTAAGCCTGCTGTCTCCAGGCTGCCAGAAGAATGATAGCTCTGTGTAGAGGGGCCCTGGAGAGTAAAAGGTGGCTGCTTGCTCAGAGGCTTAGAAAGAGATTACCCCTCAAGTTGAGGTGCACGGCAATGATCATATCAACAGATTTGAGAATTCCAAATGCATCAGGCTTACAAAGGAATAGGTGGGTGTCTAGGGTCTGGAGTGAGAAATGGCTTCAAGGAATGGGAGAGGCTTCCAGAGGTCATTTCATCCGGTTAGGTCTACATTTCCTTTGTTGTAAACATGCAAGGGCTTGACATTCCACAGGATGTAGATGGCAAGGGGGTAATGAAGGTGTTCCCTCAGTAAATCACCAGGGCTTTGTGGTCACCCATACCCCTGGCCATCTGATTGCTGCTCAGAAGCTTTAGCTGATTATTCTGTTTTTCTCAGAAGAAAACATAGCCTTCTAAGTAGGACCAGAACTTACACAAAACTACAGGACTCATTGGCTGGTGTTTCTATATTTGATTTACATGTGAAAACTTGGCTCTTGGTCACTACTTAGCACGTTTCATTTGTGATCTGCTGGCAGATTTGTTTCTTCTTCCAGTCTGGCCTGGCATGTGGTTGAGAAAACAAAGCCTCTCTACATCTATTCTTCCTCCTTAATTAAGTCTGTTCTATCCAGACGTAACAGCACAGCCCTGCTTCTCCAGGTACCCAGAGTCCTTCCAGAAGGACACTGGGTCTAGTCTCCCTTTAGTGCTAAATGTCCCCAGCTTTTACCAGTAGCTCAAGCTCCCCCACGTGGCTTTCCTCACACTTCTCCCTGATCAAGACTGAGGCCCATTCCCATCCAGTGTCCCACTCTCTCACAATGTCAGTATCCATATACTTGACACCAAGTAACCTATTTTCATTTTTCAAGTTAAAGGGAATGTTTCTAAGGAGGTTCCTGAAGGGGTAACTTAAATAATTGTTCCAAGTTCTTTGAAATTTAATTGCAGCAAAATGACTCACGAACGTATAAAAAGTCGCCCAGCCTCATCAGTAGTTTAGGAAAATAAAAGGTAAAACTATAGTGAGACACAATGTTGTCTTATAAAATTAAGGGAAAATAATAGAGCAACATCTAATATTGGTGAAGGTATTATGAAATGGACATATTGCTAGAGAAAATATTAACTTTTATTTAAAAACTAATTTGGAAGAGCCCATTTAAGTTGAAAACTTGTATGCCCTTTGACCCACACTTTTGAAAAATTAATCTGTAGAAAATTAAACATGTGTTTAAATATATATGTGAAAAAAATGTCACTGTTGTATGGTTTATATTGGCAAAGCATTGAAACCAATCTGAATATCTATTTATAGTAAAGAGTAAAAATGTTGTGTTAAATCCAAATTCTAAAACTGATTTAGATAATCTGATAACTGGAGAGATATCCATAGGTGCTATTAATTGAGAAAAGCAAGTTGCAACAAAATGTGTATAATACCTTCCCTTTATTTTTTTAAATATCTTTATTGGAGTATAATTGCTTTACAATGTTGTGTTAGTTTCTGTTGTACAACAAAGTGAATCAGCTATAAGTATACATATATCCCCATATTCCCTCCCTCTTAAACCTCCCTCCCACCCTCCCTATCCCACCCCTCTAGGTGGTCACAAAGCACTGAGCTGATCTCCCTGTGCTATGCAGCAGCTTCCCACTAACCATCCATTTTACATTTGGTAGTGTATATATGTTAAGTGCTACTCTCTCACTTCATCTCATCTTCCCCTTCCCACCCTATGTCCTCAAGTCCGTTCTCTATATCTGTGTCTTTATTCCTACCCTGCCACTAGGTTCATCAGTAGCATTATTTTAGATCCCATGTATATGCATTAGCATACAGTATTTGTTGTTCTCTTTCTGACTTACTTCACTCTCTATGACAATGTGATACACCATATTAACAAATGGAAGGATAAAAACCATATGATAATCTCAATAGATGCAGAAAAAGCTTTTGACAAAATTCAACACCCATTTATGATAAAAACACTCCAGAAAGTGGGCATAGAGGGAACCTACCTCAACATAATAAAGGCCATATATGACAAACCCACAGCCAACATCATTCTCAGTGGTGAAAAACTGAAAGCGTTTCCTCTAGGATCAGGAACAAGACAAGGTTACCCACTCTCACCACTATTATTCAACATAGTTTGGAAGTTTTAGCCACAGCAATCAGAGAAGAAAAAGAAATAAAAGGAATCCAAATTGGAAAAGAAGAAGTAAAATTGTCACTGTTTGCAGATGACATGATACTATACATAGAAAAATCCTAAAGATGCCATCAGAAAACTACTAGAGCTAATCAATGAATTTGGTAAAGTTGCAGGATACAAAATTAATGCACAGAAATCTTGTGCATTCCTAGACACTATCAGTGAAAAATCAGAAAGCAAAATCAAGGAAACACTCCCATTTACCAGTGCAACAAAAAGAATAAAATACCTAAGAATAAACCTACCTAAGGAGACAAAAGACCTGTACGCAGAAAACTATAAGACACTGATGAAAGAAATCAAAGACAATACAAACAGATGGAAAGATATACCATGTATACCATGTTCTTGGATTGGAAGAATCAACATTGTGAAAATGACTATATTACCCAAAGCAATCTACAGATTCAATGCAATCCTTATCAAATTACCAATGGCATTTTTCACAGAACTAGAACAAAAAATTTTACAATTTGTATGGAAACACAAAAGAGCCCGAATAGCCAAAGCAATCTTGAGATTGAGAATACCTTCCCTTTAAAAACACAACAACAAAAACAAACAACAACAAAAACTTCTATGTGTGAATACATATTATATGTCAGGCTGTAAGCTATTTTTTCTTTTCTTTTTAGGAGATAAAGAAGTGATAGGTGGAATTAATTGTATTTTTCTGTATGATTTCACTGGTTTTACTGATCATTTCACTGGGTGTGCTGGTCATGTACAGCAAAATATTTAAACATATATTTAATATTAAAAAAAGAAAACACTGGAGGGGATTGGTTAAGATAAACAAGATCATCAGTACTCTACGTATGTCGTCAAGATAGTAGATGTCTTTCCAAAGTTCTGTCTCATACCTACAGAGATTTGTTATTATACTTCACTTGACTAGTAAAGGTAAACTCAGGTGGATTGCACTTTACTAAGCAAATTTATTCAAATTGCTGATACTTACAAACTAGAAAGAAAAAAAGCCCGTGAGGAAATAATGTCTTGCAGTGAAAAGAACATGAATTTGGGGTGGAAGCTGGTGGTTTGGCTCACTATAAGTGATGAAGGTTAAGAAGAGAATATAAAGAGTACATAAAGAGATGAATATGGATTAACAATGTACTACTCCAGCTTATGATCTAGCAGCACTATGAGTCTATTCTTAGACAACAAAGTAATTGTTCTTCTCTTTTACTATTTACTTTTGCATTATTTTGCTACCATATAATAATATGCATAAGAGCATTCAATGGTTTAACAAAGGCAGCTAATATTTATTGAGTGCCTACTATGTTCCAGTCACTGCTCTAAGTGCCAGTGATATATTAGGGAACAAATTTGACAGATTGTACCCCTGCAAATTCCACATTTGAGTGTACTCAAAAGGTTCCATATAGCAGATTATAGTTTCTAGACCTTACACTTGGTAAGAAGAGTCCATTTCTAGAATTAAAAGGACTTTAGCAAGCATCAAACTGATTATTTTCAATTACAAATGAAAGGTGTGGCGCACTGGGTCCCAATTCTTAATGTGCCTAAGAATGTTCTAGGGAATATTATGACAATGCCAGTTCCTGCATTCCAGCCTGAGGAATCTTAGGTAGCGCCCAGGAATCCACATTGCACAAAGCAGCATCTCTGCCAACTCGATTGCAAAGTATGTGTTCACCACACTAGAGAATAACCAGAATGCATCACTAGAGTGCTTGACTAGAAATTTCCCCTACCCCTGCCTACAGAGTGGCAGGCAGAGAAGATATAGTAGAAATTATTCCCAGCCCCACACAGTTTACTTGCCCAGAGGTTACTACCCTTCAATATTGTCAGTCTAGTTGTTCATCCCTCTGATTACATTTTTTTTGTTCTAGAAGGGGGCATCTGACACAAATTTGATAAAGAAATTCACCTGGGAGCAGAGCGTTTTGTTGGAATCCCAGCTCTTATTTCAGCTCTTTTGCCAACCCAGCTTTTGTTCTGTTTTAGGCTCCAAAACACATCTGGTACTCTTATACCCAAACCACCATTTCTCTCAGTTATTTCAGTTGACTTTCTGTCTCATGATCAAAGAGTCCTGACTAACCACCAAACAAAAGCCCCAGGCCTTGCTAAAGTTACCAATAATAAATAAGTAGCAGACATAGAAGTGACTCTAAATTCAGTGTTTTTCCCCCTTATTGACCCTTCCTACATATCTCAATTTGATGCCAAATAACCACATGTTCTATGGGTCTTTTAATGGTTCTCCACTAATCCTTCCCCTTTAGTGAATGTGGCTCATAAGTTACAAGGAACCAAAGTAAATTCTGTCTCAGTTCCTATGAGGGTACCCATGTGGTTCCCACTTAAAATCAGCCTAAATTTCTTTAGCAAAGTAGAAGATTAAGATTGTTCCCTAATTACACTGAGGGGTTGGTGGTCACCAGTCTGAATAGCTAGAAAAGTGTTAGTGCCCTGGTTTGGCCTCTCAGTTCATCTGATGGTTAAATACTGGGGGAAAAGAGGTCTGCTATTGTTCCTCAGGGAGTACTTTTATGTCAGGGTGAGTGGTTATTCTGCTTGTCGCATCAGGTTTAAATGTCTTTGTGTGGCTGCCTTTCTCTACAGGAGAAAAGAAGCAGGATAAATGCCTGTCTCACTAAAGAAAAGTAATCTGCATGGTGCCACATGAATGCTTTGAGTGTCTTCAAAGCTGACCAGCTAGCTTGTCTCATTTACCATCCCTGGAGAGAAAATTTACAGGAAGAAACAAAACTAACCTGTTCTTAGGTTCTCCACAAGCAGCTCCCTTGGGGTAGTTTTGCAGGAGGTGTGTTGATGTATGATTTAACTTTTTTTTTTTCAGGAAAAGAATAGCAATAGAATAAAGATTCAAAATATGAAACTTCAATGGATAGTCCATTATCCCAGGAAAGTTTGCACTCTTTTCTTAGAATGAGAAAAAATAGCTTCAAAAGTGTGATACCTTGGGATATTTTTTGTCACAAAGCTATTAAATAGGAAAAATACCATAGGGTGTTTTTAAAATATCAAACTACTTAGGTTCAGAGAAACACACCTCAGCATCTTAATGTCTGCCAGAGAGAAAATCTGGTTAGGAAACCTGGAATTGATCCTGTTTTGTTTGTATTCAGTGTTTCATTCTTTACTGTGAAATGAAGACAAGAATCATATCTACCACCTAAATTGTCTGAAGAGAGAATAGAAGATGTACGAAATGCACACTGTAAATTACAAAAAGCTGAACAAATGCAAGGTTGTCTTTTTATTGGGGTGTAATTTACATGGAGTAAACCCACTCTTTCCAGTGTGCAGTTCTTTGAGTGTTGACACCATTATACTTTAATATAACTATAACAAAAATCAAGATCTAGAACAATTCCGTCATCCACATAGATTTCTATTGAGTCTATCTTCTGTCACTTAGCCTGACACAGCTGAGATCATCCATGCTGTCACATCAGTAGTCTACTCCCTTTACTGCTGGGGCGCATTCCCTGTATGGAGTTATGACAGTTCGTTTACACATTTACCAGCTGAAGAACATTTGGATCTTTCTCCTTTTGGAATAAATCTACTATAAACCTAGATATAAAATGTATTGCGTGAATATAATTTTTAATTTCTCTTGGGTAAATACTTGAGAGTGGAATTACTAGGTCATAGGGCAAGTGTATATTTTACTTAATACAAACTCTTTTCCAAAGTGGCTGCATAATATTTCATTCCAATCATCAGTGCATGGGAGTTCTAGGTGCTCTGCATGCTCTCCAGCCCTTGCTATTGTTAGATTCGTTTGTTTGTTTAGTTTCATTTTGTTTGGGGGCCATTATAATAGGTGTGTAGTGATGGCTTGTTGTAATTTTAATTTCAATTTCCTTAATAAATAATGATGTTAAGCATATGTTCATGGCCCATTTGCCATCTAGCTATCTTTTTTGGTGAAATGTCTTTTCAAGTCTTTTGTCTGTATATCATCAAACTGTCTTTTTTTATAATTTTATTTTAATGTTTGCACTATTCCCATAGTAGTACATGTTATTCTCCTATTACAGATGACAGAACTGAATCTCAGGGTGACTTAAAAATATGTTCAAAGATGCACAGATATTAGGTGTCAGAGCTGGAGGGAAAAGATTACAAAAATTTTGATTACACAACTCATAACAGCCACTGCTGCTGTAATAGTTCCACAGAAGCTGATGTGCTCTTCTAAGGTTTAAAAGTCTATTAATTTTTAGCTGGCTTTAGCGAACTATGTGTGTGTGGAGAATTATCAGTGGAAAGTTTTGAATATGAGGTCAATTTGCTTCTGTTTTTCAATTACCCTTCAGAACTAACTCCGTGGTTTTGCACTGTCATATTTACTGAGAAGGTGCAAAACAAGTTCACTGTTTTAACTTAGGAACCAAATTTCCTGGAGAAATGCATGTGATTCATGGTGAAACATGAGGTAAATATAATCTTGGGTGACCTACCTCTTTGGCTTATTCATGTCTTTTCACTCTTCAGTTAGTCTGGTGAAGCAAAATTACTGTGTTTCCTGATTATTATTCCATAAGGTTAAATAAAGCTTTTTTTATGACACATATTTATAAGTTAGTACAGACATTCAGTCTGTAAGGAGGAGGGCCTGAACCTCAATCTTCCTGTCCAGAAAAGAACAACTATAAGAACTATCACACTGAGTGCTGTTAATTAAAGGTGATGCAAAGTACATGCTTAGTACAGAGGGTTAATAAATGATAGTCACCTCATAATAATATTACCTATTATGTGCCAGAGATTTCATTAAATGAACTAAATAATTCGAGCAACGCCACGAAATAAATATTATCTCAGTTTTACATGTGAAGAAACTGACATTTTGAGATGTTAAATAACTGTAAAAAAAAATCACCCAAACAATAAATGAGGAAGATGGAATTCAAACCAGGTCTACTGATCCCCAAATCATACTCTTGACCCCTCTACTCAACTTATTGTTTTAATACAAAATATTTAGGATACTCTTGATAAAAACCTGATGCTGAACATTCCATTCATTGATAGCAATAAAATGTCCTTTATATGTGTCCATAAAATACTACTTAAATCTATAGTCCTTGGAATCAGAAATAAAACAAACAACTGCTAATAGCTATAATTATAAATAGAAAATTAAAAATAGAACATTTCTGGGCTTCCCTGGTGGCGCAGTGGTTGAGAGTACGCCTGCCGATGCAGGGGACGCGGGTTCGTGCCCCGGTCTGGGAAGATCCCACAAGCCGCGGAGCAGCTGGGCCCGTGAGCCATGGCCGCTGAGCCTGCGTATCTGGAGCCTGTGCTCCGCAATGGGAGAGGCCACAACAGTGAGAGGCCCGCGTACTGAAAAAAAAAAATAGAACATTTCTGTGTCAGTCAGGATTAGATCAGGGAAGTTGAACTATTATGACTATTATAGAATAAGCACCTATGAGAGGAACTAGACATAACACAATTGAGAGAGGAGTTTGGGAACTAAGGCTACAAAGGGTTCTGGAGGATCAGAGAAAAGTCCTTAACCAGCCCTCCTAAACACTGATGCAGGTGGAAAAGTCAGAGCTTGCAGGGAAGTCTGGTAAGCCAGGGGTGCCCACCTGCCAGGGTGTGGGCATGGAGGACAGCTTATGGAGATGCCTGTAGAAGACTGTTGCCTCTTCCTCCAGTGGTGCTCTTGGGATTACTGTTGGTCAACCAGAAGCCAGGAAGAAGAGCTGGCCATGAAGTGGGGTGAGCCAGGACAAGCTGGAACTCCCCAGCACCTTTGCAGTCTCTCACTGAACTTAACCTTCAGAGAGTAATGTCTGCCACTTCACTTCTACTTTCCAAAATTCATGCAAATGTATCTTTTTGCTGTCTCTAACCCAGAAGTGGAGAGTGGACAAATGAGACCCATCTTAGTCATGTCATCACTTTAAAAATGCATCAATTGTTCATATTTATTTTGCTCTGAAATTATGTAAAAGTCATTGGTCTCCGAACTCTCATGATGATCAGACCATCCTGAGGCAAACTTATAAAGAAAGTGAAGTTTGTTGTGAGATGTTACTCCTGTCTTTAAAGCCTACTCCCATGGCTACTGCACAAGTTGCTGGTGGAGCCATTTACCGGCCCTGCCGTTGTCAGTGTCTGTCCCCAGGATCACCATTACTTATCGAATGTGCATCATGCTGGATATCAAAAAGGAGACAACCAAGTACGGAAAGGAAAGGAGAATTTTTTAGAGTTAATAATAGCATGGAGAATGAGGACTAGTTAAAAAAAAGAGTGAGGCTCAGTTCAGAGACCAAATACAGAGCAAGATATGTCCTTCCTACTTCAAGGTCAACTGAGACACAAAAACTATACGTAAAGGGGATTGTGTGAACAAGTTGGGTAGGAAGAAGGGTAATGAGACATATGTAGGATTTAGAAATACAGAGCAGAAAATGTCAGACATCTACAGTTCTCTCGGGGAATTTCATATGACATACCGAGGAGGAGAAAAAATATGGTTGACATAAATAAACAAATACTCGTTCATGGACCATTGACTGGGTAAGGGCAGCGTCCTTGTTCATGCTCTAATGTGCTGAGAAGCAGATTTAGGCAGAAACGAGCTGGAAAGGCATATTGGCAACTCTGGGAAGCTGTTCTGAGTGTCTATCTTTCTTGTGGTTTTGCACATAACCTTAATAGCTGTGTTTATTAAATCTGTACTGTGTGTATCGTCTTTTTCTTACATTAATCCTAATCTTCCTCCAAAATATGGGGGCATTATTCCCCACTTTACAGAAGGGGTAACTCAGCCTCAAGATTCTTGCAAAATGTCACATAGCTAGTAAGAAGTAGAGCTTAAAAAACCAGGTTTTCTTTACCTGCAAATTTCACATTCTTTCCATTATACCATTCTCCTTCTAAATAGAATGCGCTGGACACCTCCAACCTTGGGCATAGAGCATCATAAATGCTGTTTCCAGAATCTTCATATTATGCACAGCTGGTCACTCACTGACTCTGGTCAAGGAAAGTTCAAAGAAGGAGTGGAGTTTGCTGGAGACTTCAGCAGAAAACCAGAGAAGGAGCATGGAAGAGCCAAGTTCAGAACACTGTATTCTTTTACTCATGCTACAGACATATCTCAAATTTGAAGCCTGAGACAGCTGCAATAGCCACAGGAGGCAAGATAGACTGAAAAAAAGCAGAAAGGATTTTATTCCATTTAGAGGCAATAAAACCTTGCCTTTTGATAGAAAATGTCCTCTCTGAAGAACAGTGTCAAAGTATTGCTAAGTCAGATACTTAAACCCTCAGAGTACTATGCTGTGTCCTGGAGCAAAAACCTTTGTTTATGTCTATATTTCTTAAAGGTAATTTCACGCTTTTCTTTTTTTCTCAAAGAAACATGATTTTATGGCTGTGAAGTTGACTGCATCTGTAATGAAGCCACTGCTGATATGACTTATACTGTGTATGTGTGTGATAATGTGTATGTGTGTGATAATGTGCTATTCAAGAGAGACACAAGAAAAAATATAGCATACACATAAACTCAGGAATAGTTAGTTAAAAGATATCATGGAGAGACTTCTGGTCTGTTACAAGGTGGTGTAGACTCATTTCTCACTAAATACAGCTATAAACCCTAGAAAAAATTCACGAGGAGGCAACCAAGAACGCTTAAAGATGGAAAGTGAAAAGCAGACTGGATAGTGACCCAGGATTGGGGTAACAACATAGGCAACAGAATGACTTACAATTGCCACCGAACAGAAAAAGTAACCATGGCCCAGTTTTCTGACTACCAACCTAGCAATGGAAGGTGGCCCAGGGAGGATTATTCCTCCTCTTGATCCAAAGGAATCCTGATGACGGCCCCAATGAGGAGGGTCAATTGCAAACAGAGGGAAGCTCTCTCCTTTCCTGTAGGCCCTGAGACTCTGAGTGGCCTGGCAGCACTGGTGAAAGGAATCTTGCTCTAACAAGCATCTGTCCAGGAAGTACTTTCCGTCCCTACCAGCCCTACATAGAGACTCCACATACCTGGGCAGCACAGAAGGTAAGACCTTGTCACAAGGCTTGGCACTTTGTCCCTGCAGGATGGATACTCCCTTCCCCCCATCTAGAAGCACCCACCGACCTAGCCTGGATAAGCTGTTTCTTCCTTTTCAGGTGACTGTCTGCTAAAATAAAAGGTTTAAATAGGACTCACCGTTTTCCAACATAATAGCGAAAATTCCCGGGACACTTTTAAAAAAATCGCTCTCCATACCCGAAAGCAGTGAAAATCGCAACTTGAATAAGAGAAGTCAATGAACTAATGCCAGCACTGAGATGAATCAGATTTTGGAATTATATGACAAGGATTGTAATTAGGTTTTTTTTAAACTTGGTAGCGAGATTCAAATTCTAGGCAGCTGTTCCACATCTGGGAATGTATAACCTAGAAATTATCATTGATACATAAGAATTTTGTATAGGAATTTATTTGTTCAGTACAGTGTTACTCGAAAGTGTGAAAAACTAAAATTTCCTATCTTTAATAAAAAGGAGAAAAGATAAAATAAATTTTGAAATATAAGTGAATTATGAAATGTAAGTAAAATATATAATATTTATAAGGTATGTTTTTAAAGTATATTTTATTTCATGAAAATTGTACCCAATGTAATGTCAGGATTTAAAAATAACAGCACTATATTTAGTATGGCCCTAATTAAGTTCAGTTGGATATAAATACATAAAATTTCTGAAAAGGAAGGAGCAACATTTTCATGACACATTTCTGGGCAGTAGAGTTTTGGATTATATGAGTGGTTTTCTTTATAATTTACCATATTTTTCAAATGTTATATAATAATCAAGGGTGACTTGAGATTTTATATTAAAAAATGATGGTTTAAATATGGAAACTAAACCTGCTGACATTTTGATCTTGGACTTCTAGCCTCCAAAACTTAAGAAAATTTCTGTAGTTTAAGCAAAGGATCTGGGGTATTTTGTTACGGCAGCCCTCACAAACCAATGTAGCATACAATCTTTAAGTGATGTTAATTAAAAATTTTTTTAATTATATAAAGAACACTATTAAGTTGTGAGAATGCAAATCAAAAGCTAAAAATAGTCAAATAATTACGATTAATATTACTATATAATTTTATATTTAGTATAGTATAATCTGGTATCATTTTTTAAGCAATTTGGGATTATGTACTAAGAATTTTAAAATACTAATAACCTTATATTTCTTGAAATAAAACTTTTGGAAGTATTTCAAAGCCCAGAAAAATATTTGGCTCTTTTTGGATTTGTAAAAATTGGAAACATTCATAAACTAAGCTGGTTAAGTGAATAATGGTAAAGATGTTTAAAGAAATAGTATGCAACAATTAAAAATATTTTGACAAGGCAAATGATATCGGAAAATGCTCAAGGTAAAATTATAAATGAAAAGAGTAGAATAAAAATTACAATGGTGCATTGTCTCAATTACTCCTATTGGTTAAGTAATTAATCAATAACCCTGTCATTGTTTTAAGTGTTTGTAATTGCATACATATCTTACTCATTTTGCTCTGCTAAGTAAATACAGCCACTGCATCAGAAAAATTAGTTTGCTTCACTCCCAGAAATAAATATGAGGGAAAAGGCAGATATTTGATAACCATATTCCATACTGTGATATTTTCTCCCAGCAATTAAACTCATAATTAGCTTCTATTTCCTCTTGCCTTTATATCTCAGTCAATTGAAATTTGGAAATTTGAGATTGCAATTTCCTTCCTTCTAACTCTTAGAGCTTATTTGCTTCTGAAACAGTCTGTGATTATCAAAAGGGAAAATAATGGACTTTTCAATTTTTGAGGCTGCACAGAGATGTAGTCCAACAAAGAACTTCACTAATTTCTCCCCAGTTGTCTGCATGTAGAGAGAAGACAGTAGCACCTGTATTAATAAACAAGGTGAACATGACAGAGCCAAAATCAGCAGGGTTATATAAATCTCTTCATGGAGAGATTCTGTTTTGAGTTCTTCAGACTGGATGCATCAACTCATATGCCACCTGATTAACAGTGACCAGACAGTCTTTCTCTGAGCCACACTCCCAGGAACTAGAGGATGAAAACAAAGTAATCCTGAAGTACATTATTCCAGCTTTGGAATGTGATCAAAAAAGAAATAATAGCACAGTCATTATACCATAATTTTTAATTTAATCCAACAAACAACAGTTTCAAAATAGCAATAACATATACTTTTATTATTCAAAAGGAATGCCTGGTCGCTTGTGACAATTTCAAATAGAAAATCAATGTTCATATTTTATTCTGGAGTTAAGGGGTTGAGAGAGGTAACATGGCTTGACATTTCTTTCTTTCCAGTGTCTCCACAGTTCCGTGGTGATCTTGCTGAGTCAGTGTGTTTCAGGTAAAGACAATGTCATCAACCTGAGTCAAGGAGTAGACGCATTACCTAGGCTTGGTCAATCATGGTACTCATTCCCTTTCTGCACTCAGATATTGATGGACAATGGCCCAATGAACTGAGGGAGGCCAATTTGGATCATTTGTGTGTATATTTCCAGGTCCATTGGTTGAAGAGATACCTTCTTCCTCTGTTGTGACCATATACTCTGAGAATCCTGAATTTAAGGCAAGGAATTAAAGTCTAACATCACCAACTGGCCACCTCAATTCAGGTATGTCTGAAGTAATTTTAACTGTAATTATCTATTTCAATTAAGTGAGCTAATGGTTTATTATTTTTCGTATAATTGTTATCATTTGCTTAAACTACCTTAGAATTTTGTAAATTGTAATAAAAAAGTACTAATGGACACCCTAAACCACAGTCAAAACTCTATGATTTAGCTAACAGAGAAATCTATTTATTTTATTTATTTATTTTATTTTATGTTTTTGGCTGCATTGGGTCTTAGTTGCAGCACGCAGGATCTTCATTGTGGCTCTCGGGTTTCTCTCTAGTTGTGGTGCGCAGGCTCCAGGGTACGTGGGCTCTCTTGTTGAGGTCCGCGAGCTCAGTAGCCCCACGGCATGTGGGATCTTACTTCCCCAACCAGGGATCGAAGCCACGTCCCCTGCATTGGAAGGCAGATTCTTTAGCACTGGACCACCAGGGAAGTCCCGAAATCTGTTTATTTTAGAAACATCTGCATAAGTCTTTGTTTCCAACTTTTTACTCAAGAATTTGTTGTTTTGTATTCCTAACTTCATACACACCTGTTTGTCACCTCTCTTATGCATGTGTTACTTAATTGTACAAGAACTGGTATTTGTCAAGTATATTATTTCACCAGCATATAATTAAACAAATAATAAAATCTAAAATAATAATAAGGTTATTTCTAGTTGTCTACTTCAGAAAGCTTTCAAATATACCTTTATAATAAACTATAGTCTATGGTTAATATTTTTATTAAAATTCAGACTTTGGAGAAAGTAGCTGAGGACATGGCAGTTGATTAAACTTCAAATTACTATAAGTAGAAAAATAATGATAAATCTCTGGTAGAACAATTCCTCAAGCTCCATCAACAAAAATAATTTCAGAGAACCAAGTAGATATGAAAACAACTTCTGGAAAAGAAGAAAGATGTAAAATTATGCCCAGAAGGAAAATGTTTTCTCTATATATTAAAAAAATAATGAAAATGTGCTTTGATATTTTCTAACACAAGATACAGGGCAAATCTAAAATGTGTTTACAACTTAAGGAGACAGTCTACCAACCACAGTGCTCCTGGGGAGAGAAAAGGGTGAATAGAAACAGTCATCCTTTGGAGACTGTGGTAAAGAAAAAGATACAAGAAAACAATTTGGGGTGTCCTGTAAAATAAAATGAAAGCAAAACATTATGACATGCAAACTGTAATGTGTTGAATAGTGTCCCTTCTCCTCAAATTCAAATCTTCCATTTTTGCAGATGTAAGTAGTTAAAGATCTTTACATTAAATAACCCTGGATTTGGAGTAGCCCCTAAATCCAATCACTAGTATTCCTATAAAAATAGAAGACACAGAAAGATATAGAGAAGGAAGCCACATGATGATGGAGGCAGAGATTGGAGTGATGCAGCTACAAGCCAGGAGGCCCCAAGGTTACAAAAAGCCAAGGTTACAAAATTGAGGGAGAGGCAAGGAAGGGTTCTCCCATAGACCCTTCAAATTACCATGGCCCTGCTGACACCTTGATTTTGGACTTCTATCGTTCAAAACTCTGATATCATATATTTTTGTTATTTTAACTCACCAAATTTGTAGTAATTTGTTACAGCAGCCCTAGAGAATTAGTACAGATTTTGGTACTGGGAAGTAGAGCACTGCTGTAACAAACACCTAAAAATGTGGAAGTGGCTTTGTAACTGAGCAATAGATAGAGGCTGGAAGAATAGGTTTTTCTAAGAAAAAGCTTAGATTGCTTTGAAGAGAAGAATTTTGGAAATCTGGAAATTAAATGTGATTACAGTGAGGATTCAGAAAGAAGTGAGGAACACTATAGAAGAAAGCTTCTATCATCTTAGATAATATATATATATATATAATCTATATAATACATACATACATATATATATATATATATATATATATATATACACATGAACAGAATGTTGGTAGAAATAGGAACATCAAAGATGACTCTGGTGAGACCTTAGAAGAAAATGAGGAACATGTTATTGGACACTGGAGAAAAGGCAATTCTTGTTATAGAAATGGCAGAAAATTTGACTGGAAGTTTGGTGGAAAGTAGAACTTGTATGTGATAAACTTGGATATTATGTGAGGACATTTCTAAGCAAAGTGTTGAAAGTCAGCTTGGCTTCCCTTATTGCTTATGGTAAAATGAAAAAGGAAAGAGATAAATTGAGGAAGGAACTCTTTAGTAAAAAAGAACCGGGCTTCCATGGTGGCGCAGTGGTTGAGAGTCCGCCTGCCGCTGCAGGGGACACAGGTTCGTGCCCAGATCCCACAACAGTGAGAGGCCCGTGTACCGCAAAAAAAAAAAAAAAAAAAAGAACCAGCCCCTGATCATTGGTATATTCTCAATCTATCCAGATAGTGAAGGATGCTAAAATTAGGAAATTTACTATTGAGAAAGCATGTCCTAGAGGGAAAGACAAGGGTATGGCTGAACAACCCTCTGCTAAGAAGATTAGGCTGTGATTCATGGCTCCCATCAGCCATCTCAACAGAAGCCCAGAGTAGAGAAGGGATTATCCAGCAAAGAACTATGGAGCGTTGTTTGTTTAATGATGTGGATGCCCTTCTCATGCACAGAAGACAGGCATGGATGTTGAGAATATTATACCGGGGAAACGCTTCCAGCTAGGAATGAAAGAGACAAAAAGACTAAAATGTAGGAAGGCTGTCAGACCTCTGGGATTCTACAGGCAGGAAATAGGCTAATGGAGCTACTAGGCCATGAATATGTGCTAACTTTAAGAAAAAGGAAGAAAGACTCTGAGAAAATAGTGGCAGAAGCAGAGGGCAGAGGGGGCAGGTCTATTGCCGCTATGGACCCGGAGAACAAAACACAAGCCACAGAAAATTATCCTCAGAGATTTTCCTACTGGGACTTTTCCTGCCAAGTTTTGGGCTTACTAGGGACCCCTGGCATCTTTATTCGTTCTAATTCCTCCTCCTGATAGGAATGTCTATCCTATGCCTGTCTCGCCATTGTATTTTGGAAGCTGATAGCATGTTTTCTAGTTTCACAGGTCCACAGATGGAGAGAAATCTTGACCCAGGATGGCACATTCCCAGAGTCTCACCCATACCTGATATAGATGATTTGGATGGTAAGATTAGGAACCTTATGAGTTAATGATATTTAGGTGAAATTTTTGATTTAGAATTGATGCTGGATTGGGTTAAAAGTTCGGGGATGTTAGGGTGAATGTATTTTGCACATGGGAAGTATGTGAATTTTAGTTGGCCAGAGGGCAGAATGTAGTGGGTTGATATTATCCCCCCAAAATCCAAAGTGCCTAGATTCTCAGATCATGAGCTTATTTGATTCAGACTTCTAGCCTCCAAACTGTGAGACATTAAATTTCTGTCATTTAAACCACCCAGTTTGTCGTCCTTTGTTACAGCAGCCCTAGCAAATAAGTATTGGAAGTTTACTGGTTCAAACAGCAAGAAGTCTGGGTTTCAGCTATGGTTTTATCAGGTCTCTGTCTTAATTCTCTCAGGTGTTCTCTCCTTTATGGGTCAACTTTTTGTTCTGGCCACTTATCTCATGGTAGCAAAATGGTTTCAGGAGTTCTAGGCATCCCATCAGACTCCATCCTGCACACAGAAAGGGAGAGCATCTTTGCCCCAGCATTCTAAACAAAAGACGTGACTTTTATTTGGACTGGCTTAGGTCACTCCTACCTAACTGTGGTGGCTTAATAATTAGAAGTATTGAGTGGACTAACTAAATCAGGATGCACTTGTAGATTGAAAGTTAAGATCAAATTCCCTTAAAGCAAATGAGCTGTGTGGGGAACAGGCATATCCTTGAAAAAACTAAGATACCATGGAAAAGCGAGAATGAGACAATGGAAGCCAAGTGAACAGAGAGAAAATATTTACATCTTTTGACTAGAGATACATATTTTAAGACTGCCTTTGCAAGTTTTTATATCAGCTTTTATTTATTTTTCTTTCTTTTTTTATTGGGGTAGAGTTGTTTTACAATGTTGTGTTAGTTTCTATTGTACAGTGAAGTGAAGTTCCCTGTGCTATACAGCAGGTTCTCATTAGTTATCTATTTTATACATAGTAGTGTGTATATATCAGCTTTTAACTTATCACCTTTATCCTTTGTAATTTCTGATTTACGTTTTCTTCAAAAAGAAAACACACGTTTCTTGAGGCTGTTAATTTTGTGTATGCTATTTATAATTTATTTTTGATACTATTGAGAATTAAGTGGATTGTTATGATTTGTGACATAATATTTACTAATGGCTTATGATTAATAAAGAGAAAAAACCTGATATGTAAAAATATATATGTACACAAGAAGAAGTGAATGAAAGTTAGTCTTGGTGAATTTTTTACTTCTTAAATATATATATTTCTTTCTTAATATGAGTACAATTCAGTTTTTATAATGACAAAAAATGGAATTTAGTTGAAACAGCATTTCAAGCTCATGTATATATTACTCATCACATTTCTATTTCTTTAAGAACAATAGCATTTACATTTTTCATATGGTTACCTATATTTACAAGATGACACCCTATATTTTCCAAGAGATACCCTATTTTCTTATGTGGCTGCCAAAACTCATCTGTATTACCCTTAAAGGAGGAAAAAATAATAGTGGGTATTTAAAGACCTTGGTTACTAAATTTGCTTATACAAATGAAAACATTTCAAAGGTCAATCTAATAGAATGCTATTCTGCATTTTTTTTTATTCCATTGACTTAAGTTAATTTTGATGACTAGCAATAGCTTCTGATTAGGAAGGATGTCACCTACTCTAAAGCACTCCCACTTTAACAAAATGTAATACTGCAAAAAGAAACATTTGGTGAGCAGGTTAGAAAAAAAATTGTCAGGACATGATCTATAGTGAAATGTAATGAGAAAATATTGTATTATTGTGATGTGATCAAAAATTGAAATGAAAACCACAACAGTATTTATCTAGAATCATTACATT
Organism: Globicephala melas; assembly: GCF_963455315.2. NCBI lineage: Eukaryota > Metazoa > Chordata > Mammalia > Artiodactyla > Delphinidae > Globicephala > Globicephala melas. The sequence continues at coordinate 100,581,486 of NC_083320.1, read as the reverse complement.
TTAAAGAGCGTCTGGTGCAGCCTGCAGATTGATAAGGTATGCAATTAACCAATATCCAATTTACTAGAGTAACAAGTCAGGCAATCAGATGAGACTGGGTCAAAAATATGCAATAGTTTCCTATTTATGGGTTTCAAATACATTTCAGAGATTAAACCAGAGATTAATTACTTGAAATTAAAAAACAACAACAACAAACAGTTTACATTCCTTTATGTATTATTTCTGTGTATGGTTTCTTTTTAATTTAGTCTGTATTTCTTTGACTTAATTCCCAGTTTCAAGCAGCAAAAAATGTTGTGGGATTTTGAATTTATTTCTTCCAGATATTCTGATTTAATTAACAGAAAGAAATATGTCAGAAGACCCAAACCTGAAGTATGCCTGTGTAAGAACTACTACAACATTTGCATGTCATATTTAGTTGTGCACTGCTTCAGAATAGACAGCTGTTAAAACAAAACAGTGACTGCCATAACTCAGCAATGATCAACATGTATGAAATAAGTTAATATTTTTGCAATAATTTTTAGCTTTTCCTGTGTACATTGGGTGTTTCAAGTATCACTTCTCTAATAGTGCTATATCTTATGTTAAAAAATATTGAGTTCCTATCGGGTGCCATTTATTATGCTGAATGCTGAGAATGCAAAAATGAGTAAATCTTCATTATTCTTCTCGAGACAAATCCAGAGCAGTGGGAAAGACTGGTGGGAAAGATAAAATTTCAGAAGGATATCTTTATATCTTAATGATAAGAGGAGCCTGGGGCAGCAAACAGCAGGTAGATATCTATTCTTGAAGGACATGAGCTGTGAGATGTGTTGGGGGAGGGGTGTGGGAGAGGAAAGGAAGTCGGAGTTAACAAGATCAAGAAAGGGGAAGGGGACAGGGGAGTTGATGGGGTCCCACAGGGAGGAAACAGAATGAAGGAAGTCATATATGGAATTAACACTATACTATTAATTTTCAAAAGGTAATTTTATTGAGTGCTTTCCTTGAGGCAAATATTAAGTTCTTTAGATATATCATTTTAAAACAATCCTGAGAAGCAGATACAATTTCCCTCTGCATTACGTGTGAGAAATAAAAACAGCTCAGTATTTGGTAAAAGGTTAAGTGTGAGGCATACAGTGCTATGAACGTGAAGCTAGAGATAGACAGGGAACAGGATCTCATCATTTGAGTTAAGAAATTTAACTTTTTCTCCGTGGATGATAAAATATTTTTGCAGAGTTTTCAGCAGAGAATTGGGATATTTACTGAACATTTGAGGTAGGTTACTCTGGCCACTTTGTGGAGGGTGGGTTCAGGGGGCACACGTGAAGGTAGAGACACATGCTTGGAAATTAAGCTCTAAAACAAGGGATTCTCAGAATAAGCACCTGGAACAGAGTGGGAACAGGGCATGGAGGAGTGATCTTTACTTCTATTGAGTGATCTTTACTTCAAGTCTCAGTAAATCACTTTCTTGCTGGTCCTAACCCAATTTCTTCATTGACATACAAGCATACCTAGGAGATATAGTGGGTTTGGTTCCAGACCATTGCAATAAAGTGAATATTGCAATAAAGCAAATCACAATTTTTTTTTGGTTTGCCAGAGCATATAAAAGTTATGTTTACACTATACTATAATCTATTGCATGCAATAATATTATGTCTAAAAAACAATGTACATACTTCAATGTCTGTTTTTGTGCCAGTACCATACCATTTTGATTACTGTAACTTTGTAATATAGTCTGAAGTCAGGGACCCTGATTCCTCTAGCTCCATTCTGCTTTCTTAAGATTATTTTCGTTATTAAGTGTCTTTTGTGTTTCCATACAAAATTTTAAAAAATTTTTTGTTCTAGTTCTGTGAAAAATACCATTGTAATATGATAGGGATTGCATTGAATCTGCAGATTGCCTTGAGTAGCATGGTCATTTTGACAATACTGATTTTTCCAATTCAAGAACACAATATATCTTTCCATCTATTTGTGTTATCTTCAGTTTCTTTCATGTGATGATAAATGGGATTGTTTCCTTAATTTCTCTTTCTGATATTTTGTTGTTAGTGGCTTGATAATTTCTAGAGTTTTTGTATGGTTTTGACTAAAATAGGAGGGCTTCAGTTTTCAGTGGATAACTGAGCACATACACTGAAAGACAGAAGTCAGGAGACAACATAAAGATGTAAAGATTGTTTAAAATCCAAACAGCAGTATTACTTGCAAGTGCTCTATAAATGAAACAACAAAGCTTGGATGACAGCTCATCTGTTTACAACATGGCTTACTGAATATTTTAAGCCCATTGTTGAGACCTACTATTCAGAAAAAAAAAAAAAAAGATTTCTTTCAAAATATTGCTGCTTATTGACAATGTAATATACCTGGTCATCCAAGAACCCTGTTGGAGATGTACAATGAGATTAAAGTTGTTTCCATGTCTGCTAAGACAACATCCATTCAGTAGCCCATAGATCAAGGAGTAATTTTGACTTTCAGATCTTATTATTTAAGAAGTACATTTCCTAAGGTGATAACTTCCAAAGATAGTGATTCCTGTGATGGATCTGGGCAAAGCCAATTGAAAACCTTCTGGTAAGGATTCACCCTTCTAGATGCCACTAAAAATATTTGTAATTCATGGAAAGAGGTCAAAATATCAATATTAACAGGAGTTTGGAAGAAGTTGATTCAAACTCTGGTGAATGACTTTGAAGGCTTCAAAACTTCAGTGGAGTAACAAGTGGTCAAGATAGCAAGAAACTAGAATTAGAAGTGGAGGGGGAAGGGTAAGCTGGGATGAAGTGAGAGAGTGGCATGGACTTATATATACTACCAAATGTAAAATAGATAACTAGTGGGAAGCAGCCACATAGCACAGGGAGGTCAGCTCGGTGCTTTGTGACCACCTAGAGGGGAGGGAGATGCAAAGGGAGGAGATATGGGGATATATGTATAGCTGATTCACTTTGTTATAAAGCAGAAACTAACACACCATTGTAAAGCAATTATACTACAGTAAAGATGTTAAAAAAAAAAAAAAAAGTGGAGCCTGAAGATGTGACTGAATTGCTGCAACCCCATAATAAAACTTTAATGGATGTGGATTTCCTTCTTATGGATGAGCAAGAAAAGTGATTTCTTGAGATAGAATCTACTTCTGGTGAAAATACTATGAAAATTGTATCATGACAATTGTAACATATAACAAAATACTATGAAAATGACAGCAAAAGATTTAAAATATTATATAAACTTAGTTGACAAAATAGCAGCCAGGCTTGAGAGGATGGATTTCAATTTTGAAAGAAGTTCTACTGTGAGAAACATGCCATCAAACAGCATTGCCTGCTACAGAGAAATCGTTTGCGAAAGGAAGAGGCAATTAATGGAGCAAACTTCATTCTTGTCTTAAGAAATTTCCACAGCTTCCCCAGCCTTCAGCAACCACCATTCTTTTCAGCCAGCAGTCATCTACATGAAGGCAAGACCCTCCACCAGCAAAAAGATTATGACCTGCTGAAGACTCAGATGATGGTTTTCATTTTTTAGCAATAAAGAATTTTTAATTAAAATATGTACCTTATATTTTTAGACATAATGCTACTACTGTACACTTAATAGACTACAGAATAATGTAAACACAAGACACAGGTTTTATACCCACTGGGAAGACAAAAAATTTGTATGACTTGCTTTATCGTGATATTTGCTTTATTGTGGTGGCTTGGAACCAAACTCACAATGCCTCTGAGGTATGCCTGTAAGACTTTTTTAACCTAGTTTTTGAGACAAATTATGCACACTCCTATTTTTAGTAAGTATCATATAATCTAATGTTTTGTCTGTTCTTAGATATTATTAAAATTATATGGATGTCTATACACCCATGTTCATAGCAGCGTTATTCACAATAGCTAAAATGTGGAAACAACCCAAGTATCCATTGACGGATGAATGGATAAGGCAAGCGTGGTATATACATATAATGGAATATTATCCAGACTTAAAAAGTAAGAAAATTCTGACATATGCTATGACATGGATGAACCTTGAGGTCATTATGCTTAACGATATGTCAGTCATATAAAAGACACATACAGTAGGACTCTACTTATATAAGGTATTTAGAGTAGTCAAAATCATAGAGACGAAATGTAATTATGGTTGCCAGAGGCTGGGGTACAATGAGCAAATGGGGAGTTCTTGTTTACCTTGTATAGAATTTTAGTTATAGAAGATGAAAAGTTGTGGAGATGGATGGTGGTGATGGTAGGACATCATCATGAATGTATTTTAATGCTACTGAACTGTACACTTAAAAATGGTTACAGTGGTAAATTTTATGTTATGTGTATTTTACTAGGATAAAAATGTTGGGAAAAAACAGAAACAAACAAGCAAACATAAGGATATTTTATCTGTATGTAATTCCATTTAGTAGGTCCTTCAAAAGATGTCTTTCATGCTAGATGAACATCTACATGTTAAATTCTCCTCTATGGAACAATTTAGCCAATACACCAAACTGAAACACACTGCAGGACCCTCATCTACCTGTCTATTTTACACGGCATTGGGACTACTTTATTTTTCTTATTCATGGTACAGCCACTAACCTTCTAGAATTATTTGCATAAGTAACACTCCTTCCCCCCACCACAGAATTTATTATTCTCTATTACTCTGAGAGAAATAAGGACATGGACATCTTTGCAGTTTATAAAAAACATATACTTAATAGAAAAAACAGTTAATGTGTATACAATAATACTCTCCTACTTTTGTATTGCAATTAATACACTTTATGTTAATTTCTCACTTTCTTTTTTTAATTAATTAATTAATTAATTAACTTATTTATTTATGGCTGTGTTGGGTCTTCATTGCTTGAGTGGGCTTGTATTTTTTTAGTTGCGGCGAGCAGGAGCTACTCTTTGGTGCAGTGCACGGGCTTCTCATTGCAATGGCTTCTCTTGTTGCAGAGCACGGATTCTTAGGAGTGTGGGCTCCGTAGTTGTGGCTCACAGGCTCTAGAGTGCAGGCTCAGTAGTTGTGGCTCATGGGCTTAGTTTCTCCACGGCATGTGAGATCTTCTCTGAGCAGGGCTCGAACCCATGTCCCCTGCATTGGTATAGATGGATTCTCAACCACTGTGCCACCAGGGAAGTCCTCTCAGTTTCATGTTACTATGAAATCATGGCCTTTGAAGAACTGAATTTGTTTCCATTAATTCTGAGAGTTTTTTCCTGTCATCATTAATTTAAAATTGTCACAGTCAGCCATTATAAGCCCCTTTAATATGGTTCCTTTTGTCTTTTTAATATTAGCCATCTCCCACCAGGCAGCCTTGAAAGAATCCTTCCTTCTGGCAATAATAGTATATTCAAAGTCCAAATAAAATTTTTCCTGCCCCAAAACATGGAATCAATCATATTCCAAAGGGCGTAGCTATTTTTTATGAGAGAACACATCAAAAACCAAAATAATCGGGAAACGGGTACTGGTGTTAAGGAAGTTTGCTGCATTTTTATTGGACTTCTTTCACTGAGAACATGAGAAAAGATATTCTTTTTATTTATTTTCATTGTTATTTCCAATTTAACATATTGCATATCTAAGTTGTTGTCAGATGGAATTTTATTAATCACTAATATTTTCCATGACACTGATTTTGAGACTGAGATTCTTCTTTATCTGGCTTTGTCTTGCTTACTGGGTAAAATATACTCCAAAGCCAAGAATCATTAATCATAACCAAAAGAAAGCTAAACAATTGCTTACAGAACCTTGCCTCTGTGAAGGAGACAGGGGCAACGTTAGGGTAATATAACTGAATTAGAGTGACATGAACCCAATAGTAGTGACAGCATTGAATAAGGGATGGGGCTCCAGCTCCAAAGATAGAGAGAGAGATAGATAGATAGATAGATAGATAGATAGATAGATGAGAGATCACACATTATTTGCTCAGTTCTTAGCATAATTAGATGTGATTAACATTCAAATTAGTAGACTAAGTAAAACAAATTGCTCTCCTCCATGTAGGTGGGCCTCATCCAAACCATTGAAAGCCTGACTAGGATAAAAAGGCTGAGTAAGAAAGAATTTGCTTTCTCTGGCTGACTGATTCCAAGATAATGTCTTCAAACTCAGACTAGAACCTATACCATCAGCTCTTCTGGGTTTCCAGCTTGCCAACTGCAGATCTTGGGACATCTCAGCCTCCATAATCACATGATCCAATTCTTTATAATATGTATCAAAATAAATGATAAATATATAATAAATAAATAAATTGATATATATCCTACAATAAGAACATATATAGTAAGATAATATAATACTTATACAATAATAATATAAATAATAATATATATCCCATTGGTACTGGTTCTCTATAAAACACTGACTAATATAATTACAATACTTATTATGTAAAATTGAAAAATTAGGAAAAAATGACTATTTACTTAATAATATGAAATAAATACCAGAAGGAAAATCTTAGTTCAAAGACAGAGAAGGAAAAATAGGAATAGGAAATGAAAGAGTCAGGGGACTACGTTTTTCAATACAAATCTTGATAAATTATTTGGTATTTTATACTGTTTACAAATCTTTCTATAAAAATGAAACAAATAAAACTACTACTGACCCAAGATAAAAGATATTATAAAAATTGAGGTAAACCATACTTTAAGACGTATGACCTTAGGAAAAGAGAGGGGAATATGGAATATTATTTTAGAACTCACAATAAAAGATGTTTTCTTTGAAATAAGAGAATAAAACCACATTTAAAACAATAAGCTAAAATGAAAAGCACTGACAACAACAACAATAAAACAAACAAACAAAACACATTTTTGCTTGGTCTTCATGTTCAATAGTCTGAATTAATTGGCAATTAACATGGTTTTAAAGTTCATTGACTTTAATTTGAAGCCAGTTTTTGGAAACACTGCAGTAGATAAGTTTAGCACAAGCAGAAATTTCATTACACATGAAAGATGCTCAACATCACTAAGTATCAGAGAAATGCAAATCAAAACTACAATGAGGTATCACCTCATACCAGTCAGAATGGCCATGATCAAAAAGTCTACAAACAATAAATGCTGCAGAGGGTGTGGAGAAAAGGGGACCCTCCTACACTGCTGGTGGGAATGTAAATTGATACTATGGAGAACAGTATGGAGGTTCCTTAAAAAACTAAAAATAAAACTACCATATGACCCAGCAATCCCACTACTGGGCATATACCCAGAGAAAACCATAATTCAAAAAGATACATGCACTCCAGTGTTCACTGCAGCACTATTTACAATAGCTAGGTCATGGAAGCAACCTAAATGTCCATCGACAGGAATGGATAAAGAAGATGTGGTACCTATACACAATGGGATATTACTCAGCCATAAAAAGGAATGAAATTGGGTCATTTGTAGAGACATTGATGGACCTAGAGACTGTCATACAGAGTGAGGTAAGTCAGAAAGAGAAAAACAAATAACATATATTAAGGTATATATGTGGAATCTGAAAAAATTGGTATAGATGATCTTATTTGCAAAGCAGAAATAGAGACACAGACGTAGAGAACAAATGTATGTATACAAAGGGGGAAAGTGGTGGGATGGGATGGATTGGGAGATATTGGCATTGACATATATACACTATTGATACTACGTATAAAATAGATAACTGATGAGAACCTACTGTGTAGCACAGGGAACTCTACTCAATGCTCTATGGTGACCTAAATGAGAAAGAAATGCAAAAAAGAGTGGATATATGTATACGTATAGTTGATTCACTTTGCCGTACACTATGAACTAACACAATATTGTAAAGCAACTATACTCCAATATAAACTGTATTTCTATGAAAACAACAATTAAAAATTGAAATTAGAAAAAATGAAAAGATTTACCTATTATTCCATGTGCTTTCTGTATAAAAATCACCAGTTGGTTAGGCACTTGTGTGCAGAAAACAATTCTGATTAACTTAGAAAAGGAGGGCAAAGTTACTGGAAGAATTTGGTATGGCACAAATAAAGGAAAGCAGTGTAATCAGGTAATACAGAGGACAGGACACAAGGCGTCTTCTGGGACAAAGGCAGCCAAACTGATCGGACTTTTCAGGCCACTATTATTGGGATAAATGAGCTCCAAACATTTTGTTATTCTCACCATGCTGCTCAAGATTCAAATTCCCAACAGGAAGCGTCTGATTGGCCTAGTGAGTCACATTCCTCTTAATTAGACAAGGGTAGAATCAAGAGAGCATGAGAAACAAAGGGTAGTTTTCCAAAGGAAACTCACCATTTCATTGCCAATGAAGAGGAGATAGATGACAAACAGTCAAAAGCAGTAGATATCAAATCAAAATTCCATTTCCTTACATTCATCCCCATATTACTATGAGCAATACTGCTTTAAAAATATCCAATATGTAGAGGACGCGTTGTCGCCCCTGTGTGCCCAATTCTGTTTCTCCGCTCCTCCCTTTTCGCGCCCTTTCCCGCCTCCCTTCGTGCTCCGGAGGCCCAGAGGTATCGGCGGCCGCCATCGTGCTACTCGCGTCTCTGCATGAACACGGTCAGGACAAAAAATAATATCCAAAGATATTTTGGCACTAACAGCGTGATCTATAGCAAGAAAGATGAGCAGTCTGTTCCAACTTGTGAGATTTCCAAGGAGACAGAGAGCCAACACAGTGTAAAGGAGAATACGTAAAAAGACGTAAAAGATTCTTAAGGGAATGAAAGTTGAATTAAGCACAGTAAATGTACAAACAACAAAGCCACCCAACAGAAGCCAACTTAAAAGTTTGGAGGCTTCAATTGGCAGACTTCAGAAAGCTCCAGAAGATGACCCCCAAAGAGAAGTGAGTCCCTGAGTTGTGACTGCTGCGTCCGCGGTTGCAGACTCTCTCCCTTTTGTTAAGCAGATGAACAAGTCAGAGCTGCTCAAGCAGCTCCAGCAGCACGAGGAAGACTCGAGGGCACAGAAGGATGGAGAGAGACCTAAAATTAGTTTCACTAACATCATATCAGATATGAAAGTTGCCAGATCTGCCACAGTGAGAGTTAGCACAAGACCAGTGCATCAGATTCAGTTTGATGAAGGGACTGATGATTTTGTTGGCCAAGAGAAGGCTGCTGATTTGAGAAGAAGTTTTAGGAAAAATATATTCAAGGGGAAGAGGCTTAATAATTTTGAGCTTAAGGCAGTTATTGAAGAGGCACCTGAAACAGAGGCAGCACCTTCTCTTTGGGATGTAGAATTTTCTAAGCAGTTAGCGGCAGTCAAAGTACAACACTTTCAGAATGGTTTTGAAGAGATGATCCAGTTGACAAAAGAGGGGAAATTGTGGGAGTTCCCAGCTAACAACGAAGCAGGTTTTGATGATGATGGTTCAGAATTTCATGAACATATATTTCTGGATAAATACCTGGAGGATTTTCCAAAACAAGGACCAATTCGCCACTTCATGGAGTTGATGACCTGTGGCCTTTCCAAAAACCCATATCTGAGTGTTAAGCAGAAGGTTGAACATATAGAGTGGTTTAGAAATTATTTTAATGAAAAACAGGACATTCTAAAAGAAAGCGGCATACAGTTCAATTGAAGACCATGGAAATTTTTATTTCAAGCTGTTGGAGATTCATATTATAATTTAAAAATTTTACTAGAAAAAAAAATCCAATATTTAAAAGTTCAAGCTTAAATATCATCAGACAACAACTGCATCCATTAACAAACTATTGCACAATTCCTTTAATGAAAAATCCACTGAATTGCATTACAAATATAATTCTATTAATAAATATAACTTCACAAACATGCTCTAGTTGTTCATCAGTTCTGTGGAAAAGAACGTATAACTCTACTGTGCTTGGAACCTTCAGCATCTCTTTTATTTTCAATAGTATTATGTTACCTTTTAAAATACAATTCAGTGGAAATTTAAGTTGCCCATCAGACTCTGCTCTTCTAGAAGAGTTGATAAAGCATAAAAGAAACTTACGCTTGCTAAGGGGAGGTCTAGAGCTCTCTTCTCCCTAGTGCTTACTACTGGTGATAGAAGTTCTTTTGGAAACATGTTATTTCAAAGTCGTGTAGCTTGTTTCCTCTACACTTCCTTCAAAATACTTTTCTAGCTTTTTTGAGTACACTTTTTAATTTTTTTTCTTTCTTTTTTTTTTTTTTACTTATAAGACACCTGAGAATATTTTGAAATAATTGGATACAAAAGTTGACTGTATGGGGACTTCCCTGGTGGTCCAGTGGTTAAGACTCCATGTTTCCACTGCAGGAGCTGCAGGTTCTATCCCTGGTCTGGGAACTAAGATCCACATGCCCTGTGGTGTGGCCAAAGGAAAAAAAAGTTGACTGTATGAACATATCTATTCCCAGAGCAGCTTCTACAGTTTTCTATCTATAAATGCTATGGTTTTTCATTAGACGATTGTAGGATTTAAGTACATTTACAAGCAATATTTAATATAAAATATATTAGAAGGTTTAGAGTGCTATTTATTAAGAGAAAAGTAGATTATAGTTGTCTCCCAGAAAGACAAAGAGCTTGAATTAATCTTTGAAAAAAACATAGGTCTCACATCAAATGAGAAGTTTTCTTTTAGTAAATAAGGTTAAAATGCCTTTTCTAACAGCACAATGTTCATGTGATAGATGAATGTATCATTTACTAAAAAAAGACATTAAAAAAGGGCTTATCCCAAAAGATTTATTTCTTTGATCTGGCTAATCAAATGAAGAAAACAAGGAGTTTGTATATGTAGACCACAGCCAAGAAACTTCTCAAAGGGCTGACTCAAACATCTAGTTTGACCATCATCATAAACCTTCAAACTAGAGACATAATAACATTTGATAAATGAGGAATGAAGGCTAAGAGGACCTCTACTTTTATACTAGTTAGTTTGGAATTATCTACCTACTGAGGATGATCAGAAATGCTTGATAAAAAGTAAAAAACATCCTGAGAGCTTACAAGATTGTGAAACATTCTTAGAATAAGATCCAAGAGAAAATGGAAATTCAGAGAAATAAAACTGAGAAACATTTTTTCTAGGGGATTTTTTAACTGAGTAAAGGAAAGTAAATGCCTGAGACGGGTATCAGAGGTATCAACAGCCTTGTAGGGCTTGGATGAAAAACTGTACATTGGGTTCTTAAAAGCTACATCCCCAAATTATGGTTTAATTGGAAGTAGTTCAGACTTAGTGGCTGTAAAGCAATTTCAAATCATTTCAAAACCTGGAGTTGAATGAACTGATTTAGATTGCCATTGTCTCCAGGCGCCTTGCAAGAGAAAAAGTAAATCCTCTTTTCTACAAAAGAATTGCTACAAATAGTTTTTCAACTAAATGCCTGATTCACGATGCAAAAATAAGGTACACAGAAAGGAGAGAAAACCAGCAGAAAAATAAAATAGAATAAATAAAACAAAATAAAATAAAATGACAAAGACACCAAAAAACATTCCAGAAAAAAAAATTACCATGAAGACAACATGATTAACAAAGTTGACAACATTTACACATATAGAATGACATACCCCAAAACTGGTAAATAATCTTTTTTCATACCAAGCACACACAGAACATTTACCAAAAAATGACTATATACTGATTTTGTTGGAAGCCCCCAACACCACCTCCAGGTTTGAAAATTTACAAGGAGGACTCACAGAACTCAGTATATGGTTGTACTCATGGCTACAATTTATTATAGCAATAGATAACTGTTCTGGGCTTAAAATCATGCCTCTCCCACCGTTTCCCGAATTCATATATGGATGTCCTAACCCCAAGTACCTCAGTATGGGACTGTATTTGGAGACAGAGCCTTTAAAAGATGATTAAGTTCAAATGAGGCCATTAGAGTGGGTCTTAATCCAATATGACTGGTGTCTTTATAAGTGGAGATTGGGGCACACAGATAGATGCCAAGGGCACATGAACAGAGAAACAACCATGTGAAGAGGCAGAAAATGGGTGGCCATCTGCAGCCCAGGGAGAGAGGCCCCAGGAGGAACCAACCCTATCAACATGTCAATCCAGAACTTCTAGAATCCAGAACTTTGAGAAAGTACATTTCTGTTGTTTAAGCCACCCTGTCTGTGGTATTTTGTTACACAGCTCTGGTAAACAAATACAGATATCAAGAAAATCAGCAAAGGGAAAAGCCACATGTAGTAAAGTATCGAGGAAATCAGGCATAAGCTTCCAAAAGTCCTCTCCCAGTAGACACATAATTTCTCTAGCAGTGAGTTATGACAACATGTGTAAAACGCTCTCACTAGTCTCTAAAAGACTCATTTATTGGGAGTTGGTTATGCATGCACCCTCTGCCTATCACGTATCAAAATTACAGACTCCAAGAAGGAAAGCAGGTGTTCAGCATAAAACATATTGTTGTACAAACAATTTAGGCACAGTGAACCGCTCTTACTAGTTCTGGGGATGACTGGAACCCCCTTGAAACCTAAGTTAACAGACCCCAGCCCAGGGCCAGCCTTGCAAGCAGGCTTTACTAAGGAAAGCAGTTTCAGCCCTGTTATTTCAACTTTTTTCTGCACGGTCCTCCTCTTGCCCTCTGGTCAAGGCATATTTACAACAAAATTATTATCAGGAGAACCCACCAAATTGCAGTGTTATCTCAGTGATAACCTTTAGGGGTCATGAATTTATTCAGTTAAAACAAACCCCATTTACCATAAAAGTCTATCTTAGAAAACAAGTGCCGTCCTCCTTACCCTTTTTAACCTGGCCCACAGCATCAATTTAGTCACAGCAGCATTCTGGTCTGTAAGTTCAAGTCGACCTGAATGCCTTCCAGGAGTAAGGCAGTGTCTTGACAGGATACACACATAAAAAGTATAATCCCAGAGGGCACATGCAGGACATTATAATATAATAAAGAATTTATCGTTGTTAGGGACCCACAAACAGGATCTACATTAATTAGGCAGAGTATAAGTTAATAACGCCCTTGATGTGGCCTCCCACCCTGGGGCCTATTGCCCTAGGATTCTAAGTCCCGTTCACTTAACTCAGTTCAGTTCTTGGTTTCAAATGAACCGCCTGAGACAGGCAATTCCAAATAGTTTTGCTTGTCCCTGATACCAGTTCATCCTCATCGCAAATGTGAATGGCATCTGGAGGTGTTCTGCGTGGAAAGTGCTGAGGCCAACCCCTGCTGTCTCAGAGACAGGTGTGATCATAGGCCCAGCAGTAAGATTGATTCAAAATGCTCACAGCAGCTTGGAAAGTCAACACTGGGGATTTTTCTCTTTGCTTCGGTAGGAGGAAAAAGCTTCCAGGGACAGTTTTGAAAAATAAAGATCATTAATCCCCTCTTCATTCCCCATGTCTGCCCAGGTACCGGGGTTTTGTTTTTACTCTGTTAGTAAAAAGTAAGTGTATCTCATTCAGCAATCATAACTTTATACTTTTTCAGTTATCCCTACTGTTACCCAAATCATTCATATAGAAAAGTTGTATGCAAGAGAGTCCAAGCTTTTTCTCCAGTTAAAAAAAGACAAAATAAAACAAAAACAAACAAAAAACAAGTCTTGTATACAACTTAATCAGAAAGACACTTCATGTTTAGAAATTAGAACAAAATCCTGAGTTTTCAAAAATTTTTGAAATGAGTTTGTACACCCTCCATCCCTTTCATTCTGATCACTTACCTAGTGAGCAACCTACCAAACACAATTCCTTTTTCTGGAAATAGCTGCATTTAGTAATAAAATTGCTTACTGAGTTGCGGCACCAGGAGAAAGTTGAGGGAAGTAGGCTTAAGCTATCGGTTTATGACTGCAAGCTATAACTAATCAGAAAAGCCAAACACAGGTCAACAGCAGTGAACATTCCCCAGTGGGTCAAGAGTCTCATCTGTCAGACGTGGGTGGAGGGTTCACCATCCCCATGATGTGTCCTCTTCCCAACTTTCAGCCTTTGGCAGAGATCACAAGTTAGGAATGCAATCAGTCTCAGAAATATAAAATTGGTCCAGAGCTCAGATAGTTCCATCAGAGAATAAGCCCTTTTCTGTGGGCATTTGTATATGACACAGATGGTTCAGTCAGCATCAAGGATATTTTATAGTTTATGATCCCACAGAGGGAGATCCTAAACCTGCAGCAGTCTTGGAATCTGAGTTCTGTTTATTAGAGAAGTATGCCTGCCTCGTTTTAGTATAGCACATGCTGAGGTCAAAACAGCCCATAACAGGCAATATTAGGTTTTAGCTTGGAGTTAGATCCAGGTAATGAGTATCTGAATTCAGATTCTAAAAAATTCAGTGGCTTTTCGTTAGCAGCAGCAAAGCCGAAATTCAATAGGACCAGACAGCTGTATTCCAACTCCAAGTGACAAGCAAAGATTTCCTGACCTTTTTTTGTCTTGTAAGTCTGAGTGTCCAAACTGATCCACTCAAAAATATGCACATTAGGCTAGAAAAGTATCTGCCTCTAAGGGTCAGATATCTTATTTTATAAGAGCTCATAAGCAATTAAAAACTGTTTTTACAGTATCAAAATTGTATCTCCATCTGGAGATTGACTCTCTGTTCTTGTATCTCCCTTTATTCAGGGGCTCTAATAGTAGGCAAAAATGAGAATCAGAAACATCAGTTACAAAGCCATATTTTTAAAATACGTCAAGAACCTCAATTCCAACCAACTCACCCATGATAAAAAGCAAGGAATCTCTATCCTAAGAGCACATTTCTTTGCAGCTTTCCCTGATTGTGATGCTCCCTCTAGGATTTGTGAAATTACAAACATTTACAAAAATTTTATTATATATTCAGATGCAATAATCACAAAGTACAAAGCCAATTAAAAATCTCTTTATATGCTCTTGTAAATTTATTATAACTTCTATCAGGAAATTTCACATTTACAGGTTTAAGTTCACAGTTTCTGGGGGAGCTCCAGCTGCAATGCACAGCGGAGGCAGGAGGTCTGCAGCAGTTGAAGAAGCAGTTAGGATGAAGAAATGGCAAGAGTATTCTTCCTTTTATCCCCCGTCTGGTTTATCTAAAGCTTTGATCCAATTCTGGCAACTGATCTAATCTTCTTCTCCCACTTGGAGGAGAGAAAATATAAACTTTTAACATTTCTGGGCTATCTAAAGATCACATTTGGGAATGTTTGGTCTCTTTGTTTCTCCTTCCACTGGGAAGAGAGACAACAACCAAAGACGTTACCGGACTGCATTCTTTTCTCCTCACTGTAGTTGGATTACCAAAAACAGCTAGAGAATCCAGCAAGCTGATTCTCCTGGAGTAGATAAATCATTTTTAAATTCCATGTGTAACTTTTACCTTTCACAATAGACAGCGATTCAGCTGCTCTTTCATACCATGGCTAACTTATAGACACCCAACAAGTGGAGGTTTATCCTTCTCCACCCTTTGAACTTGCTTTTTCCCAAACAATGTTTTTGCCATATTTCAGTGGGTCAAGGTCACGCTAGCACATCCCACTTCTAACACCAACTATGTCAGGGCAGGACTCACAGGAATCAGTATAGTCTTACTCATGACTATGATTTACTACAGCAAAAGGATCCAAAGCAAAATTAACAAAGGGAAAATGTGAAGAAGTAAAGTCAGGAGGAAACCAGGTTCATGCTTTTCTCAGTCCTCTCAGTTACATCAGGTACTATTACTGTTAATTTCTTTTTCTACAGTATTTAATTAATCCAAGCTTACTCCTTTTACTATAGACATTGTACCTTTTATGCTTGGAGTTGTTCATTTCTATTTTTGTTTCTGTTTTCATGTCTGCACATTTTTATTTTTATCTGTGTCCAAAACTCTATTGCACAAATCTGCTCATTTCTATACCTCTGGTGCCTTCCACTTAATATATACCTAATAGATTAATAAATATTTTACTGAATAACAAGTTATAGCTGTCCTGTATGTTTCCCTTCAAGTGGGATCAGATATTTGAATATCTCCTTTTCCTGGAAACAGGCTATCTTCATAAGAAAGTGAAGAAGAAATATCTTCTAGCCTCAGCATCACATCACCACCATTTTAAAGATGTTGTCTTTATGCTTACTTCATGATGATTACTACACATACCTGCACTACCAAGAGCCTGTTTGATCGTAGGGCTAAGCTTCCTGCACCTGGAGAAGGCTTTGTTCTTTAACAGTTTCATGCCCAGTGTGAGTAACTCACTTATTTCTCTTGACTTCTTGGCATCTCCTGTTTTGTACTTGTATCACTGACTCCACAAACGTAAAATAAAAACAAGAAAACATTTATTCTCAGAAATATTCAGAATATTGCTATCTTATTTTTAAACTGTACGTTTGAGTACACACTAGTGCAGCTATTATTTAAAAACACCGGCTAAAGAAGTAGATCTGTGAAGAGGGACTTGGAAACAAGAAGGGCATTTCTGGGTTGCATAAGAAGTCATCACAGAGAAAGAGTAATTTTTATGTTTGTTTTCATACAAAACGAGATAAAATTTAGTACATAATATATCGTTCCTCAACTCAAAGCCAAGGTTATGAAGAGGTGAGAAGTCATGGGGTTATAGGTATTGCAGGAAAAGGAATTTTCCTTGCTTTTTCTTTTACATAGAACATACACTTTTTTTACCCTTTGTAACAGTGTATTACCCAAGGAGATTACCACACATCTCTCTTGCCAACCTTGTTGTAGTGCTCTGAATAAACAGAGTACACTCTTCTCTGTATGCCTGGGAATTTCTTTGGGCTTTGTAGCCATTATCTTGCTACCAGTCAAGGGGTGGCCCCTTCACATAAAATTCTTGCCTTAAATTCTTCTTTCATTTTAGTTTTTCTCTTAGAACTTAATCCTTCTAAGCATCAAGAAGATTAGAGATTGCTACTCTTACTTTTTTTTTTTCCTAGTAGGGAGGAAAAGGAACTAACATTGATGTCTTTTGTCGAAGGCTCATCTCAGGATGATTCTTCAGTAGTTCTCCTACATGTTACCTCCTGTCAAATCTGCTCTGAATAGCCTCATATCCACCCACACCCAACTTATCTTACAAGTGAGTCTGGAAGAACAACTAAAACTATGCATATGAAACTTCATAAACTACAAAGATTAATTGAATTAAATGATTGATTTTTGATTTTTGCATATGTGATTGTAGTATCTGAATACTGTTGATAAGTTTTTTAAAGCAAAAATATTCTTACAGAAACATTAGAAAATATAGAAGGTTGTCACTATTCAGGAAGAAAAAAACTACAAGTAATTTATTTAAAACAAAATTTAGTGCATAAAGGAACCAACTGAAAATGGCATCAAGAACTTATTCCATTTTCAGAGGAAGCAAACAACATTTTGCATTAATATAGAAATACTTATTGCATAGTCCCACCAAAACCCCCAAATCTAGAGGGGTAAAGAAAGCATGGCAAGTCCATAGGATCTATTATTGGCTGAACTGTATCCCCTTGATATTCATATGCTAAAGCTTTCACCCCCAATGTGATTATATTTGGAGATGGGGCCTTTAAGGGGTTAATTAAGATTAAATGAGGTCATATGAGTGGGACCATAATCTGATAAGACTTGTGTTCTTATAAAAAGAGGAAAATACACCAGAGATGTATGGGCACAGAAAAAAGGCCATGTGAAGACACAGCAAGAAGGTGGCTGTCTGTAAGCCAAGGAGAGAAACTTCAGTAGATATCAATCCTACTGGCACCTTGATCTTGAACTTCCAGCCCCAGAATTGTGAGAAAATAAATTTCAGTTATTTAAACCATTCTGTCTGTGGTACTTTCTTCTAGCAGCCCTAGCAAACTAATACAGGGTCCATAGGAACTACCTCACTTAGATTTATCTTCAAATTCATGATTTTAACTGATTTTAATTTTAAAGCAAGTGCTTTCAGAGGTTTCTCTCTGTCCAAGTCTGACTTCTTTATACGGAACATATAAAAATCGACAATTAGTTCAGCAGCTTCACCAGAAATAGCGAATACTCAGTCATGTCAATGGAACTCTCTCCACATTTCTCAGATGTTAGCTCTCTTAAGAAGTAATATAGTTTAAATTCATTGATCCTTCATTATAAACCCTGGCTTAGTATGAAGAACAGGCTATTAGGTAGAAGCTGCTAAGACGTTTTGTGGGGCAAAGCAGATATCATGAGTACTTGATTTTTGAGTTTATAAGGATAAATAAGTAATAGAAGATATCAAGAAATATAGTTGGAAATTGAAGCACTGCATAATCTACAATCTTGCACATTCTTATGTATGCCTAAGAATAAATACACAAATAGATGGAATGAAATAGAAAATTCATAAAAAGTTATTTAAACTCATCCAAGAATAAATAAATTTGAGTAGAAAAAAATTTTAAGGGTATATGCTTCATACTCAGAACACTTTTCCTGGAGATCACATCCAACCTGTCAGCTTCAAACAATATATCTCTGTGCTCACAATGTTCAAATCTCTATATCAAGCCTAGACTAGCCTTTTCAAACCCGTGTTTTCCTCAGTAAATTATTTTACAAAAATTATGAGCTAATATTTAAAAACACAAAGATCTTTATCTTACATGGCACATAAAAATAATGTTAGATGTATAAAAGAGTTGAACATAAGAAATAAAATGGGAAAAATAGGAAAAAAGAAAAAGAAACTAAGCTGTGGAGATAAATCACGTGTGTTATGAATTACAGGTGAATTTGTCACCTCGGTAATGTGGACACAGGTGGTTTATTTTTTTTTTTTTGCGGTATGCGGGCCTCTCACTGTTGTGGCCTCTCCCGTTGCGGAGCACAGGCTCCGGACGCGCAGGCTCAGCGGCTATGTCTCATGGGCCCAGCCGCTCCGCGGCATGTGGGATCTTCCCGGACCGGGGCACGAACCCGTGTCCTCTGCATTGGCAGGCAGACCCTCAATCATTGCGCCACCAGGGAAGCCCCACAGGTGATTTTTTACTTACTGCTCTCAGAAGTTTGATACAGTCTCTCACTTTAGGATTAGTGATTAGCTAAAAGCAAATAGTGGAAGGGCCATGGAAATATAAGATAAAAAATATAATTAAAAATGAAAGAAGCTCTTTGAGGAAGACTCTGTCACCGCTGCAGAGGAGCCTTGGGTCACACGCATCTGCTCCTGACTCACCGCTCTTCACTTTTGCTGAGGAACAAGTCGGTCAGGAAGATGTGCTACAGCCATGGCTTTTAAAGAGAGCCGAACATGTCTCTTTTTGAATTATGGTTTTCTCAGGGTATATGCCCAGCAGTGGGATTGCTGGATCATACGGTAGCTCTATTTTTAGTTTTTTAAGGAAATTCCATACTGTTCTCCATAATGGTTGTATCAATTTACATTCCCACCAACAGTGCAGGAGGGTTCCCTTTTCTCCACATCCTCTGCAGAATTTATTGTTTATAGAGTTGTTGTTGTTGTTGTTTTAACATCTTTATTGGAGTAAAATTGCTTTACAATGGTGTGATAGTTTCTGCTTTATAACAAAGTGAATCAGTTATACATAGACATATGTCCCCATATCTCCTCCCTCTTTCATCTCCCTCCCTCCCACCCTCCCTATCACACCCCTCTAGGTGGTCACAAAGGACTGAGCTGATCTCCCTGTGCTATGCGGCTGCTTCCCACTAGCTATCTGTTTTACGTTTGGTAGTGTATATATGTTCATGCCACTCTCTCACTTCATCCCAGCTTACCCTTCCCTCTCCCCGTATCCTCAAGTTCATTCCCTAATAGGTCTGCATCTTTACTCCCTTCTTGCCCCTAGGTTCTTCTGATCATTTTTTTTTTTTAGATTCCATATATATGTGTCAGCATACGGTATTTGTTTTTCTATTTCTGACTTACTTCACTCTGTATGACAGTTTCTAGGTCCATCCACCTCACTACAAATAACTCAGTTTCATTCCTTTTTATGGCTGAGTAATATTCCATTGTATATATGTGCCACATCTTCTTTATCCATTCATCAGTTGATGGACACTTAGGTTGCTTCCATGTCCTGGCTATTGTAAATAGAGCTGCAATGAACATTTTGGTACGTGACTCTTTTTGAATTATGGTTTTCTCACGGTATATGCCCAGTAGTGGAATTGCTGGGTTCTATGGTAGTTCTAGTTTTAGTTTTTTAAGGAACGTCCATACTGTTCTCCATAGTGGTTGTATCAATTTACATTCCCACCAACAGTGCAGAAGATTCCTTTTTCTCCACACCCTCTCCAGCATTTATTGTTTCTAGATTTTCTGATGGCCATTCTGACTGGTGTGAGGTGATACCTCGTTGTAGTTTTGATTTGTATTTCTCTAATGATTAGTGATGTGGAGCATCTTTTCACGTGCCTCTTGGCCATCTGTAAGTCATCTTTGGAGAAATGTCTATTTAGGTCTTCTGCTCATTTTTCAATCAGATTCATTGCAGCACTATTTACAATAGCCAGGACATAGAAGCCACATAAATGTCCATCGACAGATGAATGGATAAAGAAGATGTGGTACATATATACGACGGAATATTACTCAGCCATGAAAAGAAATAAAATTGAATTATCTGTAGTGAGGTGGATGGACCTAGAGTCTGTCATACAGACTGAAGTAAGTCAGAAAGAGAAAAACAAATACTGTATGCTAATGCATATATATGGAATCTAAAAAAAAAAAAAAATGGTACTGATGAACCTAATGGCAGGACAGGAGTAAAGATGTAGACATAGACAATGGACTTGCAGACACAGTGGGGAAGGTGGGACGAAGTGAGTGTAGTAGCGACATATACACTACCAAATGTAAAATAGATAGCTAGTGGGAAGAAGCTGCATAGCACACGGAGATCATCTTGGTGTTTTTTGACAACCTAGAGGGGTGGGATTTGGGGGTGGGAGGGAAGCTTAAGAGGGAAGCAATTATACTCCAAAAAAATAAAATAAAATTATACTCCAGAAAAATAAAATAAAACAATAAAGATAGCAGAAAGAATCCCATGGAGACACAGGTGGTGATTCACCAGATTAGAATCACCCTCACCAGCCGCAACATGAAGTCTTTGGAGAGGGTATGTGCTGATCTGATCATTGGTGTGAAGGAAAAGAATCTCAAAGTGAAAGGACCGGTTCAGATCCCTACCAAAACTCTGAGAATAACAAGGAAACTACAAGGAAAACTCCTTGCGGTGAAGGTTCTAAGACTTGGGATCGTTTTCAGATGAGGATCCGCAAGCGACTCATTGACCTGCACATCCTTCTGAGATTGTCAAGCAGATCACTTCCATCAGTATTGAGCCAGGAATCGAGGTTGAAGTCACCATTGCAGATGCTTAAATCAACATTTTTAATAAATTGATAATCAGTTGTTAAATTTTGTTGACTTTTATTCATAATACTGACAGGTCTTAGGAATAGAGTTGTGCTATGGAATTCATTCCACCTTTTAAGCAGAATAATTAAAATTAGATGGATAGGGCTTCCCTGGTGGTGCAGTGGTTGAGAGTCCGCCTGCCGATGCAGGGGACACGGGTTCGTGCCCCGGTCCGGGAGGATCCCACATGCGGAGCGGCTGGACCCGTGAGCCGTGGCCACTGAGCCTGCGCGTCCGGAGCCTGTGCTCCGCAACGGGAGAGGCCGCAACAGTGAGAGGCCCGCGTACCGCAAAAAAAAAAAAAAAAAAAATTAGATGGATAGCCAAAAAAAGAAAGAAAGAAAGAAAAATATTAGGATATTAGGGACTTCCCTGGCTGTCCAGTGGTTAAGACTCCACCTTCCAATGCAGGGGGTGTGGGTTTGATTCCTGGGTGGGGAGCTAAGATCCCACCTGCCTTGTGGCCAAAAATACAAAACATAAAACAGAAGCAATATTGTAACAAATTTAGTAAAGACTTTAAAAATTGTCCATATCAAAAAAATCTTTAAAAAATATTGGATTCATTCAAACAAATAACCAGTATCAAACAATTCATTAATTAGTATTTATCACATACTCACTCCATACCATTACACTGGTAATGACATATTGAATAAGACAGGAAATGGACCTGTTGTAATTGAGTTTACATTTTTAGGGTGAGGATAAGCAAAATGTGAAAGATGAAATTTATGAGTATAAACATCAAAAAGAAGGTAATTTGGAAAAAAAAGTAACATATCTGAAAAAGTAGCACATTAAGCTATTCTTAACATTCTCATTACAGTGTGAATTAGATCTTTTAAATATTTTATTATTAAAACACAGCTTTAGGCTTCCCTGGTGGCACAGTGGTTGAGGGTCCGTCTGACGATGCAGGGGACGTGGGTTCGTGCCCCGGTCTGGGAGCATCCCACGTGCCGCGGAGCAGCTGGGCCCGTGAGCCATGGCCGCTGGGCCTGCGAAATGTCACTCTAGCTGTATAACTTGGGGAACTTTCTTGGTTCTGCAGGCCTCATTTAAACAAACAAACAAAAAGTTTGTTTGTTTCTCCTACCAATCACATTTCCTGTAGGCACTGAATTAACATATAGAAGGCTTCCTACAGATATACGTCCTAAGGTCATAGAGTAGTTAATGAGTTATTTTCCAATTAGATAAATGCTGGCTGCTACAATGACTATTATGCCTTCACAGGGTTGTTATGATTTGATGTGATAGAATTCATATGAAGTGGCACAATAGAAGACAGTTTATATTTTTATATCTCACTAACTGCTCATTTTATGCAACTGTATAATTCCTTTAACTTCAAGTATATAAAGAAGCTGACTGTACTGTCTTCTTTTCCTTCTTGTTTCCATACTGGAGAGGGGAATTTCTCATCATCCAGTTGTGTAATAAATAATGTCATGCTGTTTCTGCTTCTAGGAGGTTTCCTAAGTATCCATCAGCTGCAGAACAAAGATGGAAAGGGAGAGAGGGAGTTAGAGAGTGAGAGAACACAGCATGATACCAGAAGGGAATTACCCATGAAACTATGGACCTTACTAGGTTATGAAAACCCAGGGTATTGGGACTTCCCTGGTGGTCCAGTGGTTAAGAATCCGCCTTCCAGTGCAGGGGATGCAGGTTCGATTCCCTGGTCGTGGAACTAAGATCCCACATGCCGCGGGGCAACTAAGCCTGTGTGCTCTGGAGACCGTGCACCACAACTACAGAAGCCCCACATGCCACAACTAGGACCTGATGCGGCCAAAAATAAAACAAATAAATATTTAAAAATAACCCAGGTTATCAAATGACAGGTCCCAAAGATAATTTGGATATGTCTGGAAGAAGGGTAGTTTGATAACATTGGGAATTTGTGTTGATAATTACACTTTTAGTAAATAAATAATACTGATGCACTCTTTGCAGAGTTTCTTAGGTAGCCAGCTTCCCTAGTACCTTCCAGCACTGTTTAAAGTAACCAACCAGCTAACTAACAGCCTTTGTGGCTGCAAACAGATAGGTAAGAGAGAGAAAGGAATTAGAGTGGTGGTACTGCCAACTGAAGTTGGGTGATCAATAAGAAGATAGCTGCCATAATTGTAACATAAACCAATAGAGGAGAGCACAAAATAAAATTTGACTTACAGAGCATATTTATAAAATAAGATGTATTCAAATATGGAATACATTGCCAAGTACTGTGGTATTGTACTACCCTCTATTAAGAAAAATGGGAAAGACAAAGAGAAATGGTTCCTTGCTCTTAAGGAAGAAACTTTATTTGAGGCAGCAATAGCTCTCAAGGTAAATTTAAATGGCTTGAGTACAACTTCAAGGGAACATGTTCTAGAACATCTTGGAATAATTCAGAACCTACTTAGGTACACCTAAGTTATGTGGGAATAAAACCAAGGGTGTTCATCTAAGTCAGGATGAATTCAGAACTTTTTTTTTGAGGTCTACTAAGATGGGTCCTGAAGAAAGTTTAGGATATAAGTGGACCGATTTAAGTCTACACAGTATCTTCTCCTTGGAGTGTTCAACAATGACTTTTAAATGGGTGAAAAATGGGGAAGTTTCCTGACTAAAAGTAAGAATATGGTCTTATGTGTCCAGATAACATTTTTTGTTGTTGTTTTGCTGTTGTTGTTGTTTCTACTGTGACTTATGGGCGAGTGGCAATAAATAGAATTCTGGCTACTTTCAAGCCATAATGGATCTTGAATACAAGGCTGATGATTTTCATGCTGATCCCTCTATAAGGAAACATATTTATGAAAATAATGATGTTTTAAAAAGAAAAAAGAAAAAAAGAATCGTTTAAGACACCATAGCAAGAGGTTCTAGGCTATGACAGCAACTCCATGGACAGTTATAGAACAATTACTTCTGAACATTTCATCATTCTCCCTTCAACCTCCAAGTGAAAAAAGAAAAAAATTAGAAAGCTTATCCCATTTATCAAGGAAACTTTATTGTCACCTTAGGCCAAAGTAATTTTATCTTCCTCAGAACACTGTAACACAATAAGCTGATTGCCTTCGAAGTACTTTTCTTACACATATCAATTTAAGCTGAATTCAGGAAAAAATTCCAAGGATTCACCTTCAAACCTAAAAATAAATTATATGTATAAGTATATACATATATACATGTAACTATATCACATACAGTTATATGTAATATATATATATATTCATATACAATTTTATGTAATAAATTTAATCATATATGTAGAATTTGGGCAGAGGTGCAGGAAGTATGGGCAGGTAAGCATCAGGCATATTGCAAATGAATATTATTGTTCTTGACATAGTCATAATTTGAAGGATTTTAGTGAAAATAATCCAAGTTTTAATAGCTTGTTATGGGTATTATGTTTGATTTTATCTAAATCCTTACATAAGGCTCACATGTCAGATACAATAGTTCCGACGAATAGAATTTAGAGTTGCACTGCCATACATAAACTACCTCTCTTTGAACACTTATCTTACTTCACATTATCTTTATTTGTATAATATTGTCAACCAACACAGTATCCGTGTCTCTAAGAGATATTTATACTCCCATTCCCTTTAAATGTACTCAGCTGAGACACAAGGCAGGCTAGAAGATGCCCCAGACTGAGGAAACTGCTTAGCTCCAATACACACACAGAAGCAGAGGTCATCCCCTCGGTCATTAAAAATATTGTCATTTGTTCCCTGGGGAAATTTAAACCTGTAAAGACATGTTACAATTGGGAAAATGCCAGTCTGTGCTCTATGTCCTTCCTTCCCTACTCCTCACGTTTTCAATCTAATATGGGATTGGAAAGTTCAATGCACATCCATTAACACCTTGAAAAGCCTTTTTCTTTTCCTTCTCCCATTCTCTAAACATTATAGTCATAAATTATTGTCTTGAATTTGTTCTTCTATGAAAATTTTTAATTAATTTTCTTTACCTTGCAAGTTCTTCTGTTTATATGCCCTTGGGAGAGTTTAATAAATATCTCTCTACTATTCCTTGAATTAAATTGATCCCGGAGTACTATTTAGGAGGTTATATTTATTCTTTACAGTTTTTCACGTTGAGCCCCTAATATAAAGTATTCATAGGATCTCCTCTCTAGCATCTAATTCTCTGAGCCTTTTGATCCCTGGGTCCACTATCTGTCACAGTGGTTAGGGCATTTCTGGTTTCCACTTGTTGGTTCTATTTCCAAGGGTCTTTTCCGGAGGGTAAAATCCTATAAAATGGAAGACGGATCCCCTATAAACAATCTCAACTTTATCCAATTTCATGTTTAAGCCCCTTGATCTAGAAGTCTCAGAATCCATTCATATAAATACACTCCCAATTCTTGCTTGTACTTAATGGCTAGTTCAGCAGGTCATTTAGTGTACAGTATTCTTCCTCCTTTCAAGGTCCAGCACTTATTTGACTCTATTATGTTGTTTTAATGATGTAATGGCCAAAAAGTAATTGAGAGCAGATCAATAGAGGTTTTTAATCATCTTCCAGTATGGGGATAGAACTGGCCTTCAATAGGGAGGAGGAGGACAATAGTAAATGTCATGGGAACTCAAGATTTTTAAATGCATCACCCCAGATGTCACTAAATTCAAATCTTAGAGTTTCCTTCCTTCCCGATCAGAATCTTGACTTTGGGGTGGGAGACCTGCTTTGTTAATTGTATCTATAGTATTCTTTGTTCCCATGAGCATCCATCCAGTTACATGGCCTTATAATTTCTGTTTTTTCTGTTAATCATAAGTATCTAAAGCATTGTACACCAGTGCATTTCCCTTTCTCTGGTATACAACCCAGAACAGGAGAAAATTTGATAAGGCCATGAGACATAATTTTATATTTGGGAATTTGGGGGATTGGTATAGCTATGCTTATCTCAGTTCTGCAGAACCATTGATGCTATGTCTCCCTGGAAAAAGAAACCTGGCACTAAGATTTTTGTTCTTACCTAAAATGCTTCAAGTCCTCAATTATCTTCAGTAGCCTGATAGTCATATGATTAGGTGAACGTGTGTTCCCTTATATCACTGCTAAGTTTTACTTCAACAGAAACCTTTTGAAAACCTTTGGATATGAACATTTTCGTACATAGAAATCTGCTGAGACTAGTTATGCATTTAGCTTAATGATTCCTATTATCATTTAATTAAATGGGATTTAAAAATGGGGCAAGTACAACAAACTGGAGACTAAACCAGTTTATGGTCTGTATTATCCTAGAAAATTCTTTTCAATTTTTTCTAATGATTAAACTCAAGTTAAATTGTAAAGTGGAAGACATTTGTCGCTAGCTTTTTTCTGTCTAGCTTTAAGAATTGTCCCTACTCCTTGGATGATTCCACGTCCTCAGATTTCTATATTTTGGTGCGTGGAATGATACTATTAATGTATTCTTAGTGACAAAAAGTAATGGTAACCTTCTGGATTTCTTTTTGTTTATTTTTTTCAAAACAATAATTTAAGAAAAAAAAGAAAAACCAACAATAACCAAAAACAAACAAAAATACTTTTTTTATTGGTCAGCTATTGCTATATAATAAAGCACCGGAAACCTCAGTGACATACATTCTAACAGGCCTCAGTGTGGGCTTCCAGGGAAGAAGGTGGAGAACAAGAAACAATATACATAGTCTATTACCTTACTGATAAGTTGAGATATCAACTGGACAAACAAATTACATTTACCTTTTAAGACATTTGAGAAAGTCAAAAGAATAAAAGCTATTTATTTATTTAAAGTATGTATTTAGTGTCTTTATGTCATGAACCAGGCATTGTGCTCAATCCCAGAAATGCAAAGTTGAGCAAAGGAGACACATTATCTTCCTTCAGGAAGCATACATTATGATGAGTACAAGAATGAATGTTCAAACTAAAAACTTGGATTCTCACTCCGCAAACGTTTTTACCTGTGGCTAAATTTAAATTGGTGTAAATTTACGTAAGTAAATTGTCATTTACTTATGTAAAATAAGTGAAAAAGAGATTTTAAAAAAATTAACTCTTTTTTAGTTTAGTTTTTGTAACTCGTAAATTTATAAGATTATAAAACCCAGAATTAATCTTATCCTGTCCCTTACTTGCTTGTCATTTTGAGCAATTCACTTACTTTACCCTAGTCAGTTTTCTTATATGTAATGTAAGTGTGATCGGTAATCTTGATTCTCCCAGCTGAAAATATTCTCTCATTCTTCCTTGGTGCAATTTATAGATTAACCTCTTAAATTTCTGCCTTTACCATTTTCTCTATTTCTTGCATCAGCATCGGGTTAAAAGAAAGGCAGATAAGTAATAAGACTTCCTATTTGTTTTGGTCATTTTTAAACTCCAGTGTTTATCACCAGCTTATTTGTCTGTTCAAGTTTACCATTGTTGAAATTCCACAGTGCTCTGTTAATTTCTTCAGTAGGATTTTATCTGCTTTGCAGAGGTAGATTAAATATGGCTACAAATTCTGTCATGCTCCCCACATTGGGCATGGAGTTTATTTCCCTTTCTCTTAGGTTTAGATTAGCCCAATGACTGCCTAACCAGTAGAAAACAGTAGAACTAATGGTATGCAATTTCTGGTAACTCTTTAAAAGGACTTGTAAAATCTGTTACATTCTTTTCGGAAAGCTGCGTCTTGTGATACCACCTCTCAGAACCCTGTCATGCTCTGAGAAGCACAAGCCACGTGAAGGAGCCATAATGAGAGCCCCAGATAAGATCATGGTCAACAACCCTGGCTAAGCACTCAGTTGACCACCAGCAGGAAATGCCAGCCATGCGAATGAGTCATCTTGGTTGTCCAGCTCATCAAATGCTCAGGTGACTCTAGCTTCAGTTGGTATCCAATTCCAGCTACATGAAGAACACTGTTACTGTGTCCAAGCTCGTACTGCTTACGACAGGACAGGCCAGTACATGGAGAGATGAGTTGTTGGGGCAAGCTGACAGACTGAGAAGATGATGGACTTGTGTCCCAAAGAACCATATTGCCTGAGTTAGAATTCAGGCTTCCTTTATACTAAAAAGGGAAGGAGTAAAGTCAAACATTTCCTGGTTCTGGTCAGCCTCCAGAGGGGATATGTTAATTTCTTCCTTCTTGTAGCCATTCACAGGTGGGTCAGGTCAAGATGTTTCCTATGATCTGAGCAAAGTTATTTTAGCTTAATACTCATTACCTGAGATGCAGGGTTCCCAGAGATGGGCCACTATGCATAGTTTAAGCTTATAGACAGCATTCCTTTAGTGATTAACCTGTAGTATAATACAAAGTTTCTTCCCTATTACACTTCCTAGTCAGTCCTATCAACCCCCAGAAATGTGAAGGATAATAGTAATTTATTGATTTAAGCTATTACATTTTGGAGGTGTTTTATTATGTTATAATGCACAACAGCATCTTTGGAGCTACTTGTTTTCATGTGTGAATTCCCAAGCCCCCATGTTTAATTTTCTATTCACAATTTTTTATTTTTTTCTGTAAGGAGTTTTCCTCCAATTGCATAAGCTTCCATCAGATACACGGGATGTTCCCAGCTTCCTTGCTTTCTGTAAAGTTTCTTCTTGGTTCTGTAACCTCTCTTTAGTTAGTGACCTCTAAGTTACTTAGTAACTTGGAAGTTACTAAGTTACTTCCAAGGTCTGCAAACTTGGGTTCAAGTTAGCCCTCTTTAGAGAAAATATATCCCCATATGTTTGTGAAAAGAACAGCTTATAGCAGCTTTTAAAAGAGATGCATGGATGTCATCTAGCACATGGCCTTGTTTGGGGGTTACAGTCTGTACTCAGTAAACATTTGCTTTTCTGCTCCCAGCTCTGTCTTCAGTGTTAGCCCTATTGATGACTGCCTTGCAGAGTGACACTGATAACTTCAATTGACACACTCACCCCATCTCTGCCCCACAGTGGATCCAGGTCACTGAGAACATAAAATCTTCACTTGGTGTTTGTTCCCAGGGCTCATTAGACTTAAGTCTTCTAAGCACCAGAATTTGATTACTATGTGAAAGACTAAATCCCTGGTGGTTGTTTTTAAAAGATATTGCTTACAACAATGGTGTGTTTAATTAACACAATTTCTATCAAGTCACACAGACACTTTTACATACTCTCACACTATAGCATATTTACCCAAAATAGACAACCTAATTACTTGAGAAAATTGGCTGTTTCTGCTGAACTGGAGTGTTATAAGAAAAAAGAACTCCAATTATAAAACACAGAAGGATGGAAAAATGACAATTTCTTGTTATTTTTGTTTTGTTTTTAAAATGTTAATTAAGATATAGACTCCATGACTATTGTGGAGTTTAGTACAAGTGAATGAATAAATCTCTTTGATGTGGATCAAAGGGGAGATTCATCTTTTTCGGCTTATCTAGAATTCAGAAATCCTGAGGAATTGTTGCTGAGTATTCAGTACATGGTGACAAGGGAGGGCAGCACTGACTCTGTATTATCCACATACAGAAGTTGGGTGCTCTGCATGTGGATGATAGAGGGAAGAAGGGAAATTTGTTGGGAAGTCATTTAATCAAATTTGGAAGGGGTATGATAAATTTAATGATTACCAACAACAACAAAAATTTAGAGTTAAATAAGAGGAAATTATTAAATTTAACTTCACTTCTGGTGGCCCTTTTTATTTTTCTGGTGGTGGTATTAATATTTAATGTATCATTACAGGTTCTTTTTTTTGAATTGAGCTATAATTTACATATAGCATTATATTATTGTTAGGGGTATAACATAATGATTCAATATTTGAATATACTGCAAAATGATAGCCACACTAAGTTAACATCTGTCCCCATGCATAGTTACAATTTTTTTTTCTTGTGGTTAGGACATTTAACATCTACTCTCTTAGCAACTTTCAAATATGCATTATAGTATTATTAACTATACTCTAGTAGCCTTTTTTGATTCTATTTTTCTAA
This sequence comes from Globicephala melas, assembly GCF_963455315.2. NCBI lineage: Eukaryota > Metazoa > Chordata > Mammalia > Artiodactyla > Delphinidae > Globicephala > Globicephala melas. Next base: position 100,551,106 of record NC_083320.1, on the reverse strand, counting down.
GGCAAACTTCTTAGGAAGGAAAAAACAAGGAATGGACAGGAAGGTTGGAATAGATTTTTCAAATACTGAGGAAACCATATTTTTTCACAGCGGTCATCTATTTAAATGATATTTTAAAAAATCTATTATTTTATTAATTTTAACTAAATAGTAACCACAGGGCTGTTCAGAGCAATATAAGATACAAAGAAAACTGTAGTTTATTCTTCCACAAATATTTATTGAATAGTTGTGTTCAGTGCACTGTGCTTGGTATCAAACTGAATAAGGCTGGCATCCTGCCACTCTGCCTTGTCTTCTGCCTCCAGGACCCGCCCCCCTTTCTCTTCTTGGTGAAAGGAACCTCCCTCCTAATGACAAATTGTGTTTTCTTTGTTTGGCAAGGGATTCCCAAAGACGAGGTCTGTTGGGCATAGATACCTTTGGGCTGCCTGGGACAGTGGCCCCTGGGGAGGTTTGAGGGTGAGAGTCTCCCAAGACACTAAACCCAGCTCAGGTCACCAATAGGTTTGGAGAGCAGAGAGCCCCAGCTTTTCTTCTGCCTGCTCTTTTTGCCTTTGCCCTTGTGCCCTTGTGTGCACTTTTTCTTAATTTTTTTTCCCCCACCAGCTCATCCTACAAAGAAGAAAACGAAAGGTACAGCTAATCACATGATACATGAGAGGCATAGAGCAACCACTTTCTCCCCAAGTCCTTTCTCACCACATTAGAATGTATCCTGACCCTGATTCAACAACTAAGTGGAACATCATAACAAAAGGGCTAGTTTGATTATAAAACCTCCTTCATGTATACTCAAACACTTGCATAGCTTATGTCATATGTTTATGCTCTATAAAGCCATGCATTTTGGTTTCATTTATTGAATTTAACAATCAGGATGGACCTGGTACATGACACTAAAACCATTTCATAGATAAGGACTCGCTAGTAAAGTCCATCGGTATGTTTGTATGGACACTTGTTACTTGCAATTTACAAGGGGATTGGTGAGGTAATCTTATTCTTCCTTACCCAGATTGGTTAGGGATAAAATAGATTGCAGGTCCCAGCTAAACATGCTCCTTTCCAAATGGGAAAATCAGAAATACAGATTATTTAGATGGTTAGATAGGTTGTTTAGAAAGATTAATAGAATGGTTTATTAAGGTCTTTAGGACTTTGTTTCCCATGTTTTATTTTAAGAGTTGTCTTTGGAATCGCAGCAATATGAATACAAATCCTGACTCCACCGTCTTGGGCAAGTTATTTAAGCTTTATCAGTAACAGTTTTCTCATTTAAAAATTGTGAGAAACAAAAACGTTGACCTCACAGCATTGTGAGGATTAAATAAGGTAGCAAACTCTGAGCACAATGCTAAACCTATGCTAGATGTTCAATAAATATTTTTTCCGTTTCCATTCTATGCAGATTCCCAGTGTTCTCATCCAGATTCACTTGGTGAACCACAAGCCTGCTCTTTTCAGTTACTTATTGCCTCATGACTTGGTCTTGCATGGCATATATTTCTTTGCCACACCTCAAATACCTCAATACTCCACATAACCTCTCTTCTGGTTATTCATTTTTTTATATTTCGTAGTTTTGATTCCCCACTCAGATTATAAACTTCGCGAGTACTAGAGACGTAGCTAAGGTATTTTTTTTCTTCAAATTTCTCCCATAATACCATGTACACAAACTGAACATTTATAAACCTATTTTTTCCGTTATAATCAGTTTCAATGGCACCAGAGAAACATATCTGAAAAAATTATTTTATTTTTCTGTGCCTTTAAAAATATCTCAGGGGATAAGAAGATTATCAGAATTACTAGTAGTGCCATGATAATTTTTAAACGATAGTTTTCTCTTTAATTCAGAAGATGGTTGATAAAAATTCAATTATTTTCTTTAAATGCAAATGGTTATCATAAAAATGCTATTCTAACTCTTTGGAGATAATTAACACTTTATCTCAGTTAGACTGCCTTTTGCTGCAATGATGTTATCTAATTTATTGTAAATGTTTAAACTTTACAGCATGTCTAATTGCCATTAATTTCCAACCTTCTAAAATATTGAGAATAATCGAGAGTAGAGTCTTTGGAGTATGCTAATTATTTTCGATAGAAAAGGATTTTAATTTTATTTTTAATTAAATTAATTTAAATAATTGGAATTGATACCGGGCTACAGGCTATCAGGAGGAACATTTGTAATCTAAATCATGAACAGTCTGGATTTGTCACCATAAAAGTAACAATCAAAAAGTCAATGATCTCATAAAATGTGAGTAAAAATTAAAATCAAAATGCAAAATCTAACAGTCAGAAAACAGGATCATAAAATAAAAATGGAGATTACTATGTCGACTCACCATACAAAAATGATATGAAATATTTATAAAGGAGAATAAAATTGCATATGGATAAAATTAGGAAGAAAATATACCTGAATAGATATCACTTGATAGGAAAATTAAAATATATGTGAAAAGAATCCAGCCAATAGAAAAGAATGAAGGACACTGAAACAGACCTACACATAAGAAGGAAGTTGGTATATGACAGAGGTGGTATTGCAATTACTCTAAAGTGATGGTCTCTACAACAAATGATGCTGGGGTCATTGGATATTTACATGGGGAAGAAAAAGTTATATTTATTTATTTTTAAAATTTTTATTTATGTATTTTTGGCCATGCCTTGTGGCTTGTGGGATTTTAGTTCCTTGGCCAGGGATTGAGCCCACGCCCTCAGCAGTGAAAGTGCAGAATCCTAACCACTGGACCACCAGGAATTCCCTAAAAATTTGTATTTAGTCTTCCCCTTCACACTCTCTCTCACTATTATACCAGTCAACTTTGTGTTCATCAAAGCCTCAAATATGAAGAGCAACACTTAAAACTCTTTAGAAGAAAATATTTTAGGATATAATCATTACCTTTGGGTATAGAATGAACTTTTAAAACAGATACAAAAGAACACAAGAACCAACTGATATATTTAATTTTATTAAAGTTGAAAGAAAAAAGTAAAATCTAATTAATAAACAACAACAAAAAACTTGTTTATCTAAAACCATCATGAAGAAATGAAAAGTCATAGCCTTGAAGAAGGATCTACAGTATATACAATAACGATTAGTATTACAAATATATTTCTTTTAGATTTCTACAAAGATAGCTTAAAATTTACATGAGAAAATGCCAAAAATATAAATTAACAATTGAGATGGAGAGAAACATGTGTGGCTAATAAACATATAAAAATATGCAGGACCCCACTATTTTTTTTTTTTTTTTTTTTTTTGCGGTACGCGGGCCTCTCACTGTTGTGGTCTCTCCCGTTGCTGAGCCCAGGCGCCGGACGCACAGGCTCAGTGGCCATGGCTCACGGGCCTAGCCGCGGCATGTGGGATCTTCCCGGACCGGGGCACGAACCCGTGTCCTCTGCATCGGCAGGCGGACTCTCAACTACTGCGCCACCAGGGAAGCCCCTAGATCCTGTTTTAGATCATTCATATTGACAAAGTATCTGTTCATATCAGGTCCAGGTGAGGTTGCGGTGATATTGCCAAAAGCTCGGCCTCTGTGCACCGGTGCAGAATCGTATTCAGAGACAGAGTTTTGGGTGAAATCAAAAAGAATAGCTTTGTTGCTTTGCCAGGCAAAGAGGGACACAGCAGGCTCATGCCCCATGATACATGGGACATGCCCCGCGGTGTCCCAACCGCGGGAGGAATTGGTGAGGAATTTTTATAGCAATAGTTCAAGGCTGGGGGTATGCACAGCCTGCACTTCTTTAATCTTGCCTCAGGTGGTCTCCTAATCTTGATGAGTTTCTCTGGTTCCTTTAATCTTGCCTCAGGTGGTTTCTTGGCTGCTCTTCCCTTGTCTCTGCATCCCCTCCCTTCTCAGACTAGCAGCTGTTCGAATCTGCCCTTTGAAACCCAGGGAAGGTCATGGAGGCTGGAGTCTGTTTCCTACAAGAAACAGGGACACTGAAAGGCTTCTGTGCCAAGGAGCCCCACAGGGTCCTGCTCGATTTCAGTGTATAATATTCTTAGACACTGGGATGAGAAGATACATTTATTAGAACATTTTGGACAATAATTTTAATAGATTTCACTAGATACACACAACATAAAAGTACATATTAATCCATGCGACTAATAATCATCAAATGCAGGACAGAAGTTTTGTCTGGAGAAGAAGAAAGAAAAGAAATGTGATAGGACAGAAATGCCCAAGACCGGTTTCGACTATATTGGTAATGCTGTATTTCTAACCTAGGCGGGGGATCCAAGTGTTCAGTTTATCTTTTGATGTTTATTTATACTTTTCTGGATATTGAAAATAAAGTATTTTTTTTCAGAGAGATAATATATGTGGAAAATAAAATGTGTTTGGGGGTAAAATATTTTCCATGTTAAGAAAAAATGAACATTTTCAGACAGGTCATCAGGAACTTGAGGGGAAACAATGATTTCCTTAGCTAATTCAGAATACATAAAATTGTATTGGTATGATACTAAATTAAAAACTCGATATGAGATGTTTAAGATTCTATCCTCTTTTTTATGTCATAATTTATCTGTCCTTTAACACATAAGCATTTCAGAAGTGCATAAAGGAAAACTGAGGAGGAAACAAAATACAAGACCAATCACATTAAGAATGTAATAAATGCAAACTTCCAGTTGCAAAATAAATGAATCACTGGTATAAAGTGTACAGTGTGGGGAACATAGTCAATAACTAAGTATTGATAATATCTTTTTGGTGACATATCGTAACTAGACTTATCATGGTGATCATTTCAAAATATATAGAAAACATTTACTATATCCTGTAACAGAAAATAACATAGTGTTGTAGGTCAATTATACTCCAAAAACAAACAAATTCATAGAAAAAGAGATCAGATTTGTGGTTACCAGGAGCAGGGGGGAGGGGGGAGGAGAGTTGGATGAGGGCAGCTAAAGGTACTACAAACTTCCAGTACTAGGGATGTAATGTAAATGTTAAAAATAATTAAAACTCCTGTATGTTATTTATGGAAGTTAAGAGGGTAAATCCTAAGATTTCTTATCAATTTTTTTTCTACTTCTTTAATGTATCTATATGAAATGATGAATGCTCACTAAACTTATTGTGATAATCAATTCATGGGGAATGTAAATCAAATCATTATGCTGTACATCTTAAGCTTATACAGTGCTCCATGCCAATTATATCTCAATAAAACTGGAAGAAAAGAAAGAAGGAAAGGAAGGGAGGAAAGAAAGAAAGAAAGAAAGAAAGAAAGAAAGAAAGAAAGAAAGAAAGAAAGAAAGAAAGAAAGAAAGAAAGAAAGAGAGAAGGATAAAGAGTATAAATATTCAGATATTCTAAAAAGATAATTAATTTAAATTAAAAGGGGATACTAATCAGTTTTTGCCTAAGCATATTTTCTTTCAATTACTTTTTTTTTTTTTTTTTTTTTTTTTGCGGTACGTGGGCCTCTCACTGCTGTGGCCTCTCCCGTTGTGGAGCACAGGCTCCGGACGCACAGGCTCAGCGGCCATGGCTCACAGGCCCAGCCGCTCCGCGGCATGTGGGATCTTCCCGGACCGGGGCACGAACCCATGTCCCCTGCATCGACAGGCGGACTCTCAACCACTGCACCACCAAGGAAGCCCTCAATTACTTTTAATAGGTTTCCTTCTTCATTAATTAACTTCTTAAGATCAACTGCAAAATGGCCTACCAGTTACTTGAAAGTTACTTCTCACTCTAACAAAATCCTTGTTTTTCTGCTTAAGATGGCTAAAATTGGTTTCTGTTTTCCAGATAGCAACAGTAGCAGACAAACCACACTTACAGCTCCTGGATTCAAATCTGCTCCGATATATGACAGAGGTAGTATTGCAAATTACTCTAGAAATTACTCTTCCATGGCAGCAAGTCATCTGATCAAAGCATTGAACTTGGCTTTGTCACTCATCAGGGGAGTGAGATTTAACATCCTAGGCTCCAGGTAACTTCTTTGGAAAATGAGGAAGCTGAAGAAGGAGGCCAGATTCAAATCAATGCCCTCCCATCCACCAGCTGTGTGACACTAGCAAATCACTTAGCTTCTCTGTATCCATTTTCTTACGTAAGAATCAGAATTACTAATTTCTCACTCTCAAGGTCATTGTGAGAATTATATGATTTAATGTTCATGTCAATATGCATATTGGTTGATCCGTGACAGATGAACAAACAAACAGAAATTTCTAATGCCATAAATGGCAAGGCTGTTGGAATCATTGAATGCTTTAAAGGAACATACTCAATTGGATATAGATAGAGAATAAATAAGTAGAATTGTATTTTTAACATCTCAAAATAGTGTAACATTTTGATTTAAGGTCATAGAATTTCTGCTTTGGGTGACTTGCTCCTTATTAAATCCTCAGATATAAAACTACTCTTCCTTCTCAAAACACTTGGGACAAGGTATGGTTCAGATTTCAACATTTCTCAGAATTAGAAAGATACATGATATATAAGTAACACTGCCAGGATGGGCAGGGGCACAAGGACATTTCTTCAGCAGAACATGTAAATAACCTCACTAAGTGAGATACATAAGAATTCTAGGTCACCTGACTGTTAGATCAGGCTTGTCTGCCAAGTGGATTATGAAAAAAGAAACACTTTATTTCTCAAGCACTGAAATTCAGAATTACATGTAAGAATGTGGGCATGTGTTCCTTTCTGCAAGCTTTCTTTAACTTCACAATGCCCACATAAAGTTTCAGAGTAAGACTATTTTTCAGTCTTAAGAGTTTCTAACTCCATATTTGCTCTCATGGTTAAATATACCCTTTGATTGCATCCAATGCCCTGGGAGTATGATTGTAATTTCACTTTTTGTCCCTTTGGTACAAGGACTGAATCTTACACTGTTTGACATCTTCCACCATGTCTTATATTCCCAAATTCATAAGCTTCTTTCTACAAATAAATTGTTACTTCAAATGGAATAAAATTGAATTTATATTTTAAAACTAATTGTGGCTCTCATATCCAATTAAGGTTTTGTTTCCTGGTTGACTTTGAGTGCAAAGATAAGGTCAATGCTTAACAATAAGTGAAAATGGATTTAACTCTTTTTTATTATTTTATAAGAAATATTAAAAAAAAACAAAAAAAACTTGTACTATTTCCTAAAGGGGAAATTGCAAAGATTTCTATAATGGCTGTTCTGGGTAATTTGTTGTTCTTTCTGTTGTAATCTCTTTTTAACTTTTCACACTTTTTCATATCTTCATTTGGACTGATTAGTTCAACCATTAGATTTAAAGTGACTGTTGGGATTGTGTCTGGCCATTTGATAAAAATAATTATTGCAAAATCAAATATCTCTGTGAGAGCTCCAAGTTCTCCTTGCATATAAATGCCTAATAAGCACAATGGAAATGGGTGAATGCAGGTACTTTAATTATCATTTTGTGTCTGGTAGTCTCTTTGACATTCTGGAACTGTGGCTACTAAAATGAAGGGTTGATTCTAGGTTGTCTCCATTCAAAATTGTTGCTCATCATGTGTTCTGTTTGTTCACTTTGGGGTTTCCATGATATAAATTTCTACACTCATTATTATTTTTATAACAATTTCTACTATTAAGTTGTATGCTATCTAGAGAAGGCAGATTTTTAAATGTAAATAAAATAATTGCATGACAAAAGTATTTTTCTCAGGGACCATAAGTTCTGTATTTTTTCTCAAGATAACAGTTCTTTCTGACTGCTGTTGTAACCTTAAGTAATTCCTGGAAAGTATTGTTATTGCCAATGTGTGACTGTGAGTGAAAATTAAATCTAATTTGAACAAGTGAGACTTTGAGTTTACTGAACACTGTTTCTTGCACTGCAGTATCGTTTGTAATCAATCAGTGAATACTTCCTGCAGCCAAATTACTTAAATGATGCTGAAAAACAGACCAAAATAGATAAGACAGAGCTTCAGAGATTCATGAGCTCAGGGGAGAAGCAAAAAATAAGAGATCATGTACTTCTAGGACTGGGAGGGAAGGTTCATGTTCAGGAGTACAAATGGAAGACCCAAGGAAGCAAAGAGCGTAGGCTCTTGCTTTTGAAGCAACGAATCGTATGTATATTTTGCACCCATCAAGGTAAAAAGAGCTCAGAAAGGGCAAAATAAAAAGTGAATGAAGTGTCTTTGAATGACTTATCATCTGATTGAACAAATGGGATACATATATATATGTGAAATAGAGAATAAAAGCAAATTGCATACAATCAACTTCATATTGTTCAGACCAAAATATAAAGTCAGACTACGGTAAAAGTGTTATGAAAAGGTTGATGTAGATATTAGTACTAAAAGATCTGAGTAGACATATTTGAAGTGAAAAATATGAAAGTCATAAAAAAAAATCAAAATGGGGGTCAGATATAGCAGAGGATGAGCTAAAAAGAACCCTGCTAAAAAGTCAATTGCTGGGCTTCCCTGGTGGCACAGTGGTTGAGAGTCCGCCTGCCGATGCAGGGGACACGGGTTCGTGCCCCGATCCGAGAAGATTCCACATGCCGCGGAGCAGCTGGGCCCGTGAGCCATGGCCGCTGAGCCTGCGCGTCCAGAGCCTGTGCTCCGCAACGGGAGAGGCCGCAACAGTGAGAGGCCCGCGTACCGCAAAAGAAAAAAAAAAAAAGTCAATTGCTGAGCTGGGAGATTCGAAAGAGAATCCCATAGGATACAACAGACAAGTGTGTGTGTGTGTGTGTGTGTGTGTGTGTGTGTGTGTGTGTGAATACAGAGAGAATAAAATAAAATTTAACACACAGAGAAAATAAATAAAATTCCATCATCTATCAATACTTGTTACATACAAATGGGTCAGCAGAGCAGGGAGAGTAGGTAAGAAGACATACAAAGAAAAAAAATTTTAATTCTATAGACCTAAAGAGAAAACATAAGTCCTTAGGTGTTCATTGTCAGCCCAAGATAAGAAAAATAAATTAAAAATAACCCATAACTTTTCATATCACAATAACATTTTAGAATCAAAGGAGTTCTTTCACTGGAAGTTCCATGGGATAATTTGAAGTTGGAAACAACTATTAAATGAATAATCAGCAGGTAGAAAAGTGAATTCTCATTAGTAACCATAGGTACAAGATTCTGAAGGAATAGCTTCATATATCTGAAGTAACTAGAACTTTATATTCAACCAAACTAACAGTCAACTATGAGAGCTAAAATAAAAACTTTTAAAGCATGCCTAAGATACATTTCTTACCCAACACCCCTATCTGAGAGAATTACTAGAAGGCACACTTTGATAAAAGGAACAATGACTCTAAGGGAGAGATTATACAAGAAATAGTGAAGAACTATGAAACAAGGATAACTTATACTTCGGCTTAAATACGAGTAGTTTATAAAGGAAAAATGACAATTTAAATTTTAAAGTAAATTTAATTTTTTGAGGATCTCAGTGTAGAATAGGCTTTTTACCTCACGGAAGTAAAAGATGGCAGGCGGTGGGAGGAAGAGAAAAATAAATGCTAAGATTCTTGATTTATATGATAAAAACATAAAGAAAAATATTAACATAAGGCACTGCATAGAAGGATAAAAGCTTAAATACACATGTTAAAATTTCAAGTGCAACCATTTGAAAATTATTAGTGAGATGTCACATTTTCAAACTAGTAGAAAAAAATGAACTAAGAAAACTACAAGAATTCATCACAAGATAAGAATAATAATTTTTTTTAAAGCAGAGAAAGCAGAAAACATAAAATAAATTATCAGGAAGGAGCCTAGACATCTCAGTAATCACAAATGAAATGAACATATAAAGAAATTAAAATTTTAAATGCTTAGTTTCAAATAGGGTTTAAAAATGTGATCTTGTTTCTGTCTAAAAGAGTTATACTTAGAAGAAAATAACTTATAAAAGTTGGTAATGAAAGAAAAAAAGTGCATATCAGATATATGTTTAAAAATATCAGGTGTGTTATTATCTATATTAGAGCAAAGGGAATATTAGTTAAATGCACTTAAGAGGACAAATATTTATCTTTTATAATTGATATAATCCATAATTCTTCAAAAGATACATTCATTCTTTCAGTCTATCACATTGAAAACATATATTCTATGTTTTAGCCTCTAGAAAGAAAGCAGTTAACAGATCCAAGCTGGAAGATATCTAGCACAATTTCACAGGACTGTAAAATAAAACACAGGTTGCCTTACATTGAGATGGCAAAGACCACAGGAAGAACAGATGGTAGTGATGACATGTTAGAGTCTGAGAGTTCGGTCTGGGACACGTTTCTTTTGAGTTGCCTGGTAGAAAAGGAATGTCAAGTAAAAAGTTGATTCTGTAAGTCTTTGGGTCAGGGTGAAATCCAGTTTGGAGCTCTAAATGTTAAAATCGTTAGTGTAGAAATTGCATTTAAAAACACATGACTGAATGATACTTGGTGAGCATAACTGTAAATGAAAACAAACAAAACACAAGAAATCCAAGGACTGAGCCCTTGGTAACTAATATCATTAGAGCAGATGAGAGAAAACAGTGAAGAAAACTGAATATGAATGGTCAGAGCATAATCAGGAAATCCAGGAGAGTGCTGATAATCTGGAATACAAGTTAAAAATGTGTTCTGGAGATGAGAGAGGCAAATGCCGTAGATAGAGCCATAAGACGAAGACTAAGAATTGACTTTTCACTTGGTAATTAAGAACTCATTGCTGACCTTGCATGAGTAATTTTGGTAGAATAACAGGAGCAATAGACCTGACTGGAATGGGTTCAAGTAATAATATGAAAAAATTTAGAAAAAAATGAGTTTAGATGAGTCTTCTAAGGAGTTTTGTTGTAAAGAGGAAAAAAGGAGTTCTAAACATGAAGAAGGGAAACAGAATATAGAGAACTGGGGGTTTTGGGTTGTTTGTTTTAAGATAGGAGAAAACACAACAGGTTTAACTCCTAAGATAACTCACAAGCCTAAATATAGATATAATAAATGGAAGAGACAAAAACTGATGGAGTGATGTATTTAAGGAAATTAGTGAGAATAGGATCTACTATACAATTGAAAGTGCAGCCTTTGGCTAGAAGTGTGGACTCTATTTGTAGTGAACCAGGATTATGTATATATATATATATATATATATATAAAATTTATTATTATATATATTACTGAGATGTCTAGGCTCCTTCCTGATACTTTATCTTATGTTTTCTGCTTTCTCTGCTTTAAAAAAATTATTATGTATACATATATATATATATATCTTTCCATGAATACAGTTAAGTGGGTTAATATGATGGTAGCAGCTTATAGAAGTTCTTCTTTAACTGCTACAATGGAATATGGGGAATAAATGCCCCAGTCTTACTTTTTCCCTTTCTGAATTTCATGCCAACGGATTTCACATCATTGGCCAGAGCAACCAGAAGACAAAGGGCAAGAAAAGTGTTGGAGATGGAGAATCTCCCAGGCAGTCATTTCAGGTGTTTCCCAGGGCACAGAGCAGGGTGGGGAAGAGTGCAGACTGGATCTGGAGAGACATATGGAAGATATCCAGCACAAAATTTAATAGAATGTGAAACAGCAGATAAAAAATTGAGGTGAGTTATACCTACTGATAAAAAATGGTTTCTCCATCAATACCTAAAACTTATTTATCTTTATACACAAAGGGACCATACAGTTCTAAATTTACATACATACTTGTGATGGTCAATTTTATAAGTCAACTTGACTGGGCTAAGGGTTGCCCAGATGGCTCGCGAAACATTATTTCTGGGTGTGTCTCTGCAGGTATGTCTCTGAGGGTGGCTCTTGAGAACTTAGCATTTGAGTCGGTAGGCTAATAAAGATCAACTCTTACCAAAGTAGCAGGCGTTATCTAATCTGCTGAAGGCTGCAACAGAATGAAAGGGCAGGTGAATGGTGAATTCTCTCTCCCTCTTCTTGAGCTAGGACATCCATCTTCTTCTGCTCTCAGATACCAGAGCCCTTGGTCCTCTGGCCTTCACTCTGGGAATTTTACCAATGACCCCTAGGATTCTTAGGTCTTCAGCCTTGGACTGAATTACGCCACTGAATTTTCTGGTTCTCTAGTTTGCATGGGGCATACTGTGGGACTTCACCACCTCCATTATTACATGAGCCAATTCCCATAATATTCTTTTCTTATATATCGATATATACCCTATTGGTTCTGTTTTTCTGGAGAACCCTAATATAATAATCATTTTAGTGCATTAAAAATATAATAGAAATAAATACAATAAATTGTTAACAGGGGCTATTATTCATGTGAATACTAGTTAGTAGAAATGGTCAGAGACACAAGGAGAGAGCTTTTATTAATTTGTATTTAAAATTTTAAAATGAACATGTATTCATGTGTCAGATTTATTTATTAAAATTTGAAATTTTTAAGTAAACAAAATCAATTCTAAAATGTTATAGAGCAATTGGGCAAAGGTGGGTGTGGAAGCCAGGTTTATATTATGATATGCAATAATTTCTCTTCTGGTATGTAAAAAATGTAGAGTCAGAATGAGAAAAGCACAAGGGAAGGCTATTTCCTTAGCTTAAGTGGGTCATTTATCAATTTGTAATTGTATCTATTTGTAATTACTGTTCATAATAACATCACCTGTAAATTGTGTCTTCTATATCAATGTACATTCACATGGATTCATCAGTTAACAGTAAGAAATTTTGTCTGGTGGAAAGCAAAAATAATTTTCTCTGTCTTACCAATAGAAAATAAAAATTGAGGTATAGAAACACCAATGACTTTCTCCAAATAGTCACAGGGAGTTACTGACAGAATATAAAATAGAACACATTTCTCCAGGTTCTGGCCTGAAGACCTCTACCCTATATCACCTGGTAATCAAGGGTGTTTGCCATATGGGAAAATTATGCAGAAATGTCATATTTATGGCTTTATTACTTTAGAATCTACTTCTAACCTCTAAGGAAGATGAAAACAAATTTTTTTTTTCTACAGGAAATTCTGCAATAATCTAAGCTTATGGTTCCCAAGCTGTGTGACAAGTTTCCCCAGGGCATCATGGTGAAGCCACAGGGTTGCTAAGGGATATTTTAAATTTTCATGGACAGCACAGTGATACTAGATATTTGATGACACTGAGTGAAGAACTATCACTAGGTAATGCAGGCTCTACATCAGATCATGTTGTATATACTTCAATATCATAGCTTTCAAAGCCAAGTTTTGTTGGTTACTATGATAATAAGCAAGTACTGCATGAAAATTAACCAGGAACAGGAAATGATGGTGACCTTAGCTCATCTTATTCTGAGGTTGGAGAAGCTGTGCAGTGACAAACAAGCACATACATCCTTTTAGTAAGCAGTAGCCCTTACATAATTGTAGTTAATTTCTTCTGTTTTACTTGTATTATTTTCTTTCAAGTGGCTGCTACTTTGTTAAGGCATAAATATTCACTAAGTTGTTTGGACCTAAGTGCTTAGTAAACAGGGCTCTTAGCTGTTTCTTTTGGCTTTGGGTCACTAGGAAAAAGTTACTGAGATATGGTACCAAGAGCACCTTGAACAGAGCAAGTTTGGAAACCTCTGATCTAAAGTATTAAATTTATATTCAAGAGAAGCAAATTACAAAAGTTCCAGGCACAAAATGTCTAAGTACAAGTCTTATATGTTACTCTTCTAACCCTAAACTTATTCTTCCTCTGCTCTTAGATTACCAAGCATCATTCCACTCTTTTACTGTCTTTTGTTATTTGGGGTGGGAAGAGGATTTAATTTGCATGGTCTCCTCTTTCATGAATGTGTATCTAAATGGAATATTTTAGGACTTATAAAGGTTGTAAATAGGGAGAGCTAATGCTTTTTTCCCTTTATACACTAAGATTATTTCCCTAATTTTTATTAATCACTTGTGACTCATTTGGCAGAAAAAATATGCTAATATGCCTAGTCTAGCAGAAAGCAGGGGTTAGGCATTGTACCATGAAATTATAATAGTTGATACCATGAACACAAACATGAACAGAGATGTGGAAAGCAAGGGGAAATCACTTCATGTTGTAATATAGACTTCTAGACTAGAAATCTCTGCCACCACCTGGTTATATCACCATGAGCAACCTCGTCTTCCAGGCCTCAGTTTTGCTTCCACAAGAAAAATGTTAAATTCACTTACTTATCAATCTAACAATAATTTATCAGTATATAGAGTATTCCGCGGAATTTAAGGATGAAGGTAAAATAACGCATACTCTCAGTTGCACGTACAGTTACTTCTTATTTCAGAATCACTTAGGATTCCAGAAACAAATTCAATCTCATTATCTTAGCACACATATCCTAGTCTTTTATGAATTGGCCGTAACTTATTTTTGCAGATTTAGCTTCTTCTGCAAACCACATCACATTTTTAACAATTTATATTAGTGTTTTATATGATTCCATTTTCCATGACTTGCCTTTAATTTAATAATTGATTTTTAATATATGAATGAATGAAAACAATCACACATAAAATTCAACAGTGCCTGGTGGAATGTACTGGAAATGTGGGGAATCAAAATGTGTTATGGAAATTTAGAGAAATAAAAGAGTAAATACTATGAGAAATGTTTCTTATAAGAAAAAATAGTATCTGAATTAAACTACAGAGCAAGGGGAAAAAGTAGAGCAGGAGAGATTACGTGAGGACTTTGTAAGTAGAGGGAATGTTGAAAGCACAAGGGAGCTAATCCCCACAATGGAAGAATTCAGGCACTGTCCTGCTTTTAAGGGCTTGGTTTTTATTTCCCTCATCTCTTCACTTTTTCAAAACTATGAAAATTTACTAGACATGAACAAAGTAGTCTTGAGCACATGGAGAGTCCTCTGTTCTGAAAATCTCCCACAGAAGCCAGGTTTCTCCTCCTTATTAATATCCCCATCATTATCTCCTCGCCATAGATGGTTGTTGGTATTATTACCAGTTGAGGTGGGTAACACTAGTAAAAGTGGGGCTGGATACCTTCTGTTTGCCAGAACATCCTTTGCCCTTCCCCCACCCACTGTCTAACAGTAAGGTGGCCAATGGGGAACCACAGAAGATCAGTCAGAAGAAATGGGTGGTGGGAGAGTTGCCTCACTGTGTGGTATCACTCGGCTTCACCATCCATGGAAGATCATGGCTTCTGTTGAGAAGCTTTACTATTAAATTTTCTCTATGGGATCCTCTTTTTCCTCTCATCTCTTCAAGTATAGAGGTGGTAATAGCTCTGCTCTTATTAGCTTTAAGTTTTTATACTTTGTTCTGTGGTACTATTTAATTACTAATGTATAAAGAAAACGAGGAGTCTTCCAAGTTTCAGCTCTGACATGTAAAGAGCTTGGAAGTTGTCACCACCATTCTTACCATAAGGAAACAGCAGAAAATTTTGAAACTTTCATCATAAAATCTGTAGAGACAGGTGAATCCAGAGAGTCAAAGCCAAGAACTGCTTACCTGGAACAGAAATCACTAGAGATAAAAACTACAAGGAAAACTTAAATACTAATTTTGAATCATTGCTAGAGGCTGAACATGGACTAGTGAGAGCAAGAAATGGCAGAGGCTGCAGTCTTAGAGGCCCCCATACTTCGTGAATTTTACATCCATGAACCCCACCTGGTTTTAATGGTGAAGACATGAAAAATATACATTCTTAGCTCTGGCTGAGGAAGAGGAAGAGTAATTATTATTTTCAAATGTCTAGAGCATTCTCTATAACAAAGACCTACTCTCTAGGGAAAAAAAAAATTCTATTCAGTCTTTTCTCTGATGGAGAAAAATGATTCTCCCAAGCCAGGTCCCTATATCTTTACTTTCTTACCTAAGGGGAAAGCTATACTACTGTAGAAACACTGGTAAAGGTCGCAGTCTTGTGATACAGGCCCACTAAAAGACTAAGATTTAATCAAAAGATTGTAGAATACTTCTGCCCTCCCCTCCCCCTGCATACGACATCCACACCAACAGTAGCTTACAAGTAAAAGAGCTTCAAGACCAAGAATCTCTGGGGAAGGGTTCTTAGGAAGCTCAAAGTCAATGGCAGAGATAAAAACAAAGGTATAAGAAAAATTTGAAGTTTCTGGCATCTGGAACTACATAAAATATTAAGCACAGCCCAACTTTTAGCCAGATTAACATAAATCCTCACACTAAAGGCCTGTTTACGTCAGTTCCTACTACCCAGTACAAGCTGTCTGACCTGCAACAACAGTAACTAAAATGTATAAAGCCTATTAGAAAATTTTTTTTAAAAAAGGAAAGAAAAACAAATAGTACAAATAGATAAGACCAGGATCAGAACTAGACTCAGATGATACATATTTTCAAATTACCAGACAGGACATATAAAAAAACTATAATTAACACATTAAGGAATCCAATGGAAAAATAAACAACCTTCAAAAACATACCAGTAATGTAAGCAGAGAGATTAAATTCTAAAAAAGAATCAAAATATTATAGGGAAGAAAAGTGAAATGTAAATGAAGAATTCCTTTGACGGCTCATCAGTAGACTGGACACACTGAGGGCAAGAAGCAGAGATCTTGAGGATAGTTCAATAAGGACTTTCCAAGAACTATGAATTTCAAAAGGCGTAATATACACATAATTCGAATACAAGAGGAAAAGGAGAGAGAATCCTGCAAAGAAATACTTGAAGTAATAAAGGTCAGGAGCTTTCCAAAATTAATTACAGACACTAAATCACAGATCCGGTTTGTTCAGATAACAAGCAGTATAATTATAAAACAAACAAACAGAACTCAAGCCTTCTATATTCAGCAAAATTATCCTTCAAAAGTAAAGAAAACATAATGTCATTATCTGTCATATGCACATGTGTGCACTCACTCACACACACACACACACACCCCTGAAGGATTCATCATCACTAGAACTTCTTTGCAAAAAATGTCAAATGAAATACTTCAGGCAGAAGAAAAATAATATAGGACAGGCGCTCAGATCTACATAAAGGAAAGAAAAATGTCAGGAAAAGAATAAACAATGGTAAAATAAAATATTTTATTTTTCTTATTCTTAATTGGTCTGAAAGACACTTGTGTTAAATAATAATAGCATCAATGTATTATTGGGAAATTATAGCATATAGATAAGTAAATTGAATGACAAAAATGTCATAAGGAGGGAGGAACTGTCTACTTGTTATGCAGTAACTCTACTACATGTGAAGCAACATAGTGTTATTTGAAGATAAATTTAGATTAGTTAAAAATACATGTTGGAAATTCTAGAGCAACCAATAAAACAAATTCAAAAAGAAATACAGTTGATATACTAAAAGAGGAGATAAAATGGAACCAGGTAAAATGATCAATTATACACAGACAAGGCAGAAAAATATAGAAGTAGAATGGGAATAGACAAACAAACAAAAAATCAACAAATAAAAAATAGGTACAAACATGGTAGATATTAATCCAAGTATATAAATAATTAACTACAAAAACTTACACAAGGAGAAACACATAATCTGAATAGGCCTATATCTATTAAAAATTTTGAATCAATAGTAACCTTTCAAAAAAGAAATCACCAAGCCCAGATGGTTCCACTGGCAAATTATATCAAACATTTAAGGAAAAGTAATACCAATTTTCTACAATATAGTCCAGAAAAAAGAAGCAGGGGGGATACTTCTTAACTCATTCTAGGGGACAGCATTACTTTATTACACAAATCAGACAAAGATATTATAAGAAAAGAAGACTACAGACCAATATCTGTCAAGAACATAATGTAAATATCCTCAACCAACTATTAGCAAATTGAATCCAATGATGTATAAAAAGAGTTATACACCATGACTAAGTGGGATTTATTCCAGGTATGCAAAACTGGTTCAAAATTCAAAAATCAATTAATGTAATTCATCACATCAGCAGGCTAAAGAAAAAGAAAAGTGACAATATTAACTGATGAGAAAAAGTATTTGAAAAAAAATCCAACATCAATTCATGACCAAAAGAAATCTCAGAAAACTACAAACAGAACACAACTTTCTCAACTTGACAAAGAACACCTACAGAAAACCTACAGCTGACAATGTATTTAAAAGTTAGAAACTTGACACTTTCCCGTAAGATCTGAAAAAGCAAAACTGTTGTCTCTTACCACTCCTGTTCAACATTGTACTAGAAATCTTAGAAAATCCAATAGAAAAGAAAAGAAAATATAAGTTATGCACATTGGAAAGGAAGATATAAAGCAGTCTTTGTTCACAGATGACATATTTATCTGTGAAGATCCCAGTGAATAAAAAAACAAAAAAAAACTTTTAAAACTAATAGTGGTTATAGCAAGGTCACATGGTAAAAGGCTAATTCAGAGAAGTAAATTACTTTTCTAATAACAGCAATGAACAATTGGAATTTGAAATTAAAAAAAAAAACTTTTACAAAAGAACCAAAATAAAATAAAATGCTTAAATGTAAGTCAAAAAAAAAAAGTATAGGATTTTTAAATGGAAAATTCCAGAACTTTGATGAAATAAATCACAAAAGATATTTTTTTAAATGGAAAAAAAACCCATAAAATTTTAGTTCTCTCCAAATTGATACACAGGTTTAGCACAATTCTTTTTTTTTTTTTTTTTTTTTTTTTTGCGGTACACGGGCCTCTCACTGTTGTGGCCTCTCCCGTTGCGGAGCACAGGCTCCAGATGCGCAGGCTCAGCGGCCATGGCTCACGGGCCCAGCCGCTCCGCAGCATGTGGGATCTTCCCGGACCGGGGCACGAACCCGCGTCCCCTGCATCGGCAGGCGGACTCTCAACCACTGCACCACCAGGGAAGCCCCTTAGCACAATCCTTATCGAATTTCAGTAAAAATTTTTTTTTGATTATTGACAAAATTTTTCTAAAACGTATATGGAAAAACAAAGGAACTCAAATAACTAAAACGATTTTTTAAAATAATTTTTAGTAAAACAGGAGGAATCAGTCTATCCTATTTCAAGACTTATCATATAGCTAAAGTAATCAAGGTTGCAGCATCAGTGTCAAGATAGATGCATAAATCATTGGAAAAGATATCTTCATGGGTTTTGCCCATTCAGAAATGTATATCCACACACATCCTCCCCAAATCTCTTTGTCACAAACTTTCTAATTGTTTTCCTTCCAAGTCCCTGGCCATCCAGTCAAATTATTTTCCATAGCCCTTGAATCAATATACGTGTATACTTCCGGGCTTTTCTCCCTTCAAGCAATGTGAACATCCAGCTATATTGCTCAAGCTGTCCACTTTTGAATGGTACTTGTATATCATGTAGGACCATTTTTTCTCCCCCAGTCAACTGACTGTAGACCTTAACCATGCCTACAATATACCTTCACAGAGAGACCTAGCTTAATGCTTGATTAAATAACTGGGTACTATAGCCTAGTCAAGTTGACACACAAAACTAACCATCAGCAGGGATGGGGATAAGATTGATGTTGTTCAGGGGTACAAATTTGTAACAAGTAGTAAATAAGTCAATGAATTATTAATTATTGGAATTATACTAATTCATGGTGTAATGAATACAGACAGTAATATTGTACTATAATTATGGAATGTGACAAATATCACTACAACTTCAATCATATTACAACATACAAATGTATCAAAGTGACAGGCTGTACAGCGTAAAATTACACAATGCTACATGTCAAATATTCAATAAAAAGTAAAACAAAAACAAACGAAAAACACTATCACACCACCTGAGAAAATACTTAGAGACATGTTAAGAAGCCTATGGAAAAACCAACTGACAAGAGCAGAAGTTTGGAAAAGAAATGGAAGATAATGAAGCTGGCAACAATCTTATTTTCATTTTAAGAGTTCATTTTGGCTAGGGCTAGAAAAAGGCCGTCAAATCTGACATAATTAAATCTCTATCATTGATAGTGCCTTTTTCATTGTTGTAAGTTCATTCAATTTTCACAACAACATCATAAAGTAATGTTTATTAGTTTTGTCTTATTTTAGGCACAGAGATGTAATTACAGCAAATTTACACAAGTCGTTACTGGCAGAGGTAGGATGCAAAGCCAGACAAGCCTCCAGAGTCCAGTTTCTTAACCACAAGGAATACTGCCTTCTCAAGTGAAGAGAAAATGCATGGGTTTTCAACACTTAGGCTGAGAGCCTCCAATCTTAATTTCTTTGTTTTATTTACCTCACACCTTCTAACTGTATGAGCTCAGTTTCAGCTCTTGGTAAATCTACTCTGTTGGTGATCATAGCAGAGAGGGGTGTTGCAACATCTGATCTCTCTGGAGAATATTTGCGTGATCAGTGAACAATGTCTTTTATGAACAAGAAAGGCAAATCACAGAATTACGGGAATGCAAAAACTGTTTAATTCCTGTTTTAGATCTTTCCATTTGACAGAGCGTTGGCCTACTTGACAAATGGTTTCCAACCTCAGTTTTATTCCCAAGCTTAGGAATATCTTCATTCATTCGCCCACTCATCCTGGTGTTTCCACACCACAGCGTTCTGAGGAAGATTGCTCTGAAACCTTCTTTGTCCTGTGCTGAGCCTCTGTTCTGAAAACCAAACACATAAATCAACAAGAATAAACAAACCCTTGAAACTGTGCTCCACCATTAACACTCCCAATCACCTCTTGCCCAATCTCTACGCTTAGCCTGTCAGCACTGGGGGTGCAAAGCCCATGGAGGAGCAAATTAAATTTGAGAAATGGAAGACTCTAAATAGCATTTTGGGAGAAGTGTGCACTTTCTCCTCCAAGCAATATACAGTAATTACATGCTTCTCTGCAAGGACGTGCTATGTTTTCCTTCCATTTCTTAATGGAGCAGTTTATTTGACATATAGCAAATACGAAAAGACCTGACCATTATATTTTATTTTAGGTCATTTGAATACAAGCAGGTCTCCTAACTAACCCAATCCATTGTTGATTAAAGTGAATCAGG
Source organism: Globicephala melas (assembly GCF_963455315.2). Taxonomy (NCBI): domain Eukaryota; kingdom Metazoa; phylum Chordata; class Mammalia; order Artiodactyla; family Delphinidae; genus Globicephala; species Globicephala melas. The sequence goes on along the minus strand of NC_083320.1, from coordinate 100,530,100 downwards.
AGTGGTTTCTGCAGTGATTATCAGAGAAAAAAGGGATTAGAGTGAAATGCCATATGCATTACAAATGAAGAGATAGAGTTATTGAGAAATCGAAATCACCCAAAAACATCTTTTCAAAGAAAACCTCTGAAGAGTTTCTTATTGTCTTTGTGTTTGACCCTCTGAAAACTTTATATTTTCATAATGGTATTTTTTTTCCTGGGCAGAGGAAAGATATATATATATATATATAGGAGGTAACTTGGTTAAAAATTGAACCTTCTAAATGATAAGAAAATAAAAAAAGACTAACCTGAAATTCAGGGATAGAACTTTAAAGCTGTGTTTACTGCTTAAGCTCTGAAGTGAGACATGTTTTCTTCTGAATTGACTTAAGGCCACTGAGGCTGAATCCTTTAACTTCTCATTTCAGCATTAAATGTGAAATTGTGCATACATGTACCTCTAATTAAAATCAGTAACATTTGTTTCACAGAACAACTTTCAGAGAATAACTTTATAGTCTACTGTGATTACCCTTTACTTCGAATGTAAAATTCAATTGTATAGTTTTTCCTTAATGTTTTTCTGCTGGAGGAAAGCATAATGACATCTGCTATTTATATGTAGCAACTGTTAAATTTTCAATAACCGCCCTTGCTAAAAATGTGAAATCATATACATTTATCTAAGTTATACGCAAAATCTGTTGCAGGGATGTTAATGCACACCACTTTGTTCTGTACTATTCTACATATTAGCAAGAGAGCTGGGAGAGTAAGTCCCATAGGACATCCTTTATCGAGGGCTCGGCTTCCTTTTAGTTCCATGAAATTGAGAAAGACACTTTACTTCCTTGAGCCTGAGTTATACCTTATGCAAAATTAGAGAATAAAGTTTACCTAGAAATGTGTCACAAGAGGGACTTCCCTGGTGGTCCACTGGCCTAGACTCCACGCTCCCAATGCAGGGGGCCGGGGTTTGATCCCAGGTCAGGGAACTAGATCCTGCATGCATGCCGCAACTAAGAGTTCCCATGTCGCAACTAAAGCTCCCACATGCTGCAACTAAGACCCGGCGCAACCAAATAAATAAGTAAAATAACTAAATAAGCATTTTTTAAAAAAGAAGTGTGTTACAAGAGTAAAATGTAAATGTTTATGTGACGTGCTTAACGTGGAATCCGGAACACAGCAGTGATTTACGTTCTCCCTTCTAGCTACATAGCACAAAGATCTCTCAGCTTTGCTTAGCTTTCATCATAAATGGGTTTAGGAATACTGTTTGTGCTAATATGGTTTTTAAAGCACTACATTAAAAACTGTGTCTTCATTAATGAAGATACTAAAGTTTTCCACTGATTTTTCAGTTCTCCCTGAGGCTCAGGGATAAGTTTTCATTGGTTAAAGCCCTCCATCCCACCCTGAATCAATCAATAAATCAATTCAAATGCCCTTCCAGAAATATTCAACAGGACCAGGTTGCCTCTCACAAAAGCATTTCAGAACCATGTCACATACCTTCAAACCCAGTGCTTCAGCTTTATATGACAAGGCTTGAAATCGGGCAACTGTTATCTATGTGAAAGAGGATTGAGGTGCCCCTTTGGGATAGAAAACATCTGTGGTTCTGCTTAATTTTTGCATCAGCTTATATTGGGACATAGAATAAGTGGTCAATATATAGTTGTGGAATTGAATGAATTAACCAGACTTTAGACAGTAAGTAGTCATCTTTGCACTAGGCAACTACCACTGTTCTATTTTTTTTAATATCTTTATTGGAGTATAATTGATTTACATTGTTGTGTTAGTTTCTGCTGTATAACAAAGTGAATCAGCTATACATATACATATATCCCCATAACCCCTTCCTCTTGCGTCTCCCTCCCACCCTCCCTATCCCACCCTTCTATGTGGTCACAAACCACCGAGCTGATCTCTCTGTGCAACGCGGCTGCTTCCCACTAGCTATCTACTTTACATTTGGTAGTGTATATATGTCCATTCCACTCTCTCACTTCGTCCCACATTACCCTTCTTCCTCCCCGTGTCCTCAAGTCCATTCTCTATGTCTGCGTCTTTATTCCTGTCCTACCCCTATGTTCCTCAGAACATTTTTTTTTTTTTTAGATTCCTTATATATATGTTAGCATACGGTATTTGTTTTTCTCTTTCTGACTTACTTCCAGTTTCTTCATGTGCCCATGGAACAGTGGTAGTTGCCTACCACTGTTCCATGGGCACATGAAGAAACTGTAACGTTATCTCCACCCATAGAAATCTTATAGTCACATGAGGGAAGTATCTCACAAACATGAAATAATTCCACAACAAAGTTGTACTCGGCTTCCCATGCTTTACACAAGCACTGCTGCTGTTTGGAGTAAAGGCATGTCTCTGTTGATTGGCTTCTTAAAAGGAAGGATCGCTAGAAATGCTAATTCTTAGAAAGGAAAACAAAAGGCAGTGCACATCTGAGGCACAGCACCTATGTAAATTCTTCCAATATTTTCAATCAATGTTTTCCTATCTATTCAGGATAATTTATTCACCTTCTTTTCATGACTTCCAACCATTTCTCATATTCTTTCTTTATTCTGTCAGTAGTTAGTTCTCTCTTTTTAATTTTGTATTATTTATATTTTCTTTTTAAAAACTTTTAATTTTTAATAGAAGTATAGTTGATTTACAATGTTGTGTTAGTTTCAGGTGTACAGCAAAGTGATTCAGTTATATATGTACATATATATATACTCTTTTTCAGATTATTTTTCCTTATAGATTATTACAAAATATTGAGTATAGTTTTCTTAAAGTAAGGGGGACAATACTACCAAATACTCCTGGAGTACTTCATCTTAACAGTAAGAAGAAACTGCATAGTAAACAGATATTTTTACAGTCATTCCAAACGCACTAACCATGCTTCCTGCATCCTACCATTTCCCAGCTTTTTTTCCCAGCCAGCTGTGTTTTCAACTAAACCATCACACTTTGGCATATATTTTCCCAAATCTTGACATACTATATCGTTTCGTGTCTTGACACAAAATCTCTGAGATATGTTACAAGGATATAAAATCTGCAATTTACAGGGCTCAACTAATTACAACCGTGTTTAAATTCCCAGGCTCGACTTGAAATGTAGCTCTTGCAAAATGCAATGGAATTTTATTCTTTTTGTTGCAATGGTAAATGGGAGTGTTTCCTTAATTTCTCTTTAAGATTTTTCATCATTAATGTATAGGAATGCAAAAGATTTCTGTGCATTAATTTTGTATCCTGCTACTTTACCAAATTCATTGATTAGCTCTAGTAATTTTCTGGTAGCATGTTTAGGATTCTCTATGTATATTATCATGTCATCTACAAACAGTGACAGCTTTACTTCTTCTTTTCCAATTTGGATTCCTTTTATTTCTTTTTCTTCTCTGATTGCTGTGGCTAAAACTTACAAAACTATGTTGAATAATAGTGGTGAGAGTGGACAACCTTGTCTTGTTCCTGATCTTAGTGGAAATGGTTTCAGTTTTTCACCATTGAGAACAATGTTGGCTATGGGTTTGTCATATATGGCCTTTATTATGTTGAGGTAAGTTCCCTCTATGCCTACTTTCTGGAGGGTTTGTATCATCAATGGGTATTGAATTTTGTCAAAAGCTTTTTCTGCATCTATTGAGGTGATCATATGGTTTTTCTCCTTCAAATTGTTAATATGGTGTATCACATTGGTTGATTTGCATATATTGCATATATTTACATATACCAAATGTAAAATAGATAGCTAGTGGGAAGCAGTGCCGTATAGCAAAGGGAGATCAGCTCAGTGCTTTGTGACTACCTAGAGGGGTGGGATAGGGAGGGTGGGAGGGAGACACAAGAGGGAGGAGATATGGGGATATATGTATATGTATAGCTGATTCACTTTGTTATAAAGCAGAAGCTAACACACCATTGTAAAGCAATTATACTCCAATAAAGATGTTAAAAAAATATGCAATGACAAAGGCTGCTAGACAACCAGATTTATTAAGATGTGATTCTGGGGCTTCCCTGGTGGCTCAGTGGTTGAGAGTACGCCTGCCAATGCAGGGGACACGGGTTCGTGCCCCGGTCCGGGAAGATCCCACATGCCGCGGAGTGGCTGGGCCAGTGAGCCATGGCCGCTGAACCTGTGCGTCCGGAGCCTATGCTCCGCAACGGGAGAGTCCACAACAATGAGAGGCCCGCGTACCACCAAAAAAAAAAAAAAAAAAAGTGATTCTGATTTGGTATGAGACTTTAAAAAAAATAATTTAGGAATAAATAAGGAATTGTACAAACAAAAGAAGTATAACTCCCATTGGAATTAAAATCTGGTCTGGTGGCTTATTTTTAAATTTATTTTTATGGAAGTGGCAGAACTGAATAGAGTGAATGGCAGACATGTAGAAGGGATTTCTACATGTTCCACCTGGAGCCATGGAACTCATGATGCTATAACATTCATTTAACCCAACTTTTTAACTTAAAAGTAGAAAACGGTGAGTCACAGAAAGACTAAGAAATTTGCCACGTACCACAAAAGTGACTGAGGATGATTACAACCCATCTATCTTCATATTTAACTATTTTCATAATTAGTTTAATTGTAGAAAGATCAAAAAATAAAATTTACTTTGTGTCTATGATTTAAGTAGTCACAGAGCTTGGCTATGTGGGACTTGATTTAGATTGAAAACAGAGTGATATTACATATTATACATAATATATATAAGTAGAGTGACTATATTTATATTTTATATATGTAAAGAATAAAACTTTTAAAATTAAGAAAACTAAAATAAATGGAAAAGTGTTACTCTTGAGATAAGAAATTCTTTTTTTTTTTTTCAGTACGCGGGCTTCTCACTGTTGTGGCCTCTCCCATCGTGGAGCACAGGATCCGGACGTGCAGGCTCAGTGACCATGGCTCACGGGCCCATCTGCTCTGCGGTATGTGGGATCTTCCCGGACCGGGACACGAACCCGTATCCCCTGCATCGGCAGGTGGACTCTCAACCACTGTGCCACCAGGGAAGCCCAAGAAACTCTTTACATTTAAGATTCTAAGAAAATCTGTTGACATTTCCATTAATTTATTCACTCCCTTATTTATTTAAAATAACATTTGTTGGGGTTCTATATGGATTAGGCAGAATACGAATGCTCCACATAAGTGTCTGCAGTGTTTTCATTTGGAACATTTGTAGAAATGTGAACTTCCAGGGTAGACCATAGAAAGGCATGTGTTAATAATTTAATGTTTTGTCCAAGAAATATTTGTTAAGCACTGATTATGTGCCAGATACTGTTGCTGAATGAAACAAACTTGTTCCCGACGCTAGTGGGGGAGCAATAGATGTTAAACAGGTAAACAAATAAGTCAATTATTACAAACTTGGAATGAAGTAGAAAGGTGATAACTAAGAGTCATGGTCGAACAAATTGAATGACCACAAGGGCAGGAGGCGAACCTGAGGGCTACTTGTACAGGATGAGGAGAGGTCTGTCTAAGGAGATAACATTTAAAGTAAGACTTACAGGAGGTAGAGCAGGATTGGAATATTCAGCCGTGGCGGAGAATAGGAGGAATGATGCTTCAAGCAAGTCCTACGTCAGTGCATTATAGGAACTAAAAGGGGATAAAAATGGCTGGAGTTTACTTAATTTGCAGAGAATGGCTCCAAATCAGAAAGCCAGATCAAAAGAACTCAGATTATCCAAGACGAGAAATCTGGAATTTAGTAGAAGTAAAATGGAAATTACATGAAGGGTTTAAAAAAAAAAAAGTTTTTTTAAAAAAAGCTATCACCACAATCTAGTTCCGGAACTTTTTCATCACCTTGAGTGGAAACCTCATACCCATTAAGCAGTCATTCTCCATTCCTTGTCCTCCAACCCCCGGGAATCTACTAACCCATTTTCTGTCTCTATGGATTTACCGATTCTGTATAATTTCCTATAAATGCAATCGTATAATATGTGGCCTTTTGTGCCTGAATTTTTTCACTTAGCATAATGTACACAAATGTTCATAGCACCTCTGTTCACAATATCCAAAAGATGTAAACAACCTAAATGTCCATCAACAGATGAATGGATAAACAAAATGTAGTATGACTAGACACTAGAATATTATCCAGGTGTAAAAAGGAATGACATTCTGAACAATGAACCTTCAAGATTTATAGTATAATTACAGAACATTTTACATGAGGAGTAAACAGAGATGTGGAAGAATCCAGTTTACTTTTGAAAACATCCCATTGGCTGCTATATGAGGAATGAATTGGAGGGAACAAGAGAAGTGGAGAGACTAGTTAGGGAGCTCTTGAGGTTGACCAAGTGAGAAAGTGTTTTTCTTTAGAATCGGAAGTTGGCAATGGAGAGAGAGGAAAGCTGACACATTAGAAAGATGTTTTGAAATAGAATTATCAGGGCTTGTGCTTCTTTGGATTCAGGGAGCGAAATGGAGAGAGAAATCAGCGCAGACACATAGGCGTGGAATGCAGCTGTCACCTACTACAATGTGCAAGACTGTAAAAGAAACAGTCTTGCAAAAGAAACTTAGGAGAGAAAATAAGTAGCTAAGATGTGATTATGTTCAATATCATGTGTCAGGGAGGATGTGGACCGACTAGAAGTCTTGCATAACAGAGGTAGAAAATAAAATTTATATATCCACTTAGGAAAACTGTGGAGCAGCATCTTCAAAAAAACAAATATGCACATAAAATACACCCCGGTAATTCTATTCCTAAGTATATACTCAATAGAAATGAGTACCTATGTTCACCAAAAATAATACGTATAAATGTATTGCAATGCCGTTTAGAGTCTTCCAGAACTGGAAGCTACCAAAATTCTTGTTTCCAGATAAATGGATAAATTAATGTGGGAGCAGATTATAGTTCCTGATTGATACAGAAACTGAAACTCTGAAGGGAAGAAACTTCTATTACACAGCAAGTACATGGTAAAACTGACTTTAAACCTGTCACTATGTCAAAATATTTTATTTTACTCACTGCATTTCACAGAATGCTTGCTCCCCTTTTTATGCTTCCTGCTGACTAACAGGTTGAAAACTGTAGCCAGAGGGGTACTCAGAGGCCTGTAGCTAAACCTTGATATGAACAGGGCAGAGGTTTTAGGATTACTGGGAAATTATCATATTAGGAAGCTCTAAATGATGCTAATTCATCACCACAAATTGCCCCATGGCACCTGCACCATAAAATAGAAATTAAGTTGTCATTATCAAATGAAAGAATATTTCACACAGCATAATAGTCCTGATATATCAGAGAGGCAGTTGACTGTTAAACTATGCAGAACACTGTGGAAACAATTTAAAACCCTCTCTCTTACTTTTTACCCCTGTCAGCTGAACAGTTGAAATAAACACAAATATATTTAAGAAAAGTGAAAGCATTGTGCCTTCTTATGGACTTTCACATTTTCTGAAAACAAGAAACAAATGAAAAAAACCAAAACAGTTCTAAAGAGTTCATTAGGAATTCTGAAGAGGCTCTATTAAGAAACAGAACATATATTACAGGGAACTCTACTCAATATTCTGTAATAACCTAAATGGGAAAAGAATCTGAAAAAGAATAGACACATGTATATGTATAGCTGAATCACTTTTCTGTAGACCTGAAACTAACACAACATTGTGAATCAACTATACTCTAATATAAAATAAAAAATATTTTTAATTGCATAAACTTTGGAAAAAATAGGAACAGAACATGGTAGAGTTTATACATTCCATCAGGTCATCTCAACCCACTCAGATAGTCGGATAACCCCACGTCATCTTAGTGGGGAATGGTAGGCTGCTAACACTGCATGGGAACTAGTTTGATAGTCAAGGGTTCAGCAGTGTTGGCTACAACCAGAACATGAGATGGGCGAGCATCTGCCTCTTTCCCTTTTCTCTGGTCTTCCCCAGGAATCTGCCAGATTTTCTGCCAACAGACTTCCTTCACTCAAGTCTGTCCAGCCTCCCACTGCCGTGCCTGCCTTCTCACAAGATTGATTTTCTTTAACTTGTATGAATATTTGTATGAACCAGAGCAGAGTTGGTCTTTCTCATTAGAGGTTGTTTGTCGTAGGTATACAGAAGGTGCCATCTCAACCTGGGCCCTTCCCATCTGGAGCTTGTCCCTCATCTTGCCGGATCCAGGCTTGTTTTGGCCACGCTTCTTAGATGTCAGCATATTTTACACCTAAGACTTCCCAATGCTTTTGGATGGTTAAAGAAATGGGGATATCCATCTTTCCTTTTTTCCCTTTGCATATTTTTATTTACCACTTCACTTTGGACATGACAGAGTATGTTAGTTGACTAGGGCTGTCGTAACAAATTACCAGAAACTGGGTGGCTTAAAGCAAACATAAACGTATTCTCTCACGGTTCTGGAGGCCAGAAGTTTGAAATCAAGGTGTCAGCAGGGCTGTGCTCTCTCCCAAGATTCTCCCTCTGGAGAGAATCTATTCCATGCTTGTCTTCTGGTGGCTGCTGGCAATTCTTATCACCCCTTAGTTTGTAGCTGCATCACTTCAGTCTCTGCTTCTCTCATCACAACACCACCTCCTCTTCTGCATCTTCTCCTTTTCTCTAATAGTAAGGACATTTGCCATTATATAGGGCCCGCCTAGTAATCCAAGATGATCACATCTCTAGATTTTTAATTTAATTCCATCTGCAAAGACCCCTTTCCCCTAAGCTAACATTCATAGTTTCCAGGAATTTGGACTTAGGCTTACCTTTTTAGGGGCTACCATGAAAACTACTATGTATGGTAAGCTCAAGAAGATGTACGTGACAGAGCGTAAAGCAAGCTCTTTCCACACCAATTTCTGGTTTTTTAGCCCTGGTTTTGCCTAGTTAGTGTTTACCTGTCCTGGGCTCAAGCAGTGTGCAGTATTTTCCACTCTTACCAGCAAAAGTCCCAGTTTATCTATGGTTGAACTCAAGCCTGAGACATGCTAGTTTCTTCCAAGATTCTGCCTTATATCAAAACATATACATTCAGGCAGGTTTATTTTTAGAAGGTACTTTTCAAAGTTTAAATTTCTTTAGAAAAATACAGAGTCCTAAAAATGAGACCTGATCTGTTTTCATTGTTCTAGATTTCTCTTCTAGATATCTTGCCTGATAATCAACACTCATAATGTAGGATCAGATTCCAAGCCTCATCTAGATATATAGCCAATATTATTTCCACTGACCCAGAAAAGAGCTCTACTATTAATCTGATAAGTATAGAAAATATATAAACACAAAGACTGAGGGAAGTCCTGACTTCAAATACATTATGACCTTTGTTTGATCTTTGGTTACCCCATTGATTTATACATATTTACACAGTTTATTTAACTGTTAACTACTCTTTTTTTTTTCATAGAAAGTTTAGTGACTTTTGGAAATGTTTATTTCTTTCCTTTTCTGTGGAAAAAATTTTCTGTGATAAGAACTCTATGGTTTTATCATTTCAGCCACACTGATAATGATTCTTAAACTTATCAGAAACAGTTACTTTAATTTTCTTCTGAAAGCAAGTGACTACTGAGCTCGGCCTCATAAAGCTGATGAATTATGGGAACTGTGTCATACGGCACTTGAAAATGGGAGTTTACAGAATTGCTGAGAGAACCCCTCCTATGTGTAGTTGGGCAGGGTACATTTTTTACTTTCAGTCTGTATTCGTCCATATTCCACGAGCTGAATAATTTTCCCCCTGGAGAGAGAAACTGATGTAGGATATGACATCCTCTGAGTTCCATGATAGTCCAGCCAAAGCCTGTCATACAAATAGATTAATGGTGCACCATTTTCTGCGCATTGAAATATTTGTCACAAGAATAAATTTATACTTTCTCCCCCTCCATTTTATGCTCTCATTATAGTCCTTGTCAAAGGAAATTATTATCTATTATTATTTTTTAGGAAAATGTTCTGTTCTTGGCATAAAATCGGCCATTAGAGTGATAAAAAAGTACAACAATAATGTTTTCAGATATAATTCCCTGAAAAATTGTTCACATGACAGAATATAACAGAGCACACAATAATACAAAAATAGTCCTATTACCTCGATAAATGGTAGAGTATAATGATTTTTAAAAAAAGAAGCAGGGCTTCCTTGGTGGTGCAGTGGTTGAGAGTCCGTCTGCCGATGAAGAGGACACGGGTTCGTGCCCCAGTCCGGGAAGATCCCACATGCTGCGGAGCGGCTGGGCCCGTGAGCCACGGCTGCTGGGCCTGCGTGTCCGGAGCCTGTGCTCTGCGGCGGGAGAGGCCGCAACAGTGAGAGGCCCGCGAACCCAAAAAAAAAAAAAGAAGAAGCTCACTGTCACAATTACATTGTGTTTTTAGTTTTTCTTTCGATTTCTGCTTTATTTTTCTTTAGATTCTTTAGATCTAGACAGGCAACTGGCCTGTCCCACATCACACCTATTCTATGAATGGTTTAGGGAGAGGGGCTCAGATACAAGATACTCTGCGTTTAGATGACTCCAGAAAGCAATTTAAGCAGCCCTGCTTCTTTCATGGCAACGTGTAGAAGCAAGAGCTTTTGCCATTTATTTTCTTTGCTCCTTGTGGTATCTAACAGAGTATGCAGGGGTTCAGACATTTGTTAACATTGAATCTGAGAACAGAATAAATTTATTTAAGTAACAAAGAATTAGAATAGGCCCTCACTTGAGATTTCTGTCACATTCATATGGTAAAAGCTTAGCCATTTTGGCATTATGTAACAATCCTAGCTGATGATATTATCTTAGGAAAATAATTCTTATTTCCCCAAATCAAAACGGGATATGCATGCATCTCAGTTTCTGGTAAAATAAAAACAATATGGGAACTATTTTTGTACTATTTTCTAAATAGATAAGTGTACATCTTTGTTCTTACTATAATAAGTTAAATTATTTAAATTTTTAAAAATCAGGTTATTTAGACTTGTGGTTGCTAAGGGGGGGGTGGGGGAGGGATCGACTGGGAGCTTGGGGTTAGTATTACATATAGAATGGATAAGCAACAAGGTCCTACTGTATAGCACAGGGAACTATATTTAATATCCTGAGATATACCATAATGGGAAAGAATATAAAAAAGAATGTATATATATGTATAACTGAGTCACTGCTGTACAGCAGAAATTAACATAAAATTGTAAATCAACTATACTTCAATAAAAATTTTTAAAAAATTAAAAATCATGTTATTTAAATATCACAAAAATGGCTTTAAGTCTCTTCAAGAGTTCCGACAGAGCCATCTCCTTACTCTTGTAATACCAACTCAGCTTGTCAAAACATTAAATGTTTATTTCAATTTTCAACTAGATTTTAAGTCCTCAGTGACAGGAGTTAGGCGTTTTCTCCTCTCGTTTCTCCTGAACATGTTTCAGCGATGAATGCCCTACCCACACGTTGGCTGGCCCCTTCGGCAGCATCTGTTGTAGTTGTCCGTCTTTGCAGCAGAACTTGGCATTTCTCCACATGCTTTAATAAAACAAACACATTTTGTTCCTCCAAAAGTCATCAGAGTACAATCTAATATTGACTGCAGATTTACTGAAGATGATATCCAGAATGTACATCCACACTGCCGTAGACTCCAGGAGTCCTTCATACGTTTCTCAAAGCCCCTATTCAATCCTTCTATGAACCAGAGACTTCCCTCTCCACACCCAGATCCCCAGGCATTGCCCATATATCCATCTTTCTCCTTCTTTTCTTTATTGAGCTAGATGGCTTTCTCCTTCTGCTCTAAAATACTTGCACTTCTCTGTGTGTCAACAGACTTATCAAAATCATTTGCCCCAACAAGAAACTTTTGGGCCAGTTGCTTGGGAGATAATATTTTCTTCATGTGTTACAAAAACACAGTGAGTATTTTGATAAAGAAGGGAAACCATGATATTAGAACAAGTGTTCTAATAATCAGAGCTTCTTTAAAGTTCTGGCTTTATCATTTATTTGTATAATATTTTGTAAATGATTTACCTTGACTAAATCTTAGATTCCTCATTTTTAAAATTGATAGTATTAGACACACCTTATTATGTTTGCTGTAGGATTTAATAATGATATTTAGAAAGCACTGGGAATATGTTTTATGTGTGAAATAAGACCACAGACTGAGAATTTTTTCTTCATAAGAATAATAATTCAGGAAAAAAGATGGGGAATGCATATCCACCCGTAATGGATGACCACAGCATCCATATTCCTTAACACAGCAAGTTTATAATTCATACATGAACAAAACCTAGGATCCTTTCAAAGAATTGTCTTATAGTGAACGGGAGAAGAGGGACCTTGAGACATTGAGAGAAGAGGGAAGACCATGAGATACTTAACAACAGAGAGAAAGGTGTATCTTGCAGACAAAAGAAGAAAATGAAGACTATTTAAAAGAAATATTGATACCATGCATTTGAAAGGAAACATATTACTGTGAGAGACTTTGGATCTGTGAAGGAGTCTCAGAATTGATTTGTCCAGCAGAGTAAAACACTGAAGATATGCAGTGAGGTTGCAATGTTTGTTCTGGGTAGTAAAATGTTAAGTACCTCTTTGTTAGTTGAGATTTTAACCTTTCAACAAGACAAACTTCTATTTATTGTGGAAGCTGATTTCTTCCTCATTGGCACAGAGTAAGCTCCCAATAAATAGAATTAATGTGCCTTCTGCATTGAATTTTAATTTGTGTAACAAATGGTTGCTTTGTCCAAGTATTTAATTGATGTGATGCCCTGTTTTCATTTTGTATAAAACCCTTTATTCTCTGTTCCAATAAATATCTTTATTAGTCAAATAGAAAAATAAAGAAGGTTAATTTCAATTCCAGGAATACAGCCGTACCTGTCAAGTAAAAATGGGAAAACAAGAAGCCTCTTATTGAAATGAAAGTATTGACATTAGATAGACATCTTTGCACATGTTATTCTCATGTTATTCTCATTCCTACACTGTGGAAGGAGAAAAGAGAAACTCAAGAGAGTGCCTCATGACTTCAGGGAATGGAATTGAGATTCTAGTAATGAGATATTGGTTAAAGAAAACTATGTTAAACAAGCATTTAATTAGCCTCAGATGTTGTCAGCTTGGTGGCTGTGATGGGATTTAATGTGTGAGACTTTTTTCCTCTGAGCTTAATTTTATTCAGGGAAAAAAAATTGTCACTGGTATTGCCACCCACATTTATCGTTATAAACTGCTTACATCTTACTGTGTGTTGATATGTGTGGGAATGTCACCTTGAGCATATGGGGACCTCTTTTCCTCATTACAATTCAAAACTTCCATTTTAAATGTTGTCCAGTATATAGCAATCAAATCTGAAGATCCACCATTTAAACAGTAATGGGAAAGGTGAAAGGTCCAGGAGTGGCATCTGAAATCAGACCTAGCCAAAAATGTAATCTTATTTTTTAATCTTATGGTCTTATGGTTAAAACTGACAACTTCCGTCAATTGGACACCAATCCTATGTTACATATTTTAGATATAGATATATAGATGATATATTATACATGGTATTTTATTAATAATTTTGTTAAACCAGCGATGTACATAATAGTACCATTTTACAGGTACTGAAACTGAGTCTCAAAGAGGTTAAGAAATGTGCCCAACATTATATATTAATGAAGGAACATAGAGCTGACTCATTTCTGCTATAGCTCAATTATCTCACACTGTTGAAGAAGGAGATGGTCCACCAAAAGGGACTATGCCTCATATTTGGGGGTTACTGTTTTAAACTTCATTATTTTTGTAAATCTTACCCACTTATCTTGATAACTTAGACCCTTTCATTCACATCCTTATGTAAATCCCCAGGTGATCATATGCTATTTTGAGCACGATGTCTTATTTTTTATAGCCCCTTTTGCAATCTGTCAGTTATCACTTTTTTCTATTCTGGTGTTTTCCCTCTTCATCCTTTTTATCTTTCTAAACTTCTCTGGTTTGAGAACTAGATAGTTAAGGTATAAGAGAGAATCAAGGTACAGTATTCAGGGTCTGAGATGGCCCAATAAGATCAACAGAGGCAGCTCCAGTCATACTTAAAGTGATTAATATGTATCAGTTAACTCAGACTCTTAAAGCCCATCTAAAGCTATTGATGTCCAATTTCGTGTATACAGAATTTTTGCCTCATCATAAATTTATAACTGTAGGGTCCTTTGAGCCTTTATTCCTATTTTTACAATATTGGAATCACATAATTAAAGAAAATTCAAGTTTCTCACTATTGATTGGTTTAAATTTAGACTTTCTTTTTTTTTCTTTTTTTTTTTTTTTTTACGGTATGTGGACCTCTCACTGTTGTGGCCTCTCCCGCTGCAGAGCACAGGCTCCAGACGCGCAGGCCTAATGGCCATGACCCATGGGCCCAGCCGCTCCGCAGTATGTGGGATCCTTCCAGACCAGGGCACGAATCCATGTCCCCTGCATCGGCAGGCAGACTCCCAACCACTGCGCCACCAGGGAAGCCCCAGACTTTCTTTTTGATCTAATACTTAAAGAGAAAAACAGCTTTGTTGAGGTATAATTGACATAAAAAGAACTGCTTTAATGTGGAAATCTGATGGGTTTGGACCTATGCAAACACTAGTGATAACATCACCACAATCAAGGTAACAGACATTTCTGTTACCTCTCAAGATGTCCTTATGATCCCTTTGTTTTTTGCTTTTTTTATTTTTTGGTTTTTGTTTTGGTGGTAAGAACATAACATTTTACTCTGCCATGTTATTCATTTTTCCCTTGGATTTTAGTCTCACTTCACCATTTGAACTCAAAAGTCTCATTCCTAAAAAGCTTGGCATATACCTTCATCATAATTCTCGTTTACTGTTTTTCTCTAATCCCTCCTATCTAATCAATTATCTTACCTGTTCAGCTGGTCCCAGGACCACCGTATCTGGGGAGTCACTTATAGTTAAAACCCTCTAGGATTCACTGCATAAATTAGAATAAAAAAAGGATATTTTAGAGCACATTTTCTACAACAGTGATCTCTAAGATGAGGAAACAATGACTTCCTAGAGTTCTTCAAGCATTCGTAATTTTTATCTTTTTTTCAGTTACGTTTTAACTTTTGCGCTTCCCAGTTTTTCTGATCTTTTGATCAGAAATAAAATCTTCAATTATTTTTTAATGTTTTACAAAGCTTTCCTTTTTCTCTTTTTATTTTCAAACTTTGTGGAGAGTTATTCATAGAACTCAAATTCCCAAGCAGTTTCAATTGCTCCTAACACCTGAAGGTATTTGAAGAACTGAAAATCTAATGTGAGAGTCTTGTAGCTTACGGGAGTGGAAAATGGAAGAGCACGTAAGCAAAGCCATTGACTAGCAGAAGGTTTATTTACTAACATATCTGTATTTACTGAGAGTGGCTTAGTATGGTATATCTCCACAAGAAAGGAATGCCCCATTCCTTTTCCCAGTCACCTCTGACCTTAGGAAAATGTCAACTTTGCCATAAAGAACAGTTCTAGACACACAAATCTGTATAGTATCCCTTAATTGTATAAGACAATAGTGATTTTTTTATCTCTCCCAACTCAAGTATTTCATATTGTCTATGAAATGCTTTTGTCATTTATTCAGTCATATTCTGAACAAAATGTCCGTATACATGTGTACGCATGTGTATGTAATATATACTGTATGCATAAATTAAATCTTTAATCCTCTACTTAATAGTTGGTTTTTCAACTATTTGGGTAAGTTTGGGTAACTTACCTAAGTTCACTGAGATTCAATTTTCTTATCTATAAAATTGGGACAACATCGGTTAAGAAATGAATGTGGATGGCTGGCTTAAATTTCATCATGAGTACAGCAGAGATATATCTTGTTTTAGAATCAGTTATAAATTAAGCCCTGAATCAGTAAGACAGAGTCTTCTACAGATGCTCCTCTACACTTCTAAAATTAATATTTCTTTATTTCTTCATCCAGGATGACAATGATAGATGACCACCCACTCATCTAGCCAGATTTTCAGTTATTTGTCAATAAATGGAAAACTTCAGAATCTTCTACATATTTGTTCCTCAGCTCCTACCATTATGAAAGCCTACTTCATGCTCTGTTACTTCATTTACCTGTGAACTTCAATTCATTTTCAGGAACGAAGTAAATACAATTATATACACACACACACTCCTTGGTATATAGCCAAAAGATATACATGTATTTGTGTCAAAATTATAGACAAGAGTGTATATAGCAGTATTATTTATAACAAACCCAAACTGGAAACAACTCAAATGTCCATATAAACAATATCATGAATAAACATTGTGGAATATTCAGACAGTAGTATAGTCTACAAAAAGATAATGAACAAAGTATTGCCATACACAATATACAACAACATGGGTGAATCTCATAAAAGAAGACCAAAAATATATATATAATGTATAATTCCATGCCTGTAATTTGCTAGTAGGGAAAGACAAAAAATGCTACATAAGTGTAATGCCATGTCTATACTTTGCAGGTATACTTTGCAGGAAAAATTAATCTAAGATGTCAGACAGCAGGATAGTGTCTTTTGGGAGGAGAAAGGGGCAGAAATTGGGACGGGTCACAAGGAGAGCTTCTGGGATGCTAGTAATTTTCTATCTATTGACAAGTTTACGTTTTGGAAGATGTGTAGATATTTATAATGTGTGGTTTGTACACTACTCTGTATGTCATACTTCAATGTAAATGAAAATGTCTCTCTTTTTCTGTTTTATTATATCAAGGTGAATTCTTGCAAGCTGAAAATGCTAATAAAGTGTATTTAATAAGGGATAGTCTACCTCTTGTGAGAAATACAGCAGTTTCTCAGTAGAACTTAGTTTTTCTTCATTGGTAATATTGCAGCCATTGTGCCTGGGGCAGGGATATAGTGTGGACACATCATCATCCAGTAACTGAGAGCATACACCCATACATAAGGGACTTCAGGCTGCTAAAGGAATTTCATGGCATACACCTAGAAGAGTTAATTTCTTCAAAATATATAAATAACATAAAAGAACAGTTTTAGCTACAACTATTTGGTAAATAAAGAAACTGATATTTAACTATCAGTATATTTCCTAAGATTAAAACCAATCAGCATTAAATTCAATTTTAGCAGAAATAGGCCTCTTTAATTATCATTCTTCCTTCTGGCATTCAGTGACTTATATACATTTTCTTTCCAAATTCAGAGCTAATTAAGAGTCTTATTCATTTATTTATCCATTTATTCAGCAATTCCTTTCTGAGTCTCTATTATTTACCACATTCTCTGCTAGGCACAAAATACAGAAACATAGACATAGCCATTGTCTTTAAGGAGCTTTTAGTGTAGGATGTTATGGAGAAGTTAAACAATTATTATAATACAGTATAATCTGTCTGCTAGGGTAAAGTTATTCTTATTGCAGTATGGAAGTAAGGAAGAGTGGCTTCTTACCCAGAAGGAAGGGGCTGGATCAGGACGAGGCAGAGACTTTTGCTAAATAGGAGCTGACAAATTATAGATGCACAGTGAATGAAGAAGGGCATGTTCAAAGGCACTTTCATCATTGAGTTTATTCTATTAATTATTACTTATTTAGTATCCATCCTTCAGTAAAAGACTTGAATGGATGGAGTTGGACTAATCCTTAATCACTGAGAGCTGTCATTTTTTGAGAGATAAAATGTGACAGATCCTTAAATAATGGGAAGATCAAATTTAATGTAGCCCTTAAAATAGAGCGCTCCTAACAAACAAGGTCTCCAGGAAGCCAGCAAATCATTACTAAAGTGGCTTCAAGACAATAACACTATCTAGATATGAGACCAGTGTAACTCCAGTAGAAAACGCTTAACCTTGTATTGATCCCATCTGCCTCTAAATCTTTATTATTAACAGAACCCATGTTCTACTTGGTAGGGTCTTTAAATAATTTGCTAAGAGATCAAGGAACTCAGAAGCCATAAATGAGTCCACCAGGAGAAAGACATTTAAAATATAGAGCACAGGGGCATGGAATGAGAGAGTTATTATTGTTCTAGAGAACGTATTTTTGTTTATGGTATAGGTAGACCACCAGAAATTTTCACTTCCTGAATATTGTCCTAATTTGCAAAATTAAGATTTTTATCTTTGGGCTTTCACTACCACTAATAGAGAAGCTATGTCTTTGCAGATCCTGTGTGGTCACAAAAACTGTTCTACACACATTTGAGTCTTAAGAAATGTCCATAAATTAATTTAAAGACAAAAATAATAAGATGTATTATCTTATTTATGACAAAAACTTTTGGAAGTTCAGTTGAAGGAGAATTTTTTTAAATAATAATGTAATATTCTAAGTAAAAGAACCCATGTAAAACTGGCCCAAATAGGAAGACTCAGGTGTTAGAAAGTGGTTATCAGAAGTGCATATGGACAGTTAGTAACCAGCAGGCAAACAGAAATTAAGGGGACAAGTACTTCAAGTAAAAGTGCCAATGATACCATGGCACTTGACATGTGCCAAAGATGACAGTGCCAAAGATACCATGAATGATATTTGCTTCCTTTTTTCATTACACTTTATTGCTTACTATGTATAAGGCAATATTCTAGGTACTTGAAATACATTGATAATAAACCTGTAAAAATTCCTGCCCTCGTAGAATGTACATTCCGGTGGGAATAGACAATTCCCAATGTACCGAATTTTCAGTCTAAATGTAGTAGCAGTGATAAAGAATGATAAATATAGCAATATTGCTAATGCATTTTGTATTTCCATCTATTATGCATTCAAAAATTGTTAGACACCTATTCTCCAAAGGCTCTCTGTCAAATGCTGAGGGATGAAATGAGACATGGTTTGCACACAAATTGCTGATTATCCTAGAAGCCAGAGATGTTTCAAGGTTTTCGTTGACTGGAACCACTGCTCTCTTGGACACCTGGTTTTTGAAGATATACTTCTCATAGTAAAATAAAGAAAAGGTTGTTTCTCTCCCATAGATTAAAAAACATGGATTTATAATACAGTTCTTCCACATGCTCTTCCCAGTTGGGCAGGCTGACGTATATCATTTCACATACTTGAAGATGTGTGTAGGATAAAATCCAGGAATTTGAGTTGCTGGGTCAAAAGGCACTTTGAGTTTATAAATTCAAGAAATGTATTCAAATTTCCTTTAGGGAGATTTTATAACTTTATATTCCAAATGTCAATAGTTTTTCCCATGGCCTCAACCACACAGTGTTATCAGATTTATGCGTTTTGATCATGTGGATTAAAAAAATGATATTCATTAGCATCTTTACTTTTATTTCCTTATTAAAAGCAGGTTGAACATGTTGTAATATTTTTAAAGTATATTCCTATTTCTTTGAATTCTATATTCATATTCATTGTTTATTTTTCTATTGATTCATTAATCCTTTTCTTACTTGTTTCTGGAAATCCTTAATCCTTTGTAATATAAATTGCAAATAAGTTTTTCTCAGTTTGTCGTTTGGTTTTGGATTTAGGTTGTGGTATTTTGCTATATATATGATATTATATTTTTATGTTGTCGAATTTATCCTTTAAAAAAACTTTCATAGCTTCTGTATTTTGAATCATAGTTTAAAAGTTCTCAGCACCTAAGAGGTTATGAAATATTTTTTCTATTGTCTTTCCTCCTGTATTTTTATGGATTTATTTTATTTTTCATTTGAATGGTGATGCAATTAGAAATCATTGTAACATTCAGTATGAAGGATCCACCTTCAGATTATTCCAAATGACCCCCAGTGTTCCCAATACCATTGATTGAGTGATCCACCTAATTATCCAGTGACTTGAGATGACACATACCTATAAAATACAGTTGACTCTTGGACAATGCAGAGGTTAGAGGGGACAGCCCTCCACATAATTGAAAATATATGTATAACTTACAGTTGGCCCTCCCTATATGTGGTTTGCATCCACAGCTCTGCATCCAGAGATTCAACTAACCTCAGATTGTGTAGTACTGTAATATTTACTATTGAAAAGCTCTACTTATAAATGGGTCCATATAGCTCAAACCCATGTTGTACAAGGGTCAACTGTATACTAAATTCCCATATACATTTGGGTTTACTTTTGACTTCCTGTTCTACTTATTGATCTGTCTAGCTAAATACAATTTTATTGCATTATATGCCAGTAAAGCACAGTTATATTATTGGGCTTTAATGTTTAATATCTATTGAAGCTGGTTATTGCTTTTCTTTTTCTGGAATTTATTAGATATTTGTATCTGTTTGTATGTTTTTCCAAGTGAACCAAAAAAGCACTTTATCTAGTCCTGTCCTGACATCAAAGGATGCAAGAGGGCTTCCCTGGTGGCGTAGTGGTTGAGAGTCCGCCTGCCGATGCAGGAGACACGGGTTCGTGCCCTGGTCCGGGAGGATCCCACATGCCACGGAGCGGCTGGGCCCGTGAGCCATGCCCGTTGGGCCTGCGCATCCGGAGCCTGTGCTCCGCAACGGGAGAGGCCACAACAGTGAGAGGCCCGCGTACAGTGCAAAAAAAAAAAAAAAAAGGATGCAAGAAAAACTATTGGCATTTTTATTTGGATCATACTAAATTTAAAACAAATTAAAGAGTTAACATCTTTATGTTATTCAACCTTCCTCTCCAAGAACATTTGTGCAAAGGCTTTGTGTCCTTTAAAATTATTTAAAAGTTTTCTTTATATAGACATTATATATTTCTAGTTAGGTTTATTCCTAGCTATTTTATCTCTATAAAGTAATGTTATTTTTGCTAAGGTCCCTTCAAAGATCCTCCGTGGATATGGTCTTTTTCTGACTATGAAATAAATTTCAGGCATGTCTCATAGCTTCTCTGTCCCTTGCTGTCCCAAGTACTTCTTTATTTCAGAGATGAATTGGTCTGCCCATTGTAATAACCAATTCTCTTAGGTTTAATTAATTTTTAACGTTTGTTATCACCCCTAGCTTAGCCCTGTTCAGTCTTGGAATGCTAAGGTTTCGGATGGGTGTGGTTTGCTTTAACCAGAGAGCACACTGTTATGTGTGGTGACATTATAATGTGACAGTGGTTCCCCTGCACATGGTGGAAGCACACAATTGCTGCTCTTTCTCTCCTGAGCTTTTATGTTGTTTTCTGTTTTTATTTGTTTGTGTGTTTCCAGAGATCATCCTGGCGCTTCATCTTCTCTTCTCTGGCAAGGCATTTAAGACTCCCTCCCTCAGTCAGCCTCTAGACTTCCAGCAATTACCACCCCACACCCACCCCTACTATCCTCTCTCAGTCTATATCTATTTTTTTACTGACCGTTTTTGGCAGAATGTTCTAGAAAGCCCAGGCTGACCCTCTCCCAGTGATAATGCTGACTTTGGGAGTACTCCACTCTTTCCTCACCTCCACCAGAGGGCAATTTACTCTCAGTGCAGCCTTCTTTCTTGGTAGTGTCATGTAGAGGCAACTCCAGACAGATTTTCATCTGTAAGCCCTTGGTGAGAGTCAAACATCGATCATCAGAACTTTAGTCTTGTCTCCAATTATCTTAACTGAGAGCAAAATATCACCCCCCCTTCTCCTATGGAGAGTGTAAGCAGTTAGGGAGCTTGGGACATGCATAGACTTCCAATAACACTATCTGAACTGATTGCTCTGTGTGACTCTTGACCCTCACTGTTTCACAGGTAAGCTGAGTGATCCCTAACACTGGCAGAAGCAGTTTTCATGGCCTCAGCTTCTGCTACCTATGTTGTCTGGCAGCTTGCTTTAGGATGTGGAGGTTTTAACTACCTAGTCTATTTCTCTTTTTCCTTGGAGTCTCAGCTAAACTGAGAAAGAATGACTCCTGTTTTAATATCCAAAAAGACAAAAAAAAACCCTTGCATTGCAGAAATTTGAAGATGAAAGCACATTGAGGTCACTATGATGAATACTTTGGTTTTTGACTGTGGTCCCCTTGATTTCTAGAATACATGGACATTTCTCAGGGGAATAAATTCCCTGGAAATCTTCATTCACTTAGGTTCATTCTAACTTGATCTAAAAAAACTAAAAATACAGGTGAATCAAATTGAACAGGATAACTTTATATTCTCTTCATTATATTTACATGATAAAGTTCTGCTATCTTTTCTTTGGCCAGATTTTTTTCACATTTTACCTTTTTTTCCTCTTCCATTTCTAGAGAATATTTTTCTCTAGAAGTAGTGTTCCCCAGCCTTTTAAGGATATCTCAGTGTGGACTTTTCTACATACTTTATTTTGAAAAAAGTAAAAATACCATTGTTCAGAATCAAGAAGCTGAAAATACTGTAGTAGGAGTATTTTGCTAACCATAGAATCACTCCCTACTTCATCATCTGATAAATACAAACTGACTTTTGGTTCCTCTTGCTTTTTCGTGTTCTACTCATGCTTCTACCATGGCGTAGACAGCTTCCTTCTTGCCCTCCTTTGACTAACCATCATCCATTCATCCTACAAGATTCAGCTTAGACCTATATTGAAAAATGTGTTTATAAACAGAGCTAAGCTGAGAATGCTATTGTCAAACGATATAAAAAATAGCAAATTTTAAATTTGATGGTTTTCTCCATCATATCCATCATAAAATATAGAATATTCTATATGAATGCTATTGTTTCAGATTGAGCATGACATATGCCCCTGTTACCTTCTAGACTGAAAATGTCAAAGAACACAAATATCCTTTTATTCTTTTTTTATACTTTTTGTCTTAATATGATTATATAAAACAACTAAGGCCCCTATATTGTACGTATGTCTCAGAAAATTAGTACCATCAAGTCATAGGATTTGAAGAAATTCTAAAGCTTATCTAGATAAAATTTCTGCTGAATACAAGAATTCACTCCAGTACATTACTATACAACATTGACAACTTGTCACCAACTATCTGCTTGAATAGTTCAGGTGAAGAGAGTAGCTTTTCAAAGCAGAGCTCTTTGGTGTAGTTTTGAATTTATAAAATCTTTTGTTATGCAGGATCAATGTCTGCTGCCCTGTAATATGCCCACGTTTTCTCTGGGAAAGCTAAAGCTTATCTGTTCTTTTAGCACCTAGGAATTAGATGCTTGTTTTGTGACAAGTGTAGGATGAGATAGTCAGGGATAAACAACAAAAAAAATAAGATTAGCTTCCTACCCTAGAGAAGGTTACAGTCTTGTGACAACTCAGATGTTTGAGGATAATTATTGACTTAAAGTTAATAATGCTCACATTAAGTAAATTTTTTAAATATAAAAATCTAAAAGTATATTAGGTAATAATTGTTACAGATAATCTCCTACTCAGGGAGTTTTTTTGAGACACTTTTTTTAGCGTGTCAATGCAACTTGAAAAACGTGTATCTTTATGTAAATTTGGCAGGGTTTGAAATCTTAAAATAAAATTTCTAAAAGTTGTTGATTGTAGAAGATATAGCAAAATAAATATATCATATGTATTTTTAATAATTACATGAAAATTATCTGATAATTTCAGTTTTGCAGAGGTCAAATGTGAGTTTCTCTCTATAAACTGATGCCATAGTTTCAAAACCAAACACACTTTTTATATACTATTAAAGGACTTTTAGGGTATGAATCACAGAAAAAAAAGAGTTCTGGGGCATCCCTGGTGGTGCAGTGGTTGAGAGTCTGCCTGCCGATGCAGGGGACACGGGTTCGTGTCCCAGTCTGGGAAGATCCCACATGCCATGGAGTGGCTGGGCCCGTGAACCATGGATGCTGAGCCTGCGCGTCCGGAGCCTGTGCTCCGCAATGGGAGAGGCCACAACAGTGAGAGGCCCGCGTACCGCAAAAAAAAAAAAAAAAAAAGAAAAGAGTTCTTCTGTATTCTGTGATGTTCCAGTTGCATTTCTTTTACCTTGTTCACTCCTGAAAACCACATTATAAGGGACTACTGAAAAGTTTGAAGACAGTGAACAATAACCAAGATGATGAGTCTTTCAGAAAAGATTTTTCAGAAAGAATCATTAAAGCAAATGAGTGTGAGGGATGCATGTAACTGTCTTCACATTGTAGAGCAGATGTCACCTAGAAGAAGAAATAAGAGCTATTTGTTTGTAACTCTAAAGGGAAAAACTAAAACCACTGTCTGAATGTCACTGGGTAACACGTTCCAGTTTACAATAGCAAGAGTCGTCTTATCTTCCCCAATGTAGAAAAGACAGCTTCACTGAAAATAAAAGTGTTATGACAAAGGATGACTTGGATATTTGTTTGGTGTCTTTTAGAGAAATTCTTGTGTCATACGTGGTGTTTAAAAGGAGACAGGTAGAAAGGACAAAAGAAATGGAGATGATGAGATATTATTTAAGTTCCATATATAGAGACTTTAAGGAATTGTAGAAATTATGTCAGTCTTCCAAAATTATAATGAACAAAACAGCAAAAGCAACAATCACTGTAAGAAAAAAAAATAATTTATACACATTTATTAGGGAAAAAAGTAATATATATAAGAAATATCTTAGACAAATGGCCATTTTTTTCAATAAAATCTATTGTAATGGAGATTTTTTTTCTTTAACCTCATGGGCGAACAGAGATGAACTATACCCTCTTGTATGAAAGAAGTAAAAATTATGCAAAATATACAAGACATTGTTTAAGATATTGGGCATCATCATATGAACTATAATGATCCCTGTAAGGGGGGAAACAAATGAAGTAAGCCTTTGATTCTCCAACCTGTCAACCTGAGAGAGTTCTTAGACCATGGCACAGGGATGGAGAATCTAGCTGGAGCCTGGCAGTAACTTGAGTTGATGGGATGGTGCTGAGAGCCCAGGAAGACCAAGGTGACAAGAGTAAGCAGAGAAGATTAACAGAGGAGAGACAGCACATGGATAACACTCTGGAAATCTACATAGGGCCTCCCTTCCAGTGCTAAGCTGAAGATTTACCACTGGGAGCATGTTAAGAAGCTAATCAAAGGAGGGGAAAGAGCCACCTGAAAGGGTAATCTCAAGCTGATGTGGGATTGTGAATAGTTCCTGTTCTCATCAGCCATTATAGAGAATCTCATAATTGATGGGGTATTGGGTAGAGTAATTAGAATGATTTTGCCTCAATAATGGGGAAAAATTAGCCTTAGGCAACATGTGGATCTGGCTCTACCTTGCAAAGTTTATTAGCTAGGCAGAGAGATCAAACTTCCTCCCAGTAATTTACTATATCATAAAACATGTCTAAAAATACTTATAGGAAATCAGAAATATCCAGAACTCAATAAGATTAAATTCCTAAACCGAATGTCTGGCCTTCAATAAAAATCTACCAGGTATGGAAAGAAGCAAGAAAATACAAACCATATGAGAGATAAATCAGTCAAAACAGACCCAGAATGACACAGATGATAGAACTAGCTGACAAGGACATCAAATCAGTAATTATAACTACACTCTGTGTGTTCATATAGTTAAATGAAAGGTTAAGGATGATGGAGACATGGAATATATAGAAAAGATACAAATAAAATCCTTGAGTTAAAAACTAAAGTGATTGAAATGAAAAATATAGAACCTGAGATTAACAGTACATTAGATATTGCAGGAAAAAAGTTTAGTGAATATAAAGACATAACATTAGAAAATACCCAAATTAAAACACAGAAAAAAAGACTGAAAAAAGTGAACACAACTTCAGAGAGCCAAAGAACAACTTCTAGCAGATTTTAAATATGTAATTAAAGTCCATGGAAGAAAGGGGGGTAGAAAAATACTAAAAAAGTAATAGTCCTATTTTTTTCCAATTTGCTGAAACCCACAAATGCAAACTCCCAATTGCCCAAAGCACAAGAAAGATGAAGGAAATTACACCTTGGCACATCATAATCCAATCTTAAAGAGACAAATCTTTAAAGCAGATGAAAAAAATGCAAATTAAGTACTGAGACATAAAGATAAAAATGATAATTGCTTTCACTTTGAACATAATTCAAGGCAGAAAATAATACAGTAACATCTTTAAAGTAAAAAGGGAAACCAAATATCACCTAAAATTCTATACCCAGCAAAAATATTTTCCTAAAATGAAGACGAAATAAAGATGCTTTGAGACACACAAGACGGAAAGAACTCATCACCAACAGACCTAAACTAAAAGATATTAAAGGAAGTCTGTGAGACAAAAGGAAATAGAGTAGAAATATGGATCTATAAAATGGGAGGCAGGGCACTGGAATTGGCAACTACAAGGATAAATATAAATGTATTTTTTATTATTTAAAGTACTTCAAAATAAAAGCGACTCTTAAAAATAATAATAATGTATTGTTGTGGCTATAGATGGAGGTGCTAAGAAAAGCTCTGAGTATACTTATTAATCTAAGCCATATGGAACCAGGAAAGAGATGAATTACTTGGCTTATCAATTCTCCCTCACAGAGTAGAAAAAGACATACAGCTAAAAGTCCTATTTGGGTATTGATTTATTCAACTTTTAATATTGGGTTGCCAAAAGGGTCGCTCGGTTTCTTCCGTAAGATGGCTCTAGTAGCATTTAGCTGTCCTTAACTTCATTTGAAACAATTTTGTTAGAACAATGCGACAGCTGTCGTATAAGCGTGCATTTAAAAAAACACTTATAATTGGTGAATTTTTGTGTAGCTATTTTAATATTGAAAATGGAAGAAAAATAGCAATATTTTTGGCATATTATGCTTTATTATTTCAAGAAAGGTAAAAATGCAACTGAAACACAAAAAAAGACGTGCAATGTATGGAGAAGGTGCTGAGACTGAATGAACTTGTCAAAAGTGGTTTGCAAAGTTTCATGCTGGAGATTTCTCCCTGGACGTTGCTCTACAGTCCGGTAGACCAGTTGAAGTTGATAGCAATCAAATCGAGACATTAATTGAGAACAGTCAACGTTATACCACGCAGGAGATAGCTGACATAATATCCAAATCAAGCGTTGAAAATCATTTGCACCAGATCGGTTATGTTATTCACTTTGATGTTTGCGTTCCACAAAGTTAAGCAAAAAAAAAAAAAAAACCTTCTCAACTGTGTTTCTGCATGCGATTCTCTACTGAAATGTAATGAAAACATTCCGTTTTTAAAACAAATTGTGGGGCTTCTCTGGTGGCGCGGTGGTTGAGAGTCCACCTGCTGATGCAGGGGACACGGGTTCGTGCCCCGGTCCGGGAAGATCCCACATGCCACGGAGCTGTTGGGCCCGTGAGCCATGGCCACTGAAGCCTGCGCGTCCGGAGCCTGTGCTCTGCAATGGGAGAGGCCACAACAGTGAGAGGCCCGCATACCGAAAAACAAAAAAAAACAAATTGTGACAGGCGATGAAAGTGGATACTGTACAATAATGTGGAATGGAAGAGATCGTGGGGCAAGCGAAATGAACCACCACCAACCACACCAAAAGCTGGTCTTCATCCAAAGAAGGTGATGTGTACACAGTGGGATTGGAAGGGAGTCCTCTATTAAGAACTCCTTCCGGAAAACCAACCAATTAATTCCAACACATACTGCTTCCAATTAGACCAACTGAAAGTAACACTCAACGGAAAGCATCCAGAATGAGTCAACAGAAAACGCATAATCTTCCATCAGGATAACGCAAGACCGCATGTTTCTTTGATGACCAGGCAAAACCTGTTACAGCTTGGCTGGGAAGTTCTGATTCATCAGCCGTATTCACCAGACATTGTACTTTTGGCTTTCCATTTATTTCAGTCTTTACAAAATTCTCTTAATGGAAAAAATTTCAATTCCCTGGAAGACTGTAAAAGGCACCTGGAACAGTTCTTTGCTCACAAAGATAAAAAGTTTTGGGAAGACAGGAATTATGAAGTTGCCTGAAAAACGGCAGAAGGTAGTGGAACAAAAGGGTGAATATGTTGTTCAATAAATTCTTGGTGAAAATGAAAAATGTGTCTTATTTTTACTTAAAAACCAAAGGCATTTTTAAGCCAACCCAGTAGATTATGCCACAATAACACACAACTCCAAAATTCTCAAGGCTTACCACAACATAGACTTATTTCTCACTCATGATAAATGTAAATTGCAGATTATCTATGACTCTGTTCCAGGCTGTAGTAACATTCCTAACTAGAGCATAGCTCTTCTTACACAGAAGGGAAAAGGAAGTATAGGAACCACACCTGGCTCTTAAAGCTTCTGTGCAGAAGTAGCATACTTCATATCTACTCACGTTTAAGTCTGTGAGCAATTCGCATGGCCTAGACTGATGGCAATGGGGCAGGAGTGTTTATCCTTTTAAAGGGAAGGCAATGAAAAATGGAAACAATAATAAAAATGTATCACACATTCCAACTCACAGTGACCCAGCTGAGTGTGGTCTAATTACATCAGCTCAGTGCTTTGTGACCACCTAGAGGGGGGGGATAGGGAGGGTGGGAGGGAGGGAGATGCAAGAGGGAAGAGATATGGGAACATATGTATATGTATAACTGATTCACTTTGTTATAAAGCAGAAACTAACACACCATTGTAAAGCAATTATACTCCAATAAAGATGTAAAAAAAAAAAAAGACTGATAACTTGCCTCCCACTTCTATCTCTGATGTAACAATGTGATACTTTATCCTGAAAATACTGTGTAAATTTACCTTGGTGTCTTCCTTGTCATCACTAACACTATCAAAGGGCTTTTCTTATACTTCAGACTTTCACGAAAACTCTAAATGAATATGCCAAATATAAGTAAAAGTATAAAAAATTGGTGATTTTTTTCTCACTTAGAAAATGTTGAGATTATGGCTAATTGAAAACGAAATGGAAATTAACCCAACGTCTAGTGCTCTATTTATTTAACATCTAATATGTGCCAAACTCTGTACTATATATTTTACCTGCATTATAACATTTTTTTTTCTTCATAGTAATCTTGGAAGTCAGATGTTTTTTCCTATTTTACAAGATGATCTATAATTTGGCTCCAGATCTAAGAGCTGTGTAGAAATAGGAAACAAATTAAAATCCAGCTCAGCTCTGAAATAATAGGTGAGGACCCTTATGGTATTCTTTCCCCATCATATACAGAGCAATTGTTTAGAGAAGTCCACATATTAAATGACCTAAATATTATATAAGTGTAGTATTAGTTGAGAAAATTAATTCTGTTTGCTATAAGAGTGAAACCTCGAAGTCTGAGTGACTAAACACAATAAAGGTTTACTTGCCATTATGTAACATCTAATGCAGGCCACATGACCATTCTTCATCTTTTAATTACTCCATCTGAACATTTGTCCCCAGGATGAGCAGGACAGGGAAAGCAAGGCTAAAGGGCACACCGACTCATAGTCCAAGGATCAGTATTGGCCACAGAACCCCAGCTGACTGCATGGAAATGGAGGCAAGACATGGAATATTTGTTGGGCAGGACCTGCTTCTACCACATTGTGTAACACAGGCAGAAACATTTAACCACAGAGAAACACATGTGTATACTTATGTAAAATAAGAATCAATAAATATAATTGGTAATTGTTTCATGTTTTTAAATAAATTTCCCAATTTCCTTCAGAACCCAAGAATTACATTTTTTACAATACATAAAAGCTCTGAGCACGTACTAGGCATCCACAAATTTTAAACCAAATCCAGGAAACTATATGTCTGTATATTCTGTCATAAACTTAGGTTATGGATCAGGGGATATTAAACAGAATGAAAGAAAATACATTTGCATTTTAATACAGCAAATTGTACAGGAATTTTCCTGACTATTTACCTATAGAAACTCTGAAGTCTTTCACTAAAGCAGATGTGAAATGCTCCCACCCTTGAGAAATAATTAGGCTGTAGCTTCTAAGATTTTTTAAATGTAGAAATTTCCTGAATTTATTTTCATTTATTCTAGAGTTATATAATCTTTGCTTGAATTTTAGTATTGAATAATACTTATAATGGTTATTTTTTTGTTCATGTCTAGCACAGAGCCTTAAGGCACAGTATCATCTCCTGGTAAGCAAGACAAAGAAATAAGTGAAAGCATTTTCCTCTTTCCATTGTGGTTATTCATTTATTCTCTTCTGATCAGGTGTCCCCAGATGTAACAAGCTCACTGGAAATAACTTCAGGAATTAAGAGAACAAAATACATCTGGTTTAACAGGGCTAATAGTACTCTTTACATTAATCCCAAATTTGAAACTGAAGTCAATGATCCAAAATCCAGGTAAAATGAGAGAAGAAATGATATAGCCACCATGGAAAACAGTCTGGAGGCTCCTCAAAAAATTAAAAATAGAGACACCATACGATCCACCAATTCCACTTCTGGGAATATATCCCAAGGAAAAAAAACACTGCATGGAAGATATATCTGCACCCTTATGTTTATTGCAGCATTTGTTTATACATTAGCCAAGACATGGAAACAACCTAAGTGTTCATCAACAAATCAACAAATACATGGATAAAGAATATATATATGTAATATAAATATAATATATATATAATATAATTTGTAATGAAATAGCATTCAACCATAAAAAATAAGGGAATCCTGTTATTTGTAACAACTTGGATGGATCTTGAGGGTATTATGTTAAGTGAAATAAATCAGTCAGAGAAAGACAAATACTATATGATCTAATTTATACATGAAATCAAAAAAGAAACAAAAACAAAAAACATAAAACCAAACTCATAGAAAAAAAGATCAGTTCTGTGGTTACCAGAGGTGGGAGGTAGGTGGAGGGGGAATTGGATTAAGGTGGTCAAAGCGTACAAACTTTGTTGTAAGTAAGTACTAAATGTAATGTACAACATGCTGACTATAGTTACCAGTGCTGTTTAACTTATATGAAAGTTGTTAAGAGTAAATTCTGAGAGTTCTCATTGTGAAGGTAAAATAAAAACTTTTTTTTTTTTTTGGTATCACATAAGGTGATGGATGTTAGGGGAATAAATTCTGTGCATTAAATTTTTTAAAAATGAAAGAGAAAGAGTCTGGAATCTGAATAAGTTGCTTAGAATTGGTGCTCAGATAACAAAACTAGATTAGGAGAACATACAAATATGTTAAATATATCCTGTGTTAAAAAGATCTGATTAACACTCAGAAATTAGAGAGATCCAGGAGATAACAGAGAGACATGTGATAACAGAGAGACAGAGATCCATACCTCCAAACCAGAAGCAAGATACAAGAAAGGGTGAAGTTGAAATGTTCATATTCGAATGGGGTTTTGGGAAAAACACACATCATCAAAATAAAATTGGGCCTGGAATAGCGTCTCAGAATCCTGCAAATGAATGTAATTCTACCATTTGTGACATCCAGGATTGTATTGCTCCCTAGAAACTGCCTTTATTATAAGAAGGGTTTTTATTTTTTTTGGTTTTTGCTTTTTTGTATATTTTTTTTAAGAGCTAGAAAGTGAAGGAGGGCTGCTCCCAGAAATAAGATCTGGTTCTGTGGGTTCAGGAGATTACCTTATCATACTAAAATCAAAAATATAAAGTGTTCAGTTATATCTCTTGCCAATACAACAGGGCTTTGCTTCAAATGAAAGAAGATATAGTATCAAAAAAGATAACAAAGACAGATCTATATGACTCTAAATTATATACATAGACAGCAACTCACCAACCATTCTGGACATTGGATTAAAATATACCCATCAACTTTAGCATGTTAGCAAAAAGCAATTAATATGCCATAGCCCTGAATCTTTGCCCAAATTAAATCTTGATGTGCTTGGAATTTTATCATCATGCTGACAGTTTAATAGTACAAACATGGTCAGTAAAATTTGAATTGTGTCCATGTACAATGGTATCCATTTTGCTTAAATTAAAATCTATGGTTTTGTTTCAGTTTAGTGGCAAAATTAGCAGAGAATATCTTGCTCATTTCTTGAATTTGTCGATTTTGTGAACTACTTACTTCGTGATACAATTTTTATTTATCACCTTTTTATTGTCTCTGACTCAAAATAGATTGGGTCCCAATGCAATACGGTTTATACTAAGGAAAATTCAACACACAGAGAGTCAGGCTTAAGCCCTACCTAATAGGTTTGATTACTAATGGATCTAATAACTTCACTGTGAAGCAATGTATCACTTAGTTATGAACCCAAAAACTGTCCACAAGTTAACTATTTCTCCTGTCTTTGTGCTACTACTTTGCCTTGATCTGTCTCTCTAACAAAGCACCTATCATAATAAAGATAATTTTTTACAATCTCATTTTTCCTATTAAACTGAGTTGTTCTTAAGAGCAAGGCTGGCATATAGCTGATTTTTGTATCCCTTGTACATTGCACGTTGCTGGGCACCTAGTAATTACTCATTTTCTTGAATTGAATTGATGGAATGATAGTGGCATACCAGAGTAAACCATCTGAATGGCCTCTCTCCAGGTAGAAATAAGTGCTCATTGACCCTTTGACCTTCAGGCCTTTTGCATCCATTTCACATTGGGAAGGGTAATGGCAAATCTATATCTACTCTGATCAATATCACACTGTTCCTGAAACACTGCAAAAGTAGGGAGAGATACCCTTAAGGAAAAATTGTTTCTGTGAGCAACTTTGCATCCTTTTCAGTTTCCAGTAGCTGCATGAGATCACAATAAATAAAAGGCAGATGCTGTTAGAGAGTGTGAACATTTGATTGTCTTATTAATAAACAGACCAGCTCCTGTAGAATTGTAACACTTTGTAGGCTTGCTATTGATGTTGTTCATTTGAAGTTAATACAAGGGCTGCAGCCCCACCATGCTGAAACAGCAGACTGAAATGGGGAAATGTTAGCCCACTTTGTGAATGAAACACCTTCAAGTTTAGTAGTAGAAAATATGTCAAATTATTCATTGAATTTTGGAAATCATTTAGTGATTTATTAGCAAATTCTTCCCTTCTTTAGTTGAAAATAATAGCATATATAGCCCATCTCTCCACTTATTTTGATAAATTTCCCATTTTATTCATCTACAAGGCAGACAGTCCCCATTTTTAAAAATGTCGTCTTAGATAGATTATTGTCTAAATTACATAGATATTTCATGAACTTTCATACACTATATGAAATATCAATAATATAATAAATTTGAAAATTAATATCATTGTCTCCATTTACACATAGAGAACTGAGGTGCAAAGATTTTAAGTAACTAACTCAAGAGCACATAGTTAATAACTTGTCTGGGATATGAAGAGCAGTGAGCTGAATTCCCTTTCTTTTTCCTCTACACTATGATATCTCTTCTGAGATCAAGTATTTATATTATGGAGTTATAAAAGCAATTATGAAATTGACAAAGCAAATTCACTCCCAGGTTGGAACATGTCCTTCTTCCTTCTTAGCATTCACAAGAAGAGAGTTCTAATTATGCTTGCCAGTATTTGCTAAACACAAGACCATATTAAAACCATTAACTTTACCTAAAAAAATACATTGCAGTTCTTTGTAGACTTTACAAGGTAGATTTATATATGTGCTTTATCTTGTTTCCAAAAATTGAAACAAAGAATAGGCCAAATACACACAGCCGTGCTTCTATCTGAAAAAAGGACTGTGGAATTGGGAAAGGATGGAGTCCCAGGCATTCATTTAACTAATTACAAATCATTCGATTATCAAAAGTCTCCACTTTCGAACTGTCACTGTGAAAAATGAGTTTTCCATTTTCCTTCAACGCAAAATTTGGACTTTGTCTTTAGCGTGGCATGCCAAAACAGAAAGGGTCTCTATAGGATAATTTTGTAAATTTTCTATTTATTATTGAGGGTTCTGATTACCAGTTGCATTGAAAAGTGTTGGGAGAGGAGTACCTTCAAGATGGCAGGGGAGTAAGATGTGGAGATCACCTTCATCCCCACAGATACATCAAAAATACATCTACATGTGGAACAACTCCTACAGAACACCCACTGAACACTGGCAGAAGACCTCAGACCTCCCAAAATGCAAGAAAATCCCCACTTACCTGGGTAGGGCAAAAGGAAAAGAAAAAACCGTGACAAAGAATAGGGATGGGACCTGTACCTCTGGGAGGGAGCTGTGAAGGAGGAAAAGTTTCCACACACTAGGAAGGCCCTTCACTGGCATAGACTGGGGTTGTGGTGGGGAAGCTTCAGAGCCGTGGTGGGGAAGCTTCGGAGTCATGGAGGAGAGTGCAGCAACAGGGGTGCAGAGGGCAAAGCAGAGAGATTCCTGCACAGAGGATCAGTGCTGACCAGCACTCACCAGACTGAGAAGCTTGTCTGCTCACCTGCCGGGGCGGGCGGGGGCTGGGAGCTGAGGCTCAGGCTTCGGAGGTCAGATCCCAGGGAGAGGACTGGGGTTGGCTGCGTGAACACAGCCTGAAGGGGGCTAGTGCACCACAGCTAGCCAGGAGGGAGTCCAGGAAAAAGTCTGGACCTGCCTAAGAGGCAAGAGACAATTGTTTCAGGGTGCGCAAGGAGAGGGGATTCACAGCACCACTTAAACGAGCTCTAGAGAAAGGCATGAGCCGCGGCTATCAGCACGGACACCAGAGACGGGCATGAAACACTAACGCTGCTGCTGCAGCCGCCAAGAATCCTGTGTGCAAGCACAGGTCACTATCCACACGCCCCAGGAGCCTGTGCAACACGCCACTGCTAGGGTCCCGTGATCCAGGGACAAGTTCCCCGGGAGAACGCACAGTGCACCTCAGGCTATTGCAACCTCACGAAGGCCTCAGCTGCCACAAGCTCGCCCTGCATTCCAATTATAACTATGGTACCTCTCCCTTCCCCCAGCATGAGTGATCAGCTGCTGCTTTAACCCCGTCCTGTATTGGCAGGACCAGATGCCTGAGGGCAACCTACATGCAGAGGTGAGGCCAAAACAAAAGTTGAACCCCAGGAGCTGTGTGAACAAAGAAGAGAAAGGGAAATTTCTCTCTGCAGCCTCAGGAGAGGCAGATTAAATCCCTACAATCAACTTGATGTATCTGCATCTGTGGAATACCTGAATACACAATAAATCATCCCAAATTGAAGCAGTACACATTGCGAGCAACTGTAAATTTGGGGTTTGCTGTCAGTGACTGATTTGTTTCTGATTTTTATGTTTATCTTCGTATAGTTTTTAGCACTTGTTATCATTGGTGGATTTGATAATTGCTTTGGTTGCGCTCTATTTTTATTATTATTATTTAAAATATTTTATTTTAATATTTTTTCTTATTTATTAGTATTTTTTTTTCATTTCTTTTTGTCTCCCTTTTCTTCTGAGCCACAGGGCTGACAGGGTCTTAGTGCTCTGGCCAGGTGTCAGGCCTGAGCCTCTGAGGTGGGAGAGCCAAGTTCAGGATGTTGGACCACCAGAGACCTCCTGGCCCCACGTAATATCAATTGATGAGAGCTTTCCCAGAGATCTCTGTCTCAACGATAAGACCCAACTCCAGCCAACAGCCAGCAAGTTCCAGTGCTGGACACCCAATGCCAATCAATTAGCTAGAAAGGAACACAACCCCACCCATTAACAGAGAGGCTGCCTAAAATCAAACTAAGTTCACAGACACCCAGAAACACACCACTGGATGTGGCCCTGCCCACCAGAAAGATAACATCCAGCTCCACCTACCAGGACACAGGCACCAGTCCCCTCTACCAGGAAGCTTACACAAGCCACTGAACCAACATCACCCACTGGGGGCAGACACCAAAAACAATGGGAAATACAAACCTGCAGCCTGCGAAAAGGAGACCCCAAACACAGTAAGTTAAACAAAATGAGAAGACAAAGAAATATGCAGCAGATGAAGGAGCAAGGTAAAAACCACCAGACCAAACAAATGAAGAGGAAATAGGCAGTCTACCTGAAAAAGAATTCAGAGTAATGATAGGAAAGATGATCCAAAATCTTGGAAATAGAATGGAGAAAATACAAGAAACGTTTTACAAGGACCTAGAAGAACTAAAGAGCAAACAAACAATGATGAAGAAAACAATAAATGAAATTAAATATTCACTAGAAGGAATCAATAGCAGAATAACTGAGGAAGAAGAACAGATAAGTGACCTGTAAGATAAAATAGTGGAAATAACTACTGCAGAGAAGATTAAAGAAAAAAGAATGAAAAGAATTGAGGACAGTCTCAGAGACCTCTGGGACAACATTAAACACACCAACATTCAAATTATAGGGGTCCCAGAAGAAGAAGAGAAAAAGAAAGGGTCTGAGAAAATATTTGAAGAGAATATACTGGAAAACTTTCCTAACATGGAAAGGAAATAGTCAAGTCCAGGAAGCGCAGAGAGTCCCATACAGGATAAATCCAAGGAGAAACATGCCAAGACACAAATTAGTCAAACTTTCAAAAATTAAATACAAAAAAAAACATTAAAAGCAGCAAGGGAAAAGCAACAAATAACATACAAGGGAAACCCCATAAGGTCAACAGCTGATCTTTCAGCAGAAACTCTGCAAGCCAGAAGGGAGTGGCAGGAAATATTTAAAGTGTTGAAAGGGAAAGATCTATAGCTAAGATTACTCTACCCAGCAAGGATCTCATTCACATGTGATGGAGAAATTAAAAACTTTACAGACAAGCAAAGGTTAAGGGAATTCAGCACCACCAAACCAGCTTTACAACAAAGGCTAAAGAAACTTCTCTAGGCAGGAAACACAAGAGAAGGAAAAGACCTACAAAACAAACCCCAAACAATTAAGAAAATGGTAATAGGAACATATATAATGATAATTACATTAAATATAAATGAATTAAATGCTCCAACCAAAAGACATAGACTGGCTGAATGGATACAAAAACAAGACCTGTATATATGCTGTCTACAAGAGACCCACTTCAGACCTAGAGACACATACAGATGGAAAGGGAGGGGATTGAAAAAGATATTCCATGCAAATGGAAATCAAGACAAAGCTGGAGTAGCAATTCTCATATGAGACAAAATAGACTTTAAAATAAAGACATTTACAGAGGCAAAGAATGACACTACATAATCATCAAGGGATCAATCCAAGAAGAAGATATATCAGTTGTAAATATTTATGCACACAACATAGGAGTACCTCAATACATAAGGCAAATGCTAACAGCTATAAAAGGGGAAATTGACAGTAACACAATCGTAGTAGGGGACTTTAACACCCTACTTTCACCAATGGACAGATCATCCAAAATGAAAATAAATAAACACAAGCTTTAAATGACACACTAAGCAAGATGGACTTAATTGATATTTATAAGACATTCCATCCCAAACAACAGAATACACTTTCTTCCCAAGTGCTCATGGAACATTCTCCAGGATAGATCATATCTCGGGTCACAAATCAAGCCTTGGTAAATTTAATAAAATTGAAATTGTATCAAGTATCTTTTCTGACAACGCTTTGAGACTACGTATCGATTAAGGGAGAAAAAACTGTAAAAAATACAAACACAAGGAGGCTAAACAATACACTACTAAAAAACCAAGACATCCCTAAAGAAATCAAAGAGGAAATCAAAAAATACCTAGAAACAAATGACAATGAAAACATGACAACCCAACAGCTATGGGATGCAGCAAAAGCCGTTCTAAGACGGAAGTTTATAGCAATACCATCCTACCTCAAGAAAAAAGAAAAATCTCAAATAAACAACCTAACCTTACACCTAAAGCAATTAGAGAAAGAAGAACAAAAAGAACCCAAAGTTAGCAGAAGGAAAGAAATCATAAAGATCAGAGCAGAAGTAAATGAAAATAAATGAAGGAAAGAATAGCAAAGATCAATAAAACTAAAAGCTAGTCCTTTGAGAAGATAAATAAAATTGATAAACCACCAGCAAGACTCCTCAAGAATAAAAGGGAGAAGACTCAAATCAACAGAATTAGAAATGAAAAAGGTGAAGTAACAACTGACACTGCACAAATACAAAGAGCATGAGAGATTATTACAAACAACATGTATGCCAATAAAATAGACAACCTGGAAGAAATGGACAAATTCTTAGAAAGGCACAACCTTCTGAGACTGAACCAGGAAGAAATAGAAAATATGAACAGACCAATCACAAGCACTGAAATTGAAACTGTGATTAAAAATCTTCCAAAAAACAAAAACCTAGACCAGATGGCTTCACAGGCGAATTCTATCAAACATTTAGAGAAGAGCTAACACCCATCCTTCTCAAACTCTTCCAAAATATAGCAGAGGGAGGAACACTCCTAAACTCATTCTACAAGGCCACCATCACCCTGATACCAAAAGCAGACAAAGATGTCACAAAAAAAGAAAAATACAGGCCATTATCTCTGATGAACATAGATGAAAAAATCCTCAACTAAATACTAGCAAACAGAATCCAACAGCACATTAAAAGGATCATACACCATGATCAAGTGGGGTTTATCCCAGGAATGCAAGGATTCTTCAAAATATGCAAACCAGTCAATGTGATAAACCTTATTAAAAAATTGAAGCATAAACACCATGTGATCATCCCAATAGATGCAGAAAAAGCTTTTGACAAAATTCAACACCCATTTATGATAATAACCCTCCAGAAAGGCATAGAGAGAACTTACCTCTACATAATAAAGGCCATATATGACAAACCCACAGCCAACATCGTTCTCAATGGTGAAAAACTGAAACAATTTCCACTAAGATCAAGAACAAGACAAGGTTGCTGCTCTCACCACTATTATTCCACATAGTTTTGGAAGTTTAACCACAGCAATCAGAGAAGAAAAAGGAATCCAAATTGGAAAAAGAAGTAAAGCTGTCACTGTGTGAAGATGACATGATACTACACATAGAGAATCCTAAAGATGCTACCAGAAATCTACTAGAGCTAATCAATGAATTTGGTAACGTAGCAGGATACAAAATTAATGCACAGAAATCCCTTACATTCTTATACACTGATGATGAAGAATCTGAAAGAGAAATTAAGGAATCACTCCCATTTACCATTGCAACAAAAAGAATAAAATACCTAGGAATAAACCTACCTAAGGAGACAAAAGACCTGTATGCAGAAAACTGTAAGACACTGATGAAAAAAATTAAAAACAACACAGACAGATGGAGAGATATACCGTGTTCTTGGACTGGAAGAAACAACATTCTGAAAATGATTATACTGTCCAAAGCAATCTACAGATTCAATGCAATCCCTATCAAACTACCACTGGCATTTTTACAGAACTAGAACAAAAAATTTCACAATTTGTATGGAGACACAAAAGACCCTGAATAGCCAAAGCAATCTTGAGAACGAAAAACGGAGCTGGAGGAATCAGGCTCCCTGATTTCAGACTACTACAAAGCTACAGTAATCAAGACACTATGGTACTGGTACAAAAACAGAAATATAGATCAATGGAACAGGATAGAAAGCCCAGAGATAAACCCACACACATATGGTCACCTTATCTTTGATAAAGGAGGCAGGAATGTACAGTGGAGAAAGGTCAGCCTCTTCAATAAGTGGTGCTGGGAAAACTGGACAGCTACATGTAAAAGTATGAGATTAGATCACTCCCTAACACCATACACAAAAATAAGCTCAAAATGGATTAAAGACCTAAATGTAAGGCCAGAAACTATCAAACTCTTAGAGGAAAACATAAGCACAACACTCTATGACATAAATTACAGCAAGATCCTTTTTGACCCCTCTTAGAGAAATGGAAACAAAAATAAACAAATGGAACTAATGAAATTTAAAAGCTTTTCGACAGCAAAGGAAACCATAAACAAGATGAAAAGACAACCCTCAGAATGGGAGAAAATATTTGTAAATGAAGCAACTGACAAAGGATTAATCTCCAAAATATACAAGCAGCTCATGTGGCTCATGCAGCTCAATATCAAAAAAGGAAGCAACCCAATCCAAAAATGGGCAGAAGACCTAGACAGACATTTCTTCCAAGGAGAAATACAGACTGCCAACAAACACATGAAAAGACGCTCAATATCACTAATCATTAGAGAAATGCAAATCAAAAGTACAATGAGGTATCACCTCACAATGGTCAGAATGGCCATCATCAAAAAAACTACAAACAATAAATGCTGGAGAGGGTGTGGAGAAAAGGGAGCCCTCTTGCACTGTTGGTGGGAATGTAAATGGATAGAGCCACTATGGAGAACAGTACGGAGGTTCCTTAAAGAACTAAAAATAGAACTACCATAGGACCCAGCAAACACACTACTGGGCATATACCCTGAGAAAACCGTAATTCAAAAAGATTCATGGGGGCTTCCCTGGTGGCGCAGTGGTTGAGAGTCCGTCTGCCGATGCAGGGGATACGGGTTCGTGCCCCAGTCCAGGAGGATCCCACGTGTCGCGGAGCGGCTGGGCCTGTGAGCCATGGCCGCTGAGCCTGCACGTCCTGAACCTGTGCTCTGCAATGGGAGAGGCCACAGCAGTGAGAGGCCCGCGTACCACAAAAAAAAAAAAAAGATTCATGTACCCCAGTGTTCACTGCAGCACTATTTACAATAACCAGGACATGGAAGCATCTGTCCATCTACAGATGAATGGATAAAGAAGATGTGGCACATATATACAATGGAATATTACTCAGACATATAAAGAAACAAAATTGAGTCGTTTGTAGTGAGGTGAATGGACCTAGAGTCTGTCATACAGACTGAAGTAAGTCAGAGAGAGAAAAACAAATACCATATGCTAACACATATATATAGAATCTAAAAAAAAAAAAAAAAGTGTTTCTGAAGAACCTACGGGCAGGGTAGGAATAAAGATGCAGATCTAGAGAATGGACTTGAGGACATGGGGAGGGGGAAGGTTAAGCTGGGACAAACTGTGAGAATGGAATGGATATATATACACTACCAAACATAAAATAGATAGCTAGTGGGAAGCAGCCGCATAGCACAGGGAGATCAGGTTGGTGCTTTATGACCACCTAGAGTGGTTGGATAGGGTGGGTGGGAGGGAGACACAAGAGGTAGGAGACATGGATTTATATGTATACATATAACTGATTTACTTTGTTATACAGCAGAAACTAATACAACATAGTAAAGCAATTATACTTCAATAAATATGTTAAAAAGAAAGAAAGAAAGAATATTGTTGGGCATCTTTCTCTACCAATAAAAGGGATATTACTTTCACTTGAAGTATACATATTTCAATAAGCTTAAACATATAATCATATATCATATATATAAACTGTTTCTGACTGAGTTAAACTAAAAACAAAATAATTAGAGTATACGTATTTATTGCTTGTCTCTTTCCCTCCATCTTCTAAAAGGGAAGAATTCTTTGATCATCAAGCAACCTCTCCAGCCTTCTTACTGATGAAACAACTGTAGAAAGGCAAGAATGAGAACCAATCAAATTGTTCCATGTGAGAATAGATATGGGGGGAATAGATGCTGGCTGCTTATGATAAACAGAAGAGTGGAGGAAAGCAGGATTTAGGGTACAAGAGGGAAGATTCTATGAACAATTATATGAAAATGATTTTAAGAAGACTTTTAGGAGATGCACTTATGAAAAAAATTAAAGAAATCTTTCAGCATATTCTGCTATAAGCCATTTTCATATAATTTCTTAAAGTGACTTTGCATAGTCTATAATCTTCAAATGTTAGTTTTTGATTTGTGTTTCTCTTTGTTGCAATACTAAACTGGTAAATAGCTTAAAGTTCACCTACTTTACTTTTTTTTTTTTTTTAACTTTGGAGGACTGCCAAGTGGGATTTTGGGCTCAACGTGCCTTGTATAGCTGTACTGCACCAATAATACACTTTCAACATAACCACAAGGTTCCTGAGTTTAAGGTGCAAGGAAATAGAAGTCAATGAAAATAATTCATAGTTTTCTTTTAATGTACCTCAAAATGAGTAGAAATTGTGCAAACCAGTCTACCAATTAGAATTGAAACATTGGAATAAATGGGCATACGTAGTTGGATATGTGGAGTGTAGCACCAGATGTGAACATTGGGTTAGGTCCCTAACTGAGAAAGTCTAAGGAATTTCTGGGCATTTCAGCACTTATCCCAGATTCTATTAATAGATAATTGCTTAAGACATTGAACTCATTCCAAGAAGAGGAGAGGGTCATCTGGCGCAGACCTGATTGGATCCAGATCTGATTGGGTTCAGGGCCATCACAAAGATTTACTAGATTGAGATTTACTTAATCTCTATTGGAGATTAAGCTTCTGTGGTAGGTAGACAACCAAGCTAGCTCTGTAGCCATAGGGAGAGTACACCTATTCCATATTTGGAGAAAATCATAGGGTTACTCCCTCATCCAGATAAAAAATAAAGGAAGTCTAGTTTAAATCAACTGATGGGGAAACAGAAGAGTATTTGAGGCAGAGACTACAGGGATAGGATATGAGAGATGAGGAAGAGAGAGTGGGTCACCTGTTCTCCTTATGTTTCTGGCTTGGGGGGCAGGATAGAATTTGGCGTCATCAACCAAAGTAGGAAATACAAGGAGAGAAACCAGTTTGAGGTAAGGCTGCTAGAAGTAGGATAAGGGTAGAGAGAGTGTATTCTGTTTGGTACATATGGCATTTGATATGCCTATTTAGTGGAGTTTTCTATAAAGCAGAGTACTATACATCTGAAATCTTATAACTGGTGGTATGAGTCATAAAACATAAGGGTAGAAACAATCTATTAAGGAAAATGGCTTGCAATGAGATATTAAAGCTAAATAGATTTAATGAATCTTCTCAGTTCTATATAGAAAAAATAATTTTTAAGCTAATACCTAAAAAACTAGTAATGAGTAGAAGTTCCTTAATTT
This sequence comes from Globicephala melas, assembly GCF_963455315.2. NCBI lineage: Eukaryota > Metazoa > Chordata > Mammalia > Artiodactyla > Delphinidae > Globicephala > Globicephala melas. Next base: position 100,487,318 of record NC_083320.1, on the reverse strand, counting down.
ATACTTGTATCATTGCAAGAATCTCACTGCAAACTGTATATGAGTCTTTCACAGCTGATCATACATATTGCTGGGTTCAAATCCTGGGTTAGCAAATCATTGTGATTTGGGCCTTGCTGTGAATGTTCCCCTTGCCTTAAGCTCTCTTCTTTCTTTCCTAAACATCCTTCAGCTCTCAACTCAAGGATTGTTTCCTCATGAAAATCTTTTTTAATCCTCAGATTAGATCATATCTGGCTATTATGACTCTCATGCTTCTCTGTACTTGTCATTTATAGCACATATCACTGTTTTTCAAGACATAGTGTTGTGCTTATCCGATGCATGTCTTTGTCACCAACAAGAATGCATGCTGCGTATATACAAAGTTCATACCTGCTTTACTTACCATTAAATCCCCAGTAGCAAGTTCAGTCTCTGCACGTGGAAGCTGACCAATAAGTATTATTGAATAAATGAATAAAATGATACTCACTATGCTTTTTCAACTTACTGAACTGTGGAAAATGTCCAGAAAGTGGGAGACCATAATAATAAAGTAGAATGATTGTATATGACCTCATGAGGACCAAACCTATAATCTAGCTCAGTTAGCACTAACCACTCAGTTAATATCAAAATCAATTTCCATAAATGACATAGCTATTGAAGCATGAATTGCTAAGGTTGGATATCTTATTACTTACTTGGCCGAAGGGAATTAATTCATTTAAGATAAATTAGGCTGCAAGTGAAACAACAAGCTGCAAATGGCTTATAGAAGAGGAAATGCATTGCCTTACTCAACAAAATTCAGAGGCAGGACGGCACTGTGTTTGGCTAATCAACCAACTTAAGGATATTATCAAGGACAAGAATTTTTGTCCTTTAACTTTTAAATTTTTTTTTCAGAAATATATCGCTCGACATTCCTTACCGTAATGTCCTTTAATACTGCCTCTTCATTCCTTTACAAATTGTCATGGCTGTTTTTGTACTGTAATAGCAGAGTTGAACAGTTGCAACAGCGACCTCATAACTTAAAAAGACTCAAATATTTACTATCTGACCCTTTACAGAGAAGTTTGTCAACCCCGACTTAAACTATGAAAAAAAAAAAAATGAGAGGACCTAGTTATCCATTACCACACACCCTCTATCTTCCAGCATTGGCACATTTGTAGATGAGGACAGCTGATTTGTGCACTTTTGCAATTAAATGACAAGTCCTAAGGCAGTTTTGACTTATGTTTCATTTCAAGTGGGCTCCACAGTAGTGCTCCTTAACCCTCCAGATATGATCTAGCCACATGAGAAGGAGAAAAGACAGGAAGAACCAGAAGGAAATAAAACTTTCATCCCAACCTATCTTGTAGCAAAATCCACCCTCTTCCCCTCTAGTATAGTGATATAATTATATATACGTGAGAACAACATTTTGTCCATGATTCATGTCTAAGCTCCTCTCTTGAATGATTGAATGCAGAAAACTAAGGAGGAAAGAATGGCACTCAGAGACCTTTTAAGAAGTTAAAGGGGATGGCTATATCTGACTATATGTCTATATTATGTGTTTATACTTCCCCTAAAATTTATTACCAGTGGTTCAGACCTTGGAGAAAAGCTAAAGTGCCTACAGTCAAGCAGTGCCTTAAGACAGAGATTATGAAAAGTAGTACTTCTGTTTTCATTTGTTATCATCACAGTATGAAACCTCAACTGCTATGTTTTCCAGCAAATAATAAACATTCTACTACCAGAAATATTGGACAAAATAAGCATGGACAGAATATATTTTTATTTAGTGTGGTTAGGTACTGTCTCCACATTAAACTGAAATCTGCATGAAAATTGCAACATAGAGTTAATTATCTGGATGTCTGGTCTATCCCATTGCAGGACATTTATAAACATTTAGATGGCTGGATATCTAAATGTTTCTTTTGGGCTTTTAACTTTGATGTATATAATCACAGCTATTCTTAGAAAGCACCTATAGAATTTCAATACTATGTCAAAAATTTATTACGCATGCTTTTCTAATTTCATTTTCTCCCAACTTTACACAGATGAAGAAACTGAAGCTAAAATCACAGAAATAGTGAGATTTGTCACTGAGAGTACAACAAAAATATAATTGTAAAATATGCACTATTTTTACTATTTATGTTCAGTTTCTATGAGTACATTACTTATACCTCCTTAAGTTTCAAGTCTGAACCAAACACATACATATAAATAGATTTGTTGTTGGTTTGTGGGCAAGAACAATTTATTAATCACTTTTTTTTAATCCACAATTGAAACATAGTACTGAGTCCTTATTAACTACTTAATCAGAGGTTTCTTATCCATGACTTTTTTGTTTATTCAACAAACATTCATTCATGCCTGTATCTCAACCATGTTTTAGTGTTATTCTAAACAAATACGTTTCCACCATGAGTTTCTTCCATGGGTTCAATGCTCATATTTACAACTGCACACTAAACAATGTTAATATTTCACAGAATACCAACACCAATAGGCTTTTAACCAAGCTTACCATTTCCCTCTGGATTCTTCTAGTTCTCCTGTCTTCTCTAGAGCAATTGACAGAACACCAGCCACCCAAGCTAGGATCGCAGGAGACCTCTCCAACTCATTAAACTCTTTAATTTGGTCATCTTGTTATCTTTCAATTCTATTTTATATTTTTAGTCCAACTATCAATATTTCAGTCATTTTCCATCATTTCTCATATAAAGTCTCTGAAATAGGTACCTGTTTGTACTCTCTGTGTCCAGTCACACTCTCAGTTCTTCTCCCTTCCTGTTGCCTGACTATTATTGGTTGTTTACAAAGCGTACTTAATCATCTTGTTCCCTCACAAGGGAACCTTAAACCCCTTATGCCTGCCTTTCCAGATCCCTCTCCTTCCATTCCTCATGGGCCCTGCACTTTTGTTATCCTCAATTATCACCGTTCTTGGGGTAGACTGTGTGCTCCCACCTACCTGTGCCTTTGCTTAAGCTGTCTTCTCTGCCCTCCTTTCCCGACTTTCTCCTTTTAGAGTCGCTGCCTGAACACTTGTATTTTTCCTTAAGAGTCAGCTCATATACCGTCACCTCTGATAGTCATTTCCTGATCCTCTCAGGATACATTATAGGATCCTTCTCTGCATAAAATCACTGAATACTTGTATTTTCTGGATTATTTTTGTCTATTTCAGCATCCCCAGGACTTCCATTGTAAGGGCTCTACTGCCTTGCAAGGGAAAAGTCAGGAACAGCATTTCTCAGAATCTCTTTCTCTTCATGACTCTGGATTTGAAGTTTTTCAATAAGAGAAACGCTTTGGAAATTGAGAAGGTAAGAAAGACAACAGAGCCATTATTCTTTTAGTAAAATTGTAGTCAGATATGTGGGGCAGACAGGAGATTCAATGACTACTAAGAACCACACACTTTGCTGCTTCAAACTGTTGGTGAGAATTTCTTAGAGATTCCTGAGAATTAGAGCAGCTTTGTAGTAAACTTTGGAGGTGTCCTGCTTTCGTGCTTTAGGGTTGATCTTCAGTGAGCCTTATGCAGTCTCCATATAATGGCTTGGTTTGGTATCAGCTAATTGGGAATTCTGTTTTGCAGAATTCTCTCCTCTGTTGAGTTCTGGGATGAAGTTGGCCTTAAGATAAATTCACTAAGATTTGCAAGGTGAAAGTCAAGCAGCATTCAAGAACATTCTTTACAAGTCAGTGGTGGCTCGGGCTCTTTATCAGCCTGCACTCTGATGGGTTCAGTTTCTCTTTTACAGGCAGGAAGCAGCAGCCCAGTCGATAGCTTACAACTTCTTCAGTATCTCCTTCTTCAGCTTCTCTGACTCCACAAACAGATGCACTTTTAGCTCTGGGATGCAGGTCACCTGCGTCTAGTTCAGATTGCTCATATCACAGAAGTGAAGGTTAGAAGCCATGAGAGGTCCACATGGGTTCCTGCTCACCCTCATGGGTTACAGTTTGCCCCTATGCATTCCAACTTGTCCTTGCTCTCTTCCACCTCTACATTCATCCTTTCTTCTTGACTGCCTGCCCTATTGACCCCAGCCTTGAACCTGACACAGAAGCAATAGCTGGACAAAAACAGGTCAGCCAGCTCCCACATAGTATAAGGTCAAACCTTATATTGAAAGTTCTCATTCTATATCACTGCTGGTGATTCATTTTCTCTGATGAAACCCCGACTGACACATTCCATGATCTTCAATGGCATCTGTCACTCCAACCCCTTCAGCTCTTCCAACACTCACATACGTCCGTGACTCCTATATTAAACCCTTTCTGTCTGGAATTCACAAGTCACTTCTGTTTTTTTTAATTTTGTTTTTCCTTAACCCCAATTAACATATTATATTAGCGCTTGTATTATTTAGTGGATCCTTAAACATCAATGTGATTTAAATCTTGCTCATAGGCAATAAAAAGGACATGACTAATACAAATATGCTATAGTTATCATTCCATGTTATAAAAATTGGAGATTATAATTTGTTTTGTGTTCGTAACTTTGGTGTCTAATATAGCCCCTAACACATAGAATGCAGTAAACAAAAGTTTTAAAAATGAAACAATAAACTGATAGTCTATAAAGAATATAAAATAAATCAATCATCTATAATGAGTAAAGAAAATGAAGGGAGGTAAACACTCTTCTTGCTCATAAAAATGTCAGAATCTATCTGAGAAGATAAAGTCCACAGATTACAGAGTACACGATGACTACAATGCAATAATTAAACATATGAAATTAAATAATAACTTATACACGGGCACCTATCAAACATGCTATAGAGGGAATTACAGAATTGAGTTAGTAATTAAAAGTATAAAACAAACATTATGAAGTATATAAAACTAAAATTATCTCATCCCAATTTGGTGGCCTCCTATGAATAACTTCAGTTCCACCTACGCCACATCAAATTCTGAAATTTCACCTCATTGCATTTTAAAGATAAAGATCAAGGGACAGAATTTGGTAGATTACAGATCAAATAATACAACTCCACAATGCACTAGGAAGCAATATAAAAACATACTGAAGATTTCTTGGGTAGACACAGGATATGTACAAACCATTAGCCCAAATTTATCTTAAATTTAGGTGTTTAATTCATTTTTTATTTGGACCAAAATCCCTCGACATCAGTCAGTCTCCCCATTTAAAGAAATGGAAAAGCCATCATCTATCCCCATTACCTCTAATATTCCCTATCTTGACCATAACTACTCAGATCTCTCTCATATCATGCATGTCACATTCAGCACTCCAAAAACCAATTATTAGAAAGCAATATAGTGAGTAAAAATGGAGTAAATTTACCCCTCAGGGTTTCTTCACACCCTAAAGAGAATATCCAATAAATCCTCCAAACAAAGTAGATATTATCTCATATTATTAATATATCGCTATTTCTATCAACTGCATGAATTAAGAAAAGAGTATGTAGGTGAGCAAAATTTGCCACCCCAAAATGTCTCTTTGACATGCAGATTATTTCTAGCTGAAAACAATCAAGGCCTAAAAGACTCAGGAAAAAACTTTGACCTTTCCCCTAACTGCCTAAAGAATGTAGACAGAGGATTTGTCCCAGAAAGGAAGCTGTCACCATAGGTAACTATAGTATGAACTCAATGAGTAGAGGGAGGAAGCTAGCAAAGTCTTAAAATTTCTATCTGTGTCCCATTGTCTCTGCCTGGCCCAGCAAATATTTTTCACCAAATATTTGCTTTTCCACCTCCATGTCAATTTCCTCCCTCCCCTTGGAAGTCCCATCCACTACTGAAACCACCAAGTCCCCTAAAACTGAGTTCCTCTGCTGAGTTTATGATTAACCTCTCTATCCAGAACTTTACTCCCTTTCTTTTCCTGAACTTGTTCCCCTCAAGATTGAGGGGTATCAGAGAAAAGGGAGGATTTAAACCAAATACAAGCCTCTGTGTCCCTGTCCTGTGAAGTAAAAGCCTTCTGCTTTAGTCTCTCAGGCCTCTCCTGAGTCTCAAAAGGCTGACTCAGGAGTTAATAATTAGGAATATGAAGATGTAGAGACAAAGAATAGTTGTTGAGTTAGAAAACTGGTAATGATTTAGACTATAAATCAGTCACATAGCAGAATCACTGAACTCTCAGTTCCCTGAAAGGTACAGATAAAGTCCAGACTCACATTCCCAAGTTATTTTTACAGGAAGCAGAGCCTCATGAGACGAGAACTGCTGACCACAACACATAGACCCTAGACTGGTTGAAACCAGGCAGCTGATGATGCTTGAAACTTCACCTTGAATGCCAACCAATCCAAGAATTATGCATGCAGGTCTGATCACAGACCCTGAAGACCCCTCCCTAACACTGACTGCCTTTAAAAACTCTTCCCTGGGGTTTCCCTGGTGGCACACTGGTTGAGAGTCCACCTGCTGATGCAGGGGACGGGGGGGTTCGTGCCCTGGTCCAGGAGGATCTCACATGCCATGGAGCGGCTGGTCCCATGAGCCATGGCCACTGAGCCTGCACGTCCGGAGCCATGGCTGCTGAGCCTGCGCGTCCAGAGCCTGCACATCCGGACCCTGTGCTCCACAACGGGAGAGGCCACAACAGTGAGAGGCCCGCCTACTGCAAAAAATAAATAAATAAAACCAAAAAAAAAAAAAAAAAAAAAACCTCTTCCCTGAAATCCACTGGAGAGTTCAGGTCTTTTGAGCATGAGCTGCCCATTCTCCTTGCTTGGTGCCCTGCAATAAATGCAGTAATTTCCTTCACCACGACCCAGTGTCAGTAGACTGGCTTTGCTGTGTGTGGGCAAGTGGACCCAAGTTTGGTTCAGTAACACTACCCCCAATATCCTCTTTTGTCTTTTGCTGAAGATTGTATTTAAGGTGAGCATTTCAGCCATTTTGTCAAGTTACTCAGTTCACCTGGATCTATCCCATGTTATTAAACTTTTGTTTGTTTTTCCTCTGTTAATGTCTTATGTCAATTTAATCCATAGACCAGCCAGAAGAACCTACAAGGGTAGAGGAAAATTTTTTCCTCCCTGACAAGTAGAACAAATATGATTAGGATATATTCTCCTTGGGTAAATGACATACATCAGTATCACTCTATTATCAGTCTATAATCTTGATTGGATAGGTCATATGGATGGGGAATATTAATATTCTTCTGTGGTCCTTAGATGTAGTAATGGCTATTTTATTCATCTTATGTACTCTCAGTTCCCAAACATCACAGCACATACACACGTGATGCACATGCAACATTTTCCTCTCATTATATGCATTTTTATTAATATGAAAAGGGGAAAAAATTATCTTACACCCAAAGTTTATTTGTGCATATATATTTTTATGAATGATTGAATGAAAAATTAGTAAAATAATTCACTTAGTTCCTGGAGTTATTAATTTGTTCCAAAACATACAGTACCAGATATTTTAGATACAGTACAAAATAGGATTAATAGCTGGAATAAAGAGTGATTTTTAAAAAAGTATTTCCTTAGGAACATTTTGGTTGTAATTATTCCACCATTTATAACTATTTATCTGTCACCACAACAGTCTGAAAATAAAATGAAAATTTTCAAATATACTGTCCACATACTTGGCATCCCAAAGGCAATATATATAAATCTCACTGAATTTTTCTGATTCCACTGAGATACTTGACTCATAATGTCATAGCATTTATGTGTGGGTATTATCGTAGATCAGTTTAGTTGCAGAAAAACTTTATTCCTTAGACTCTAATAATTGTGATTTAAAAATACAAGACACTTTACAAGTTAAACTTTAAAATAATCTATAACATATTCAGTAAACTTTATATTTAGTTACATTATTTTTCTTCCCAATGTACACATAGTCTGTTTTATTTTTAAACCAATTCTACTGAAGGAATGTGATTATTATAGCTTTTGTAATCAACATACTTTTCTTATTATCTTCCAAATGGCTGTGGTTAGTGTTCTTAACCCATTGAGAAACATGTGACTACTTTGTAGTTTTGTCCTGATACCATAAAATCAGTATAAGTGTAACTGGTTGCTATACCATTTCAACAGAGTGCCTTAGGTCTCTATGGCTTAAATAAGAGACAATACCTCAATCATTCATAGCTTAATATTTTAAAGTTTTAAACATGCTCAATTTTAAAGCAAGCTTTTTAGAGACTTTTAGCACAAGCTCAATGACTTAGTCAAGTTATAGCCCATGATGACCAGTGCAACATTCCATTTATATATAGTAGGATGGTACCTCGCTCCATAAATCTATCCTACTGTCAGTCAAAAATCTCTTTAAAGTAGTCCTATTCTATTTCTCCTTTTCTTCCTCCTAAACCAAACACCTTTATAATTGTATTTTTTGTTGAGTGCCAATGTAGTGGATCCTTTTTGCCCTATTCCACATCTTCAATTTATCCCTAAATTCTTACTCACTATTTTTCCATGTTATTGCTCATGCCACTCTCTCCATAATATATTTCACCTTCCTCTTCTTAAGGTGAGCGTCTCTTTCAATGCTTAGTTCAAAACTCATTTGCCTTAAGACTTGCAACTCTGATAGAGAGAAACTTGTAAGTCATATTAGCTTAGGAAATACAGAAAATCAATTTCCCCATTAGTTAGATATATCTATGCACACCTCCTTCCATATTTGGCTACAGTGAGGCATATAAGACTGTAGTTAATAATGGCAAGCAGCCTGCAGTGGGTGTTATTTATATGGTTGCTGGCAACTGTGATTTGTCTTTTTACTCAATTATATTGATTTCTTCTTGGATTGTCTTTTTATGTACACTATTGTTGGGGCAGTTCAAACTGGTTTTTAAAATATTATTTTACTGTCATTTAATATAAACAATAATGTAATCAATTACCTTGCTCTCTTCCAAGAAACTGAATGCAATATAATCAAGTCTAGCTGGAACTATAACTATGGAACGTGTGGACCTAGCCTGCATATTTTTAAAGAATATTATATGCCAACTTTTTTGTACCTTCTACTTTTTAAGCAAAGAATAAGAATATAGATTCAGCAAATATAAAAAAAGAATGATAGTCATGGATGAATGCTAAATAGTATTGTTAAATGTCACTTAAATTTTAAAATATGCAGTTAAAATTAACTAAAGAAGGTATAAAGACGTTAAATATTGTAAATGTGGATACATCATCTTTGTCAAACAATCCTTCTATTCTTTCTTTTTCCTGAAAATACCAAGATAAACCCACCACAAAGGAGCTACTCATGTGTAATTATCTTCCTTTATTTCCATTTGTTTTTACCTATTTCATCCTTAATGTCCAAATGAGTTGCAGCTGTCAGAGAGGGAGAACTTTCCCCCTCCACCCTTCCTGAGTCCTTGTGGCTGGACTAATAATAAAATTGACACAAGACAGAGTAAAAGGAGAAAAAGAAACAAATTTAATTTGTGCACACAGGAATAAAACCTAAGAAGTGGCTAAAGCAGGCAGCTTTTATATTTTTTTGGCAAACAATAAATTTGAGAGGAATTGACAGGACAATAAAATTTAGATTTGGGTGCTTGATTAGTAAGGAATTTAAGCGAAGTTTGAGCTTAGGGTAGTACATTAGTAAAGAGGAAACAAGGTTTGATGATATAGGCTTCTTGGCCCTGAATTCCCTACCGCTGGTGATAAGGATGTCTTTCTATCTCTTGGTACAGTGAGGTCATCTTTCACATGAGAGATTTATTTCTTGCTTTTGGGGAGACAGAGAGAAGAGTGAAAGTGTTCCTCTTGCATTGGCTGTTTCTTAAGTAGCTTTATTTCAAAATAATCAATATCCATTGTGGCATATTTGTGGTCAGCTTACTCTGGGCCTTAACAGTTTCCTCCTCTGAAAATTCCCTGGAAGTTTCACATATTAAAAGTTAAGCTGGTAGGTTGTTCCATCTCTTTGACCCAGAGACTCTTAGTCTAGACAATAGGTCAGTTCAATTAAATTCATTTCAGGAGGGGGTGATGCAGGTGGGCTCTCAAAGTCAGGCCTATGGTGCAGGCAACCAGGTATTTAATAAGAGGAATTTCTATGGAGACAAAAAGACAAATAAACAAAAACAATGGTTAATAATTGGAGCAAATTATAAACCAGTGTTTGAGTTCTGAGGGTAGCCAATTGAGAAGATTTCTAGATGTCAGTGTTGAAGCATCTTTTGTAGTTTGAATGTCTCTGATGATGTCATCAGTTGTAAACTTTCTGAGTGGCCCATATAGCAACAAGCATTAAGAAGATTGTGTAAACATGACCTACTGTGGTCATTTCTCTGAAGTTTATGTCAAGTCATCTAGCTTTAGTTTGCAGGGCTTCAGAAAAAGGGCAGTTTTTGTTCTCAATGATTCCAAGTTCAGATATCACCTGTCAGCCCCTGACCTTGAGTAGCTCATGCAAGGAGGCCTTTGTGTTCCTAGGGGACTCCAGAGCAGAAGGTATCCAGTATTGTTTCTTGAGTTGTTTCTTTTCAGGGCGTGGACAGCTCCAAGAAGATAATACATTATCAAGAGCCCCCTCAAAACAGTTTGAGCCAGACCACAAGACTGGAGGCTGTGCAAACAAACCAAAGAGTGTCCAAAAGTTACCTTTGCTTTATTTTAATGCTGAAATCTCCTCCCCAGGTGGAGCTTAAGCCTGATTAACATAACATGGGATGTATGAAGAAGCATGTTCCCAAACTACGCTTGTGGGAGATTATGCCCACCTTTACCTGTAATGACAAAGTTTCCTGCTTGAATGTTCATCCCCTGCCCTAATAAAAGAACTAACCTTTCCTGGTTCTGGGAGCCATGTCTTTGGAAAATGATTCCCCCTGGTCTCTTTATTTGCTGCAAATAAAAACTTCACTTTATGTGACAATTACTCTTGGTATTGTCTCTGACTAAAAACTCACCAAGAAGTGAACCCCTTTTGGTTAGGTAACATAAAGGGTGGAGGAATATTGGAAAGGTTAATTTGGAGAGTTTTAGCCAGATGTTGGAGGAAACTAGAAAAATTCAGGATCCAGTCCAGTTTTCAGACAAATAGCAAAAATCTCAAAGACAATTAATAGAACTAAAATCTGGTATCTATAGGTGTGTATTATAGCTTCTGCTGAAACACAATTTTTCTCTCTACAGTTACACCCATTTGTACCAAAGATAGTCAAATTGAGACTAATTTGTTTGTAAAATAAGTCTAGATTCAATAAACTTGGCCTGGTTATTTACATAAAGACAGCAAGAATAGCGATTAATCATACAGGCTCTTTAAATCTGCTTTGCTGGAATTTTTTATAAGGAATCTCTAAATTGAACTTTTCCTAGGAGAGTTTTTTATTCAAACAACAATTATATTAACACATTATTGACCGGGGGATTTTTGCAGAAACTAACGTCTGTGGCTGTAATACTTCTCCGGTCAAAAATGTGTTAAATAATAGTGTATGAGTAGTGATTATGGTAAGAAAACCTATAGAGCAATAAAAAGGGAAGTAGTCAAAATGTGTTGTGTGTCATTTATTTGTCAAGCATTTACAAGATGCTAAGGATACAGAGAATCACAATATGAAATTCTATTACTCAATATCTAAGCTCACTTTCATTCTTTCACTATCTATCCAGCCTTGCTCTTAGAGGATAAATAATCTAAGGTCTAGTCTCTCAACCTCTCACTTTATCTTTCTCTCTTTCTCTCCATATAAGTAATTGATTAATGATATTTACACACACATATATATGTAAATACTATATATACATATTTCATTTACACCATATGTTCCATTAACCACAAACTGTAACTCACTTCTGTCCATAATAATCCTTTTCTTGTTTCTCTTTTTTGTTATAATACAGAGTAGTCATTTTCTTATCTATGGACAATGTGACCATGTCTCCATTTGATTGCATTCTTATCTCCTCTCACCTTTTAGAAACCCAAAGTTTGCAATGCCACTAATGTTTTCTTTCTTTTTTATATTTAACATTTTCCTCTTTAAAAAGAAATCCTTATCATAAAAAAAGTATATAAGCTTTCTGATATTAAACAAACATTTTGAAAACCTTCTAAACTTCCCTTGACCTCTTGAATTCCTTGTCTTCTAGAATTCTCTCTCCTCTACTTCACTGCCAAACTATTTGTAAAAAGTATTTACACCAGCTATCCTCACACCACTCCAGTTTGGCTTCTGCCCCATATCTCAATGTAAACAGTTCTCATTCAGAACTTCATTGTCATTGAAGTCAGTGATTATTTTTATCACACACAGGCCCTCTAGCCTTAATCTCTCCTTTGAGATTCAGAAGCATAATCTCAGTGCCATACTTGACATTTGCTTTTGAATATCTTAAAAGCAACTCATGTTCAATATAGCCAAAAAGAAACTCGTAACCTTCCTGCTGTAAATCTGGTCCTCTTCTGCTGTTCCCATCCTCAAATAGACAATTCCCAAAGTTGCCTAGAGTCATTCTTGATAATTCCTCTTATCTCACCCATCATATCCTATCTAGGTCCAAGTTATTTTTATTAATTTCATTAATTTACCTTGAATACTTGTACTCTTCATCATCACCATCTATACCTATGCTAGTTTTCTAGATTCTAGAGCCCACCTGCATCCTTGGCTCATGACCCCCTTCTTCATTTTCAAAGCCAACAGCATAGTATCTTCTCATCCTCCTCTTTCTGATTCTAACCCTTCTATCTTCCTCTTATAAAAACTCACATCATTACATTGAACCCACCCAAACTACTCTGGGTAATTTTCCCATTTCAAGATTATTAATTTAATCACATTTACAAAATTCCTTTTGCATGTAAGGTAACATATTTACAGGTTCCGGAGATTAACAAGTGTATATCTTTGGTGTGGGGGGCATTATTCAACCTACCCCAGCCAGTCTAGTATAAACCAATGTTATCACGTGCCTGTGCAGTTGAAGCCAAGCTCTTAACTTATATCCTTTCTTTATTCATCTGCAACATCAATTCTTGTCTCCTACACATTTATTCATCACATTTTAACCAGAGTGAGGTTCTTACAAAAGGCTATTTTAGTCATATTCTAATCAATTAACGGTTCCTCATTGATCTGAGAATACTGACTACATTCCTGAATAAGGACAACAGGTCTTGTATAGCCAGATCTTTTCCAGTATATTCCCACAGCAAGTTCTTCACTCTTGAGCCTTTGATCACACTAAATTGCTTTTTAGTGCTAAAAGTATCAAGCTCTGTGATGCCATATACTACTACACAGTTTTTGCACTAGAACACTATTGGACACATTTCAATAACATTTCCTTAAATACTTTTTAAAAACAAATCTACTTCTAAAATAGAGATTCACGATTAAAACTCTCCCTGACCAGTAATGTTCTGGAAGATACTCTTGTTCTAATGTTTTCCATCACTCTCAATCATAACACCAACCGTGCATTGTACATTATCCCTGCCTACTTATTTTTACATTTCACCAAATGTGTGATCAATTTGAATAAACACTCAAAACTTACTTTATAAATATCAATTACTTAGAAATGGAGGGATGAATTTTCTTTCTAAATATGTTTGTTGCAACATGATTAAAGTAACACTTTATCCACCAAAGTTTAGGGTACATTTTACAAATTTTAGTTTAGGGTACATTTTACAAATTTTAGTTTAGGATGTCTAACATTTTCTGTGCTAAGAAAAGAAAAAAGGGGTCAGTTTGTACATTTAGAAATTTCCTCTGTTTGTGTGCCTTTTCTCCTCTTGAAAAATAGAAGTGCAGATTTATCTTCGAGGTTCATATGTTATACAGGTTTTGGTAAATATAATACAATGAATGATACACAAAGATAACTTTGTGTTGGCTGGCTTGATCTGGTCTGTAAAATGTTTTTATTCTTATTTTAAGAAATCTTGTCTCCCTAATTAAAATAAAATAGTTAAGACAATTGGAATTAATTCCTCCAAATGTTTCTTATGGGTAAGAAATCAGTGAAGGAAAATCTCCCCTCTTCTAACATGATACTCTTTGAGGACAAGCATTAGGAAATCTCAAACTTATCACCACCTCAAATCAGTGGAGCTGAGTGGAGTGAGGTAGGGCTAGGGCTGAGACTCAGTAGGGCCTAAGGCCTCTGAATATTTACTTGTCCAAGTGAGTTTGGACTTCAACTTAAACCTTATCATCTTCCCCCACAGGAATAAGTGAAGCAACCAAAAACTGGAGCTCGACTCTCAATCTCAGTGGAGTAAGGGGGGAGGTAGAGAAGCAAATTTTTACATTATATCTTTAAATAGCCATATCCATTATGAGTTAAGATAACCAGGTTGTGAAAATACTCTCTTTTGGAACAGGAGTTGAGTAATAGGAGGATATTGACTAGTTTATTTTCTTACTCAACTTTATTTTTTTAAACTTTTATTTCTATTACCTATTTAAAGAGAGCTTTTTTTTTTTTTTTTTAAGTCTGGCAAGAACTAAAATATATTCTCTGTAATTTCAGTTGGTGAGAACACAGTGATTCTGGTTTATAAGGATAGTTTCACTGAAAGGAATACAAGAATATAAACAAACAAAACCCCCACATTTAGACATCTGCCCCCCCCCCAAAAATTAAGAAATCCAAAGCATTTTGCTTAACAGGCTGGTGGTGTGATAGAGCAACTGGCCAACCTCTACATATATTTATAACATGCCAATATGAAAGAAAAATAAACAGTAATGTTTATAGACTAAAACAAATTGCATATAAATGTGGGAAATAAATGTCTGAAATTATTTTAAATACTTAGATTTCATTAATATTCAATCAATCTAAATATATAAGGCTGCAATGTGACAGGTAGTGATTATCTTTTGACAGTTGATACAATGCCTTGAAAAGGAGTACCTCTGTGCCAGATACTCATGACAAAGAGATAAGAATGAATGAGATTGGATCTTTCGTGTGTATACAGTCAATTTTGGAAAAAAAAAAAAGGAAAGTAACTGTCAAATTACTAAGCAATTAGTGTTATCATAATGATTATCATGGTAGAAAATACATACACTTTTCAAAAGAGAAAAAATTTTTAGAAAATACCAACGAGATCATAAAGGTGCACCATTTTACACAAACTAGAGTGGCAACCATTCAGAAGTTTGACCATACCAATCACCAAGGGGGATTACAGAGAAGTAAGGAGTAGGAATACAGAGAAGAATCTCCAAAGCAGGAAACCTAATAAAAGCCATAGAAGTGGGGATTTTTAGGACCCCCTGACGAGATGAGGTAGGCTTTTAGCTGAATTATGCTTGATATGCAGATGCTATTGACATGAGTAATAAGGGCATTCCAGGGGGGAAGAAAGATTCTTAGCTAAGTTATAAGGGCAAAATAGGAATAGATATGAAAGGAGTATTCAGGAGGACTGAAAGTGGAAGAGGCTGAAGAAAGAAAAGCATAAAGAGGAACAGAGATGATTTCATGTCAATCTTGCCCAAGAAGTCAGAAAGGAAGTATGTAATATGACTTTTCCATTACAATATGTATACACTGAGTTGGAAAAATAACATGAATGTATGCAACACCTCACAACACTTCAAACTCAGTTTATGCTTTTTGTTTTCTTCTTTTCGTTAGATATGCAATGAATCTAGATTTCCAAGCTGTTTAGTTTAATTAATAATGGATTTTCTTTACTGATTCAGATATGGAAACCATCAATAAAATTGCCCAAATTGATCTGAAAAGAGTAAAACCTTAAAGAAACTCACACAGTGAGACTTTACTTTCTATTTAATTCATATATTAGGATTTTCTCACTACTTGCTAATTCACATAAACTCTAACTTTTTTTTTTCTCATCTTATCCTTAAATAAGATAATGAGAAAAGGGTAAGAGTAAGAACTAATGAGTTCAAGGAATTGAGTCCTTTATTACAATTCAGCTCCATTACTATTTTGGCAACTAAAAGGTACAAAATTTAAGATTAATTTCCTCAGGGAAACATGACTAATCTGTTCTTTGATTCAAGCAAAAAGAGAACAACTTATTCATTCAGCACATCATAATTTCTTATTCCCAAAATACTCTTTACTTCTTTTCTTTATTTATTTTCTTGGAAAAAACCTACCCTGCACTGCAATGAGTTTTGGGCTATAGGTAAAGTTTAGGAGCTATTGCCATGTTGTGTGAAGATTTGTGCTTGAAAGTACAGAGCATGCTGAAGTCAGTAGTATTTTCAGATGATGATCCAATTTGCAAGAAATCATTTGGACATTTTAACTCACTAATACCACTAAAGTGTAATTCCAAGGAAAATAAATTAATGTGCCTTCACAAGTAAGAAAAAAAAGAAAAAACATGGCAATGCTTGGTCAGTGAAAAGAATATGGGCATAACCACCTGACCACTGTAATTCCTGAACAGCAGGGATTACTGATGTTTTCACAAAGAGACTAAAATTAAGTTATCAGAAGAGGAATATATGCACATTTTTATGAGACATAACAAATTTCTTAATGTTGTTGTGCCTTGATTTCCTTCTCTACAATTTGGGGGATATTTGTGAGGATTAAATGAGTTGATGGCTAAATCTCAACAATGATGATAAATAACTATGATAATTTTTGTCATCATAGTTTGCCTATGTATAGCATTTTGAAGTATTGGAAAATATACAGCCTTTTTTTTTTCCATTTTAGATTTGCAATAAATTGGAAAGGTAAGAAATCCATAGGATTAAGGGACATGGAGAAGAAGAGATAGAAAAGCTTTGTTTGAATTTCTCCCCTCTCGGTTTCATTCTGTCCCTTTATCCCCTCACGTATCCATCCATCCATCCATCCA
Organism: Globicephala melas; assembly: GCF_963455315.2. Taxonomy (NCBI): domain Eukaryota; kingdom Metazoa; phylum Chordata; class Mammalia; order Artiodactyla; family Delphinidae; genus Globicephala; species Globicephala melas. The sequence continues at coordinate 100,470,491 of NC_083320.1, read as the reverse complement.
TTCATTCCTCTATTACTACTATTTAGGGATCAAATCAAATGACATATTTATGAGGATAAGAATACTAAGAACCTTGTGTGTTTCATAGATGGTTTTTAATGATAAATAAAAGGAAGCATAGTAGAGTAGTTAAAAACTCGGGCTTGATTGATGGATAGAGACATGAATAGATGTATATATATAATAGATGATAAATGAATACATTATATGTGATAAAGCAATATAGTAAAAAGTTAATTGTAAAATTGCTTGGTGATTATAGACTGTACACTACACCATTTTTCAACTTTTCTTTAGGTTATACAGTTTTATCAAAAAATGTTAAAAATATTTAAAATATTAAAGTGTGTTAAAAAGCAAAAATGTTTAATTTTATTAATTCATGTGGAAGCAAAAATAATAAAACTAATTGGTCTGCTTTGGAAGAGACTTGGGAAGCAGCTCCTTATTTGAAAACTAATAAATAAAGGGAAAAGCAAACATTTATCCAATGTTTTCTATGCAAACTGAACCCCTGGAGAGCCAAATAGTAGATGAATGGAAGTTTATCATTAAAGAAGTAGTTCAATAAAAATGAACACATAGTGTACTTAATACATGAACATTTTGCAACTCTTTTTGAATTGATCTAAACAATGTCATTAATAACCGCTAATCAAAAAAAGATTCAACTGAACAGAATTGCTTCTTGATGGAATGAAAAAGTTTTTTTTTTCTTTTTTGAATTAATTAATTTACTTATTTTTGGCTGTGTTGGGTCTTCGTTTCTGTGCGAGGGCTTTCTCTAGTTGTGGCAAGCGAGGGTCACTCTTCATGGTGGTGCGTGGGCCTCTCACTATCGCGGCCTCTCTTGTTGTGGAGCACAGGCTCCAGACGCGCAGGCTCAGTAGTTGTGACTCACGGGCCTAGTTGCTCCGTGTCATGTGGGATCTTCCCAGACCAGGGCTCGAACCCGTGTCCCCTGAATTAGCAGGCAGATTTTCAACAACTGTGCCACCAGGGAAGCCCTGAAAACGTTTTTTAAATCAACTATCTATAAAGAAATTCTGAAAAAAAAAAAAAACTATATGTGGACCTGATTATCAATTTTTAGGAAATCAGAGGAGAGAGTAACATGTCAAACTACACTGTAATGTGCTGTGAGGCAACTACCAAAATCCAAACTACAGGAAACTCTACAGGACAGGGAAAAAAGAGTTGTAGGAACCACTAAAATAAAGATTTTAAAAGTCATATCAGTAATTTCAAGTAGAGAAAATTAAAATTTTTATTATGACATTTATAAGAAACTTAGAAATTTGAACATAGACTGGATAATTGATTTTATTAATACACTATTGTCAATTATTTAGTGTGTTACTTTAATTGTGATTTTTTAAAAGAGTTCTCATACTCATAAATAAAATAAAATGTAGGAATTTGTTTCAAAATAATATAGGACAGGGGAATTAATGAAAATGAAAAAAAAAGTTGGCCTTTAACTGATAACTGTTGAATTGGATGATGGGCTTATGGGGGTCATTACACTGTAATTTTTTTATTGTATATGTTTGAAGTTCATAATCCATAATAAAATGTTAAAAAGGCTAGACTGACATAACACAGGCTATGGAGTCAGAGAATTATTGTTGAATCTCAGCTTTTTCATCCCAGCTCTTTCAAAGTGTGATCATTAATTTGTGTTTTCCAAGTCTCTAAAGCATTCCTAACATTGAAGTTTCATTTCCAGAAGACAAGTCATGTATCACCATAACTGCTTAATTAGCTCTATACCAAGCATCTTCCTGTGTCGGCATCAATTACTTTGGGGAATGCATCACAGTCCTGAGTCTGGTCCTCAGACTTGAAGATTCAGGAATCTAATACTTTTTTTCCCTAAAGAAGAGATCTCTCTCTTAGGAAAAAGTTATAAATTGGAACTTCTAAACTGGAAGCCCAATCATTATTTCTTTCAAACATTTATAGCATGCTTACTATGTGTCAGAGACTGTTCAAGCACTTTGCAAATAATAGCCACTTTTGTCTTTATAACAATTCATTTACAGATGAGAAATAGCAGACACAGAGATGCTATATTACTTTCCCGTAGTCATATAGCTCATAAGTAGCATAGTTTAGATTTGAATCCAGCCAATCTGGTTTTAAATCTATGCTTGGAACCATGCTACATTTGATAATTATCAAGAAAGAACTAAAGAAGTCAACTTGATTATAAAAGAGCTCTTGAGCTCTTGTTGAAGATGCGTAGAACTATAATACTCAAAACCAAATGGCTACAGATTCTATAACTCCTGCAAAACCAGGATGGATGCTGATAAAATAAGCCTCATTGACTTGTATTTTTCCATTTCCACAAATCTAATTCTTATTGTGTGATATGTGTGTTATTGTAAAATAGTTCATTACCTTGATTCCAAAATTTTCTAATAGAAGGGATGTTTTACTTTTTTTGGTAAGTTTGCATATCTATGAATTTGTCTCAGTCTTCATTTTACAGGATATTTTAAGTTATTTATAATTCTAACTTCCAAGTAAAAAATACTGGGGCTCAAAGAAGTTAAATAATTCACTTTTATGGCAAGGCTGGGAGATTCCATGATTCCCAACAGAGAGCTCTATACATTTTATTACAGCATTCCCAAATTAAACAGCATGTGAATGTCAAATAGGGGGTAGAAGAGAAGTTTTTAAAGACACTTTACTTCACCAACTTCTAAACTGTGATTACCAAATATATTATTCTTTCTTGTCACCAGTATTGAACAAAGGATCATTTCTGATTCTGTTTTGTTTATATGTCAATGGCTCTGATTGTATTTCATTTAAAAAAATGGAATTTTTTCAAACTTCCAAGGTTGTCTATTTTTTTTTTCCTGATAATAAAGTCCTTATCTTTGAACTTTTCAACCCACAACCAGGTATTATAGTCCTACCCAGGTAGGGTGTCTTTTCTTCTATTTCAATTTCCCTCAAGTCTATATATTTATTCAAAAGTCAGGAGATTTTGAACCCACTATGAATTATGTATGGGGATAAGATAAAAGAATTATTCTGAAGGGGACAAATCTAGCTTCTCTATATTAATATAGAAATATTTTGCAACCTAATTTCACTGGAGGTTTTTTTGCCAGTATTTTATTTTGTATTTATAAGAGTTTTGTTTTTGATAAAATTTATAGTGAGGTAAAATGTTAAAAAGAAAATTATTGATTACATAATTCCCCACTAACATCAATATGATCAAATATAAGTTGTTTGGGTGCTCAATATTTTTTTATATGAAAATGTTAACTTCAGTCAGAGAATCCTTTGTTATCCGTGAAATTACAGTCACTGCAGGAGTCATACTTGTTATTGCAGGTTCTAAGGAACAATACATAACTAAAAAAATGAAAAAAGAAAAGGAAAAGAGAGAGAGAACTCACTACCACCCTGTCGTAAAGACTTTTGTTATCATAGGAAAAAGATTTAACTTGCTTGGTAATTAAATTGTGAAGAAAGACTTTTTCTTTTTTGATTCTAAACTGAGATTTTTTTTTTTGCTCTAAATAATTATCCATTGCAGTAGATATAAATATACTAAAACCTGAGAGATAGGAAAAGATATCCCGTATTTTAAAATTATTTTGAAGTCAAGCTATTGTTATAATCAGAAAACATATTTAAATTTCATTTCTCTTGGTAAAATCAATATAAAAACTGTTTTCTGAATCACTTTCAGGAGACGCATGCAAAAAAAATCTTCTCTTTTTGTTTATATGATGAAGTTTTTTTTTTTTTTTTTTTTTTTTGCGGTACGCGGGCCTCTCACTGCTGTGGCCTCTCCCGTTGCGGAGCACAGGCTCCAGACGCGCAGGCTCAGCGGCCACGGCCCACGGGCCTAGCTGCTCCGCGGCACGTGGGATCCCCCCAGACCGGGGCACGAACCTGCATCCCCTGCATCGGCAGGCGGACTCCCAAACACTACACCACCAGGGAAGCCCTGATGAAGCTTTTTGTTGATATTCATAATGTGATTTAGTTTATCGTATTAGTATTAATAGTTTTCTAAGTATAAATAATATAAGGGTAGAAACTATTTAGATAAATATAAAGTATATAATACATAATAATGGTTAAAAATTTAATTGTTATACTATTAATTACTAATAAAATCAGCATCCTAAATAACATTCTTACAAAACTAGCAATGAATGATAGAAAGCAGAGATAATTCAGATTCACACAAATGGTGTAAAATATTTTTGAATCAATAGGAAAGTGTTTGCTTTATGTATTTTATTCTGAGGTGTATCTTGTAAAATAATGCAGGAGTGCATCTTTTTACTGGAATTTTGAGAGGATGCTCGGTCACTTGAATAAACTATTCCTTTTGTCTTTGCCTTCACCATTTGTTGTTTTTAGTTATAAACTTTAAGGTGAGCATATTTCACAGTAATAAGAGAGACCGGAAAGATGCAAATTTTTATTATGCAAAAAATATTCTTACACACCTGCATTCGTGGTGTTTCATCCATAAATATCTTTCTCACTCTCAACATTGTATTCACCACACTTTCTGACTAGATTTACTGCATTCCTACCCTTAGAAGTGTCCACACTAAAATATGGTCCCATAGCTCACACCAATAAAAATAGATTATTTAAAATATCTTAGGGCTTCCCTGGTGGCGCAGTGGTTGAGAGTCCGCCTGCTGATGCAGGGACACGGGTTTGTGCCCCAATCCGGGAAGATCCCACATGCCGCGGAGCGGCTGCGTCCGTGAGCCATGGCCGCTGAGCCTGTGCATTCGGAGCCTGTGCTCCGCAACGAGAGAGGCCACAACAGTGAGAGGCCCGCGTAGCACAAAAAAAAAAAAAGTCTTAGTCACGTTCTTTGTCAGAAACCTAGAAGAGCAAAAAATCTTTCATTTCAAATCTCAAAGGTAAATGTTATTATATTTCTAAGTGTACGTGTGTGTGTGTGAAGAGAAAATGAATTCTCCCTGAGAACAGTTCCTGCTTGCACTCGCCTCTGATTTGTATTGGTGGACATGGATTCACAAATCTTCAGACACTTATTGAAGAATATAAAGGTAGGCTTTTTTAAAAATGTATTTTATTGGGGCTTCCCAGGTGGCACAGTGGTTGAGAGTCCGCCTGCCGATGCAGGCGATGCGTGTTCGTGTCCCGGTCCGGGAAGATCCCACATACCGCGGAGTGGCTGGGCCCGTGAGCCATGGCCCTGAGCCTGTGCGTCCGGAGCCTGTGCTCCGCAACGGGAGAGGCCACAACAGTGAGAGGCCCACGTACCGCCAAAAAAAAAAAAAAAAATGTATTTTATTGAGGTATAGCTGATTTACAATGTTGTGTTAATTTCTGCTGTACAGCAATGTGATTCACTTATACATATATTTATGTTCATTTTCATATTCTTTTCCTTTATGGTTTATCACAGGATATTGAATATGGTTCTCTGTGCTATACAGTAGGACCTTGTTGTTTATCCATTTAATATATAATAAAGGTAGATTTCTGTAGTGAAGTTGATTCACTTGAGCAGGGCAAAAGTTAGTCATCCAATGGATGAAGGAAAATAATGTTAACTGTAGTAAAGAATTCAGATAAAAATAGATGACAGTAAGAATCTGAATGAATGGGAGGAAGGAAGGTGAAAGAATGAAAAGAAATAAACAAAAATATATTTACTAAACTAAAAAATAGAAACACAAACATTTTGTGTTTCATCTATAGTTTCCTGTCAGACCATCAGGATTTATTTCCCTACACCATTACACAATTTTTGTGCGATACATGCTTTCCAGGTACTATTGTCCATCTGATAAAACATCTCTGAAATTAATGCCTAAATGCCTCTTGACACAATAGTTCTTCAAAGTAAATCTGTCATTTCATAGTGCCATTACCAAGGCAATCTAGCACTGTTCTTATGTGTGTGTGTGTGTGTGTGTGTGTGTCTATGTGTATGCACAAATTAGCTATATAAATATATAAAATGTTATCAACTATACTTCAATTAAAAGTTAAAAATATATATATATATATATACACACATAAAGTTTTGGTAAACTTATGTCTTATCCTTTGATTTACAGCCCATCTCCTGAGACACAGTCCTCCCAAGCCTCTTTTCTCTGCTGTGCCTTACCTTCTCCCAACCACGGTCCTGTCAGGTACATGTTGTTATTCTCATTTTGCAGATCAGAGAGGTTGCATAATTGTCTGAAAGCACACAGTGAATAAGTAGCAGAAACAGCGTGCAAAACTGTGTCTGTCTGCTCTTAAAATGTTGAGCTTAACACACAGAAATGTATCTAATGAGGATTTCAGACTCCATAGCATTCATTAGTGTTTATAGTTTGAAGCCCACAAGGTCCTAAACTTGTCTGTGTCATCTCATTGGGCACTGTCAACCCTCTGCACTGGGTTGGAGACAAATAAAACTCACTGCCAAAATGTGCTTGAGACAAGGATAAAGGAATATATATATTATTTTATATTTATAGATATATTTTATATCTCACAAAAGTACTCCCTGTTCTCATGAATCACTCTCTTTGCTTTGTTTCCATACCGAAATAGAACACTATAATATATTGCTACACCAATGGAATGTAAGATAGAGATTGCAGAGATTTTTATAGTTTCTGTTCCCTCCTAGTTATTCCATCGAGAATCAGAGAAGGCTAAGCTGTATTTCAAACCCGCTAGATCCAAGGTAAAAACTGTATGTTTTCCCAGAAATTGTATTTCTGAAAAATAAGTTGAATGTAAATACAAATCTATAAACCTCATATGACATGCATGACACAAAATTTCCATATAAAGAAAGTCTATGGTAAGTTCTTCCATAGATTTACCAATTATTTTTATGATTGGATTTATGTTTGAAGAGACTTTTGTAAAAATAACGCACTCTTATGTTTGGGTGGCTGAAAATTAAACATTCTTTGGAAGGAGTGACAATTATTTGGGGGGTTACAGAACTAAATGAGAACAGGAGACTTTCCCCCACTCCCCAATATTATACTTTTGGCCTCTGAGGCATGTCTTTTTTTGCCCCTATTCATAAAACTGAAGTGTAAGTTGCTTTGCAAATAAGGTTTTGTGGCTAATTTTTTAACAAAAACCAAATATCATAGACCATACCTGATGAATTCCTCTATGTGAAAACCCTTCCAGTGGTTTCCCATTTCCATTGTGATAAACTCGTTTTTTATTGAAGGATCTTATTTATCCAGGGAAAGTGATATGATCAAATATTTATTTTACTTGACATTGCATTTTCAGCATTTCTACATATTATTAAAATCATCAAATTTCAACACTCAAATCTCAAGTTATGTGTTGTTGCCTCAGTAAAAATATTCCTTAACCCCATTCTGGGTCATGAAGCTATGGGATGTGCTGTCATGATGCTATATATCTTTCTTTTATAACACACTATGCTATGTTTAATTATACATTTTTTAAAGTATTTGATTAATATCTTGATTAATTTAGTTTAACAAAGACAAAGATTCTAATGTTGCTAACCACTGAATCTCTCAAAGCCTAGCATGGACTATATTAAGCTGTGATAAATGCTTAAATAATGTATTTTTGTTAATGCCATCCTAAAATGTCTGTGAATGTTGAAAGAAATTTACAGCAAAATTAGGCATTCTATGAAGTGTGATTATAAAAATTGTGCTCTACTCTTAATAATTATCTGTATTTTGCATGCTTTCTAAAAGTACAGTATGTCATTTTATAATAACATTTTTAAAACCAAGTGCATCAAATATAAACATCCGTATCAATTATTTAGCACCACACACAAAATTCACAATAAAACTCCTTGTCTTGCATATCAGCTTCTATTTTCATTATTTTCAAGATACAACTCCATTCCTTTGGCAAGTGCCCCAACTATGAATTGATATTTTAAAATCAAACTTTGTTTCTTCTCTTGAAAACAAGGAAGTTGTAATTTGCCTCCTGTATGGATGACTTGATTATAGTTATTTCACATCAACCACGTCAATCCATTCATACTGACTTATGTAAGACCTATAATGTAATGATCCAGCTGGGTGCTAGAGACATAAATGTAAGAAAGACATGCTTTTTTTTTTTTTTTTTTGCCATAGATAAGTGCTTAGAATAGAAGTCATGATTTTAAAAATTACATGGGAGTAACTGCTCGTAGAACATAACATCTGATGTGATTTGAAGACTCAGGCAAAGTTGTAAGCTAGTCTAGTGAGTACACAAGGTGTGGGATGAGTCTAATCACCTTTCAGAAGAGTTTAAAATTGAGCAGAGACTTGGAGGAAGAGGAAGGATTCATCAGGAATAAAGTGGGAACAGACTAGGTTCCGGGCAAAGGGAACAGCACATGCAGTGAAGTGGGAACATAAAAGTGCCTGCTGTCTTCAGGAAGTAATAATGACAAGGACGTGGCCAGTCCACATGGCACCCCGGGGAAGTGTTAGGAGACAGCCCTTGGGAAGGGAGTTGGGAGCCAGATAATGAAGCAAATCTTATGCCACACTAAGAAACTGGCTATCTTGGTACATAGGAAATTTTACTACAGGAGAAAGCAGAATGCATTCCAAATATTGAAATTGTTCGTTTCTCTAGATTGTTGCCTCAAGAACGTAATGGAATCATAAAGCTGTAAGACGTATGATCGTGTATTCTAGTCCCATATTTGTGAAAGAGTCAATGATTTCAATGTACAAGTAAAAATTCACTAGTAAAAATGCTTTGGTAGCATTGAGAGTACGAACTGACATTTTCCACATCATTCCTTGCAGAATTTTAAATTCCTCTTTTAATAATAATGTTGTATCTGCATGTTAATGCACATTAAACTATTTTGACCTCAAAAAGCAAATTCTTGTGTTTAACAAACAAAAAAACTTCAGTTATGTTGGGATAATATTTTACTATTTATTTTCAGTGTTGAGTATGTATCGTTAGAGATACTTTAGAATCAGACAAACAGTGGTTTAAATTCTCAATGGTTTAAATTACCCACCTGCTTATTGTCTGTGAAATGCCCCTTATAATGAATCTCTCTCAGCTTTTATTTTGGTGAATAAAGTGATAATAATATCTGCCTTCCAATAAGTCATCAACCTCACCCTCTCAATCAGCCCTTACTTATGTCTTACCTAGAAAGAGCTGAAGTATAGTCTGTGTCTTTGGAAGTAAGAAGTCTGTGGGTTCATCAGAAATGGACCATGCCCTTGGTAGCACTGTGTGCTCCATCAGTGTTTGTCAGACTGTGGATGCCTGGAGAATTTTTAAGGGAGAAAAAAAAAGTATTGCCTTAAATCCTTTTTATCTTCGTATTACTGACTATATAAATGTAAACTCCATGTTATCATCTCTATAACTATTATACAACTAGAGAAACCTACAAATATAACTATAAACTCTTAAATTTAAATTGCAAAAAATAATTAAATATAACACATGCTATTATTTTGCTGAAATCAAACTGCTGCCATTAGGGGCTCAATAATATTTTATGAACATATGCGTGGACACAAAACAGAGTTCTGACTGATGATATTCAGGTTCTACTCTGACATTTTAGTACAAGTGTTAGCCACCAGGTTATGATCCCACCATTTTCTTCTGTTTGATCTATAGTTTCTTCATTCATAGTGTTCCCAGATTATTTATCCTTCAATTAGTTTAAGTGGATTGTTTTACAGTAAATCTGCCTCTGTGTATTCTCTTCTTTTTTTTTTGGCCACACCACAGAGCATGGGGGATCTTAGTTCCCTGACCAGGGATCGAAACCGTACCCCCTGTAGAAGTGCAGTCTTAACCACTGGACTGCCAGGGAAGTCCCCCTGTGTGTTTTCATTAGTCTGTAATGAAGTAACACCTTTATGCCTCAATAAAATCTGAAATATAAGTATACATATTGATACTAAAATTTGCTGACAGTAATTATCAATATAGTTGATAATTATATAGTTGATAGCCTAATAATTACATTGTGCTTTCATTAATATTCTATTTTAGTATAACATAACAGCATACAATTAAAAATATGGAAGTTTTATGGATACTAGAAAACACTTCTGCTAGTCATAAAGATTCTGACAAAATCTAATATAAAAATAGAATTCTTTAAATAACTAAAGTAATATGATGCTTTGTAATAAAAGTTCTTTTAATACTTGATCACTTCAAATAGTATTATGCTCTTCATAGCATCTTCATAAATTAAAAAAAATATGAGAAAACTCTGAGATACCTTTTAAACAACATTCACAAAACATTTGGATTTATTTTTCTAAGACTCAGTTTCATTTAACGTATTATATTGAATGCTTATCATTATTTTGTGCCACATCCCATAGCCTCCAAAACACAGTTCATGAAAAGAATTAGGTTTGAACCATGAGTTCAAGGAAATAATTTTTGTCATGATAATGCTTAAGATTTATCGAATGTAGAGTAAAGGCATTTTATCTGATTTCAATTCTCATAACAATCCGAGGTAAAGATATCTGATTTTAATTATCATAATAATATGAGGTAAACAACATTATTAGTGCTTTGCACATGTAGAAACTGAGGTTAAAAGAGTTGAAGTAACTCACTAAAGTTCCACAGTGAAGGAAAAACATATAAAGAATCTAAAACCAGGCCAATGTGACTCGCAAATCCCTGTTCCTTCCGTTGTAGCAATGGGTGTCTAATTTTTCATGACTGTTTTAGCATATATTTTAATTAAAATTATAAAAAATATGAAACTAAAAATTCATCTGAATAGCCGTGCTCACAAACCTAAAAAGGCAATTTTAGCACTTAACATGGATTCCCAGATCTCTTCGTATTATAAAAGCGTGCCAAGGAATCTCACAAAACTTTATCATCATTTCTTATGGGCAAAAACAAAATTTGTATCTTTTGGTTATTTTTACATTGATATTTCTAAACATAGAAACAGATGTGCAGGAACCCTTAGGAAGAATAAACTCCACTGATAATGACCTTTGCTTTGCTAAGCTAAAATATACCTTTGACATCTTGGCAGAATCAAGTTTACAGACTGGCAATGTTCAAATTTAGGATTAACTAGATTCATATATATAAATACTTATTTTTCCTAAATTAAACACAAAAACATTAAATCATTTATTTGTCAGTGTAAATATTGCTAAAGAAGTATATACCAGTCAGAAATACGATGGAATAGGAAGTCTCCTATTGGTATCTTCTAGATATAAATGGTATCTCCTAGATACCATTTCCTCACAGAGACAACCTACAACAATATAGGGACCAAAATGTCTTGATGAGAATTGCAGAAATCGTGTAAGAAGTTACAGTACTCCATGTGTGTGCAAAGCCAAGAATGTCAGAGAAGCCATTTCACTTTACCCTCAGTCACTCCGGACACAAGCTGACACAGCTCAAGGCCACTGGGAGAGAAGACTGCTCCTAGCCTCTCCCTTGGGAGAGCAAGAGGAGGGTGGAAATGTGGGCAACCCTCTTGCTTTTTGAAGAGCTGTCTGAGGGACTGATTTTTGTCTGCCTGACTCGGAGCACTGATGAAACCAGCATGGTTTGGATGTCTGGGGGCCACTGAAAGCAAGGGAGAGTGGAGGCAGCTTGCTGTGATACCAGAGGGCCAGCAGTGGCACAGATAGAGGATGGGTGTGGTTCAGTATGATTGGGAGAAGGATCCCAACTCATGACTTCTCCTTGGGGAAGAAAGGAAAATAGTAGGGCATGTATCTGGGATTCTGGTTTTTCAGAGGGCTGCCCAAGGGACTGACTTTTGTCTCACCTGACTCAGGGGGCAATAGGGAGCTGGCATACTTTGGATGCCTGGGCCGCTGAGAAAAAGAGAGAGCAGAGACCACAGAACCTGCTGTATCACAGACGGACACCAGAGGGAGCAAGAGATTATGAACTCCTGAAAAAGAAACCAGGAAACCTCTCCAATTGAGAAATTACACTTACAAACTCAGCGAATTGTCAGTCTGCCAAAGATGTTTCAGATGCTCCCTGAATCTCTAGCTAGGCTGAGTGGAGCATTGCCCTATACAAAGGCAGCTTACAAAGACTGAGAGTGGTGGCTATTTTTTCAAATTCATACAACTCAGAAAAAATCAAAAGACATATAAAGAAACAGGGACACATGGCCAAATCAAAAGAATAAAATAAATCTTTTGAAATCAACTGCCCAAAACAGAGATCTATGAATTACCTAAAAATATATATATATAATTCAAAATAATTGTCTTATTTTGAAGACAAAGAAGCTCAGTGATCTACCAAAAAAAAAAAAAATGCAGATAGACAACTAAAGAAAATCAAGAAAAGGATGCACAAACAAAATGAGAATGTCAACAGAGACAGAAACCATAAAAAAGAGACAATACAATAACTGAATTGAAAACTTCACTAGAGGGCTTCAACAGAATACATAATCAAACAGAAGAAAAACAATCAGAACTCAGAGACAGGTCATTTTACATTGTTGAGTCAGAGGAATAAAAAGAAAAAAGAATGAAGAAAAGTGAAAAAACCTTAGGGACTTATGCAGTATCATAAAGTGGACCAATATATGCATTATGGGAGTCCCAGAAAGAGAAGACAGAAGGAAAGGAACAGAGAGCTTATATGAAGAAATAATAGCCCAAAACATTTAAATCTGAGGAAGAAAATGGACATCTAAATTCAAGAAGCTCTAAGGACTCCAACTAGGGTGAACCTAAAGAGGACCTGGAATAGCCAAAACAATCTTATGAAAGAAGAACAAGGCTAGAACCCTCATATGTTCAGATTTCAAAACATACTACAAAACTACAGTAAGCAAAACAGTATAGTAGTGGCATAAAAACAGATATGGAGATCAATGGAACACAATACAAATAGAATAAACATTCATGTATATGGTTAAATTCTTAATCTTAATAAGCAAAACAAGTCAGATACCAAAATATTCTTGTGAACTGGGCCTTTTGACTACTATGAAGTTTTCCTAGCCTGTGAAACATATTGAATACTTAAAATTTCAATCTTCGGTACAATCCTTACAGGAGGAAAACCATCTGCTCCGAAAATTTTCTTTACACGTGAGTTCAAACCAGCTTTGCCTTTTTATCACAACTGTAAGTTTGGAAAAATCACAAAGAGAACTTTTGCAAATAGCCTTCTTAGAAACCATCTGGGCTGTTTCTGGATATAGTTTTTTGAAAATTTTAGAAATTTATTTCATGGGTATTGGTTTATTTAAATGTATACTGCTTCTTCATTGGGTTTGGTAATATATATCATCCCAGAAGCATACAAGGGAATTTTATTTCATATATATTAACAAAGATTTGCCCCTAACATTGTCTTCTATTATATATATTTTTAAATATTTTGACTTTGTGCCCTTTCAAATTCCAAATAACATTTTATTAATGTATTTGGTTTATTGTCTGTTTGTTTATTCATATCACACACATACATATACTCTCCCATTTATTTTGATTAGATGTTTCTGATGAGGTTTAGAACATGCTACCCCAAACTATGGCACCTTGGTATACTGACTCTCTTAAGATGGAGGACTTTGAGAAAAGAAGAGAAACAAGGAGGTAACTCTGACATCACCCCCTTCACCCTTCTTCCCTGTAACAGGTCGTAAAACTCCCATGTGAAAGGCATTCTCCCTGTTCCAGGAGGGAGGACATTCTTATCCCCTGAGATAGGAAATTTCGGGATGATAAATCTGTACAAACTTTGTTAAACTAACCTTCATCTTCCTAGTTACTACTTCACCACTTATTAGTCCTATCCCCAACCACTTTGTCAATTTTTCACAAATCCGTTGTTTCTTTGTCTGAAAAGTATAAAAGTGTCCTACTCTGGTCTCCTCTTTGGTTCTCGTGCTCTTGTTACATGTTCTATGTATGTGTAAAAATTTAATAAAACTTTTATGCTTTTCTCCTCTTAATCTACCTTTGTCAGTTTAATTTTCAGACCCAGCCAGGGACTCTAAGAGGACTGAGGAAAACTTTTTCTTTCCCTATATGTCCTTAATTTTTTTGCACTTTAAAGCAATTTTGCCTTTTATTTATTGTTGCTTTCTAATTCATTAGCATCCTACTTCATCTTTAGTTAACTCACCTTTCTTCTTTTCCTTAATTTTCAAACAGTGAGTTGGACACCAAATTCTTTCCTATTAAATATTTTACAGCTTTTACTATTACTCCAAGTAAAGTTTTAGGCACCACCCTATAGCTTGCTATGTAATGCTGAAATTTTTTCATGTGTTCTAAGAAAGAGAAATCAGATTTTTCACCCATTTCAGCTAGGATAAGTTTTTGTAACTAACTTACTTTGACATTAATATTTGTTACAATTTTTATAGTTTCATTTGTATTGTATAATTTCTGTTTTTCCAAGTTTGTTAAGAATTTTTTAATCTTCATTATGCCAACAAGGAGAGAAGGGGATCACATAAATATTTTCACTTGCACACATTTCAATAAGTCTATCCACATTTCTTTCCCAGACTTCTTGTCAAGCGTAATTGCTCTCAAACACTGATTTGTTTGTTAGTTTATCTTAATAAGTGAATTTGATGAGCTGGAGATGATCCAGTATATGGGAAGGGTTAGAGATATAGGAGCAAGGAATAATTCGGAGGAAAAAATCACTGAGGAGTTAGGAAGAAATGTAAGTCAGAACACAATAAGAAGACTTGGGCAGGGGCTAGGATTGTTCAAAATAAAACAGCACATGATGGCATTGGAAACAGTTATTTGTTGTTTTTTGGTGGCAGAAAATTGTTAGTGTTCCTAAGTATCAGTCCTGGTTTTACAGAGAATAGGAATTAAACTCTAGAATTAAGGTATAAAAAAAGATGGTACATAAAAAAGATGATAAATATCAACTCATATATAAAAAAAGAAATAGACCTACAGACATAGAAAACAAACTTATGGTTACCAAAGGGGAGAAAGTTGGGGGGGGAGCGGCAGGATAAATTAGGAGTTTGGGATTAACACATACACACTACTATACATAAAATAGATAACCAACAAGGACCTACTGTGTAGCACAGGAAAATATACTCAGTATTTTGTAATAATCTATAAGGGAAAAGATTCTGAAAAAGAATATATATGTGGCTGAATCACTTTGCTGTACACCTGAAACTAACACAACAATGTAAATCAACTATACTTCAATTAAAAACAAAGGTATACATCTGAGGAATTTTGTTACAGAATCTGTTAAGTCCAAATTCCTATGGTAGTTTGACAAGTCTATAATTTTTTACCATCCTTCCTATTCATCCTCTCATTAATTAATCAATTACACATTTCTCTGCTCCATTTACAAGACAGATTTTATGTTGGGTGAACCATGTGGACACATCTTCTTGAACATGCCCTTCCTTCTGCCTGAAACATTTCCTCATATCTTCATGTGATTAACTCTTATTCACTCTTCAAAACTCAACTCAAATATTGCCTGTTAAAGAAAACTTTTTATAATACTCCTGGGAAAAGATTCATTTTGTCATATCTCTATACTTTCATAACACTGGATTTTCATGTATTGTGGCATTTTTATGTTTCATTTGCTTACTTACTTTTCTGGTTATTCTATTAGGCACAAACTCTTCAAAGGTGTGGTCTATGAACTTGAATCCCTAGGGACAAGTACAGAGTCAATATTCCATTAATATTTGTTGAATAAATGAATGGATTAATTAATTATTTTGCACTTGAGATTGAATTAGCAGGTAGTTGACACACCTGAATAAAGGTATACGTGAGAGGCTTCCCTGGTGGCGCAGTGGTTAAGAGTCCGCCTGCCGATGCAGGGGACACGGGTTCATGCCCTGGTCTGGGAAGATCCCACATGCCGCAGAGCGGCTGGGCCCGTGAGCCATGGCCGCTGAGCCTGCGCGTCCGGAGCCTGTGCTCTGCAACGGGAGAGGCCACAACAGCGAGAGGCCCTCGTACCGCAAAAAAAAAAAAAAAAAAAAAAAAAGGTATAAGTGAGAAAAATGATGGAGTAGAATTTGCATGCATTTAGACTAAAAATGTTATTATCCTAGACTAATATAGTAAGTCCCCTACATATAAACGAGTTCAGTTCTGAGAGTGTGTTCGTTAAGTCCAATTTGTTTTTAAGTCCAACAAAGTTAGCCTAGATACCCAACTGACACAATCATCTATATGGTACTGCACTGTAATAGGTTTATAATACTTTTCACACAAATAATACATAAAAAACAAACACAAAAAATAAAGAGAACAGTTTTAATCTTACAGTACAGTACCTTGAAAAGTACACCAGACACGTGAACTAATTTACATGATTGGACATGCACGTTCACATCTTTGAAAGTTCACAACTTGAAGATTCATATGTATGGGACTTCCTGTAATTATAAAAATTTAAATAGGATCAGCATGAAAGCTATATATTTGTGAAATAGATAAAGTGAATGTGAACCTCAACTTGTTACTCAAATCTCAGGACATTGAAATAATCTAATCTCTGCTCCCACCAATCTCCATCGACCCTCACATACGCGTCAGAAGCATGAAGTAACACTTTTAGGACAGATCAAATTTTCAATGAGTTTACAAAACTAATTATCCCAAGAGTTTCACAGGGATGACATGCAAGTTGCTTTAATAAAAGGTTGTAAAAAGTAATGACTCTTCCGTGGTGCTATAAAACAATATTGTAACAGTGATTATTAACAGTAATTTATAAGTGCAGTCATAAAAATAGGGATGATAGGAATAATTGTAAGGTTAACTATTTTAAAAATTAAGTACAATAGCAAAAGGAAGTTCACAAAATGAAAATTTATACAGCGAGTGTTTGGAAACCTGAACTGTGCAGATATGAAGATATAACTGAGAGAACAAAGAGTGGGGTTGGAATTAGATAGGTCGCACCATTTTCTCCAGGTCTCAGTAATTGTAAAATTGTTCAAAGCAGTCTTCCATGATGAAATGTTCTTTGATTTGGAGGACAATTAATAATACAATAAATTCCATAAATTGCTTTCTCTAAGCAGATTCCACTGAGTAAAGTTCTTATATATTGGCTAAGATCTTTAGTGCACAAAATTCTTGGAGGAATTCCATCAAAATATCTATGAAAATAAAATAAACCTACCATTTCATAATCACCAGAGCTTGCTGTTCTGAATGATGTACAGTAATTATAACTAAGCCTATGGATAAGGGATTGTGAATGATCATGTTCACTGCTGTGTCTCAACCCTGTTGATAACATCGGGCTCATATCAGAACGCAATATGTTCAGAATTGTGATGTGAATGAGGAAACATTTAATAATTGAATTTTATGTGAGAGTAAATTATGCTGAGGTTGGTTGAGAATTTGGGCTAAGTAAGAGTTAGATAGTCACATATATAGTGAAGAATATTCTGATTAGAGTAATTATGTGTACAAAGATTTTGAGGCAAGGAAGTACTTAGAAAGTTCATGTAATTAAATGAAAATGTTTATAGCTGGACAAGAGACACCAAGAACATCAGGCTGCAGAGGTAATCTAGGGTCATATCCTAGAGGGTCTTTTGAATCATAATAAGGATTTTGTGTTTTACTCTAAGAGTTTGGAAATCTTTCAAAGTATTTGAAGCAAGAAATTCCATTATGTTATGTTATAAGCAGGGAAGGCTCAAGGTATTATTTTGAAATTTAACAATTATATTCCAAAGTTAAAAATACCTTTTGGTGCCAAATGTTATGATGGTTAATGCATTAATTTCACTTTATGTGTAATTTTATTTAATGTAAAATAAATCGAAGACATCAGGCCATGCACACAGGCTTCTGAAATGTAAATCTCTGATATTTGTGGGTCACAGTTAGAATCCAAATTTAGAATCTCTCCTCTAGAATTTTAATAACTGTCAAGTTTGCCATAAACTTGGTGACAATTTATATTAGTGTCAGCTAAATGAATATGAAACAGAAAATCATACATTAATTAAGTGGTAGCCACTTCAACCCTTTGTGGAGTGAGCACTAGAAATTGAAGAGTTTTGTATTTTCCTCTGTATTGTGAGTCTAGTCTTATGATTATTGTCTTTTATTTGAGAGCTAGTTAAGAGGGTGTTTTGGTTCATTTTTGAGAAACAATAAAAGGACCTATATTTAAACAGATTCACAGCAAAATTAAACAAAGGGGGTTTCTTGCTATAGCCATAGCTTTTAACAAATGATTACAAGTATTTAATCATTTCTTCTTGCTATAAAAAGATGTCAGATTTGCTAAGAAGAATACATTGAGCAGTGTGTCTAATTCTTGTCTAGCACTGAAGGGTCTCAGCGTCTGCCAGTCCCTCTTTCAAATCTCGTCATTGCATCACAGACCTCTTCATGAAGCACAGTCGATAAGGGCTCAAGCTTCAAAATCAACCTGACCTGGATTTACATCTTGGCACAGCATTTATAATAACTGTGTAACTTCAAGGATCTTACTTAATTTTACTGAGTCTCAGGTTTCTCATCCAGAAAAGAGAGTCAGAAATATTTTAATCACAGGCTTGGTGTGAGTCTTAATATTGAAACTTTTATATATTGCTTAATATGTAATTCACCTATCATATAGGGCACCTAATAAGTGTCACTATTATTAGAAATATTAGACTTTGTAATCTCTTCATATTTCTGGGTAAGTCAGCCTCTGTGCATACACACTGACTGTTCTTATCACATTTTCTTTCAATTTACATTTATACTTTCTGTGGGTGAGTTCCATGTGCAAATGGCTTGCCTTTCTACTGAGATGATAAACTGGATTTTTTCTCTTAACAATAAGAATAAAGTAAATTTTTAAAAAACCTTATTAATGATAAGAATCACAGTTTACAGCATGCAGCATGTCTATAAACATATGGTGTACAAGAAAAAAGAGAAAGTGTAAAGGTAAGTTATGAAATATATCTTTTGTCTTATTTTTATCTTAAATATAAATCAAACTGTAGCTGGAATTAGAATTATTTGTCAGAACTTCTTTTAAACAATGTAATCACAGTTTCTAATAATGCAATTTTTAATATTTTATGCTCTTATCTGCTCTTCAAAATCAACTTTTAAAGTAATGTATCAGGTACTTTCAACTCTATTTCATAATAAGAAACTGGGAATAAGTCAGTTTAAATAAATAGCCCATGTTCAAACAGTTGGTAATGAGTCTTGATCAGATTCTCTAAATACCACATCACCCTACATGTCAGATCAACGTACTAATAGGGGAACTGAGTCTAAACTAGACACCAAAGTTGAAAAAGATTCCATAGAAGTACTTAGGGGAAGAAGTTTAAATCACTAAATGTAGCACATGATGTATTTCAGCCCTGATCCGGGTTAAAAATGAGGAAGTATCTATACCTTTTTTTTTTAAATCTCCAACACATCTTGAGGGGTGAAAATGTATCACTGTACAGTTTGCTGAGGGCACTGTTATGCTTCCTCTAGCTGAATGAGGCAGGACTGAAGGCCACACACCTGGGAATATTCTTTTAAAATAATTCTTAGAGGAAGAAAAGGAATACAATAAGAAATTAATGATAAGTGGAGGCCATTTGTGGAAATAGGGATGGGTTTAAGGTGGTTGGAATTGAAGAAACCAGGATAGAACTGAGAATTGAATGAGATTTGACTTAAATATCGGGGCGGGGGGGCGGTGATATCAGTGAAATATGAGGAGAAAATAAGTTCAGATCTCAAAGTATGGCTTGCATTCCTAATTTACCGTGTGAAAATGTGTGATGCTCGTGGTAAGCAGAATACAAGTCCCCCCCAAATACTTGTGCCATAATCCCCAGAAGCTGTGAAATAATATGCTATCTTTCCTGCTTAAAGCGACTTTGGAAATAAGACTAAGTGTCTGGAGTTTGAGAAGGGGAGATTATACTGGATTATCCAGTTGGGCCAAATTTAATCACATGAGTCCTTAAAAGCAGTGACCTTTTCAGGCTGGTCTGAGAGGGAGATTGTAACTCTGCAAGAAGATTCAGAAAGATGCAACTTTGCTGGTTTTAAAGATTGAGGAAGGGGCCACGAGCTAAGTGACCATTAAAGGCTGGAAAGGACAGGGAAAGACATTCTCCCCTAGAGCCTCCAGAAACAAACACAGCCCTACCAACACCTGGATATTTGCCCAATGTGAGCCATGTCAGATTTCTAACATTTAGAACTATAAGATATTAAATTTGTGCTGTTTGTAACCCCCAAGTTTGTGGTAATTTGTTATGGCAGCAATAGGAAATGATATGTCTATCTTCATCCAGACTGCACTGTAGTCTTTTATCACCTATAGCAGTGGTCCTTAACAGTGATGCACTTTGGGAACACTCTCCCCTATGATAATATGAGGAAAGTGACAGACTCTGTATTATTTTAGGGAGAATACTGATGCTAGCATGGGAATCCTGTCCTATGGCAGAGGAATAAATGAGGAAGCATTGCTGGAAGACACTCAAATGAAGGTCAAAGAAACATGAAATAAATAAGCCCAATGAGAAGAATAAATGTGATAAAGACATATTTGTGGATTACATGGAGTCATCAAAAGACCATAGGAATAAATTAAATTGTGTAATAAATTCTCTTGCAAAGAGAAACACAAGATAAGGTACTTTTGGACATCTAATTCATTCATTCCATGAAGACATCTTTATAGTAAATTTAGAAAGCAATATATTGTAGACCACTAAAATTTAAGTCAGCTTTCTGAGATACCAGCTCCCCATGATACGCAGGATATCGATATACATATGAATAGGTGTTATGTGTTAAAAATCTTTGATAGCATAAAACCACAAAGGAGACTAAATCAGCATTACATGTGTTTTATTTCTCCCAAAGTCCAGAATACATGAACTTCAATTGTTATTAAGTCCCATAATGTTGAACCACAATAACAAAAAATTATATCCATCAATGGGAAATTAAACTTTACTGATATTTCAAATGTCATTATTATTTTGTTTATCAAAATCTTTCTACATTTCTTACAACCCTTTGTGAATGTATGCATTCTTACATTTATACTGTCCTCATTTATCATATAGGATTATTTAAATTAAAAACACAGAAATGTAGATAACATTTGTTAAGTTTTTAAATACACATAGAAAATTTCCATAAACTATCTGGTACCTACTAAAACATACATCTTCTATAAATTAGTACTTACAGTATTATATTTTAAAATCATTTCTCATGACCTCACTTTCTGCAAATAAAAGAATGGTCCTTGCTGAATCATTCATTTTCATTTCCTAACTTTAATACATCTCTTTCCAAGATAATGTACTATGCTGAAGTAGCAAGGGATTTCTCAGGAGAATTCTGAAATCAGGGAAGGGCTAGTATATATTAAACATTTTATTAATGAATCAGGTTGCAATTAATACACTTGAATGCTATTTCAGGAAATGATACCAAATAATTTATTTCATTTTACAAAACTGACTTCAAGTGTCCTTTAGGGATACTATAAAGTAAAAGTTCTCATGTAAGTAACATTTCGCTTAAGTTTAATAGAAAAGTCACTGAGGGCTTCCCTGGTGGCGCAGTGGTTGAGAGTCTGCCTGCCGATGCACGGGACACGGGTTCGTGCCCCGATCCTGGAAGATCCCACATGCCGCGGAGCGCCTGGGCCCGTGAGCCATGGCCGCTGAGCCTGCGTGTCCGGAGCCTGTGCTCCGCAACGGGAGAGACCACAACAGTGAGAGGCCCGCATAACGCAAAAAAAAAAAAAAAAAAGTCACTGAACTTAGAATAGCAGGAAAACTGGCAATAAGATATCTTTGATATGATAATACAATATTGAGACAAAAACATTTTCCTGGTTAGATTTTCAAAGATTAGAAGGTGAAGGAAGGTTTAAGTTGCCCGTATTAATTTGGTTTAGAAAGCCTGGAGGAAACAATGTCCTTCACGTTTAAATCCTAATTTTAAATTAACAAAATGTGTCTTCTGAAGATAAAAGTAATTGGTGAATTTTTGCCTGTGCACTTGAAACTCAGACAGCATTTCTACTGTTATTTGATAATGGATCTTTTCCGGTTTTGTCTGGTATAGCATTACCAGAATTTTGTGATTTTTTGTTGTAATTATTCCCTTGTTGTGATGTTGAAGGTGAAAAGATGTAAACACTGGTCTATAGCAAGATATGTAACAAAGAATATCTGGCAATTATTTATACTATTTTGTTAAAGACAATTATTACATTAAATTTAGAGAAGTCATCTCATTTCTTTGACTAATTCTCTTCTTGCTAACCTCACTCAGGAAGAATATATTTGGCATAAGTTTTATGATGAGAGATACTTTTCTAAGTATTTTTAAGTACTTTTTTTAACCTCCCCAAATGTTGCATGTTAACTTTAATATAGTAAACCCTAAGTAAGTAATGACTAATATTTATAAACAAAACGAATATAATTAAGTTTATGCTTTTCCTTTGAAAATTCAATCAGCCAATTCAATCTAATTATAGCACAGAAATATCTGTTGTTAGCAAGGCTCATGAACTTTTCTTTAAATGAGCAGGCAACTTTGAGATTTATATCACTAGTTTACTTGTGAGCTATGACTACTACAGAAATAATCGACAGAAAGATTTTTCTACTTCAACAACCATTTATCTGCAGGTACATTTATGTATCTATTTATTCAGCAAATACTTACCAAATAACTTCACTAAAAACAATGGAAGAAATAATCAATACGGAATGTACTGGTTTGACTCAAGGTCGTTTATCCATTCAACAAACAATCCTAGCCAACTAACACTGTCAGCCTCCAGAACTGTGAAAGGAGATAATATATTGTTGAACTAAGTCACTAGGTTTTCAGGCTCAAAAACTAAGTTGCTATGCAGTAACAAATAAAGGTGGCAAGCATTTCAATGTTTTTCTGATGATACTTCTAATAGGAAATAAATATGTAATGAAATATTTCTGCTTTGTGAATATTCAGGTAACTATGTAGACCCTACTCAAATAAATAGATATTTAGCTTTCATATCTGGGACAATGGAACTATAAACTTTGAACTCTGAGCGAATGACAATACCTTTGTCTCTTCCTTCAGGTAAGTTGGAAATATTGGGAAGGATTAGCTTTGGTGTTCATAACCCTAGCTGCCTTCTTTTTTTTTTTTTTTAAACATCTTTATTGGAGCATAATTGCTTTACAATGGTATGTTAGTTTCAGCTTCACAACAAAATGAATCAGTTATATATATACATATGTTCCCATATCTCTTCCCGCTTGCGTGACCCTCCCTCCCACCCTCCCTATCCCACCCCTCCAGGCGGTCACACAGCACCGAGCTGATCTCCCTGTGCTATGCGGCTGCTTCCCACTAGCTAACTACCTTACGTTTGGTAGTGTATACATGTCCATGCCTCTTTATTGCTTTGTCACCGTTTACCCTTCCCCCTCCCCATAGCCTCAAGTCCATTCTCTAGTAAGTCTGTGTCTTTATTCCTGTTTCACCCCTAGGTTTTTCATGACATTTTTTTTTTCTTAAAAAAATATGGAACGCTTCACGAATTTGCGTGTCATCCTTGCGCAGGGGCCATGCTAATCTTCTCTGTATCGTTCCAATTTTAGTATATGTGCTGCCGAAGCGAGCACCCTAGCTGCCTTCTGAGACAAGCTCATCTGTTTTCTGAGTAAGAATAAATAAGGAGTATTCTGTTTTCAGGTCCATCATGCAGTGAGGTTGAAAGTTGTCACTCCATTTTAACAACAAGCAAAAAGCTGAACAGACTGAAAAATCAACACTTCTTAAAGCCATAAGAGAAGGGAGGACAGGACAAAGGACTGCCCCCAGTATTGGAGAGACAGGTGCATACAGGGATTCATGACTTACCAGAGCACAGACGAGCAGAAACCACACAGGAACCAGAGCTGGGGTAGGAAAACCAGACCTGTAATTACTGAATTGCTGGAGGCTCAGCATGAACAACTCTAATAGTGAAAAACTCCAGGGGGGCCCAGTAATGGGGGGCGGTCTCACAGTATTGTGAGATTTACCTCTAGGAAATCAACCAGGGTCTCACAGTAAATACTGGAGAAAACTCCCATGATGCTTCCAGCAGGAGGACGAAAAGGATACCATTTTGAAATATACCAAAGCATTCTGTTCTTAACAAGGCCTGACCCCAGGGGAATCTAGTTAACCAAAGCCTAACCTGCTGGAGTATTATCAAAGTCTAACTGACCTGGGAGAAGGGAAATACCAAACCCCAGCCAACCCTAGCCATCCTGTCCCATCTATGGGGGAATAAAACCCTGAGAAACACTTGGGAAGTTCACAGGCCAGAAGTGTAGGCTTATTGAAATACGGAGACCTACTCATAGGCTATAGAATGCTTCCCACAGCATCCCATATGCATAGCTCACCACCACATTGCTAAAGGCCTATTTACAGCTGTTCCTTTTACCCAGTACAGAACAGAGTACCCAAGGACTGTGGAACAGCTACAAAATGTGCAACACACACGTAATGAGGATACCAGAAGAAGAGAGAAAGAAACAGAAAAATATATTTGAAACAGTAATGACTGAGAATTTCCCCCAGATTAATGTCAGATACCAAATTACATATTCAGGAAACCCAAAGAACATCTTTTATTTCTCTTGCTCTTAATCTAACTTTCCTTACTTTGAAGTATGCTCTGTGTGAAATTAATGTAGCTTTTTTATGATTAATGTTAACATGATATATTTTCCTCTATCCATTTACTTATAACATATATGTGTCTTTATATGTAGACAACATGTAATTGAGTGGTATGGTTTGATCAAATCTGAAATCTCTGTCCTTTAATTGGTGAATGTAGACCATTGACTTTCAAAGTGATTATTGGTATAGTTGGATTAATATCTACTATACTTGTTACTGTTTGCTATTTGTTGACCTTGTTCCTATTTTTTTTTAATTAATAAATTTATTTATTTTTGGCTGCATAAGCGTCTTCGTTGCCACGCAGGAGCTTTCTCTAGTTGCAGTGAGTGGGGGCTACTCTTCATTGTGGTGCACGGGCTTCTCATTGCAGTGGCTTCTCTTTTTGTGGAGCACCGGCTCTAGGCATGTGGGCTTCAGCAGTTGTGGCATGAGGGCTCAGTAGTTGTGGCTTCCAGGCTCTAGAGCACAGGCTCAGTAGTTGTGACACACAGGCTTAGTTGTTCCGCGGCATGTGGGATCCTTCCAGACCAGGGATTGAACCCGTGTTCCCTGCATTGGCAGATGGATTCCCAACCACTGCACCACCAGGGAAGTCCTCTTTGTTCCTATTTTTGTTGTCTGCTCTTTTTCTGTCTTTTGTGGTTTAGTTGAACATTTTTTAATGATTTTATTTTCTTTCCTTTTGTAGCATATCAGTTATAGCTCTTTATTTAAAGGTTTCCCTAGACTTTGCAATATACATTTATAACTAATCCAAGTCCACTTTTAAATAACACTATGATACTTCACAGATAGTGTGAGTACCATATAACGACAAAATAATTCTAATTCTTCCCTTTTGTTTTCTGTATTTTTGCTCTCATTCATTTCACTATATATAAACATACATAAGTGTATATATATGTATATATATACACATAAGGTACATGTGCTAAGTATATATAATCAATTACATTGTTGCTATTATTATTTTGTACAAACTGTCATCTGTTAGCTCAGTTAAGAGTAAGAAAAATGAAACTTTTAATTTTATCTCTGCTTATTTCTTCCTTGATGCTCTTCTGTTCAAGTATCTGAACTATATTATTTTTTCACTCTCTAAACCTGCTGGCAACTAATTTGCTTAATTTTTATTTTTCTGAGAAAGCGTTGGATGGCATATTCTATAGATGTCAGTTAGTTCCTCAATCCAACTATGTCCTAACTAATTTTCTGCCTGGATCTGTCTATTTTTGAAAGAGATGTGTTGAAGTCCCCAACTATGATAGTGATTCTTTTATTCTCCTTGGTGTTCTATCAGTTTTCACATGATGTAGGTTGGTGCTCTGTTTTTTGGTTGTATGTGTACAAGAACTGTCTCCTTGGAGAATTGACCCCGAGGAATACATCATCCAACAATAGCAGAATACACATTTTACTCAAGCTCATATGGAACATTCACCAAGTTAGACCACATTCTGAGCCAGAAAAGTTAACCAAAGTTAACCAAAAGGAAATCATACAATGTCTGCTTTCATACCACAATGAAATTAAACTAGAAATCAATAACAGGAAGATAATTGGAAAAATGTGGAAATTAAACAACACTTCTAAATAACACAGGGGTCTAAGAGTAAATCTCAAGAGAAATTTTAAAATGTTTTGAACTAATTGACAATGAAAACACATTGTATATAATTTATGAGAAACAATAAAAGCAGTACTTAGAGGGAAATTTATAATTTTAATAGCATATATCAGAAGTAAAGAACAATTTAAAATAAATAATCTAAGTATCTACTGTAAGAAACTAGACAAAGAAGAGCAAATTAAATCCAAATAAAGCAGAAGAAAATAATAAGAATTAGAACAGAAATCAGTGAAATTAAAAACAAGAAACCAGGGCTTCCCTGGTGGCGCAGTGGTTGAGAGTCCACCTGCCGATGCAGGGGACACGGGTTCGCGCCCCGGTCCAGGAAGATCCCACATGCCGCGGAGCAGCTGGGCCCATGAGCCATGGCCACTGAGCCTGCGGGTCCGGAGCCTGTGCTCCACAACAGGAGAGGCCACAAAAGTGAGAGGCCCGCGTACCACAAAAAAAATAAAATAAAAAAACAAGAAACCAATAGAGAAAATCAATGAAACCAAAAGCTTGTTCTTCAGAAATAACAATCAATTGATCAGCTTCTTGGCAGACTAACTAACAGAAACAGAGAGGACATATCAGAAATGAAAGATGGGGCATCACTACGTATCCCATGTCAATTAAAGGATAATAAAAGAATTCCATAAAGAACTCTAGGCCCACAAAACTGATAACCTAGTTGAAATGCACCAATTCCTTGGAAGACACAATCTGCCAAAACTCACACAAGAGGAAATAGACAATCTGAATAAGCCTGTATCTATTTGGTAAGTTGAATCTATAATTAATAACTTTCCAAAATACAGAGTATCATGCACAGATGGATTTACTCATGAATTTTACCAAATATTTAAGAGAGAAATTATACTAATTCTCTACAATATCCTTCAGAGAATAGAAGCAGAGGTAGTACTTCCTTACTCATTCTTTGAAGCCAGCATTATCCTAATACCAAAATCAAAGACATTACAAGAAAAGAAAACTACAGACCAATATCTCTCATGATCAAAAATTCAAAAGTACTAACAAATATTAGCAAGTAGAATTAGACCATGCATAGAAATATTATACACCACAACCAAGTGGAATTTATCCCAGGTATACAAGACTGGTTCAACATTTGAAAACCAATTAATGTAATCTAACACATCAACAGGCTAAATGTACTTATTAGGGGAACTTGGTGCTAAACTATTCATAGATAACCTTCTTCTTTTAAAAAAAAGGCCAAAAAAATCATAAATGACATGACCATATCAATAGATGCAGAAAAAGCATTTGACAAAATCCAACACCCTTTTGTGATGAAAACTCTCAGTAAAATAGGAATATTCTAGAAAATTCTTCAACATGGTAAAGTACATCTACAAAAATTCCAGAGCTAATATCATACTTATTGGATGGCATTTCCCTAATGGCTAAGGATGTTGAATACATTTTTCATGGACTTCTTTGCTATCTGCATAGCTTCTCTGAAACGTCTCTTCATGTGTTTTGGTCATGTTATAATTGGATTGTTTCTTTACTATAGAGATTTAGAGTGCATTATAAGCTCTTGGCATTAGCTCTTGTCAGACATATGAATTACGTCATAATCATAATCTGTAGCTTGTCTTTTCATCCTCTTAACAGTGTCCCAGGAAGAGAAACATATTTAATTTAATGAAGTCTGTTTAACAAGTTTTCCTTTTAAGAATCATGCTTTTGATAACAAGTCTAACTCTTTGCCTAATCCTAGTTCTGAAGATTTTCCCCAACTTTTTCTTTCAAAACATTTTATGGTTCTTTATTTTTTCTTCATTTGTGGAAAAGGCTATCTTTCCTACATTGAATTTTTTGCACCTTTGTCAAAAACCCTTTAGATATATTTGTGTGGATCTATTTCTGGTTCAATTTTATTGATCTTTTTTTGCAGAAATAGTTCTATTTCATTTATTTTATTTCTCTCTTGTTTTCAATTTCATTCACTTCTCCTCTGATCTTTCCTTCTTTTTCTTTTCCTGTTTTGAGGTTTTTGTTTGTTTGCATTTCTTTTTCTAGGCTTTTGAAGTGATTGCTTAGATTGCTGATTTGAGTCTTTTCATCTTATCTAATGCATGAATTTAGTGCTATAAATGTCCCTCTCAGCAGCAGTGTTTTAACTGTTTTCCACAAATTTTGATATATCTTTATGTTCATTCAGTTCAGTGTATATTTTAATTTATTTAGTGTCTCCCTCTTTGGCCCATGGATTATTTTGGAATGTGTTGTCTAGTTTCCAATATTTTAGAGATTTTTCTATCTTTCTGTTATTAGTTTCTAGTGTGAGTCCTTTGTAGTCAGAGACTGCACTCTATAGAATTTAAATTCCTTTAAATTTGTTGAAATTTGTTTTGCAGCCCATGATATGGTCTGTGTTTGTATATGTTTGGGGGGAATTGAAGATAAAGCATATAGCCAAAATAAATAAATAAATAAGGACTTCTCTGGTTGTCCAGTGGTTAAGACTCTGCCCTTCCACTGCAGGGGCCACAGGTTCCATCCCTGGTTGGGGAACCAAGATCCCACACGCCGCCGTGTGGCACAGCCAAAAAAAAAAAAAAAAACAGAAAAGCATATATAGTCACCAAAAATGATGAATATTCTACAGATGTTCATTAGATCCCTTCAGTTGGTGGTGGTGCTACTTTTTTTTTTTTTAATATCTTGACTGGTTTTCTGCCAAATAGGCCTATCAGCTGTTGAGAGAGTGTTGAATTCTCCAAAAACCATGGTGGATTTGTCTACTTTCTTTTCAGTTTCTTCAAGTTCTGCTCCACATGTTTGCAACTCTGCTTTTTGTTGCATAGTTTTAGGATTGCTATGTGCTCTTGGTAGATTGATTATTTTATCATTATGAAATGTCCCACCTTCTCTCTGATAATTTTTTGTTGTTGTTGTCTGTGTTCTTTTTTTATCTGGTATAAATATAGTCACTCTTGCTTTCCTTTGATTAATGTTGGCATGACATATCTTTTCTATCCTTTAGTCTGTCTATTTACAATATTTGAAGTGAGATTCAGACAACGTAAATTTGGATCATACATTTTAGCCTACTTTCCCCATATATAGCTTAAGTCTGCCATTCTATTTTGGCAAGTTTCTCTCTCTCTCTCTGTCTCTCTGTCTCTCTTTCTCTCTCTCTCTCTTTCTCACTCTTTGACTTCCTGTGGTTAACTGGAATATTTTTAAATAATTCAATTTTGATATATATACTATTTACAGAACTTTATCTTTTATTCTCTTCATCTTAACACTAAGTATTTGAAGGCAGGAAATAATAAGGGTAAAACTAAAAACTATTGAGTTTAAAGAATGAGTTTTTTATTACAAGGCACCTCAATTAATGTTCCAGTAAGTGAAAGGTGCAAAATTTAAGGTTAATTTCCTTATGGAAATATGATAAATCTGTTCTTTGATTCAGGTAGAAAGAGAAAAACTTGTTTACCCAGTACATCATAATTTCTTATTCCCAACAGGAGCTCTACTTCTTCCACTTTTCTTTTACTATTTTTTTTTCTTGGAAGAAAGCTACTCTGCAATGAGTTTTGGGCTATATGTAAAGTTTAGGGTTAAATAAGCCAAGCAAGGAGCCATTGTCATGCTGTATGAAGATCCATGCTTGAATGTCTAGAGTATGCAAAATCAACAGTATTTTTCGGTGATAATACAATTTGTAAGGAATCATCATTTGGACACCTTAATTTACTAATACTACTACACTTTAATTTCAAAGGAAAATAAAGCACTGTGTTTTCACAAGTAATAATAAGAATAATAAGAATAATGACACATGGCTATACTTGGGTCATGGAAGAGGATTATGGACCCCAACAACTAATTGTACAATAAAAGTTTTATTATATTTGTTTTATCACATATTCTATCCATCTATCTCTCTATCCAACCATCAGTCAAGCCTGAGGTTTAAAACAATCTATTATGTTACATTTTATTTATAATTAAAAACATTCTATGTACTACATGGTATTCTTAACACCCTTCTCATCATAAACATGGCATTCAGAGTTTGTCCCTAAATATCTATGTAAGGATGAATGGATGTATAGATGGGTGTGTACATAAAAGGATAAAAGGACAGACTAAAACCAAGGAGGGTAGAATTAAAAACAAACTCTTCTATCTCTTCTTATCCATTTCCCTTCATCCTGTGAGTTTCTTAATTTCCAATTAGTTGCAATTGTTAAATGGAAAAAAAAAATTAAAACTGAATGTTTTCTAATATTTTAAAATGCTCTTCACAGGCAAATTATGTTAATAAAACATCATCATCATCATGGATAAGACTGAGTGATTAACTCTAAATATTCCCCAAAATTGAGAAAAGAAAATCAAGGCACAAAGACATTAAGCAACTTGCATATCTCACATAATAAATGTGCATATATCCTCTATATTTCTCTCCTGATAATGTACCTTTTGTCTCTTTGTGAAAAATTCAGAAATCCCTGCTGTCCAGGAATTTAGTCCCCAGGTAAATATGCCCATAATCCTCACTGACCCAGGTGCAGCCATGTTTTTGTCTTGTACATGAATACACAGTGCTTTATTTTCTTTGGAAATTAAACTTTAGTATAATTATCTAATTAAGATGTCCAAATGATGATTCCTGGCAAATTGGATTATCATCTAAAATACTTCAGATTTCTGTATGCTATTTCCAAGAATGAATTTTCATGCAGCATGGCATAGGCTCCTTCCTTTGGGTTACCTGAAATTTTATTTTATCATTCTACTTTGATGTATCTATAGTGTTTTTCAGTGTTTTCTTTATGGTGGCTAAAATAAATTCTTTGTCAGATAATTCTAATATCTCTATCATCTCAATGTTGACATGTTTTGATTATCTTTTTAAACTCATTTTGAGACCTTTCTGGTTCTTAACATGACACATAATTTTTGTTTGAAACCTGGACATTTTGTGTAGTATGGGACTCTGGATCTTCTGTTACAGAGATGTAACTCTTCTGTCTTAGCTAGCTTTCTCCATCATCATTTTGGCAGAGGAAAGGAGTATGCCATCTCATTACTGCCAAATGAGGGTATAAGTCAAGGTTCCCCAATTGACCCCTATTGTTACCCAGGTTGTGGTTCATCTTTAATGGTGGATGGATATAGGAATTCTGTTTCCAACCAGGTCTCTTCTGATGCCCTCTGACTGGGGATTAGGAGGATGCTTTGTTACTGTTCTCATGTAGCTTTCACTAACACCATGAGAAAGAAGAAGATGACTTCATCCCTGGGTGGGTGGTGTTGAATGTCCTGACTCTCCCATCACTCCAGTGGAAAGGGAGCGGACACCTTTCTACTGCTTGGTGGAGGTGGAAATCCAGGCTCCCATATGGTCTCCACTGACACCACAGGATGGGTGCCTTGCTCTAGTCTTATGAGGGTGGAAATTTAAGCTTTCCAATTGGCCTTTGCTGGTGAACCAATTTGGTGGTGGAACCACTGTTTTGTTGTTGTTTTTCATTTGGGGGGTGTGTGTGTGTGTGTGTGTGTGTGTGTGTGTGTATGTGTGTGTATGTGTGTGGTGTTTGGATGGATTAAAGCCATTATTTTATAAATGTTTTCAGTTCTTTTAGGCTGTACTTTTCCTGGTCCTTTGACTAGAGAGGAGCAGATTTTTGTTAACACTTTTTTGGTCTGTATTTACTGGTGTTTCCAGGTTGCTATCTTCTTTAGCACCAAATCTGAGTCATATAAGGCAAAAAGAAAACTCAGCAAACTCACCACCATTGTTGTTTCCATTCTAGAACCACTAACTAGTCTGGTTTTTTTTTTCCTCTCCACCTCTTAGCGTTTTCTTATGCCCTGGGTTTTTAGTTGTGCTTATCTGAAGGTATGGAGAAAAATATATCTCTTCCATTTTTCTGGAAACAGAAGTCTATATCATTTATAATTAACTGTTTTAACATTGACACTGCAAGAGTCTGTACTTATTAGCTAGATTAAACAACATGCTTGGGATAATCAGTTGCTCTAATCAGTAACATTTACTCCAAAGGTGGTGTTTTAATGAAAAGACCTCATTCTAAGGGGCAACTCCTACAAAGGCTTCAGCCATCATTATCTCTGACAAAGAAAACTTCTCAGGCTATTTATTTATGATCATGTGCTAAATTTTTATTATAATATTACATAGAAGGAGAAAAGGACCCTTATAGGCTGCCTAAAAGATTCATTCTTTTCTTTTTAATTTCATTATCCAAACCAATATTTATTGAACACCAACCTAGTGCAAGACATTACAGGAAGATATTTTTAAACTTTTTATTTTATATTGGAGTATAGGTGATTAACAACATTGTGTTAGTTTCAGGTGTACAGCAAAGTGATTCAGTTATACATATACATGTATCTGTTCTTTTTCAAATTCATTCTTCAAAAATAGATTCATTCTTGTTAGGACATTTTTATAGGAGAAATAATCATTATTAGACAGAAAGAGAAAGGAAAGAAAACCTGGTTAAAGTCACTATAGTTTTGTGACAGCCAGCTAAGTGGGAATATAAAGAGTTTCTCCATAATTTTCAGAACAACTCTATTCCCTCTGAAGTTCTTCAAAAATTACTTATTTTATCAGAAATGCTAATTTCTTTTCAGAAGAAAGTTGTGAGTCATGGCCCCAAGAAGTTTCCAAACTATGTTTGGGACACCATTTCTTTTATACTCATATCACTACCAGAAGACTTTCTAATTAATGCAATGAATATTGAAAAAAAATTTAATTGGAGAAGTATATGACTCATTAAATAGCTTAAAACTTAGAATTTGACTGTCATTTGGTGAAATCAGTAACAATCAAGATATGGTGAGTGTTTAAGAGAGTTTATAGACACTCTGACTTTAAATGAATAGTGTATGAGACTCCTACAGCCTCTTCAACATTGACTAGTTGACCCTATTGACCCTTTGTTGAGCCACTCATTTGGAGCATCTCTTGTATGTCTCAGTCTGACTATTGGACTCCCTAGTTCTGCTACTAGAACACCATCATTTTGTCAGGTCAAACTGGCATGCAGAGTGTTTTGGAGCTCCAAAAAATGGAGACCACAGGTCACTGAGCTTACACAAGGGATTGTGTGATTGGCTTTTTCCAGCTTTGTTAAAAAGTGTATGTGCAGTAGAGTTTGACTGAAACTTGCTTTCATTATAATCTGTGAAAGAGGTTATGGAGGAGAAACTGATGTTCAAATATTGCCAAATATTGCTTACCACCTATATTTAACAAAAGTACACAATGAATGTGCATTCCAAATTGTCTCTTTCAATTTGAAACTATATGGATATAAAAGCATATTTCTTGTTAATTAAACACTGTGGTATAATTTTGCTTAGGGAGCTTATCTGGAATATCAGATTTTTCTAAGAGTTTTGAGACCAGGGAAGCTATATCATCTGACAGTATTCCATGATTCTAATTACCTGGGAGGAATCTCATTAAAACTTTTATTTCACACCACATCTGTTTAATGTTTTTAGTGTTTCACATTTTTTAAAACGTTATGCTCTTTTTAAGAAAAATACAGTGTTAACTTTCTTACCTACCCTGATGGTTTATACTTTGTAAGTACCAGTAAACTTCCTAATCAATGATGTAAAATATTTGTAACAACATAACAAATCTACTTTCAGATATCACTCAGGATTGGACACCTGTCTTTAAATATGTCTAAATAAAAAGAACAATATTAAAACCACTACACTTTTTTTTTTAACTTATCTTTCCAAGCATGTTTTTGGAGATTTAGAATTCTTGAATCATTCCTCAATGCATGGAATGGATTATGTCTTTTGTAATACGTTACATTAGGTCCATTCTATTTATTTCTTTTTTGTCATATTTATTTATTTACTTATTTTTCATTGAAATATAATTGACATATAACATTATATTAGTTTCAGGTGTAAAACACAGTGATTCAATATTTATATACATCTTTATTTTAATTTATGCACTTATAAGGTATTATAAGTAAATTTCTTTTAAAATGCAGCTTAACCCTAGCATTACTGGGCATTTCCAAAGCACTTTCAACAGTAAGTTAGAATTTTCTTGCTTATGACTATCTCCAACTCCATTATGATCTTAAGAGAGTTGTATATAGATGCAAATTGTTATCAATTCACATAGCCAGCATTCATCAGAAACAAGAGCTGAAACCTATTCTTGGTTTTCTCTCTTTGGGCAACAAACTGCTTGATGAAACTGTAAAGGAAGACATCCCAGTCCATAAAGTCCACAAAGATTTGGACCAAACTACAGACCTGTAGAAGAGTGAACAAACCCCAAATTATAGTTTGAAAATATAAATATATAATATATATAATATAAACTCTTTTCATATAACCTACATACTAGTATTAATCTATAGATCTTAATCTGTAATTTAGGATTAACGTCAAGAAGTGTGGATCCTTCCTAATTCTGAAAGTGCTGAGAAACAGCACAAGAATTCAAGTTGCAGAAGAGCCAGGTAATATCTAGTTCAAATATTTATAATTAGTGACTAACACAGTGAAGAAAGTAAATGAGTTTAGTTACAACATGAATAAAAATGACCAAAACAATATGAAAAGTTAGTTTCCTTAGCCAAAGTCCAGGAATAAAGCAGCTCTAGAGTTGGTTAGCTCATTGGCTAAGTAAGATTGTTAAAAATCCACGTTTCCCCCACCTTTTTGTTCTGCCATACTAAGCATGTTGGATATCTTCATGGGTAAAAAAGCCTATTTTATTTATAGGCGTCACTTGCAGATGTGTTAATATCAAGTGGAAAAATAATCTGCTTCTTCCCAGATGTCCGTTTTTACAAATTAGTAAATCTTTCTTAGAAACTCCCTAAAATACATTTTCCTCTTTTTTGTCACATGTAGTAGCCTGTAACTAGGTCACATGCCCATTCATAAAATAAGTTTTTTCAAGGAATTTCCATGATTGGCTTACACTTCTCTGAGGGTAAATATCTCAACACAATTAGGGTTTAGGTAATGAGAGGTTGGGGAGAATGTTCCATAGGTAACCATGGGTATCTGTGACAGAATTTAGTAAGTATTTGTGCTCTTATGCAAATATTCAGTCAGCCCTCCAGACACCAGGAATCTACAGCAAATTAGGAACTATATAAATGTTAATATGAGATTTTAAAATAAAGGAGGAAAAAATAATAGTATTTACATATACCGAGAACATCACAGTTTAAGTCAGCTATTTTTTGCGTGGAGCAAGGCTAATGTCCCATAATGCTCCTATATACTACATTCTCTATTTTCCCCTTGAGTGTCTTTGTCATACAAGTGTCTTACTAAGAGAATCAGTTTCTATTTAAAAAATGTAATTCTAAAAACTCGATGTAAAATCTTGCAGATATGAATCCCTTTCAATTATACCCGGTCCCTATAGTCCTGACAAATCAATTAAATGCATTAATTGTTGGATATGTTCAGCTTTTTTTTTGTTTTTACACAGGCCTCTCACTGTTGTGGCCTCTCCCATTGCGGAGCACAGGCTCCGGATGTGCAGGCTCAGTGGCCATGGCTCACGGGCCCAGCCGCTCTGTGGCATGCAGGATCCTCCCGGACAGGGACACGAACCCGCGTCCCCTGCACTGGCAGGTGGACTCTCAACCACTGCACCACCAGGGAAGCCCTGTTCAGCTTTTGAATGGTGTTTCATTCATATGTCTAACCAGAGAATACTCAATACCTCACAATATTTATTGTCATCAGTAGAGGGGCATTGGTATGGGGTGCGATTTCCAGGGTTTGGGAGTTGTTGTTGTTTTCTACTCTGATTTTCTGTATTATCTTATCATTTTTGCATTTAAAATATAATTGCTAAGTTCTGCATTACGTGAGAAGAGATAAAATAAGGATAGGAAAATATGCAGTAGGCAATGACAAAAAGCAGGGCAGGAAAGCAAAGATTTAAGAGTAAGCAAAGAGAGGGATTTAAGTTAGCAAATTATGTCAATTTAATCATCCTTCTTAGTCGTGACTCCCAGTGTGGTATGCGGCCCCAGTTCTGGTCCACAACTTGCTGTGTCAACAATGAGAAAATAGAGAAAGTGAGAATAAGCCCTTAGAAATACAATGTGTCAGTGTCCAAATGAATCTCCTTATACACCAGTTCTAGATCTGTTCAGGTATGGTTGAACTTATGTGCTGAATCTCATGTAGCACGAACAGAATGTACTGGTTCCTGATGAATTGGAAACTTAAAAATTAAGATCAAAACCAAAATCTAACTTCCTTCACAAAGAGCTTGAGAAACCTTACTGCAGAAAACTTAGCCTAAGATGATAAAGGCCCCCTTTAGTATGACCCTGTCTTACCCCTAAAGCTTTTGTTTCAAGAGTTTATGAACTAGGTCCTATCTGTGTGATTAAAAAGAAACAACAAACAACAACAACAGCAAATACCTCTGTTTATACTGCTGGAAACCAAAGCCTGAGATTCAGTGTAATATATATATATATATATATATATATATATATCCACAATGATATCTAATTGTGGAAAAGAATAACTACTTGAATTTCAAACAACTAGAGAAATGGTTGAACAAAGAGTGGAATATTCCATACTGCAGGATATTGAGCAACTAGTGAAACATATACATATAGCTATTTCTATATGTATTAAACTGGACAGATATTCTTGATGTATTGATCCAAGTTACAGAATGCAAACAATAAATTATTTGTGAAAGCAAACAAAAAAAATTCTTATGCATGTGTATTTATGTAAACAACTAAGTATATATTTGGTTGGGCATGTAGTAAGGGATGGAGTGATACAAATTTTCTGCTAACATTTATTAGTTCAGTAGAAAAAGAAAAAGGGGACATTAAAAGAGAAGTTAATAATTTTATTTACACATTTTGGGAAGATATCATTTCTTATAGAAAGCATATTACTATTTAAATTTCAGAGGTTTTGTTAATTTTTGTCTTTACTGAAATAATTTAAACTTGTAGTAAATTTGCAAAAACAGCACAGATCACCCTTATTTACCATGACTCATCAGTTGTTAATATATTAACACACTGCATGCTGCCTCTGTGTATACACATGCACACACAAACACGCGCACGCTCTCTTCATGGGGAGATATTTTGGATCCTCATTAAATGTTTATCTACTAGTTTTAACAGCTGTTGATGATTCTTTGTTAACATAATTGCTGCAAAATGTTGACTTTCCAACCCCATCGTTTCTTCTACATTTATTGATTCCTGTTCTACTATAATTTAAAAAATTTTAACAATGTTTAATAAAGAAAAATAACTGTAACAAGTGGCATAAAATATGTTGGAGGTTTTTGAGGATTAACGAGCCTTAAATCCAAGTGAGTTCAAGAGCTCAGAAAACCCAACGCTTGGGTCAAATCTTGGCTCTAACATGGTGACTCCCAATACACCTCTTCCTCTCTGTGTACCTTCCATCCCTGCCAAAACAAGGTAAATTACTGCTAAGGTACTATTCAGTAATATGATTCTGTGAGATTATGAGGTCTGCTAGAATAGATTTATTTTTAAGAATTATTTCACTGGAAAAGGTAACTCAAATTTAAGAGCTTTGGATGAACAAAGACGTAGGCATTTGTCTCCTTACTATGCTTCAGTAGTCCTGACTCTTCACATGGTCTTAGGCACAAGGGAGAGTGATTCCAGATAACTAGGGTACACTACAATTGTTTCTGACAATCCATCAAATTATACCTTTGTACCAGAGAGAAAACAGTAATTTGGAGAGACAGTGGTGATCTGAATATTTAAATATTTGTTTTAAAATATTACCACAATTTTTTTCCTCTGGTTCCTTCATGCTTTTAAAAGATTGAATTGCAAGTAAAGGAAGCATTTTCTGTGAAAAATAAACTCCTCTCCATGTAAAGGATAATAATGAAGTGATATCATACCTCAAAGGAACATGTCTTGTTAGCAGTAAAATTTAAATTATCATCCTACAAAAGAGAAAGCTGACATTCTACATAATTATATAGCCAGAAGGGGTCTTAAGTATCTTGGGGTTCAACCTCTTTATTTCATAGTTGAAGAACAGAGTTCAGTTGAGATAAATAATTGTTGGAAGTCGTGGAGACAAGAATGCAGATTCTTTGTTGTCTAGTCCATGCCAATTCTAATGTTCTGTACTTCCTTTCACAACTAGAGGTTTGAGAGGTTTGAGAGACAATATTTAGGATAAAAACATTAAGCCCTTTCCTGCATAGCATGATATCAAATGTAGCAACGTCTGAATAATCCCTAGATTGTCTGACACCCAGATAATACATTTTTTCCTATTTATTTCTACTGCTCTCTTTTACAATTCTTGCATTTTCCTTTAAATCATCGTTTCATTGAGAATTGCTAGTTTATTAACAGAATGTTGTGTATGTCCTAAAGATTTTTGAAAGTCTTCTTTATATCTCCTCTATCATTTTTAATATTATGTATTAGTTTTTTTTTTCTTGATTAGCTTACAAATGCTAACCCATTATTTTGGTCTTTTCAAAACAATAATTTTGGAGTGTGTTTATTAAATCTATGGTTCTTCTGTGTTTTAATTAACTGTTTTAAAATATTTTATGTGTAGTTTTCTCCAAACTTTCCTCAGGTTTAGAGTTCTTTTTCTAAATAGTGTTGAATACTCCATTAATTTTCATACATTCTTGAATGACAATATTGAATTATGATGAAACTATGAATGTAGCTTTAGCCACATACATTTAAAGAGAGTAATCTAATTGTCATATCATTTCCAACTTAATATTGGTCAAGAATACATGTTTTAGGGGCTTCCCTGGTGGTGCAGTGGTTGAGAGTCCGCCTGCCGATGCAGGGGACACGGGTTCGTGCCCCGGTCCGGGAAGATCCCACATGCTGTGGAGCGCCTGGGCTCATGAGCCATGGCCGCTGAGCCTGCGTGGGCTCCGCAACGGGAAAGGCCACAGCAGTGAGAGGCCCGCGTACCACAAAAAAAAAAAAAAAAAGAATACACGTTTTAGTGTCAGACAGACCCAGGTTGAATCCCAGTTCATCCTTTACTTCCACTTTGTTCTTTAGAGAGTTACTTTAATTTTGAGCCTTGATTATGTCATTTGCAATGTTGTGATGTTCATGGTAGACATGGAGAAATAAGCATGAGCTCTCTCCTGCTTCTCAGGCTTTTGGCCAAGATCAAGTGTAAATGTGTGAGCTCTAGAACCAGACTGTTAGGGTTTGAATTTGAGACCTTTTAGCTATTAGTTCTGTGACCCAGGGAAATTTAAATAACTGCTCTGTTCTACAGTTTGCTTATCTATAAAATAGAGCTGACAGTAGTGCACACTTAAAACATGTGTCAGTGCACATTATAGTGAGTACAAAATAAATATCTTGAGGATTAAATTAGATAGTCCAGAAAACTTTAAATCACATTGTCTAGCATGTAACAGATGTTCAACAAATGTGTTACAATTTTTACTACTACTAATCGTTTTTAATACTTAGCAATTGTAATTTTTCTTTTTCCTCTCCTCCTTCCTTTCTTCTTCTCTCCCAACCTCCCTCCCTCTTTCTTTCTTTTCTTTCTTCTATCCAGTGTCTGATCAAGGAAACAAAACTGGACTAAGTGTCATGGGCAAGGGATTTATTATGGGAATTAAATACAACATAATTGTGGAAGCTGGTGGAGACATTCATGGAAGGTTAGTGATGGTGAACTTGAATCAACATAAGTCAATATGGCTAGCAACCAGCAAGAAAAGATGGAAATAAAGCAGGGCAGTGAAGACAAAAACAAACTGGAATCTCAATACTTAACAGAACTAGTATCCATTTCTCATCAGCTCCAACCTCAGTAATAACTAAGAGGTTTCCCAGGGGACGTTTTACACTCCAGACTTGCTGCTCCATGATCCCATTGTGTATTGGCAATGGAATTTCTCTGTCATTGTCAGGATGGATAGCCCAAACCAGTGCAATATCCCAATTTTGAGATTTGGCTACCGAAGACTTCCATCTTGCTAACAGACTCTTTTTCCCTTTTGCTGACTTTTATGAAGCTGCCACATTGGAGAAGACCACATGTCAAGGTACCAAGGATAGCCTCTGGCCAACAGCTAGTATGGACATAACCGATGCCCTCAGTCTAGTAGTTCATGAAAAATTGACTCCTACCAAAAACCACTGAATGAGCCTGAAACAGATACTTCTTTAGTTGAACCTTGAGATGTCAGCAGCCCTAGATGTACCCA
Organism: Globicephala melas; assembly: GCF_963455315.2. NCBI lineage: Eukaryota > Metazoa > Chordata > Mammalia > Artiodactyla > Delphinidae > Globicephala > Globicephala melas. Next base: position 100,429,858 of record NC_083320.1, on the reverse strand, counting down.
AGATGATACAGCAACCCTGTACATCCTGAGTATAGCCTTGTGAGAAACTCTCAAGCAGAGGACCCAGCTAAGCCATAACTGGACTTCTGACCAAGAGAAAAATTCAGATAAAAAAATGCATGTTGTTTTAAACTGGAAATTTTGGGAGTAATTTGTAACACAGCAGTAGAGAAGAAATATATTCCTCTTGCCACTAAACTGGCCATCAAAAATACAGTGAGGGGAGTTTAAAGGGAAAATAAATTTTTCAAAAATAAGACTTTTCTTTTTCAGTTTATAAGAAGCATCTTCAAATATACACGGGGGGCTTCCCTGGTGGCGCAGTGGTTGAGAGTCCGCCTGCTGATGCAGGGGACACGGGTTCGTGCCCCGGTCCGGGAGGATCCCGCATGCCGCGGAGCGGCTGGGCCCATGAGCCATGGCCGCTGGGCCTGCGCGTCCGGAGCCTGCGCTCCGCAACGGGAGGGGCCACAACGGTGAGAGGCCCATGTACCGAAAAAAAAGAAAAGAAAAAGAAAAAAAATATATATATATATATACATGGAAATGTAAGATACAAATGTCAAAGGAGAAATGAGAAAAACTACAGATAACAAAATGGCAATTAAGACAACTGAAGAATATACATACTACTACATTCAATTTCCCACTGCTTTCAAATAGCAAAGGCAGACAATACAATGCATATCCCTGTTTTCTTCTCTACACCCACTCCTCCAATTCAATCATATATCTTTAAAAAGAATGTAAACATTGTGTGAATTTTTGGGAGAGGAGATAACTTAGGTCTTTTAAAAATAATTTGTAAAATAATCTTCACTGGGGAGTGGATCTGTAGACCTCCTCTTGCTGTCTTGCACGACATGGAACTCCTCATTATGGTTGTAACTTGTATCTGGTGATTGACAGAGGTGAGCATCTATTTATGTGCTTATTAATCATTTTATTTATGAAATACTTACTCAAGAATTTTATATTCTTTAAAATATGGTTGTTCATAATTTTTATTGACTTGTGAAGTCTTTTTTATATTGGGGGAGTAAGTATTTTGCAAATATTTGCATTGTCTTCTCATCTGTGGCTCACTTTTTAATTATTTTAATAAAATATTCTAATGAATAGAGGTTTTCAAATTCAATAAAATTAATTAATCATTTTCTTTAGGACTATTGTCTTTACATCTTATCCAAGAAATAGTTGTCTACTACAAGGTTATGAAAATATTTTTCTAATTTTTAGTGTTTTACTTTTCTTTCTTAGGTCTAATAAAGTGATTCTGCAGTATGATGTTCTAGCACCATTTATTAAAAGGCAGTTCATTCCCCACAGAATTTCACGGAACATTTGGTATCAATCTAGTTGCTTCATATGTGTAGATATTTTTCTGAGCTCTCTGGTCTGTCCCATGGATCTATTTGCCTATCCTTACACCACTAGTCTGTTTTATTACTATAATTCTATAATAAGTTATGAAATATGGTACTATTACTCTTCTAAATTTCTTTTCCTCTTTAAGATTATCTTGGCTCTTCTAGTTCCTTTACATTTTCACATAAAATTTTGAATTCAGCTTGTCAATTTCCACCAAAAAAATTGAAAAGTTTGCAGAAAATTTCCATCTTAACAATATTGAGTCTTCCAAATCTTATATTTCTCTATTTATTTGTCTTCTTTAATTTCCTTCAGCAACTTTTTCATTAAGTTTATGGAAAGGTATCTGATTTTTTAAATGTTATTATAAATGGTATAGTCTTTAGACTTCATTTCCAATGGTTCCTTGTGACTTTACAGTAATATAATAACTTTTGAGATATTGATTCAGTTTGCCACAAACTTGCTAAATATTGTTATTTGTGCTAATATTCCTTTGTACATTATTTTGGATTTCATACTTACCCAGTCATATTATCTGTGAATTAACACGTTTCCATTTTTTATTCCATGACAGTCTTCCTTATTGCACTTACCTTTAGTAAAATCTTAAATGGAAGTAATAGAAAGAAATGTCCTTATTCCTAACTTATATATTTCATTTCATAATACGTTAGCTATGCCTTTTGTGCATTCTTCATAAGAATAAGGGTTTTTATTTCTATTTCTAGGTTGCTGAGATTTTTGTCATAAATAGGTCATGAATTTTGGTCAAATGATTTTCTCTGCATCTGCTAAGATAATCATATATTTTTCTTCTTTATTCTGTTAATGTGATGATTGCGTTGAATTTTTGAATGTGAAACAACCACCTTGTCATGCTGTATAATATTTTTAGAATATTTTAATATATTTGATTTGATAATACTTTGCATCTTAATCATTTGAGAGATAATCATTTTCAATTTTTTTTCTTGCAACATATTTTTTTTTCTTGTAACATGTTTTGGTGTTGGTTCTGCTGGCCTCACAAACAATTCAAAAAGTATAGCCATCTTTTGATATTCTTTGATAATATGACATTCTATATCTTCTAATATGATCCATTTCCCACCTCTTTCTATCTTTCCTAACCTTTCCCCATACCTCTGTAATACATGGTCCCACTGTAGAAAAAGTCATTCATATTCACCACAATGGAAAATTTTCTTACCTTCTGTGAAAGTTCTCTTCCTCTTCTTACCCTATCTGAAAGCTGTTTCTACCTTGAGGATACTCTTCCACTGTGATCCTCTCAAGTGATGATTATTTTTATATACACATCCTTCATATCAGTGGTGCTGAAGTCGTGTAATTGTTTCTTTTTCCTAACTGACTATTTCAGAGCATTGTCCTTCCATACCCCACCCCCAACCAAAAATCAAATAACAACAAAATACACGTTAAAAGTATTTAAGCCCAGGTTTTCAAATTATAACATCTGCTGTCTCTCCTTTTTGCAGTTTTCATTATAAAAAGCATAAATATAACCATAGTTTTTGTGTCACAACTTTGCTCATACACTTACCTGACTCCCAATGCTTGCAGAAACTCCCAATTCTACAAAACCTCTAGTCAGACGTTTCATCTTCTCCGTAATTTGACCCCAGTCTAACTCTACAATGTTGGTCTGTCAGTAATAACCCTGGAGCAAGTTTATTTTATTTCTCCAAACACATGTAATTATAATATACCTTGTCATTTTTCTGGAATACAGTCCCTGCTCTGCCTAACCAGATTCTGACCATTATTGTATACATAATTTTACTTTGATCTCTTCCATGAAACTCTCTTGATAAAATCAGAACCAAATATTCTAGTTGTACATTTGAACTCCTGTGGCAGTGATACCAATCAGTTATGGCTGGTTATTATTAGTTAACCTCTCTTGCATATTAAAATTTTCAATCACATCATATATTCAGAATGGGAAGAAGTTATCTTTTATTTCTCTTGCCTAAAAGAGTATCCAGAATATATCAAGTATTTAAAAGGTATTCGTTACAGAAATGGAAGTGAAAAAAGTGATTATGTTTGTTTTCAGGTTTTAAATCTTAATAAAATAAAGCTTGGAGTCTGGGTCTTTTGAGCATGAGCCACACATACTCGCTTGGTGCCTGCAATAAATGCTGTACTTTCCGTCACCACAAAAATAAATAAATAGGGCTTCCCTGGTGGCGCAGTGGTTGAGAGTCCACCTGCCGACGCAGGGGACACAGGTTCGTGCCCCGGTCCGGGAAGATCCTACATACCGTGGAGCGGCTAGGCCCGTGAGCCATGGCCCCTGAGCCTGCGCGTCCGGAGCCTGTGCTCCGCAACAGGAGAGGCCACAGCAGTAAGAGGCCCGCGTACCACCAATATATATATATATATATATATATATATATATATATATATATATATATATATATATAAAGAAAGCTCATAGAACTTTCCAACTATAAGAATCAGAGATTTGTCCTTGGCTATGCTACCAACTGTCTCCATAGTGTTGAATAAATACTTCCATCTAAGTTTCCTCTCTGCAAAATGAAGTCTATAATCATCTCTGCATACTCCACAACTTAACCAAATGCATCCTTAGAAAATTTAAAAATCCAGGTTGAAAGAAACAATCTGTTATGTAAGAAAAAATATTATTCAGCTTAAAATTTGACCAAGGGTTAGTCAATGAGTAGATCCAAATATAAATATGACCTTTAAAAATTGTAAAGAATCCTAAATAATTACAGGAGGGAACACAACGTACTTTGCTACCAAGTGTCAAAAAGAACATTTGCATTCCTCCCAATTGTGGAGTCTCTGAATAATTTTATTCCATGCCTATCGTTTTCTCTTTGTTTACAAGTCTTCTTTACTAAAAATTCTCAGAGGTAAATTAAAGAAGAATATTGGGGAAAATATATTTTCCTGTGCTCCATTATCTAGGAAAGACAGAGTACATTTGGCATAAAGAAAGGAAAAGAAAGAGAAAGAAAGAAAGAAAGAAAAGATTGATTTTCTGTAAAAGACTTCTTAATAATTTTTTAATGTTTCACTCCCAAAACAAAGATGAATTCCAAAATATCCCAAAGACAGTATTCTCAGTAATAATATGATATTCCTATGGAAAATGTATTATAGTGCAAATTTTAAAAGAAAACACTCTCCAGCTCTTGGTGTTTTAAAAGGAAAAGGCCAGTGACATTTGAGATTTAGGTGCCATAGAGGCCCTATTCGTTGTGTATATAAGTTGGAAAACACTTTCCAACTCTTGGTGTTTTAAAAGGAAAAGGCCAGTGACATTTGAGTTCTAGGTGCGATAGAGGTCCTATTCGTTGTGTATATATGTGGGAGTTTGGTGGGCAAATGTGATTTTCATAGCTATGCTCAATTGGGGTTTGGTGGAAAGGAGACAAAAACAAATAGTACTGAATATCAGACAGTCACAAAAGCAAAGGAAAATGAAACTTCTCTTCCTATTATTTTATTAGAGTGTGTGTTCCAAAAACTGAAAAATAGCATAACGTCTGCTCATGTAATTAAGTAAATGAAGGCAAAGGAAAGCTCAGAGCCTATTTCCTAGAACAGCTAAACATTGTGTTTTTAGGTGACAATAATTAGTGTGGAATTAAGAAAAGGAAGATAGCCAGGCGGATGTATCATTACAGAACTTGACAAAAGTTTAGGATTATTGATTTTGAGCCCCAATAAAGAGTGTTTTGCTTAGGTACATGGACATATGACTAGTATCCAAAAGCTTTACAAGAGAAATTTAAAATTCAAATGCCAAATTGGTCAAACATATATTACATTTCTACCATCTTCAAGAAAATATATTGATCTCTTACGGAAGTTAAAATTGAGAAAGTACAATTTAGAAAAGGTTTCAAAATTTTAAAATTTAGATAATTGTAATTGATTGTGTATAGACTTATTATAATTCCTATAAAACCCCAATAAGATTCTTTTCTAGGGGCTGATATAAATTATTCAAAACCTCATCTGAAAAAGTAAACAAAGCTTATAGATGAAAAATAAAAGTAGATGGCTGACTCTTCCTACCACATAATAAAATATATTTTAAAGCAAAAATAATGAAATTCACACATATTCAGGCAGATCATTGAACTGAAACAGATATCTATGGAATTCACTTCATAGTAGCTCATAACTGGTCATAGATTTGAACAATGTTTACCTTCTTGGCTTGGTACCATGAGATGGCATGATGATCAGTAATACATTTGGACTTGGGGGTTTCAAACAAATAGACTAATAGCCTATGGAGACCTAAGCTATTCATAGGTAGCAGCTTCCTTGTTTATATAAAGCATTAATATATAAAAACAGATTTTCCAGTGAAGATATTATGACTTACCAAACAAGCATGTTAATGGGTGAAGCTAAGCCAGGTGTCTCAATATAGTGAATATGTAAAGACATGAAGAGAGAGATATGAGCAATCATCACTGAAATTTATGGATTGAAGACTTGGTGGTATTGGTAATGCTAATGAGAAGTGAGTCATCAGAGTTGGTCCTCAATGAAGACAGCTATGGAAAAGTCAATGTGAGAAAGGAAGTATTTGGAAATCTTTACTACTTAGACCCTCCTTAAAAGGTTTCCCTTAAGCATTCATGGCTTTGAATATTAAACAGAAACTGATTCAATTCTGAAGAAGACAATCTTCAAGTAGAATTCAGCTACTCATTCAATAGATTCCAAAGGGGCTTGAATTGTTGTGGTGGGCATTGCAACCTGTCTGTGTTCATTTGTTTTGTTTTTGTTTTACTAAATGAGAATATTTCCATATGCGCCAATTCTTCAGTTCTCTTTATTGTTTTACAACTGGTTTGATTGTGCATTTTTTATTGTAATTCAGCAGACCCCAAAATATTTAATATTCTCTTTCTTACTTCCCATTTATTGCTAGAATACTTTATCTTTTCAGCGGAATTAGAAAAATTTGCTAGTGACCCATTTGTCTGCCTGCAATTGTTTAACAGTTGCCTTCTAGTTTTCTGACATCTTTCTGGTTATACTGGATACCTGTGTGTCAGAGAGAGCTCATGGCAAGAAGAGTGTATAAAACAGAACTCAGAGAAAATATTCCAAGACTTTGGGCCAACCTCACTATTTCCCGTTCATTAGTGTCACTGACTTTCTCTACTCCAGTTTCTACCTATCTGGACTTCTAATACCTGCCTACTCCTTCCTGCTATAAGTTAACTTTACTGAACCCAGTCTTTTCCCCTTTAAACTATGTGAAATAATTAGAGATTGATGTAATCCTCACCCCCTCACCCACAAAACCTGAAGTCTGGCTTCTGGATTTGTCTTGTTCTAATCCCATTGTCAACTGTTATTTAAATCAACTACAACTACTACTTCTATTAAAATCCCAGAAACATATTATTTTGTGCAAAGCACCATGCTTTAAAAACAATAGCACATTTAATCTCTATATTAACCTTGAAATACAGATTTTATATCTACACAAATAAGAGGAGAAAACTGTGTCACAAAGATTCAATAACAAGCTTTAAGACATACATAAATAATGGAAGTGGAGTCCTATCATGTATTCCAATTTTAATACTATGCTCAATTTACTACATTTGTAGCCAGCACAATAGGAAATCTCATCAGTTACTCCATGGGCCAAAAAGGAATTACACATATTCTCACTTTGTGGAGTCCTCTAATTACCAAGTTTCCAGACAAAGAAAGCCAACATATTAATGACATGAACAAATTTGAAACAGAAATTAAGGCTTTATGTTAAGCACTGAGCATTTTAACTAAGTGAACAAGAAATTTAAAATTAAAATATATATATACATGTTCATATGCATATTTGTATAGATACATATATGTGTATATGTATATATGTATGTATGTATGTATAGAATTTTACAATTTAGACCCAGTATAGAAACCCCTGTTCATTCCTAAGCTTATAATTTATTGCCTAACTCAATAAATATCCACACTATCTTATGAAGCAAAGTAAGAAAATTAATCAACGGCAAGAAAAGCTTGGAAGAAAAATCTTCAGTTTTCTATTCAGTGAATAACCATTAATCATTCCAATATGAAAGTCATCTTTATAAATATTTAGAATTGAGTTTGCATCTAATTAAAGAGGTTCTTTGGAAACAGTAAATAATGTCATAAATATAAATGAAATTATTCACCTGATAATTTTTTGTATATATACAAAATTTTGGCAAAGTATGCTATTTTTTTATTGAATAAACTATAAAGATAATAGGCTCCAAAGAAACAGTTATTCATTTTAATTGAGGATATCAGAGTTTGAGCCTATTTTATGATAAGTTTTTTATATAACTTTGTCACCCATTAAACTTGCAAACACATTTTTAAGCATTAATTAGCCAGCTAATTTACCAAATTAACTAAACCTTCTTCCTTTAAAAGTTGTTCATATTTATACTTAAAATAAGAATTATACGTTATATTGGTACAAAATCCCAGAGTTGTTAAATTATCAGGATCTAGAAAGTGCCAAGTATATATTAAAATTTACCTATGCCAGTAACATATTTTTCAAAATTTTTTGAATTCTTCTGTAATGCTTTTCTTTTTTCTGAAATTATTACTTTGCAATTAATATTTTGATAATAGTGTATACAGCCTTTAAGAGGTAGAAATTGAGTCTAAATTTGAAATTAGCTATCACAATTATATTCATCTTAAAGATTAAATAAGTGTATCCATTGGACACTGCATATTGAGTAATGGAGAAAAAAAAATCTTCAGCTTGATTTCAGCATTAGCCTTTCCCAAGCTGTTCAACTTCGAACATGGTTCTTATCCTCACTAGGCCTCCATCTTCTCATCGGCAAAATGAAGATAACTCACACAACAGACGTGGTTGAATAAAAATTAAATGAGATAATATATATGCACACTACTTAAATGTTGCTTAGTACAAGGAAGGCTGTAAGTCATAGTCATTATTACAACATTACCATGATTAACTTTTATTATTTTATGTATAGTTTATCATTACAATTGAATTATTCCTATTTCATTTTTACCAATCATTACACATTGTTTTGCTCGTTGCCTTGAATCCAGTGTGGAACAAGGTAAGATGTAAGATAAATAAATTAACTGTTTTAAATATGTAACATATACTTGAAATACATTTTTTTCTCTATCACTACCAATATCCCATAAAAATCAGCAAATTTCAAATAAAAAGCTAGTTTTTAACAGAATATCAATATGTTTTTGGTTCATTAACTTAGTCAAACACAGGCTAAGTAAATGGCATTGTGTAGCATTACAAACTATACTGACTGTTTTCCCTCTTATATCCCTTCATAATGAATCTTAGGTGGCTAAATATGAAATAAACATTTTTAAAGCTGTTATAAAAATTTTTATTTTAGTTACTTGTATCATGATTCCTTCCACTGACAGAGAATAGAAGTTGACCATTTTAATGACATTTATCTGAATCTATCATCATTTAATATTTTCAAGTCTTACTGGATATTATTTTGTTGGCAGCAATAATATCTGATAGGGTATCCTTTTCTATCGATTTTGTCTCTCTTTTTATTTTTCATATAGTCTATCTTGGCAAAGCTGAATTGTGTAATTGTTCCTGCCTTCCAATAACCCCAAAATTATTATTAATGATCTTGACATTCACCATATTTTTACCTACTACATCATATGAGACAGAGATGGATATGTTAATATTGTCACCAATTTCTTAAGGAGGCTCCATCTGACTGTGGTAATTCAGACAATATTAGAAAAAAGTGTGTACTTTTTGAAATTTCATAGAATTCAAGCCTTTTCTTTCCCAATGTAAATGTACATGCATGGCATTTGAGAAGTTTTCACTTGCCACTACATTAAAATATATCTTTCTTCTTAGAACAATATCTGCCTGCTAAAAATCTATCTTCCATGCTAAAATTACAGTTTTCATCCATGTGAATTTTCTCATATTTCATGTTCAGTTCTGTATCTGAAACATTGACCACATGTATTTTTGACTGCCAAGTGATGGGTGATCATAAAATTTGCTCTGGCAATACTACATGTGCATTTTCTATTTCAGGATTGTTTACCAATAGAATATAACTAGTTGGTGATTTGCTTTCCTTCACCCATTCTTTCAATGGACTGACCAATATCAATCCCTCTCTCATCCTGAAAACTTCACTTAAACTCCTCTCTGCTTCATTTTCAAGTATGCCTGCAAGAACTTTGAGACTTAGGTAAGAGCTTGTCTTTCACAGCATGGTCATATTTATCTGACATTTCTCTAACCTCTCATCCAAGTCTGTTAGTCGTCTCTCCAATTTGATGCTCTACAACTTGTGTAAATGCAGTTTATTTGTCATATAATAAACATTTAATAGATCCTTGCTTAGTGGATAAATAGAATATAGATTGTTATTGTGTTATAATATGTATTTGTCTCCTAGATAGTTTATATATTGTATCAGAAAAAAAACATATGAAATTAATTTTTGTAACCCCTGTACCTAATAAAGTGCTAGGGACACAGTAGGGGCTCCAAAAATGTTATTAAATAAACTGCCTTTGCCTTTTTAGATCATGAAAATAATGCAGAGTAAAACTTTCTCTTTCCCTCTCCAATCCTACAGGCTGTAAATATTTAGGTCTGGGCTTTTGGGGTGATAAAAAATTATGGCCGGGCTTCCCTGGTGACGCAGTTGTTGAGAGTCCGCCTGCCGATGCAGGGGACACGGGTTCGTGCCCCGGTCCGGGAAGATCCCACATGCTGCGGAGCAGCTGGGCCCGTGAGCCATGGCCACTGAGCCTGTGCGTCCGGAGCCTGTGCTCCGCAACGGGAGAGGCCACAACAGTGACAGGCCGGCGTACCGCAAAAAAAAAAAAAAAAAAAAAAGAAGAGGGAGAGACCTCTCTCTCTCTCTCTCTCTCTCTCTCTCCCTCTCTCCCTCCCTCCCTCTCTCCCTCTCTCTCCCTCTCTCTCTCTCTCTCTCTCTCTCATCTCCCCGCCATGCCCCACCCTGCTTGCACACAAAGGACAGGCCAAGTGAGGACACAGCAGGATAGCAGGCATCTACAATCCAAAATGTGAAGCCTCACCAGAAGCCAACTCAAAATATCAGTCTGTAGTATTTTGTTATGGCAGCCCCAGAGCAGACTAACACAACCCCTAAGGAAGAGCAAAGTGGGACTCTAACAAATAACATGGCTCTTGTAAGCTATGTTAAAACTATAACATAAATGATGATTCATTAAGCATGTGAAAATAAATATGATAGCTAGATGATAGTACCCTATAGTACACCGCACATGTAAACTAATTCCTAATTAGATTAATGACACAAAACTGAAAAGCGTATCTTGAAGCCTTTACTATGGATATTTGGGGTAGGGAATGATTTTTTGAACACTCAAAAAGTGTAAAATATAAATTAAATATTTAGGATATTATCTACATTGAAATTATTATTTTCATATAAAGTAAGAAAGTAAAAAAAATATTCAAAATAATTTCAGTATACATAACACAGGGAATTAGTATTCAGGTGATCTGAACAAAACTACAAATCAAAAGAAAAATATTAAAAACATATTAGAAAAAAAAGATAAGCAAATGAATGAGAAACATATATTGCAGGTTAGATGGCTCTCTTAATTTGATTTGACCAGGTTTAGCAACAAAAGCAACTGGAAAAGACATGGAAGGTGTTTTTCACTGAGGTCGAGATGGCTAAGCTGCCCTTTTCAGCCTACCCAGATACTTGGAGTCACCTAAAAGCTGGAGTATACAGACTATTTACACTAAATTTTAAAAGTCTATGAATACAAAATGTTGCCAAGAATGAAAAATATAAGAATAATTACAAACTATTGGTAAGTATATAAATTGGTAAATCTAATCTGGAGAAAAGTTTGGCAATATATCAGAAATTCCACTCAGATATATTTTAAAAACTAGCCTATATTCACAAGTACGTAATTATAGGAATATTTATTGTTGCACAGTTCGAGAAATTGGAAACAACATAAGTGAATTTCAAAAATAAAATGGATATTTAATTTTAATTTATGGAACACTAATTCAGCAAATGAACCAGACTCTCTCTTCCTTTCTCTCTCTCTCTCTCTCCATATATACATATATATATATATATATTTGTTTGCATTATGTTTGAAACATATATATACATATACGTATGCATACATATGTATATGTATATATATATTTCAAACATAATGCAAACAAATCAGCATAAATATACAATTATAAAATGTGTATGTACATGTGCACATAATAGAAAATAGAAAATATACATGTGGTATAAAGCATAAATTATTTGTAGTGTTTTCCTCTGAGAAGGGAGGCATCAAAACTATAATTATGATCTGAAAAAAATTACAGTCATGTTAGAATGTACTCCAACATGATGGTGTTATGTTGAAATTCATTATTTCATTAAAAACTTTTGTCCTCTTTTTGATGTATTTCTTTAAATAATTTTAAAATAAAAGGATAAGAGGAAACATAAATGTACTAACATCTGGTTTATAGATTAAATTTCATGAAAGGAGGATACCACTTATCAAATCTTAAGATTTTCTTTTTATATGTTACATATAAAAGCACAGTCTAATCTAGAAATTAGATTTAATATATATGATATATGTATGTATGTATATAGATAAAGATTATATGTATAACTCATTATCAATGTATATGTGTGTATTTGTATTAGTTCTTACTAGTTTTAATTTTTATCTCATAGAGCTATGTCCTAACAAAATGTCTTACAGCAAGTTATTTTCTCCAGGGATTCGTCCTGAGAGGGTTGCATGCATCCTTCTGTTGTGGTGGGCTGACTATATGTGTGGTCTGCTAGGCTTGGTCGGGCCCTTGTCTGGTTGGTTGCCAGACCCTGCCTTGTATTGATGCTGCTGCTTGCTCTTTAGTGGGGCCTGGTGACAAGGCAGCTGGTTGTGGAACCCTAAGGATCCCCACAGGGTTAGTGTTGGCTCACTGGTGGGCAGAGTCAGGGTCCCAAAGACTCTGGGGCTTTTGTCCACTGACTGGCAGCTGAAGCCAGATCCTGGGGTTGAAGCCAGATCCTGGGGTTGGTGCCAGACTACTGGCAGGCAGAGCTGGTTCCTGGAGCCAGACTGCAGGGTCAGGGACCCCAGAGCTCTTTCAGATCATTGGGGGGGGGCAGCGGTTCCTGACACAGTTGGGTATGGGGTCCAGGGTGTCCTGCAGATTGCACTGACCTGCTAGTGGGCAGGGCCAGGGCCCAGCTGGTCCCAGGATAGGTTTTGGCCTATTGTTGCTGGACTTGGTCTGCAGACTATGGGATCATGGTTTTCTTGCTTCTGGTGTCTGCCCCCTCGTGGATGAGGCTGGTTTAGAGGTTTGTGCAGGCTTCCTGGCAGGAGGGGCTGGTGCCTGCCCTCTGGTGGGTGGAACTTGGTCTTCATCCTCTGGTAGGCAGGAGGGAGTCTAGGGGTGTGTTTAGAGGTGGCTGTGAGCTCTTTAGTCTTTAGGCAGCCTGTCTGCTGATGGGTGGGGCTGTGAACCCACCCAGTTAGTTGTTTGACCTGAGACATCCCAGCACTGGCACCTGAAGGCTGTTGCATGGGGCCAGGTCTTGACACTAAGGAGCCAAGATATCAGCCACCAACAGCTGTGCTCACATGGTTGAATGCTCCCAAATATGTCTGTCACCAGTGTCCATGTCCCCAGGGTTAGCCAAAGCTGTCCGCCATCTCCCCAAGAGACTCTCCAAGACCAGTAGGTAGGTCTGGCCTAGGATACTATCAAATTACTGATTTTGCTCTGGGACCCAGTACATGTGAGATTTTGTGTACACCCTTTAAGAGTGAAATCTCTATTTCCCCCAGTTCTGTGGTGCTCCTGCAATTAAGACCTGCTGATAAATGCTCTGGGGGCTTATCTTCCTGGGGCTGTACCCCAGGCTGGGGAGTCTGACATGGGGCTCAGAACTCTCACTTCTGTGGGAGAATCTCTATAATATTATTATTTTCCAGTTTGTGGGTTGCCCACCCATGGGGTATGGGGTTTGATTATATTGTGAGTCCGCACCTCCTACCCATATCATTGTGGTTTCTTCTCTATGTCTTTACTTATAGAAGATCTTTTCTGGTAGGTTCCAGTTTTTTTCATTGATGGTTGTTCTGCAGATAGTTGTGATTTTGGTGTGCTCGTGAGAGGAGGAGAACTCAGTGTATTTCTACTCCATCATCTTGGCCGCTCTCCCCTTTCCCCCAAAATGATAGAAAGTACCTATCATAATTCTTAAGGAAAAATGACCTATCAGAATCTTCCAGTGACTTTCAGAATGCATTCATTTCTGTTAATTTAACATTACAAGGCTGTGCAGTACATTTGACCTAATTAGATGTTGAATGTGAAATATCTATTCCCATTTCTGGCAACAAGCCATTCACTCGAATTGCTTTTCCTCATCACTTTCCCTTGAGCTATGTGAATTGATTCCATTCAGTTTCCTTCCCAATATGGAGTCTCTCTAAACTCAACTGTCTATGGGTTTTATTTGCACTGGAGTATGATGGAGCATTGTATAGGTGATATTTGGTGGAAGATGAGAAAATGAAGTCATCCATCCAGGTGGTATCCGAAAAGTTCAAGGCAAACCTGACTCCTATTCACAGTGAGACACTCCCTTCGATTATGGGGGTCCTATAATGAATAGCTTCTGACTTGTAGAAGGAAGATTGAGGTCTCCAATACAGTCCATAAGCCTTCACATATGGGGATGAAAACAAACTTGCTAACACAAATTCAAAAGAAACATAAGTTTTGGAAAATATTCAGAAGTTACTGAAAAAAATTACTATCTTGTGCAGTGCAAATGACAAAAAATGTATTTTCTGAATGTGTCTCTGTGTGTGTGTTTCAAAAATATTTCTCTATTGACAGCTTGTGTTGTTAAGGGATATCTTATGTTTTGCTCTGGTTTTGGTTTTCTTGGTATCACAGCAGCTTTTATCATAACACCACTTCACACCAATCACTTTGAAACTGAGAACTCTAATTCCAGCTTGTCAAGAATGAAGAGATGAAATGTAAGGAAACTACCCAACAAGAGACAGATATCTGTGCACTAAGAAATGATATTCACTACTCCCACTGTGAATCAGACTATAAAATTACTGCTGTCTTGGCAGTGATTGGTGGTTGAGGCATTTTTTCCTACAAAGGGATCTCAGATAAACATCTTTAATAACACTCATGTCTCCTTATTGGCTGGTATCTATTATGCTGTGACTCTAGGATTTAATGTTACACAAATGCATACATATAATATCTAAATTTCAGTTTTTATAACTGTCCTCCTCTTCTGTTTCTTTGTACTATAATACTACCATGTATATTGCCTTGCAACTATAATTTAAATAACAAGGCAGTATATCTACTGTAGACTACTTCATATAACTGCCCAGAGTTAGAGACTTGAAGGGGGCCCAGCTAGAACTGTGTGCTTGACCAACTTGATTTGCTATATATACTTTCTCGATAAGAGGTGTTTTCATTTGTGAGAGACATTCAAATAGTGCCCTTTAAGTGTAAAATATCCCTTAAGTGAAAAATACATAATTCTTTGATCAGTCACTTCCCCTTGGTGTTTATGATAGTTAATTTTATGTCAACTTGACTGGGCCATGGGGTGCCCAGATACTTGGTCAAACATTATTCTGGTGTTTCTATGAGGCTATTTTTGGATGAGATTAACATATAAATTAATAGATGGAATAAAGTAGACTGTCCTCCATAATGTGGGTGAACCTTGTCCAATCAGCTGTAGGCCTAAATAGAATAAAAAGATTGACCTTCTGAATAAAAGAAAATTCTTCTCTGGTGGTCTTCCATCTAGAACAGACTTTTTCCTGCCTGCAGATTCAATCTGAAATACCAGCTCAGCTCTTCATGGGTCTCAAGCCTGCTAGTTTTCAGACTGGAACTACACCCTCTGCTCTCTATTGGGTCTCCAGCTTGTTGACTTACCCCGTAGATCTCAAGACTTACCAGCCTCCACAGTCACATGAGCTAATTCCTTATGATAAATTTCTTTGTCTCTCTTTATATGTACATCCAATTGTTCTGGTTTTCTGAAGAGCCGTAACTAATACTAATATAGTGTGAAGAGTTTACCAATTTATTCTTCAGGGAGGAAAAATGTCAAAATTTTGAGTAATAAATTGAGAGTACTATATTCATGCTGATGTCAAGATAGAGAAACTCAGAAGAAACATACAAAACAGATCAGATGATATATTCCAAATTATTCTTTCTTTTTAAACCCTATCAGGTAATGATGAATAAGAAATTTGAGATGAAATTAACTATTTTGTCTTATCTCTCTATTTTAAATTTTTAAGCAATCAATTACTTGTTTTCCAAGGAAATTTTTCATAAATAAAATAAGAAATAAAATAAAAAATAAAATAAAGTTTATATTTCTTAATCCCATACCCCTGTCTTGCCCCTCCCCCTTCTTTTCTTCAATGGTAGCCACTAGGTTTTTTCTGTACATCCGTGAGTCTATTTCTGTTTTGTTGTATATATTTGTTTGTTTTATTTTTTAGTAAAAATATTTACTGAATTCTGTCTAACTTTCTTCCCTTCATTGACCAGCAATTTTATTGTCATCTGCACACTACCAGAGTATCTATTCTTCCAATTCTCTCTTCTAAACGGCTTGAATCGTTACTGAATGAAGTACAGTTGATCAGTTACACCAGGATTTATTTTATCTTTGGATGATTCAAAGCAGTCCTCTTGCTCCTTCTGTTTTCTTGTGCTTGTCAGCCTTTTGAAATTTTCTATTACTATGTCTCCACAAGAGATAACAGAAAATCCAAAAGCTTAAATGAAATGTTTGATAGAAGCTAAAATTTAAAATACTAGAGAAAATCCAATTTTGGGATTATCTGAAAATTTCATTTTTCTACAAAAGCCAGGTTCTTCACCAATACAGATAGTCATTTCCCTCCTATACTCAAAAATAAGCTTTTCAAAATGGCAAATATAAAGTAAGTAATACATAATATCAATATATATTTTTTCTGGCACGTTAGAAATGATCATGATAAAATCCTTAAAACTTTTCATTATCTTGGTTTGTTCCTTGAAAAATATTTTTAAAAAGCTAAAGAAAAATGCCTTTAGAGTACTTACAATATATAGTTTCCAAATACAGATTTTACTTAGTTATTTTTCTTCATAGTTTTAGATTTGGCAAGAAAAGAATGTTTGTCTTTATATTTCTGTCTTGATTAGAAATAACTGTATTCTACTCAATACCAACAAGAGCTAGACATGAGGTTGGCTAGAAGAGTCTGCAGAAACTGATTCAACTACAGAAAGTCAAAAGTCAAGGGGAAAACCATGTGTGTAGGGCTCATGCTTAAAATTAGGTCACATTTTGTTATGGTTCAGTTCAGCAGAGGGTACTGGTGGTGGAAGAAAGAACACTAATCTTGTAGACAAAACACAGCAGTCCACAACGTTCCAGAGCTGAGCATATTCTAATTTAAACAAGAAAATTATCTAGGTTTGTGTTATGAATGTGGATAAATGCAGAGGTCAAAAGCAGAAAGGTTGATATAACCTACAGATTTGGGGGGTTTGGTTTTGGTTTGGTTTTTAAAAACCTTTTGTTAAATACCTACTGGAAATCAAGTTGGAGTGCAAAATGGCATGCAGTACTTAGGGTATTTCAGCCCCAGGCCAGAAAGCTAGGGTTAAGTGTGAACGTCAAGTGTAATGGCAAACTTGAGTACTGAATAGGGAGCCTGAATCTGAACTCAATCCTTCAAATGAAGGTTTAATTGTTAAGAATGAAAAATATTTTGTTTAGAGGGTCTCCAGTGGCATATCAAGAGCAGGATCAGGGAAATGTCTGCTCTGAGTACAGACGATAAAAAGATTTATTGTCTGTAGAGAATATCAAATGAATAACAAAACTAACTAAAAGTCAGTCTGATTTTATTATCACCGTACACTGGCAGTATCAGTGATATAGTACTCTTTCTTCCTGGGCTGACCACTCTTACTGACAATTCCCCCCACCTACCACCTTTGTATGTTTCTTGGTCTATGAGTGCCTAGAATTTCTCTCTGATCAACATTAGATCTTAGCCTTGTATCCAGATAAATTTATTCTAACATTCTTTGGAATGCGAGAACTGAAGTACCCTATATATTTCAGATGCCTTGCTTTGGATGTAGGATTTCAATGTAGATTTCAATGTAGGATTTCAATACAGATTTCAATGCCTTGAGCAATAAGAGGTTAAAGATAGAATGACCTGACATTCTTTTAAAGGTTGAAGGAAAACCAAGAAAAAATATCTTCCTTGTGAATTTTTTTTAAGTAAGCGAGCAATAAACATTTATTGTGTCAAGCAGCTGAGATTTGGGGATTGTTTGTTACAGCAGCTAATGATTCACTCTAGACTAATATATTCTTGAGTATTGTGAATGGAAGTGCTTCTGCCAAAAATGGGTAAGCTTTTTTTTAAACTTATTTTAGTGAAGTAGAGTTGATTTACAAATGTTGTGTTAACTTCTACTGTACAGCAAAATGACTCAGTTATACACATATATACATTCTTTTTCGTATTCTTTTCTATTATGTCTTATCACAGGATATTGAATAAAGTTCCCTGTGCTATACAGTAGGACCCTGTTGTTTATCAATCCTATATATAATAGTTTGCTTGTTCTAATCCCAAGTTCCCAATCCATTCCTCCCCACCCCACCTCCCCCTTGACAACTACATGTCTGTGAGTCTCTTTCTGTTTTGTAGATAAGTTCATTTGTGTCATATTTTAGATTCCACATATAAGTGATATCATGTGATATTTGTCTTTGTGTAACTTACTTCACTTAGTATGATAATCTCTAGGTTCATCCATATTGCTGCATGAGTAACGTTTTTTATTTACTTGTGTGTGTGTGTGTGTGTGTGTGTGTGAATAAGTAATAAATATTTACTGTGTGCCCTGTGACTTTTTTAACCAAATAGAGAAACCTCAACACATTATCAAATTCCATCCACAAGTCAAAATGCACCTAAAAGTTCCACCCCTACTTGCTTTTGTTTATAGGGATGGGGGAGAGTTTGACTCAGTTTTCAAGACATAGCCAAGAATAATGGTTGAGAGTACAGATTCTGAAAACAGCCTACTTGCAGCTGAATACTGGCTGAGCTAGCCTGCAAGAGCAGGGTTGTCTAAACTCAAGGCCCATCCTCTTTCCTTCTCCTTTCAAATATAAAATTCTAGTCAGTAGAATTTCAGGAGTGCTTGAATGTTAAGTAAGTACAATTTTTCAGCAGAGGAACAATGATATAAACCAATTATGAATAGCAATGTCTTCTGAAAGAACTAAACTTTTTTATGTGGCTCAGGTTCAGTGAGTAGTACAAATGAAATCAGTTGAAATATGATGATACATAGCTGTAGGACTTCTATAAATACTTTAGACTTCACAATTTACTGTTAAAATTCATCTAATTTTCATCTCAAAGCTCTTGCAAATGCATAGCTGACTGAATCAGTCAGTTGCTAAGTCTCACTTTGGAATTCAATAGTACATTTGCAATTATATCAATGCAAATTTCCTGAAAAATGAATTTTTTACTAAGGAAAGCACAGACTATTCTTGTGCTTTCTTAATATTTACATAAACATGCTCATGTATCTATATGCATTGAAAATTTCAATCAAGCTTTACTTTATACTTTTAAAAACTGTTTCTTTATGGGACTGACATATACACACTACTATATATAAAATAGATAACTAATAAGGACCTACTCTATATCACAGAGAACTCTACTCAATACTCTGTAATGACCTATACAGGAAAAGAATCTAAAACAGAGTGGATATATATATATATGTATAACTGATTCACTTTGCTGTACAGCAGAAACTAACACAACATTGTAAATCAACTGTGTGCCAATAAAAATTAATTAAAAAAATAAAAATTGTCATTTTATATTAATGAAAAAATGATGAATTGACAGTCATTTTACTGTTCAGTTGTAAACTATCGGACAGGAAGCATCTGAAGTAGAGGAAGATCAATATGTTTTATATTTTTTTGTGTTATCCAAAGTTTGCCAATGTCAGCAAATAAATTAGGAAAGAACTAACAGGCCATTAATTTTCATAGTTTGTTCCAATCAATCTAACAAGGCTAGCTTCTTTAATTCCTTTCCATCAGAATTTCAACAACACATTATGATTGTTCTTATCATTATCATAATACCAGATCAATTAGTAGACCTCAATGTTTTTATTACAGATTTTGGTTATAGAGAATAAATCACAGTATTTTTAAATAAAATATAACTCCTTCATACCTTCACAAAGGAAGTTTCTGTTAGTTTTTCAACCAAAATCTTAACCGAGACGTGTGTTTTGCTATACCATTTGCCTTTTTTTTAATTTTATTTTTTAACTTTATTTATTTTATTTATATTTGGCTGTGTTGGGTCTTCATTGCTGTGTGCGGGCTTTCTCTAGTTGTGGCAAGTGGAGGCTACTCTTCATTGCGGTGCGGAGGCTTCTCATTGCAGTGGCTTCTATTGTTGCAGAGCACAGGGTCTAGGTGCGCTGGCTTCAGTAGTTGTAGTACATGGGCTTCATTAGTTGTGGCCCACGGGCTTAGTTGCTCTGCGGAATGTGGGATCTTCCCGGACCAGGGCTCGAACCCGTGTCCCCTGCATTGGCAGGCTGATTCTTAACCACTGTGCCACCAGGGAAGCCCCATTTGCCTATTATTTAAATTCCAAACACAAAATTAGTGTTACTTTCTCTCTGCCCTCACTAAATTAATGACCTGAAACAAAATTGTAAATGATCACTTAAAAGGAGTAAGTAACAAATAAACCAAGATGAATTGTTTCTACTTGTTATTCAAAATTCAGTGTTCAACCAACCATCTGAGCAGGAGGGTGAGGAGTAAAAACAACAAAATTCGAAACAAGAGGTTGTTAATTTGACCCACTGGCTTATCCATTAGGGACTGAAGGCACAGTGCCCATGATAATTGTAGGGACCCATAGAAATGACTCAATTTTAATTTCTTTTAAAATCAGAAGAAAAGATAAATAGTATAATAATAATAATGAAGATATAATAGTAATTTGAGCCTGGATTATATTCATTGTTATACCAATACAATTGTAAAATATAATTTTTAATATTTTTTATGGAAAAAGGGGCCCATGAAGGCAAAAATGCCTAGTTTCATAATAGTCATAACTTAGCCCTTCTACTGGTTATAAATATTAAGCAATTTTTTCAATGAAGAAATAATTAAAGTTAAATAAATTTGAGCTCTCTTTACAAAGTACTGGGTTGCCAATACTAGGCTGTAAAAATTTAACTACCTCAAGATTTAATTTATACTAGTCAGCTTTATGTAAATTAGTCTTTATAATTATACTAAGGAAACCTGAATTCCCTTAAAATTGTACTAATGTTTTCAGAAATGGTCTTTGATAGTTCCGAAATCAAATTCTTAGGCAGCACATTTTATCACTGGAAAAGGCAAAAACAAACAAACTAAAATAGTGCTAAACAAAGCATTGTTTTCTAATTTATGTCTCATAAACACTGATGTTTGTGTGAGGGCATTTATTAGAACACAATGTTGAAATGTTGCAGTCTATCTCAAGGAAACTTTTTAGTGCAATATCAACAAATGAATATTAACTTGCAAGCATGGATTAATGACAAGGAATGATCATAAATAAAAGCACAGTAGTAGTAGGCAAGAAATAACTCAGGCAGATTTAAACAACCATCCTGAAAATAACTTTTTTCTGTGCAGCCTAGAGAAAATCTTTTGAAACTAGACATTCATACAACTATCATTTATTAAGTACTATATATATTGGTTAGCTAGCATTCCAACTAAACAATAAAAATACTTCTCTAACAAGAGATGTCTCATTTATATTAAAGAGGCTAGCCCACCTTTTTCAGTTAACTTACAAAAAGTATAATCAAATTGCCAATTTTGGTGTTTGGCTCTACAAATCACAGTGATAGTTTTAATTCATAAATATTAAAAGTAATAAAGGAATTGCTACATTTGGTAAATAAAATCTCCCTTTCCACATTATAAACTCATCAATTTTACATTTTAAATACAACATTACATCTATTAGTACAAAGATCCGTGTTTAATAAATGAAATAATTTACTTTTTGCTTCGGGGAATACCTGCCATTTTGAGTCAATTCAAGTTCAAAGATGTTATAGTTTTGATGAGAGATGGTGCGTTTCTGACAATTCAATTACTTTGTATGTGTGGCTCTTTTGTTTTCACCGACGAAGTTAAAGATTCAAAAGGGAAGTAGGAAAAGAACTTAGTATAACTAAGTGCCATTCAAATAACTTGCCTGAATGTTTACTACTTACTAGTACCTCAAGCAGAGACTTGGCATAAGTTTATGCTGCTGTCACGACTGTATTTCAAAGCAATCATCGTGGAGTTTGTGTGGAGAATGGTTTGGATCAAATAAAACCAGGGCCTTAAAAAGTGTATTGGTACTAGTAGTGAAGAATAAGATAAACTTGATAGAGATTTTAGAAGTATAATTTTTAAAATCATTGAGTGGATTGATTAGATTTGGAAGCAAGGGTAAAAGGCAGATTCAACATGGACTAGCAAATTTTTTGCTGCTTTAATTAATAGTTGATTGCTACTAACTAGCATAGTGATTACAAAAAGTAACACATTTTGGGTGGGCCAGTAAGACATGATGATTTCTGGATTCACATTTTGAGTTTGATACATATGCAATAAGTAGTTGGCTCTATCATTCTAGAACTAATTCAGGGGAATAAATCGTGATTAAAAAAAGATACACACAGTCTTGCAACTACAAATGTGAATGAAATCACACATATGGGGATGAGAATCAGGGAGGAACACCAACATTTGGAACAAAGAAATAAGAGGAAACAATAAATGAGATTATAAAGTGCTACTACCGGGGAGTTGAACTCAATACCAACTACTCCTAAAAAAGGAGTTTTCAGAAGAACACAATTGTCAAAAATTATAATAATGAAAGGAATCCATACGATTTTGTAAGAAACTGAGTACGGATACTCTTTGCCACAGTGGTTTTGTTAAGTGTTGATCTAGCAAAAACTAGTTTGCCGTGGGTTGAGAAATTTATGGAAAAAGAGAAGGTAGAAACTCAAAAGGTCAAAAGAGTTTTAATAAAGCTCATTTTCGATAATTTTTTTATTCCCTTTCTATAGCCCTTTAAAGGAAAGAAAAGAAATCATAGGATCAAGGGCTTATGGTTGGAGAGAGGAATAGAGGAGGTCAAAATATGTTAAATGATGGGAAAGACCTTTAGAGAAGGAAAGCTGGGAATAGAGTGAAAAAATGATCATTGGAGATCTACATGGGTCCATAATACAAGAAAAGATGTGACCTTAGACAGG
The DNA here is from genome assembly GCF_963455315.2 of Globicephala melas. NCBI lineage: Eukaryota > Metazoa > Chordata > Mammalia > Artiodactyla > Delphinidae > Globicephala > Globicephala melas. The sequence continues at coordinate 100,406,922 of NC_083320.1, read as the reverse complement.
AGTTTGTTTTATATTTTCCTTTTTGACAGTGGGGAGAGGCATGGAGGATTGTGTAGATGGATGTAGAGGGATAAAATATTGAGAGACTTTCACCTACCGATGAGTACAGTGATAATAAAAACATTAAATATTGGGAATTCCCTGGTGGTCCAGTATGTAGGACTCCACGCTTTCACAGCCAAGGGCCTGGGTTCAATCCCTGGTTGGGGAACTAAGACCCCACAAGCCACCCGGTACAGCCAAAAAAACAAACAGGAAAAACAAAACAAAATAAAAAATTAAATATTTGTATGGCACTTATTGTGTATCCTCCATGATTCTGAGTATTATAAATATATATATTATAAATGTATTGTATATAAACTCATTTTCTGCAGGAGGTAAATAAGATTCTCTCTTCAGAATTCTATTGTTTATATATAGAAGGGTAATGGGATAGAAGCAGAATATGGGAAAGAGACGATCTGAAATCATCACTATAGAAACACTATAGACAGTATTGAGTGCCCAGTGGGACTTGGCAGTAGGAATCTGTAAGGCACAAAGCTGAGTAGTCAGAAGATTTTTCTTGGTCTTGCTTAGGAACTCTTGTAAGAAAGGGGAGAAGGTAGAATGTGAGAACTATCTCATGTTGGAATATCCCAGGTAGATGTGACAGAAGTATCATGAGGCAAAAGAAGTGGAATCATAAGTGACAGGTCTCAAGGAAGTCAAAGCAAAGGTGAATTGGAAAAGGCAGAGGAAGATTGGGAGAATGAGGTTGCAGTCATAGACTAAGGTATTTTCATATAAGATTTCAGTTTTGGAGGAGTCCATGATGACAAGGGCAAAGATGTGGCTATTGGAGTGGATGTTCAAGTAGAGTTAGATGGAGGTCACTGGAGCTAAGGAGGTCAGAAATGTAAAATAAGTCATGCTCCAAGATGCTTCAAAATGAAATCACCCCAGATTATAAAAGACCTTGGAGGCAAGAGGAGGACCACCATTCAGAGGCTCTGAATTGGTTTATAGAATACGGGAGCAGGTAGGGTAGGAGAAGCCTGAGTGTGAAAGAGAATGAAGGAAATGAAGTGATGACTCAATTTGGTAACAAATCTACTCATTTTTGACTTCAGGAAAATTTTACAAAGCTTGTTTAGCACACAGAAAAATCATTCATTAATTAATTCTTGTCTCTTTTCATTGTCCAAATTATTCAATGAAATATCCTTGCCTTGCCATCTTCTCCTTCTTCTAGCAAAAGTCAGCTCTACATAGAAAAACAATGTAATAAAATTAGCAAATACAACAGATTTACTATCTTTCAGGCATCATTTTAAGGGTTTTTACGTATATAACCCAATTTAGTTTCACAGTAAACTTATGACGTAAATACCTCTATTATTCCCAGTTTGCAGATTAAAAAAAGAAGAAAGAAAGAAAAATGGAGGCACAGAGATGTTAAATAAACTTGTCCGTAATTACACAACTAAAAGTAGTAGATCTCTCATTTGAATAAGCACGCAAAGATCATTAGTGGTTCCTGGTTAGGTAAGCCTAATAAGAAGAGAACGTTTCCCAGACCTCTGCCTAATCACTAATCACTAATCACCTACTAATCACTAATTAATAGATTTATTCATGCTATCTGGGGTAATCACACAAAATTCTCCCTTTGCTGGCTGTGAGATTCCAGTCATTAAGATCTGACCTCAGTTTCCCAAGATATCACTTCTACTTTTTTGGCAAGATGAGCCTATGACCTAAATGACAGTGAATTTTGTCTCCCATGAACTCATGCCAATTTTCTATCCCCAGAATATGTTTATTATTCCAAATCCAGCTGAAATTGAGTATGGCTGTGCCTTGTTCACATTCCTTGGTTTCTAGGAACCATGACAATTTTTGCCTGAAATCTTTATGGCCTTGACCTGACCAAAGGATTGGAAACCCTTGATAGTAAGACATTCTACCTAACAAGCTGCTTGTCATACCCTTCATAGTGTATAAGGCATTGCAGACAAAGAAAAATTCTCAAATAATATCATGTTAGTTTCAAATATATCAACCAAACAGCACATTGTAAGTATTCCCCTTTAACTGTTTTTTTTTTCCAGGATTTAAGAAAAAATTTCCTTGTCTGTACATTGAAGTTGCCATTCAGACTAATTAAATACCTCAGAATCACCCTTTTTGTTCACCACAAATTGCAAAGCAAGCAAGAAGGCAAGTTGCATTAAGAGTGACAGTCGTATTGTTTAGATAAGTAATAGAATATATTTTACATAAGAAAGAATAATAACAAAGGGGGTAGTAAACGGGAGATTTCAAAATGGATTAAAGACAGAACAGAATAGATGTCTTTTCTTTCCCTTCTGTGAGGCACCAGCCTTCTCATATTAAATGCTAAAGGTTATGTAAACAATGAAATGGAAAGCAAAAGCAAGATATTATCAGTTAGATGCTTTTCAACAGACGTCAATGAACTGGGTTATTTTAACATTAATTTTTTTTTTCAATAAAACCACATCTCATCCATGGGAAACTACAGGGAAGTCATCATAGACTTTTTATGCCTTGCCATATTTGTAGTGATAAAAAAAAAAAGGTAAGTCAACAGCGTAGAATGAAAAAAGGTAATCTGGATAAACTAGATCAGAAAGATAAACTGTCTAGGTCAAATAAGGCATCACTTACACCTCTTTATTTAGTGATTTTCTCAACGATAAGCAAGAAAGTGTTCATTAAACTATCATTTTTACCAGATTAGTATATTCAGCTCTCAGTCAATAGCTTCCAGGAATGAACTGACTTGATATTTTCCTTGCTGCCTTATCTGCCTGAGTTTACAGAGTACTGAAAACCCTCGCTGACACATTCAGATAATTTACCAAAAGATAAAAACCACAAATCAAATATAGCTTGCCATAGGAAGCCAGCTAGGTCACAAAGGGCATTTGTCTTTTGCTAGAAAAGATTTTGCACTTGTGAACATAAATTTATACTAATGTTTACTGAAACTGATACTCCCAGACACACTATTATTTGGAGGATAAGTATACCCTCTGTACTGTCTATATTGGAGAACTGTTCTGTGGTTTATGATGGGGAAATACATATCACCTGACCATTGATAGATCACTAGAATATTTTTTTCTGCAGTTCAAAGTTTTAGGGGACATGCTTAAGATGATATAATGTCCTAAACATCAATAATAATGTGTTTTTTCAAATATCTAGTCATTAAGACTAAGTCAGCTTAGGATTTGGCATCTTTTAATTGTAATGCAAATGAGAAGACAAAAAGATGAAAAGATTCAATAATGAACTCCTGTACTGTGATCACCCAACAGAGTCAAAGTGCTATTGTTCAAGAAATAACAGTTCAAATATGTGGTATTTTTTAAGGAATTAACTACTACTAATAAGGAGGAGTTGAGGGCCTCAGGCAGAGTAGAGGACAGTTAACTTCAGATGGTCATTAATCCCCAGGAAATCTTTTGTGCTTGTTATTGCCTCTAAATATCGAAATGGGAAATAATGCAGTGATATGAGTCCTTTTTATTGCAAAACTGATAGTTATAATAGCAATTACAAAATTCCTATAGAGTTTTGTCCATGGTTAACTCACTTAAGTGGGTTAATTACCTAACCTTACTCCTGCCACTCATAAAATATATACAAAACCTGAAAAATCAACAACCACTAAAGTTCTGCCTGGCTGTTTATGGGACATAAATAATAATAGGGATAAAGTAAGCAGAGGTTTACTGAACATTTCGTAAATTGTGATTACATCCAAATGTTGACCACTCTCATATGCACAACCTTGGGCAAATTACCCCTTGAATTTAGTTTCTTCAACCATATAATGGCATAAATACTAAAGATGATATAGCAAGGTGGTACAGGTTTACTAGGTCTATACATATAAAGTGTTTAGCTGAAAACATTGTACATATTTAAGACTCAATAAATGTTATCTCAGTCCCTCTAGCTCCATAATCACTTGGAACTTGATTGGGTTTCTAGGTGCAATGAGTGAAATGATAGCAAATGTGCTCAATACCAAGAAAGAGACACCAACATATATCAAAATGTGCTCCAAGGGGAAAAAAAGTCACTCCTAAAAAAAGCATCTTGTGGCCATGAAATTTATGAATTAGACTATTAGATATTATCTATCTATCTATCACCACCTCCCATATGGTATATTCATAATGCACAGTAGCATGTTAAAGAACCTGAGATAGCCTGTATTTCAAAAGACTAATTTTTAGAGTTGTTCTCTATGAATATCTTTTGAGGAAGTTTTCAAGGAATGGACCTTGAGAAGTACAGGCTTACAATTTGCTGAAGAGTTAGCTGATTGTATGTATTCTATTAATAAAAATGATCTTGAGCTGTACAGGACCTGAAGCCTGTTTGTGTACATTGTCACATTTAATCAAAGTTAACACATGAGAGGATCATTTGGGCATGAATTGTAACAGCAACAGAAAGTCTGAACAGCTAGAGAAAGCTACATGAAGGCGAACACAGGTGGTCTCAGAGTCCACACAGCGTTTAAAAATGTTATCAAGCATCATTGCTTGAGACAATAGAAGGACAAAGGTGCAAGTCATGGTAATGTGGCCAAACCTAAAAGAGTTATATCAGAAACAGAATCTGCTAGACCTCATTTAACTCTGCCTTCCATGGTAGGGTTGTAACTTACTCTCTAGAATATCTCAGAATGCTTTGATCCCCAGCCCTGTTGGGCAAAATAAAACTTGTTAGTTTTAACATATAGATATATACTGTGCCTTTTCCTGTCCAAACTTTATTCAGGAGAAATGCATGATTTGGGGAGAATTTTTACAACCTTTTGACTGAGAACATTATCTTTTATTAAGAATGTTGCCCACTCAATACAGGTGCTAACTTACTAAAATTCATCCTTGAAACCTCATGTTGACACCTTACAGTAGAAACTTAGGGCTTTGAACATGAAAGACTTCCACAGTAGCTCTTTCCTTCTTACATTTCTTAACCCTTCCTTAACACTCTCCCCTCCACATACACACATTAACCTCTGGGAGGTTCCCCTAAACTATCAGGAGTAAGTTGATAGGTTAGCGTAGGGCCCAATTTCAGTTGTACTTCAAAAAAGGTAAGAAAAGAAATTTGGCAATATTCATAAGGTGATACTCTTTACTATTTGTCCTATGAAATGTACATGATGGGACCATGGTCTTGGCAAAGGAAAGGAATCAGTGAAAGGTCATTATAAAGATTCCCTGCAGGAATTCCTATGAGCTATTTGGAAGACTATGAAAGAAGAGATGTCCAAGCAACAGAGACCTCTGCCTCACATGGGCTAAGATTCAGTTCACAATTATGAGATCACCTTTTCTCTTTGGCATGATGGAACCTAGGTTCATGCAAGACAACCCTCAGAAGTAGTCCAACCAAAGAATGGATAACACGGTTAAATATGGAGAAGTGGTAGACAATCCATTTCTTTTACTCAACCAAGAGAGTCACCTAAAAAGATGTTTAATACCAGCCCAATGTGGTTCCAGTCCAACTTCATTCACTATACTTTAGATAGATGTATCAATTTTCTAGAAACTTTTAAAGCAAATCCTTAATTCTAGGACCAGAAATAATAAAAGAGGAAAGTGATGAATTGGTTTCATTGTAATGGAAATATTGAGTGTCTTGACCAAGACGTCCTTTTTTAAATTCCACTATCATGTCAGAAACAAATCTTGTGGGGCTTCCCTGGTGGCGCAGTGGTTGAGAGTCCGCCTGCCGATGCAGGGGACACGGGTTCGTGCCCCGGTCCGGGAGATCCCACATGCCGCAGAGCGGTTGGGCCCATGAGCCATGGCCGCTGGGCCTGTGCGTCCGGAGCCTGTGCTCCGCAACAGGAGAGGCCACAACAGTGAGAGGCCTGCGTACTGCAAAAACAAACAAACAAAAAGAAACAAATCTTGTGAGTCACTATTGAGAAAAGAGTTGTTCTCACTTTGTTATAAATCAGAAATGAACACACCATTGTAAAGCAATTATACTCCAATAAAGATTAAAAAAAAAAAAGAGTTGTTCAAGTTGTTGAATGAATCTTGGTATTTTGATATCTCCAGAAATTTTAAATATCATCCCTGATCCAAAGATAAGAAGCAAATTTACTCTAATGCAAGTCCAGTGACTCTAGGTACAATACATGGATACTCTTTGACAATAAACCCATCTTCTTGGCCCTCTATAATCATCACTCTCATCTCATGGGCATTTTCTGTAATGGGATATATATTTCCAAGATTCCATAATTTTTTAGTAGTAGTAAATTAAATTTCTCTCTCACCAAAGGCTATAATTTCATAAAACATCCAGCCAGGCAAGAATAGTGACTCCTACTAAGAATGAGAACCTTAACTTTACATTTGGAGAAAAATGAATTTCAGGTCTAATATCTTACCATGTGCTGTTCACTGTGCCCACACCCAGAAGTTTCTTTAATTCAAATCTTCAATTAGCCTACTCACATAAACATATTTGTTTGTAGTGGCCAGTTTTGGAATGAAGCTCTATGACACAGATCCTAGAGCACCTAAAAAACACTTTTCCTTGATTTGCTAAGTGTAAATGACCCTGGAATGAGAACTGCAAGAACTCTTGGCACTTAAAGACTTCATCCAAATTTCTGCACTAAGAGACTCGACCAAACTGTAACATGATTTCCAGCAACACAAAGCCACGTCCTTGAGATGATTCTCCCCCACCCCATTTTGAGTTTCCATCTGGAAAAGCCCAGGACTATCAAAAGAATTTACTGTTTGTTCCACCCAACACCTGACAATTGTCCTCCTACCACCCTTTCTTAGATCATTTACTAAAATGGGCTCACAACTGTGAATCCTTCTTCTGTCCTTTGGAGATGTACCTCCTACAAATCAGGAGTATCTCTCTCAAGGACCTGAAAGTCATCCATTTAAAATGTAATCATCAGGAAGGATAGAGCTCCTGCCTCCTCTCAGTCTCTATGAGCTGATAGAATCCGAACTTCAATATCGTCACCTAAGCAGACCCAGTTGGCCTAATTGATTTACAATGACCAACACTTTTAATTTTTCACTTTCCTGACTCTACTTGAGCCCCTACTGGCTCTCCTTCCCGATTCCCTTATTCTCCTTTAAAATGCCCAGTCACCTCTGTGCAAATTAGAATAGAGCTCAGATCTTTCCCCTACTCTCCATAGTTATTGAGTAAAATCTATTCTCACCACTTTAATTAATGTCTGACAGTCCTACCACAGTATGGAAAAGTTCATTAACTAGGCATATAAAGTCTACTCTTGTGCAAAGAACTGTCCATGGAAATTAGAAGGCATACAGAGAATATTGACATCCCTAGTATTTACTCCTAAGCTATCTCCTTAATTTTCAGAAAAAGACTTCTCTAGACCTAAAATCATAATATTATCTTGGTGGCAGCAAATACCCTCTTCAAATCCAGATATTTTTATTTAGCAAAAGGGACCTCACTATGGTACTAAAAATAACTATTGTTGCCTAACTTATTGAACTTATCAATGTTCCCGGGCTTTCTACTAGGTCTCAAAATGACACTGGTATATTTTCACAAACAACCCATTTTTCTTCTGGGTACCTAATCCAGTCAATGAGAGAGAATGAATCAGCAGTTTCTAGAGTACAACGTGTAATTCGGTGGAAAATGGAAGTACCCTTCCACCTGCCATTTAATTGAACTTAACTCCATCTGCACGTTCACCCAAAACATGTCTTTTCCTCCTATGCTTTTTATTTCCCATGTCAATACCAACCATTATTCTTATCACTTATAACTAACTTTCCAAATTCTATACCACCAGGCTGGACTTAGAGGACTCACCAGCTGGACAAGCTCAAAGGATCTCTAATCGGTGATATTCCAAAGAAGTGCTCCAGACTTTCTTTGACTTTATCTGCCATTTCAATCAGTCATTTTATTAAGAAACCATATAACATTTGCATGGATCTATTCACTGTTATCTATAAAGGTGACCGTGTAAGTGGGAGGAATATTCATTTATGAAATGGACCTAGAAAAAGAAATATTGGCTGTCTCAAAACTGTACTTGAAGATCTTTCATCTAGTATAAAACTTGAAATTATTATCTAATATAATAGAAGAATAAGAAAAATAAGAGAATAATTAATCAAAAAGAATACTGCTTCACAAGCCAGCTACATAGTTCACTCACCTGATGCCAAAAGGAATTATTCAAAGGAAGGATTTAATGGGAAAATTGTCATCTGCATAAATTAGATCCTAGACCAAATCCCAGAAAATTTCTACAGTACCTCTTCCAATGACTCCTTGATTGCTATACTTACTTTTTAATACTCCTATTCACAGATGTTGCAACCTAAGTATAGTCTAATCACCAGATTTTATATCTGGCCCTAAACTTTGTCTCTCCATTCTGCCTACTTTCAGCATAATGACTGTCAACTGACCACTTCCTTTTTAAACTGAAGATTCCACAAAGTTTTATTTTTGTTGTTATTATTGTTTGTTTTGAATATTTAGACTCCAGTTTTGCCTCTGTTTTCTCATTCAGACAAAAGCATTTCTGGTTGGAGAGCATGACTTAATTAGAAGGCAATGATTTGAGGACACTACAGCTATGAGAAAACATGATAATCAGGTAAATTATTTGTGGTCAATTATATTTTTAGTAGATATGTGTAATTGAAGCAGTTACTACAAAATTGAAGATTGTTCCACTTATTTTCATTGGTATAGCATATAGAATTGGCCTCATAATTTGTGGAAGGGAAGTGAAATTTTAAAAATATTCAGAGAGAGCCTTTTGAAACAACTGTTTCCATTCTTAAGCTATAGTTGCTTAGCTTCGATTCCACCATTCTACAGGCTGCTTTGTGATGCTAGGGTTGAGACCCTGAAAATTACATTTATCCTTTGCCATCTGATCCCCTTTTAGAGTCTTCAAAAAGGAGATATGAGAGGGAGACTGGAAAGGTTTTTTCCATTTTCTTCCTCTTTCTCATTGTTGCCTTCCTGTTCCTGTCAAGTGTCACCCAAGCAGTTTCCTTAAGTAGCCACAGCTGAGCCCAGTGAGCAGTCTTTCCAACACTTGCAGATTCAACATCATGGCACCCTCGTGAGACACCAGTGCCATCAGCTGGTGTTCCTCCTCCAAGTCTGGAGGTAGCTCCATGGGGCCCCTCCTTCCAGCTCAGCAACAGGAGCTCCAACTGATCAATAAGTCTTTGCTTTTGCTTGTTCACTTCCTGAATGTCCGCCGAACAATTCTTTTATTAAAAATTCTGTCTTTTAAAGTAACTGGTATGTTTTCTGTTTCCTGACTGGATACAGGCAGATATAATGATCTGTAGGAAGAAATCTATTTTATATTGCTATTCAATATATGCATACACACACACACACACACACACACACACACACACTTAAATGTTTCCTGAAACAATATTCACCCTTATTGTGTGTGATACACTCTGTTTTCTATTACTTTCGTTCTGTATTCTGTTTTTTGAAACTTCTTTTAGAAATCTACTAAATTTATTTTACAATCTATTATTAATTCTTAATGTGAAAATACTGATATAAATGAAACACAAATGTGCAGCCTAACACTAATATCTTTGCCTATGTGATGGCTTAAACCAGATATTTGATTTGTATACATGGAATTTTATGGAAATTTTCTAATATTAAATACATTTAGAAATTGGAAATAAAGCTTAACAAGAAGTAAAGACAAAAAAGAAGATGAAAAGTAAAGTTTTAAAATAAAATTAAAAGTAAAAACTGAGATTATACAAATAAGTTCTATTGGGGTGATTTGGATTAACTGCCTAAATTTTGCGATGGACATGCTAAAAAATAACAAGAACCAAAACATGATTCATACACATATACACACACAAGGATGGAAGAAGGGCAAATTTGCTTTCGCTGCTCCAGCTGAGAATCCATCTTCTCCTTCCCTCAAACATCAGCACTACTGGCTCTGGGGACTTCAGATTCAAGTCCCCCTGATTCTTAGGCCATCAGATCTAGCCTGAATTAGTTCTCCAGCTTGCAGACAGCAGATGATATGATTTATTGGCGTCCATAATTGCATGAGCCAATTCTTCTAATAAATCTCCTTATATGTGTATATATAACCTATTGGTCCTTTTTCTCTGGAAAACTCTGACTAAAACACACTTCTAATCATGTTTGCCCTTCATATTCAGTTCAGGTATCATCTCTTCTAGAAAACATCCTCCAAAGTTCCTGGTTACAATGCTTCCACAGAACATATGATTCTATGAATACACATCATGAGTTCCCTTGGAATTGCCTGTTTGGGTTGCCTGGCTCCCCCCATGATGCTGTGAGTACCTCAAGGATACACAGCATATCATACTCATCCGAGTCTCACCATTACCTAATCCTTTGCCTTGCTCATAATATATGTTCAATATTTTTGCTGTTGAACTGAGCTCTCGGAGGACAAATAATCAACAATTTGTACTTGTCCATGTTGTTAGTACTGTGAGTTCAGAAGAGAATGCAGAGTAAGATAAATATAACCTAATTTAGACATCACTCAATTTCTTTCCCTTATTTTTTTTCCCTAAAATAGTCCTAAAATTTGGTCCTTAAGAAAATTGGCTCAAACCCTAGTCCTGGCCTTGCCTTCTGGTTCCCTGTCTCACACGGTCAGCTTTCTTTCTTTCCACGGTGTGCTGTGAACAGCTGGCATCATGACGACACACCACTGACTGCCTCCACCATGCCTCCCGACGGCCATCTTCAAAACAAAATTTAAATTGAAACTCTTCCAAAACACATCCATGACCTCTCAAAGATTTATCAGTTCTCCTGGTGTATGTAGTAAATGAAAAATTATTATTCTCTTCCCACACAAATTCTGTCTGACAGATGGTGTTTTGTTATTTTGGGAAAGCAGCTATCCACTGAGTCTTTAAGGGGTTCCTTTAATAGTTTCATTGTGACATTTCCATAAATCATTTGCTTCTCTCTAAGAGAACATATACAATAAATTCGTCCATAGTATAACTACAGAGGAATTGGCATCTCTTAGGGTAATGAAGATGAAATTTAAAAATTGATGTGAAAGACCTCTGTAAGCCATCGATACTTAATAAATATGTGTGCAAACAAGGAAATCAAATCAATTTTCTGTGGGATATTTCTTCATAGTATCTCCATATCTCCATGGAAGTAGCCATTTAAAATTGTTCGTGTCCCTCAAGCATCTCTGGCTTTCCAGTGTGTTGTGCTCCTTGTAGTTTTCTAATGCTGGCTGATAAAATTGAGTTTTGTAGATATCACAACCCTTAATTTCACATGAAAACCAACTGAGATTGTCAGAGATAATCTCAACAAGGAAACCAAAGATCTATTTGAAAATTTGCCCCAAGGAGATGATATTACTTTATAAATAAATCATAGAAGAGAGCAATCATGTATCATTATCAATACATTAAACAAGGGCCAGGCTATATGATCTGAAATTAGAGATGATTACCAATAGGGAATATCACTTCAGATCATTAGAGAATGATAGTGTTCAAGGAAAGGGAAAATGAATTTAGCGAAACAAAAGAATGTGAGGCAGTAGAAATTTATACTTCCAAAAAAACTTATGAGCATTTTTTAAATTTGTTGAACATAAGATATCCAATTTGTCACTTTAAGTAGATTAAAAAAAAATTACTATACTGAATTAAAACATAAATTGAAATTAGTAGCTACGCATTAAACGTATTTCAATGTTTTAAATAATAAGTAAAATGAATGTAAATAAGCTAGATGGCTTGACGTATTTCATACACATTTAGATCTAAATTAACATCAGTGTTCTTAAAACTAGGAGTAGAAATTGGTGCAACACTTGTGGTGGGCCGTTTCTCAATATATAACACTAAATTTTTTTAAAGTGCACCCACATTTTTGAACCTATAATTCCACTGCTGAAAGCTGGCAGAGCTACAAAATAATATTTATAATATGATTATTGAAGTATGACTTAAGCATGGCTAAAATAATTCAATAATAACAGACCAGGGACTTCCCTGGTGGTCCAGTGGTAAAGAATCCGCCTTCCAATGCAGGGGACGCGAGGGGACGCGAGTTCAATCCCTGGTTAGGGAACTAAGATCCCACATGCCCCAGGGCAACTAAGCCCGGCCACCACAACTATTGAGCTCACGCGCCTCAACAAGAGAGCCCATGTACCGCAAACTACAGAGCCCACGTGCTCTGGAGCCTGCACGCAACAACTAGAGAGAGAAAACCCACACAGCCCGAGCACTGCAACGGCAGATCCCGCATGCCTCAACGAAGATCCCACGTGCCGCAACTAAGACCTGATGCAGCCAAAAAAGAAAAAGAAAAAATAAAGAAAAATAAATAAATATAAAAATAAATAACAGACTAAAGACACAGCAGCTATGCATACACAATAGTAATCAAAATGCTTGCTCACTTAGCTTTTTATTTTTCTCCAAAGGGATTCTAAACACACTAATCTTCCTGGCATGTTCTACTGAAATGATTACATCTCTGAGCTATATTGATGCCATATAAATGTTAATTCCCATACAATGTAGTTACAGGCTTTATACTTTTATATTGTGTTTTATAAAATATTTTGCATGATTCTCCTGTACTACTTGAGGACCTTTTCACAATTATTTATTTATTTATCTGTTTATTTATCTGTTTATTTAGCTAGTCAGCTTGCAGCCTGGGCTGTGACTATATCAGGTGTAAGCCACATTTATATTTTAAAATAAATAAACTTTTGTTCTGGAATAATTTGGGGTTTACAGAACAGTTACAAAGATAGAACAGCAAGTTCCCATATATTCCACACAAAATTCTAGTTTCTTCTAACGTTATCATCTTACATTGACACTGTACATGTGTCAAAACTAAGAAACTGACATTGATTCATTACTATTTTTAAAAATTTATTTATTTATTTATTTATTTTTGGCTGTGTTAGGTCTTAATTGCTGCGCTCAGGCTTTCTCTAGTTGTGGCTAGTGGGGGCTACTCTTCATTGCAGTGCGCAGGTTTCTCATTGCAGTGGCTTCTCTTGTTGCAGAGCAGGGGCTCTAGGCATGTGGGCTTCAGTAGTTGTGGCACGCAGTCTCAGTAGTTGTGGCCCCTGGGCTTACTTGCTCCATGGCATGTGGTATCTTTCCAGACCAGGGTTAAAACCCTTGTCCTCTGCTTTGGTAGGCAGATTCTTAATCACTGCACCACCAGGGAAGTCCAGATTCATTCCTATTAATATTAGTCAAACCGTAGATTTAATTTGGATTTCACCAGTTTTTCCAGTAATGTTCTTTTCCTGTTCCAGAGTCCAATCCAGTGAACCATATTCCCTTTAGTTATCGTGTAGCCTTTATTCTCCTCCAACCTGTGTCAATTTTTCAGTGTTTCTATGGTCTTCATGACCTTGACAGTTCTGGAGACTACAGTTAGTATTTTGTAGTCTATCTCTCAATTGGGATTTGTCTGATTTTTTTTTTTAAGTAATCAGCCTGGGGTTATAGGGTTTGGGGAAGAAGACCACAGAGGACGTGTTTCCTTCTTATCATATCCTATCATTGATCTCACTCCTCCTTGGTGACCAGAAGGAATAATGAGAGTCCATAGATTCAAGATATTTTGTAAATTGTCAGGTTCATCGGGGGTACTTTGGAAACATGCAGGGTCAGTTTTAATTGTCATCAAAACTGGGGGCACATAGACATCCAATGGGCAAGTGCCAGACGTTCTAGATTCTCAGCAACATGCAGGATTTGGCTGTATATAGACTCCATGATACAGGCTGCACACATGTGGATGCCCTACCAGGCATTCTTATAGAAGAAAAATTTATTTATAAATATCAGAGCCTAGAACTTGACTCTATTGTACAAATAAACAGAAAGTATTTTTCATTGATTTAATATATGTGAAAATTTTCAGGACTACTACGGTCATGAATATTAAGGTAAGGTTGTTCATCATTTTTAGGAATATTATCAAGGTTTTGTTCATCAATTTGGAAAATCGTGTCACTAATTGTAATATTACTCATGACATTTGATTTGCCAAACGATGAATCTGTGATAGTATGCATTTGTAGCTATAGCATTTATATGACCCTATGTGTAGAAAAAAATGCATTTACTTGGCCTTTATTTTAAAATGTCAAACAAAAAATGATAATAATATCCAGTTGAATATTATCTTACATTTCTTAAAACCAAACTTATTTCTTCACAAACATTTGGCTCCTTCACTTTACTTTGTAGTGAAGATATTTCAAACATTTACTTATGGCATAATGTCTTATTTTATTATCAATTACTTTCTTTTATTTTTCTCCCATAATTCAGTAAGAGCATTACATTGATTTTCAAAAGAACTTGTATAGGTTGGTTATAGTTTTTAGTGAATATCAGGATCATAAAGGAGTATTAAAATATTTATCATAAAGGGGTTTTTGTATCTGATAAAGTCAAGAATTATAAAGTTATAGTAACATGCTCTCATGCTCTGCCCATCCCAATTAAACTCATTAAGACTGACCAGGAAGTAGACCCCAGGCTCTCAAGTGCAAGTCTCATAATCAGTCATTGCAGTGGTGCCCGGGAAAGTAGGGTCACCCTACATAACATGTTTCAGACAGTCCAGGTTTTGGAGCATTTTCAAGGTGTAATTACCAACAGCACTCCCTTTGCTCTCACAAGTTCCCCAGGTTGGATGATAAATTGTTTGTTCTCACTAGTAGGTAGAGGACTTGAGGCATCACTGCTAATGATTTATTCACTCTGGCTGGCCTTCGGGTCACTGGGAAGAACAGGGATTTGCTTTACAACTTGTTGTCAAACACAAATACAGGGACTCACAACATCATACAAAATAAAAAGTGTATCTTTTCTTTCATCACCTTTAACACCACTCAAGTTCTCTCCTGGTGCCTCCCTGGAAGCTGACGTCCTGCCTACACATATACCAAATTAGGCTTATGTTAAGTTGAATCATATGGACTTTGTAGATCAATTGTGTAGGCCACAAAAAGTTAAATAGTCGTAATTTCATATTCTTAAGACCATATATCCACTTCTTGGTATTTCCCTGCCATCACTGATATTGGGAATGGTTTGATATCCTAGTTGTTTTCGGTTTTTTTCCAAAGTATATGCAAAGCACATCAAGCTGCTGAGATCCAAGGTATCAAAAATGAAAGCAAAATAAACAAACAAAAATAACAAATAACAGATCTGAGTTAATAAACATCAGTAGTTGCTAAATGGGCATATGTGGCATCACACTTGCACTCTGAGATAATTTTTTTTCCTTTTCTTTTCTGCTTTTTTTTTGGTAATTTAAATCTCTCTTTTTCTTGCCAGAAACAGTAATTAAACTTAACCATTCTCCTTTATTTGTTAATTGTATCTCTCATAATTCTATTCCTAATAGGAGGGGCTAATTCACAAAGGGCCTTTTTTGTCCTGATGATATATTGGTAATAGGGAGCCACTGAGAACATCATGTATGCTTGAAATAAACACAAAATTTAAGACTAGACTTAACTTGTGTGACCCACTTTAGCGACTTCTGCATATTTTATTCTACATCTACACAGGCTTTGAAACTTATGTAACAGAATGTGCAAAGGATTTCTATTTTAAAAGAGTTATAACAGAGAAAAACTAGTATGAAGACAGAAAGTGCTAACACTCTCCTTCTGTGACAGCGCTAGGATTTTGTTGCAACGTTAAAAATCCGTTGAAAATGTAAGCCAGTCTTCTTCTTCTTTTTTTTTTTTAACATCTTTATTGGAGTATAATTGCTTTCTTATGGGAATAACACTGACTAGAATTTACTAGTATCTTAAAACCATGAGACAATGAAATAGATCTGAAAAAAAGTCTGAAATCTTCTAGTCCGATTTCATTTATAGATTAGAAAACTTAGGACCCAAGGTTGAATAGTCAGTAATTGAGAGAGCAAAGACTACAACACATACGACTGCTACTTCTAAGTCCTGATCTCCTTAATGTTCACCAGACTGCCTAGCATTCTACATTTTCAACACCGATGACTGATAGCGGTTGGAAAAGTATTATTGAAATTCATTTGGAAGTTACCATCTGCAATGTTCAGCATATAAACACCACAGGAAGCTGTTTTAAAATCTTAAAGCAAGACTGTTTGACAAGAATATATAGAAGCTTTCCTAAAGTTCCTTGTCAGATGGTTGCAACAAAAGTTTCACATGAGAATTTTTCAAATTGGTGACAAGTTGAGGCATTCATAAAATACACCCAGACTTCTAGTTCAAGGTGGCAAAACACATCAATTTCCCCAAAAAAGTATATTAAAGTGTTAGTATAGAAACAACAATAATAACAACAGTGTTTAGAACAGGAGCTTGGGGACATCGGGAGGCAGCAGCAGATTAATAATATTAACAAACTTCTAAAAATATAAATCATATGCAATCATATTGGGATTCTCAGGAGAGAAAACGACAGCTAAAAAAAATACACTGAAAATCCTGCAGATCCAGTGGGGCAGGTCCAACATTCCCACCTAATTGAGCCTCAGAGTTTCTGAGTTCAAAGTTGACAAATAGTAATGAGAGAAATATGTTGTTTAGTGAAACTTTTGACAGTTAATCCCTCCTAACTTCCCCCACCCTATAATGTTCTAAAAATATAGAGTGACAAGAAACAGTGATATTCTGTTGTAGAACAATTCTGGAAAACTTACTATCTAAAGAAAAAGACTTAGTTACTCAGAGATACCAGAAGCCATGGGATGGGTTCGGGAAACTCAGAGCGTGGCCGTCTTTATGTAAGTATTGGGAGGTTAGACTTTCATGCCTAATTGCTTATCATTCACCAAAACAAGAATGAACCTTGCTAGTGATATGTCCTGCCCACTTAGATAGAGCTCACAACTAGATAGAGCTCAAGCTTATTATGACAATATAGACCTGGAGGATGGCTGACATTCCCATGAAAATACAAACCTTAATGATACATTTTATGGTGTATGATTTGAGATGCTCATCCTTGAGCGTGCATAATGCTCTGAAATTCATTGTTTTGGCATCAAGATATGATTGATATTAGATGTTATATCCACTATTTTGTCACCTCTAAGAAGCAACTTTTAAAATAGCATTCTTTCGAACATTTACCAACTGTATGTTATTATCTCTGGAGGAATGAATATTTGGATAATTGGGAACTCTAAAACATTGATGTAGGGGTTTATGATTTGGATAAAATTGCCTTCTGCAACATGAATTTTTGAGAGACTGGAAAAACTCTTACAACCCAAAAAGACTCAGAACTTATTAAGTGTATCAAGATATATTCATATTTATACTGAGGCTTTATTGCATTTTTCATTTAATAAATTTGTGTCTCCTTTGATCTTTGATCCCCAAAGACTCAACCCAGCACACTACCATTTCAAATTGAAACATGTGTATTTTCATGCTCAATGAAATGCAACTTTTAAACACTGAACACTGTTTTACAAAATGTCTCATGTGAACTTAAAAGAAGGTTTTCATACCAGAGAACTTTAAAAATCATTTCTATGTTTCCAAAAACTTCATTGTTTCCTATTTTGCTAACAATTTCACCATTTCTGTCTTAATCTATAATCATAGCTCAGGCAACACTACTAGAAAAATAGATGAGTTTAACTATTAAATGTTATAATTTATTCTTCATCACTGTACTTTCTGCCATTCATCATTCACCTGATTTTTTTTTTCATGATCCACATCATATTGCTGAGTTCAAAATAAATCTAAGTATAAACCAAAAGTTTAGAAATCCCATACAGAAGCAGTTCTGTCAACCATGATACCCTCTCCCCTCTTCTTCCAAAAAGACAGATATTGTTTGAGCTCATTTGATGCGTGAGGTATTACTCTAAATACTGCATAGAATTCAAAAAGAAAGAGGTATGATACCTGACATCAAAAAGTTTAGAGAAGCACCTTGCCTTATAAGGAAAGGTCTATTTAAGGTTCCCCTGAGTGACTCAATTAAAACTGCAAAAGGAAATCAGGAGTGAGAGGATTTCTGTGGAATGGAAAATCTATTGCTAAATAGGTCTGGTACTGAACTTCATCCTGTCTGTGATTTCAGAATCAAAAATATAGACTTCTTGGGGGGCCAAACACTCCATATTTGAGCTTCTGATCTTTGAGCTTATTTCTCTGAAGTGGCATATAAAACTATAAAAATTGTTATTTATGTCATTATGAAAAATGCAATAAATTCCTTGGTCCTAGAACATCTTATACAAATGGCTATATACAGTAATGAGAAATACAGGTAGATTTAATTACAGAAAGCTCCAAAAAAAAAAAAAATAGTTAAAATGAGGCATGAGCAATCACTTTTATACTTTTCTATTTCCATTGAAGATAAGTCCTCTCTTTTCCCCCAAATTCATCACTCTGTGTCACAGTGTTATGTAAATTTTGAGACTGAAGCATTTTTAGATGCCATGTATGTCAGCAGTTTTCCTGAGCATCCAAAGGTTCACGAGACGTACCCTGAAGCTGCCATTTGAAGTGAGGTGAAGGCTGAGGAGTCAGGCTCCAGTCTCCTCCAGGTTCGATCTCACAGGGTTTCTACCAGAGATGCTCAGCGTTTATCTGATTTTTAAAATATACTGGGATTTTGTACAATATTGGGGTTTTTTAAGTTTTTAAAAATTATTTATTTATTTTTATATTGGAGTATATTTGATTTACAATGTTGTGTTATTTTCAGGTGTACAGCAAAGTGATTTAGTTACACATATACAAACGTCTATCCTTTTTTGGATTCTTTTCCTGTATAGGTAATTACAGAGTATTAAGTAAAGTTCCCTGTGCTATACAGTAGGTCCTTGTTGATTATCTATTTTATATTATAATGTTTTTAACAAAAGGTTTTTGGAAAAATATTTTTGTAACTATTAATCTATTCCAATTTTCTTATTTTAAAAAATGAGAAGTATGCAAATGCATAGAGATTAAAAAGCTCACAAGGTCACAGCTAAGGATTTGAAAAAAAAAGTTAGGAAGAATATTTAAATTTAAGCTTCACGATAAATAAATTATTTTGCATAGTCCCTCAGGCTTCTCTTTTACTTTTCTTTCTCATGAATCTAGACCATCAAAAGAAGGATGGAAATTGTCTTCTTGCTTTGCAGCTCAACATTTATTCATAAGAATAACTACACACTTATTACAAGACTCCAAGATGGACCAGTATAAGAAAACCCAACTAAAACTAGTAAATTGCAAGAATCTGCTATTTAGGTAGTAGATAAGCCAATGTTTTTAGAAAACACATACATAAAATACTCTCAAAATATATCTTGCCAAAATACTTATTAATGAGTGTTTTGGTAAGATTTACAGCCTGGGGAAAAACATGAAATTGCCTTAGAACTTTGTGTCTGACACTTTACAGTGTTGTGTATTAGTAATTGGAACACTCAGGCTAGTTAAATATAGTTCCACCTTGAATTTTATATTACATTTCAGGTGTGAAATATTCCCACAGAGAATATAATTCCAGTTTGTTGGTATTTAATATAAATGTAGTCCAAGTAAAATATAAAAGGAAAATGTCATTACATAGAAAACTATAATAAAACATCTGGAAAAAACTGGATCAACAGATGTCCTTCATTTTGTGCAAATGATGTCATTTAGTATGCCACAAATTGCAAACAAATAAGCAAATCTATAAACACCGCCTGTTGGAAGGCAGAGAGTAGCTGTAGCCTAACATAATAGGATGACTATGACCTTTGTGGTCAGATAGACCAAATTGCAAATTCAAGCTCTGAAAGATATTTTTTGAACCTCTATTTCCTTGTATGTTTAATGGAGATAGTAACACCTGTAAAGATAAGGTGATAATTAAGTGAAATAATGAAATACACAAATCTCATAACAAGGTTCCTGTCACAAGGTACTGTAAACAAATATTAGATCCAATTACATGCTAATAGTAGAACCAAAGGTAGAATCAATACTAGGAGTAATACAAACGGGAGTAGTTGCACATTTCTAGAAGTAAAAGAGGGCAGAGGAAAGCAGCATCACATAATCTCTCTTTCTCTCACTCCCTCTCTCTCTCTCTCACTCCCTCTCTCTCTCTCTCTCCTATTCCACAAAATGATAATAAAGAAATTCATAACATGGCATAAACCTATAGCAAAGAGAATGGGAAAAGAGTGATCCATGGACAGGAAATTCCAACAATTATTGGAAGATGGAAAGAGCGAGAAGGAGCATTGAGGAATACAGCCTCAACCTTGGCCATAAACACAGGGGAATAGAACACTTTGGCAAGCTACAATAAAGTGAGAAGACAGGATAAAGACACTTTCAGCCTGAAAAGACTCAAAGAGGGTACTCGCCTGTTGGCAGAGCTTCAGAGACACTTTACATTTAGAAATCAGGGTACACTGTGGACCAGAACGAGGGCTCAGGCTTAAATCACACGTCTAATAGAACACACTTAGGTGGAAATTATTCATTCCATGTGAGCGCACAGAACAAAGTCTGATATCTATGTCTAGACAAAAATGTTCTTCTGCACAGACATGCACTTAGTGTCCGAGGAGAACAAAGGCCCCCTAAGGAGAGCTCTCCTTAACCTGATGTTAAGAGTTCTCCCAGTACAGCAGCCGGCTTCACCTCTGAGTCTGAGTTTATAAACAGCCTATTTATAAACAGTGAGCGACCTGGCCTTTCTATTGCTGCGCACATACATATAAATCCAAAATGAAGGATCTGTAGAATTTCCAAGAAATCCTGTAAGATGAAATAGGCTGATAATTAAACAGAATGAAAGAAAAAGAGCCAAAGAAAATAGCTTCAGGGAAATGTACACATTTTATGTTTAGACAAGAGCAGGATCTTAGGAAAGAGAGAAATCACAGGACTAGATATTAAAATTATTGTTGTCAGAATAAAACAAACAGTAGATGAGAAAGAAGACTAAAGTGAAGAAATGTCCCAGAGAGTAAAACAAAAATTATATAGAAAAGAAAGGAAGAGATGAAAAACAAAGAGGACCAGATGAGGAACACATGGAAGTTCCAGAAAGAGAGAATAGACAAAAATAATGGGGGAGAAAATTAATAAAGAAACAATTCAAGAAAAACTTTCACATTTGAAAGAATACATTGTCACTTGAATGAAAAGTATATAATGAGTGCAAGACATATGAAAATAAACTCAGAAATCTAGATGTATTGATTTTAAATTGCAGGATAAAGTTAAGGCTCTAAAAGTGTCAAAACAGGAAAAAAAAAATTAGGTCAGTTACAAAGCTATGAAATGTAGAGTGGCCTCAGCCTTTTTCTTAGCAGCAATGAATGTAGGAAGACAATGAAAAAAATACCTTCAGAATTATGAAAGAAAAATATTTTCAACCTAGAATAGAACATTTTGGCAAGCTACAATAAAATGAGAAGACAGGATAAAGCCATTTACATCACGAAAAGACTCAAAGAATTATCTTTATTCACACTTAAGAAATTACTCAAGGGTATATTCTAGTAAGAGAAGAGATTGATCTATTAATTAAAAGGAAGCTGTAGACTCAAGAGGGCAAGAAAAGTAAAAGTCCCCTGATGACAGCCGTGTAGCAGGCCTGAAAGTCTAAATTGGAACATAAGAAAGAAAGTCGGGGAGGGATTTCTCTTGAAGGAAAGGGGGAACTTGAATGGAGATCTTGAAAATTTTTAAGAGATGGAGAGATGGCAGCTTAAGTTCCTTGCTTGAAGTTGACCAAAATAGAACCATGAATTAAAAACAAAACGAACAAACAGAAAACTCTCTTGGCAGGATGGGAATGAAGGCCCTGTATGGGGAGGTCACATATGAGCATGTGAGCTACTTCCTAATCTTTTGTCTAATTTCCAGGAAGTGAATCATAACTAAATCTGATGTATAAAATAAGAGCAGTAATTACTTAGTGATATGAAAGAAAATACCATAAAATCAAGCCTAATCCAAAATGATAGCCATTGTGTCCAGGAGGAGGGAATGGGGAAGGATGGGGTGGTCATGCTGCTTTACAATATGAGCCTCTTCTGTTGTGGTGGTCTTTATGTGAAAACTGTTTTGATAAAATAAACAATAAATGTAAATGGCCATTTAATGTCTTCAAGATGGATTTCCCAGAAGCAGACCTTGAGACACATTTCATGTGCAAATGCTTTATAACTGAAGTGTTCCCAGAAGAAACCAATAACAGAGTCATCTGAGCTAGACAAGGAAGGAAAAGAGACAAATGGAGTGATTTAAGGGGAAAATCTCAGCCACAGGCTGGTCCTCTAAGATCTTGTGCTGACTAAAGGCAAGGGGGCTGAGCTTTCCCCTTCCAGTGGTTCCAGTCTATCTCTGCTAAGAGCTATGCTGCACAAAGATGAGAGGGTCACAACATTCCCGTGTTTTTGTGTCACTAGTAATACAGGTAAAGTAGCCCTGGAACAACCATCTGAAGAGGGGCAGGTGCAGGACTTTAGAAACACCAAATAGTAAACGAAGGGAGGGACACACAGAAATGGAAAACAGATCTGCAGAGATCTGAGTGGAACACTGACAGTGTCCACTACAGAATGTAGTTCAAGATCATTGGCTTTGATAGTCCAGCCAGTCTCAGCTAATTTTCGTAGTAATAGGCCATTCTCCTGTCCTCCCCAATACATGTTAATAACCATCTACTGAGCTCTGACTTCCCCTGTCCTCCAACAGCACCATCCATCAAATTGTACATAATTTAATAAATGCCATCATAAAAATGCTGCAAGAAAGGCACTGGTCCCAATTACTGTGATTGAGTGATGGTTTGGGAAGTCAGGGCAGGGTAGTTAGTGTTCCAGGGGACATTTCTAAGAGATGCAGACACTGGTGTTGAGGTAGGAATGAGTCTTGTCTGAGAAAATAAGTGAGAAAAGGTCTTTCCAATGAGAAGTCACAGATGTGAGCCACGTACAGAGGGAAAGGTCTGCCTGAGCTTGGTATGTTCTGGGAACTGTGAGTACTTCAGTGTGGAAGGAAGCATCCCCCATCAGCCATTTTTAACAGGCTATTTGCTAAAAACAAAAAGTTCGATCTGGCCATGAAAATAGACCCAGTAAAATCTCCAATGTATTCATCTTTTCATGTTATTTTGATCCTTTGTATATATTTAAAAGCAATCACATTTTGTAATAAATCACTCAAATCGATTACCTTTAAAGCCACAAGCTAGTTGCCTGTTAAAGGTTCAGTCTACTTCTCAAAGAAAACACACTGTGAAAGCATTGGTTCACCATAACAGCAGGGTAGAGAAGAGATAAGAACTACCATAGAACCCAACAATCCCTCTACTGGGCATACACCCTGAGAAAACCATAATTCAAAAAGAGTCATGTACCACAATGTTCATAGCAGCTCTATGTACAATAGCCAGGATATAGAAGCAACCTAACTGTCCATCGACAGATGAATGGAAAAAGAAGATGTGGCACCTATATACAATGGAATATTACTCAGCCATAAAAAGAAACAAAATTGAGTTATTTGTAGTGAGGTGGATGGACATAGAGACTGTCATACAGAGTGAAGTAAGTCAGAAAGAGAAAAATAAATACCGTATGCTAACACATATATATGGAATCTAAAAAAAAAAAATGGTTCTTATGAACCTAGGGGCAGGACAGGAATAAAGATGCAGGTGTAGAGAATGGACTTGAGGACACAGGGAGGGGGAAGGGTAAGCTGGGACGAAGTGAGAGAGTGGAATGGACATATATACACTACCAAATGTAAAATAAATAGCTAGTGGGAAGCGGCCGCATAGCACAAGGAGATCAGCTCGGTGCTTTGTGACCACCTGGAGGGGTGGGATAGGGAGGGAGGGAGGGAGACACAAGAGGGAGGAGATATGGGGATATATGTATATGTATAGCTGTTTCACTTTGTTATAAAACAGAAATGAACACACCATTGTAAAGCAATTATACTCCAATAGAGATGTTAAAAAAAAAAAGAAAAAGAAAGCATACTAACCTAGCACTAGTGTTATCATTCACTTTGGGCATTTAATTCTTATTAATGGCTCTGTTGGAAATGCTATAATTTCTCCATCCTTGCTACTTATGAACCATATCGCACTGGGCTAGTTGTTTCACCTTTCAGAGTCCTATATTTTCCTAGCTATAAAATAAGAATATATAAGGTTAATTCACAAGCTTGTATGTGGATTAAAGAATGAAATTATAGCCGTAATACAAATAATGAAGGACATGACCCATGTCAGGTGCTAAACAAATTACAGTTTATTCCCTTTTCCAGATTCTGCACCTTACCTAGATACTATAACTTCTGGAAAAGACTATTTCTTGATTGAGTTCCAGATACCCTGATTACATTATATGCATTATTCATCCTCAAAGGAAAAACTTAAGGACAGTATAATTGTTCCATTTTACACGAGTAAGTTAAGAAAAAAAAAAGATTAAGTAACTTTCCTGACATCATATGCTGGATAGGAGACAAATCCAGAGTTCAACCTAGGTGATTTTGACTAAAATCTTGAGTTCTTTCCACTATAACAAAGTGTATTGTAGGATGTGAGATAACTCACAATCAGCCTTAAGCCATGCTTGGATGCAATAATTTATTTTAAATGTTCTCAAAAAGTACTTTCAAAAGATCAGAGAAAAAGAAAACATCGGCACACATTTGAACATTGACAATGCTGCAATGTGGGTTGACAAATGTGAGCCTTTCATATTTTTATTGGGTGTGTAGAGTCTGTAAACATACCCTGGACACTTGAAATGAACATAATGCCAATATGTTAATCCTAAAAGTTGTAGGGCGTATTTTGCAGTAATGTGAAATTGTTTGCCAGCTAAACCAAGGCACAAGATCACAATGTGTGGCACTCTAAAAGAATTGCAGTTTCTTGGGAGACAGCATTATCTTACTCTAACTCATACACTGCTTGTGGAAATTTTCTTTGAAAAGAAGAAACAAAGAATTTTACTGGTGTGTTAGTTGGGTCCTACAGAAGCTGACATTTAGATACAATTAGTACAGCAACACGTTTATACAAAAGTAACATATATGAAAGCACAAGGGAAGAACAGAATAGGGCATGGGCTTCAAGAGACTGTGATGCTAATATAACAAAATCTCTGTGAACCCAACTGGGGCCAGGGAGCAAATATTAAACTAATCCTGTAGTGAGCAGAAATTGCTGAACGCTTGTATCACAGTCTCACCCAGTCATTGGTTGAGGCCACCCAAAGAGAGCATGACCTCGACTCAAATGCTGAGGCACACCTGAAGAAATTAACAGCAAGATGTTTCCAGCAAACCACACTCCTCTCAGTTGGGCAACAAGTCTTTCCTTGAAGGGGGATTTGAGAGTCCCAGTTCTCTGTTTCTGCCACATTCCAGCCCTTGTTCCCTGAGGATTCACTTCTCCATGTGCATTTGGAGAGCAGCTACTTGTGCAGAGAAGTTTAGAAAAATAAGGTAGTGACTGGAATTGCATCCCCCTTACCTGTTCCCATCCAAGGGCTGAAACTGGTACTCATCCATCTCTTTCCTCCTCCACCCTTTCAAATCCTCCTTCCCCTCAGCTATCACCTTTGCTGATTTCAGTGGGTGGCTTACTTCATGGTGTGTCCCAAATCCTCATTCTTAAGGGAACTGAGTTCCTGGCAAGCATATTTTTTTCAGGTTAATGTCCTGCACTTATTCATTCACAGTTGTATTTGAGCAAGAAAGTACCAAGAGTCACCCAACTGGATAACTCATATTTCATACATATTCCTTACCTACTGCCTCAGTTGGATAACAGCTGTTCTACTTTCTGCTGTTGATCAGGTTCAGTGGTCTGCTAAGATGGTGACTTAACAGTCTGACTGCCTGTCCCTGGATACAGGAGTCCAAAGTATGAGGTGGTAGTCATAGCTTTTAGCTTGTTGTTTCTATGGCAAGAGTGTACCCTCTTTGTGAACCAGGATCTCCAATCCCGTAGAGCCAAGAGTTGAGACAATGAGAAACACAAAGTCTCTTACTGTGTCAAGGAATCAGGGATGATACTAACTGAGGTCATTTTTGTTTCTGTCCCTTGATTCCTATGCCTGTGTATTCTTCCTATTGGAGACACAATGCCATAGAGAGACCTATGACTCCTGGAAGACAGAACTTCACACTCCCAGAGTATTGCCTCCCAACTGGTACTTCAGTTGTTTCTTCAATTATTATGTTGCTTCTGATTGGTGGATATGAAAACAACCAATGAATCCCAAGCTCATGGACCCACACCTGTGTCTCCTTTGCTATGAGGTGGGACCAATCAGAAGCAGCTACCTGATGACCCATCATAATAATAAGGCATGTTGTGTACTTAGTTGGTAGCATCTCTTTGGTCGATGCTTTTTCCTAGGTACTGATAGGTAAAATAAAGTTCTTCACAATTTGTGCCTTCTCCCATAAGTCCATTCATACGTCTCCACTCAAGACCTTTTTGTCTCTGATCTTCTAATCTTTTTATTCTAGGTCCCTGTTCAGCCAGACTGAACATTGTAACTTTCCATGAGTCTGTATATATTCTAATCCTGGGCCCCTTCTTCCACATAAAGTGGATGCTCAGATGTAGCACCCAAAACTCTTCCCATTGGAAAGATTTTTGCTTGCCGCCTCACATCATGGCCACTTCTGAGTGATGACAACTCATAAGCTGAGGTAGACCTGGAGATGATAATTAATAGCTGGGTGCTGGTTGCCAACCACGCTCCTCATCTGGGCAATGAAGCCCTTACGTGAAGGAGAAGCAGTCTGCATATCTTCATGTCTGTCACAAGTGGCTATTTATTATTCTAATTTACTCATCATCCCTTCCTAATTCTTTTGGTAACAAGGTCAACCATACTCTCCCAAGAGAATTTGAAACTCGAGTTATGAAAACAAAAGGGAAACATTAGCTCTTGGCTAATTCTGTTGTCCAATTTTTCCTGCTGCTGACACTGCAGGGGTGCACGGGTGTCTGTCCTTCTGAAAGCCTCAGTATTCCATAATTCTATAAGCATCTTTAGAAACAAATTCCATTTCTGTTTCATAAGTTAACCAGAGTAAGTTTCTACTGCTTGCTATAAAAATCCCTAACTGATATGGAACTCTAATAAATTGCACAACTAGACCTGAAACTCTAGGAAAAGAGATATTTCTGCAAACTGAAAAAGGCTTTTCATTCTGGACAGATGCAAAGCTACTGATGTACAGTTTGGTGAGCAGATGTCCCCTTTGTGCTAATGAGGAAAAGAAGCCCCTTCCAGTGGCCTTCTTGGTGGCTCCCTTGTGCAGGATTCAACCTAATACCTTTGCTTGAGTCAGTGCTTCAGATAATCCTTATCAGATAGCAGAGACAGAAGGAAAATAACATAGGAAATAAATATTTTTGAAATGGAGAAATAGAATGCTTGTTATGGTACATACCTAAGAGGGATCCAGCTGATTGTGACTTTTAGCTGAGAGGATTAAGTAGCAAAAATGAAGTCACTAATTTTCTTGGCTATGGTAGAAAATAAATTACTTCAAAATGAGGGAGCAGGAAAAAAGTTGCATAAGAACAAGCTTTGCTTTTGAAAAAAGAAAAAATATATTTTATCCAGTTGGCTTTAACATAGAAATGCAAAAGTTAACCAGAGCAATTATTCTAATCTCAGCACTGAGAGAACCATTAAAGAGAAGAAAGACTCCATTTCAGAATGACACAAATTTAGCATAAACGTTCAAAGGCTTTCATTCCTATTTTTATTTAAAAATCTTTTAAAACTGCACAACCTTATAAAATTGAAAGCTTTGTATAATTCCTTAGAAGAATCTATTTGATAAAAGAAAAGCAGCTTGAATTAAAATGTTATGACTCAATATGAAAAATTGTCATGGGAAAGCACAGAAGACAAGTTTTTCATACATTAATGTATAACATGGATGGTGATATCCATGCCCCTAAATGGACAGGAAAGACCATAAGTTCATCCACTCAATTTCCTAAAACAGTCCTGCTTATCTTCAGGCAGATGGGATGTTTTTACCAACAAGCATAAAGGAAAATCTCAGGGCCCCCTGGAAGCCACTTCAGGACCACGATGGTAGACGCGCTTAACAAAGGTTGATCCTGGATAATTAAACTCTAGGAACAAAGTGAGAGATGAGTAATGTCCCATGGCACTTAACATGCTAATCAATTAAATGTTTAAATTCTGGAAACATACCCTCTTCTTACTGAACAAATATTTTTACTGAGTACCTGCTAGAGTAGATAGCTATTGGTCACCTTCACATTTTCCTCTACCTCATGTGAGAAATTGATGATGATTCTTGTAGACTAGTGAAATAGCTGTTAACTTGTAGCCTGTCTAACGTTTAGACATGGATCCTTTGCCTAACAATGCTACAGCATTAGAGGCATGGCTAATACATCAGGATGGTGTTACTTGATTGCTATTTCTTGTAGCTTCAGTAAGTTTACTCATCATAGGAATAAGCTACTTTGAAACTGTCCTGTCCTCTGAAAGAAGAGGAAGATCTACAGTTTTGCTATGAGACGTCTTGTCTGCTTAAGGAGTTCAATCCATGTTGATAAGACTTCAATACTGAATAATTTCACAATTGGAAAGTTAGATTTTCTATCTCAAATTCTAACACTAGTTCTGACAAAGGTAGTAAAGTTAAAAACCTTGGCAGATTTTAAGACTGGGACCCAGGAAAAGCCTGATCCCCAAAGCCTCCCCAAACAATTCTAGTAGCTCAATTTTTGTTTGTAAAAGGGGACAGTCACTTCAATGTAGAGCTGGGATGCAGTCTGGGATAAGAGGACAGTTTACCTTTACCTTGTCTCCCCAGTCTACTTTGGTCAATTTAACAAAGGAGAATTTTAAACTGAGGGTTAAAAAGATAGAAATACTTGTTAAGAATGGACAGAAATGTTCAAGCTCATTACTGGCCACAAACGTTGGCTAGAGAAGATTCCATGATGTCTGGGACATGAAATTATTAGAAAATACATATTTTGAAAATAAAAACTCTGACTCCGTTTTTTATATGGGACTGCAAACAACTTTTAAGCTTTATTCCTCCTTCTTCCCCTTCTGCCAGAAATCTGGGGAACCTAATAAATCTGGGTGTTCCCTCCACTGAGGTCATTGGAGATTCAAACCACACAAACCCTCACCCATGTGTGGGAATACTCACCACAGGTGCAATCTCTAACCACAATAAACACCCAAAGCCAGTACTTTTTTTTTTTTGAATTTTATTTTATTTTTTTATATAGCAGGTTCTTATTAATCATCCATTTTATACACATGGGTGTATACATGTCAATCCCAATCTCCCAATTCATCCCACCCCCACCCCCACCGCCCGCTGCTTTCCCCCCTTGGTGTCCATACGTTTGTTCGCTACATCTGTGTCTCAATTTCTGCCCTGCAAACTGGTTCATCTGTACCATTTTTCTAGATTCCCCATATATGTGTTAATATACGATATTTGTTTTTCTCTTTCTGACTTACTTCACTCTGTATGACAGTCTCTAGATCCATCCACGTCTCAACAAATGACCCAATTTCGTTCCTTTTTATGGCTGAGTAATATTCCTTTGTATATATGTACCATATCTTCTTTATGCATTCGTCAGCCAGTATTCTTTTTTGGTTTTGTTTTGTTTTGCTTCCTCAAGCCATTTTCAGATCAGCTTGGGAAGTCTGCCCACCTATCCCCAGAAAAACCCCATTATTATGTAAGTGATAAACCTTTCCATACCTTCTGGGTGTGCATGTGTCATCATCAGTCTCAACATCTAACCCAAATTTTTGGTGGTAGACTTCCCAGCTTTTGTAAGTGTGACCAAAACAGACCTAAAGGCCACTGAGAATTTAGAAGATGTATTGCGAGTAAACCTCAAATCTGATTCCCAGTGGCTTATAATGTGGGGCAAGGTCCAGGCCCCTGAGTTTACACCACATAGAAACAGGCTGGTTTTTAATATTTCCTATTTAGAAGGACAGCTTCCCCAAAGGGAGGTTACATACAATCCTGGAGAAGAGATAAATGGGCGTGAAGAATTTACTCTGAAGAGCAAAACCTGGGTTCAGCTGGTGGACTGAGACCTCACTTCTCCAACAAGGCAGGTGGATTTTGTTACTGTTGTCCAGAGGATATTCTCTGTGTTGTGGACAAGTGATCACTGTTTCTCGTTTCTAGATATTCCTTCTGCAAGTGATATTTTTTTTCTTTGAGATATTTTATTTATTTATTTGCTTATATTTATTGAGATAACATTCATTTATAACATTAAATAATTTTCTTGGGTACAACATTATATTTCTATAGCATGCTTCCACCAAAAATGTTTCCACCTGTCACCATACATTTGATCCCCCTTACCCATTTCACCCTCCCCCAGCCCACCCTCCTTATCTGGTAACCACTACTCTGTTCTCTATATCTATGTGTGTGTTTTTGTTTGATCATTTAATTTGTTTGTTTGTTTGTTTACTAGTTTTTAAAATATTCCACATATGAGTGAAATAATATGGTATTTGTCTTTCTTCGTTTGACTTATTTTACTTGGCATAATACCCTCAAGGTCCATCCATGTTGTGGCAAATGGCAAGATTTCCTTTTTTATGGCTAAGTAGTATTCCACTGTGTATATACACCACATCTTATCTTTATCTATTCATCTGTTGATGGGCACTTAAGTTGTTTCCATATCATGTTTATTGTAAGTAATGCGTCGATGAACATAGGGGTTCATATATCTTTTTGAATTATTGTTTCCGTATTCTTTGGTTGAATAGCCAGAAGTGAGATAGCTGGATCATGTGGTAGTTCTATTCTTAAGTTTTTGAGGAACCGCCATACTCTTCTCCATAGTGGCTGCACCAATTTACATTCCCGCAAACACTGTATGAGTTGCCCTTTTTTTTCAACATTTTCACCACACCAACACTTATTTGTTGTCTTTTTGATAATAGCCATTCTGGCAGGTGTGAGGTGATATCTCATTGTGGTTTTGATTTACATTTCCCTAATAATTAGCGATATTTAACATCTTTTCATGTGCATACTGGCCATCTGTATGTCTTCTTTGGAAAAATGTCTATTCAGCTCCTCTGCCCATTTTTAAATTGGATTTCTTTTGGGTTTTCTTGTCGTTGTTGTTACGTCATATGAGTTCTGTATATTAGGGGGATATTAACACCTTACTGGATATATCATTTGCAAATATCTCTTCTATTCGGTAGGTTGTCTTTTAGTTTTATTGATTGTCCCCTTTACTGTGCAGAAGCTTTGTAGTTTGATGTAGTCCCATGTGTTTATTTTTGCTTTTGTTTCCCTTGCCTGAAGAGACGTATCTATAAATATATTGTTAAGACTAATGTCAAAGAATATTCTGCATGGTAATCTTTATTAGAGCTTATATGTCAGAGTGGATAATTTTTTATTTAACAATAGGTACTGGACTGTGAGAAGGTATATCTGTGCCTGATTAAGAGGACTGAACATCATCCAGTGAACCTAAAAATCAGAGCTAGATGGTATATCTGAATGAGACTTTTGTTATCTATTTTTGTAAAGAAAATGAGTAAAGTCCAGGTTGATAAGAGTATATTGGAAAAGAGCATAGGGATGGTGTGGATATTCATCAGTCAAATAGATTATTGTGAGTAGCTGTCAGTTTCTTCTCTAATATCCATTCACCCTTCTTTGTAACTCCCAAGGTATAACAAAAATCCCTGTGGTTTAGGCAAGCTGATTCCATCCTTAGTTTCTGGAGCAGCTCATGTTTTCTAAGACAGTTAATCCCAGGACTCTTCTTATACATTTTAGAATAGAGAGGCCATCCTCTTATTTTGGATAACATAGCTTGCAGATGTTAAGTTTGAAACTGCTGCAGCCTTTTTCTTCCATGGACAATACCAGTCTGGGCTTCCCTGGTGGTGCACTAGTTGAGAGTCCGCCTGCCGATGCAGAGGACGCGGGTTCGTGCCCCGGTCCGGGAAGATCCCACAGGCCGCGGAGCGGCTGGGCCCGTGAGCCATGGCCGCTGAGCCTGCGCGTCCGGAACCTGTGCAAAACCATACCAGTCTGACTCTGAAGGATTAGAACAAAAGAGTTAAGAAAATCTCAGGAGAATGGGGCTGGAGCACTGAGCAAATTACACTTGGAGGCTGCCCTACCCACGAACCTTTTCATTTCCACTAACCCATAAAGGCAACAAATTCTCTCTCTCTCTTTTTTAAAGTAAGTGTGGGGTTTTTGGTTATTCACAGTAATAAACATCCAGGGCATTACGGATTGAAAGAAAAAGTCATAACACATTGTTTCCCACAAACATGGCTCTCTCTTCTACTGTAGCATAAGGAAAAATGCCATCAAGTGTTAGAAGGCCAGGATCGTCCACTATTCATTCCAAAAAGAGATAAGAACAAAGTAAAATTGAGCTCTGAGTTAAACTCAAATGTCTAACTTGCAACTAGACACCTTAAGTTAGATTTTTAAAATTAATACTTTTATTCAATATAGCTAATTTAATTTTCTGATCTTCACCTGAAATCTGCTCCTATTACCATGGCACCAGTGAATGTTACCACCAATCTTTCCTTAAGTAGGCAAGAAAGTGTGGCGCCATCCGTCCTTTATGTCATTCTCCATATATAATCTGTCTCTGTTGCTTGTAGGTTTACCATCCAGACAGCTCTCACTTTTTCCCCTCCAATAGATTTTACTCAGGAACTATTACATTAGGGGAATAGAGACCTCAGTATAGAACTGGGCTCAATTCCAAATACTGTATGGATAAGTAGAGATTCATAGCCAAGGAGTAGGGTGGGGGTGAGTGGACAGAAAATTGCTAAGAGGAAATATCAGAGGTAAAGGGGGATTTCTGGGTAAATGGATTTAACAGGATTCTTGCTGAAGGTGGGCCAGGATAATCAGGTGACTAGGGCGATTGTAGAGGATGAGGAATTTGATCAGATATCAAAGATGGGTGGTTCTTTCTAAACTGAATTCACATGATTCTTGCTAAAATTGGGTGATACAGGCCAAACAGGGACAGACACTGAAGGTCAAGGCCTAGAGGGCTTAGAGGCACCTGACTAAAGTTTAGTTAAGGAGAGGGTCTTGTCAGTAGCCTAGGAAAATATATAACCCTCCAAAGCCTCACTTTCTTCATTTATAAACTAGCCATAATAAACCCATCAAACTTACTCGGTGGGGACTTCCCTGGTGGTCCAGTGGTTAGGACTTGGCGCTTTCACTGCCAGGGGCCGGGGTTCGATCCCTGGTTGGGGAACTAAGCCACACAGCACAGCCAAAAAAAAAACAAACCAAAAAAAACTCACTCCATGGGATTATTTAGATCATATAGTATGTCCACCATCAACAATTTCAGGCATTTAGACCTAGACATTGTCATACTGAGTGAAGTAAGACAGACAGAAAAAGTCAAATACCATATGATATCACTTACATGTGGAATCTTAAAAAATGGTAGAAATGAACTTATTTACAAAGTAGAAATAGAGTCACAGATGTAGAAAACAAATTTATGGTTACCAGGGGGGATGGGGGGTAGGGATAAACTGGCAATTGGGATTGATATATACACACTATTATGTATAAAATAGATAATTAATAAGAACCTACTGTACAGCACAGGGAACTCTACTCAATACTCTGTAATGACCTATATGGGAAGAGAATCTAAAAAGAGCATATATGTGTATATGTGTAACTGATTCACTTTGCTGTACACCTGAAACTAACACAACATTGTAAATCAACTATACTCCAATATAATTTTTTTTTTAAATACAGATTTAGATTCCTTATCTTCTTCCTGGATGGGAAGAGGGAGAGTTTTTCTTTAGAATCCGAGAAGCATGTTGTTGTTTTCTGGTTTTGGGGTTTTTTTTTTTGCGGTATGCGGGCCTCTCACTGTTGTGGCCTCTCCCGTTGCGGAGCACAGGCTCCGGACGCGCAGGCTCAGCGGCCATGGCTCACGGGTCCAGCCGCTCCACGGCATGTGGGATCTTCCTGGACCGGGGCACGAACCCGGTTGAATAACCCAGTTATTCAATGAAAATGAATAACCTAAGCAAATGGCCAAAGGCCAAAAACACACTGGCTAACCACTACAGACTGCAGGTGTCCCCTGCATCGGCAGGCAGACTCTCAACCACTGCGCCACCAGGGAAGCCGAAGCATGTTGTTTTTATTGCAATGACATTTTCTACATTTCTGCCTGTTACATCCACAGGCTTTCTACCTGGAAAACTCTTGTCAACTTAATTCATCTGATACTATAAACAATGACTCATATACAAGTCAGGCATGATGTTGCCAGGTAGAGAATTGACACTACTTCTATATGGACACTAAAGAATTTGGGGCAAGCTAGAGAGAGACATTGGCTTTAAAGAAATGCAGTTCTGTCCAAATCCTGCCTCCACCACTTAATTACCTGTGACCTTGAGTAATCTTATGATTTTCAACCTGCTCTTCATGGAGATACTGGGAGGATTAAAAATAATGGGTACAGAACTTGATATAGTTCCTGATACTTAGTTAGTGGATAACAAAGAGTAACCACTGGTGTTGCTGTTGTTATCATTTTTATCATTATTGAGAAATGTCACCTTCATGAGATTCATGATATAGAAAAAGGCAGAAATAGTAAGTCTATGATGCAACCATGTTTCATAATTCTTTGTGAATAGTTGTATATATCATTTACTGACTCATTCAAAATTTAATAAAGAAATCTGTTTTAATTAGTTAATATATGTACTCCTCATAATAATTTTCAGAGAAAGATCCTTAATAAATTTTCTTTATTAGTGAGGACATAGTTCTTCAATTCAGTATAAAGTATATGATGGAACTGGGCTTCCAGAATATCCTGACAACTATGCCTACCATCATACAACTCTTGATACTTATCCCTGTACAAAAATTAATCCTACTTTTAGCTCTTGACTCATATACCACAGAATCTTCAAAGATGAATGAGATAGGTGCAGCTATATGCTATATGCCATAGAGATGAATATGGCACAGTCCTTGTCACTAACACCCTTTTAAGCTATACATTATACATTGTATTGTATTGCTTATTAGTATGATAATACATGTATACACTATGCATTAGAAATATAGAGTAGAAAGCCCCTATGCTTTAATCATTTAATATTTGAGTATTTGCTCAGAGTCACACCATATGTCTGGGATTATACCTGTAAACTGCTGGTATAACAAGTTCTTTCACTGACTTTTAAAATCAGCTGATCTCTGGGTAATAGTTTGACAAGCAGTGCAACTTGGCCCTGCACACATTAGGAGTTCTACAAACAAATTGAATTTGATTGCCATTGAAACTTAATGATATTATATAATAGAAGCTATTTTTATCTATATGAACACACAGGTTAAAGCATTATGAACAAGGTTAATTTAATGTACAGTGGAAATAAGGTATAATAAAAAGATGATCAGTTTAAATTGGGTATTAATAAATGCAGCAGTCAGAGAAGCAAGTGTTTTAATGTCTTAAGTAGGTGACCTAAGGGACAAAATTTAAATGATCAATGTCTGAACTATAGGGGAGGGAGTAAATGAACCTTGAAAATATTAGCCTGGCTCTACTAGTTATAAGTAAAATTTGGCATTAATAACCACTGGTTTCAAAAAGATATCATTTATAAAAGAGAAAGCAAGAGTGAGAGTGAGAGAAAATGAGACAGAGAGTGGAGAAAGATGGGAGGATATAGTGAATTGAATTGTAACCCTCCAAAAGATATATCAACCTGGAGCCTGTGAATGTGATCTTATTTGGAAAAAGGTCTTTGGGCATATAATTACATTAAAAATCTTGAGATTTTCCTGGATTTGGGGTGGGCCCTAAATACAATGACAGACATTCTTATAGAGCAGGAGAAACACAGAGGCATAGAGGAGAAGATCATGTGGAAATGGAGGCAGAGATGGAAGATATGCAGCTACAAGCCCAGGAACTTGAAAGGGGATTGTGGAAATTCCCATGTTTGCGACCAAACTCCAACAGAAGTGCAGGTAGTTCAGGGATCGCTCCTGTGCCTGGCATCTAGCAAAAGCAGTCTTGTTAAGGACCTTGCCCTTTAACATGTGAGATCTGACACTAACCCTAAGGAGTTAGTTAGAATTGAAGGACTTTGCCCTTATCTTGTGGCATCTACACAAATTCTGGATAGTTAGTGACAGAATTGAATTGTAGGACACCTAGTTGGTGTCAGAGAAATTAGTGTCAGAACACATTGGGAGAGTTTCTGTTCATAAAGCATGCTCTGAAGAGAAAGCCAAAGATGCGGCTGAACCACATTTTGCTGAAGGGACCAGGGAAGTGGCTCATGGATCCAATCACGTATCTCAGCAGAAACCAGGAATAGAGATGAGATCATACAGAAAAGATTTGTAGAGGACTGTTGTCTAATGGCATGGACCTGAGTTATACACAGGAGACCAACATGGTTTTCGAGAATCAGCAGAAACACTATGATCTTAGATTGAAAGGTACAGAAACAGGACACAATGACAAAAGACTGTGGGACCTCTAAAATTCTACAGGCAAGAATGGAATCATAGAGCTACTTGGCTGCAAACATACTGCTATACAAGAAAAAGGAAGAATGACTCTGAGAGCAGCACAAACGTGGGGGGAAGGGAGGGAACCGGGGTAGGGGGCATACTGACAGCTCAGAGGACAAGGCTTCAAGCCACAGAGGATTATTCTCAGGCCTTGGACCCTAACGAAATTTTCTCTGATGGGTTTTGAACTTGCTGGGATCTGAATCAACCCTTTCTCCTTCCTATTTCTCCCTTTGGAATAGGTAATGTCTATTCTATGCCTGTCCTACAATTGTATTTTGGAAGAAGTAGATAACTTGTATTCTAGGTTCACAGGTCCACAGATGGAGAACAACTTTGCCCCAGGATAGACCATACTGTTGAAGTGGAGCCCAACCAACAGTTACACCTCCAGTGGCTTGCTGTTGTTCACAGAAATACTTGCTGTTCAAGTTATGCCTTGGAAAAGTAGAAATTTTATATTCATCTCTTCGTTTTGCCCTAACCAAACTTAGAGGCCTTAACAGAGCACCGAATTATTTATTGGAAAGGAGAACAGCTGTGTTATTACCAA
Source organism: Globicephala melas (assembly GCF_963455315.2). Classification (NCBI taxonomy): domain Eukaryota; kingdom Metazoa; phylum Chordata; class Mammalia; order Artiodactyla; family Delphinidae; genus Globicephala; species Globicephala melas. The sequence goes on along the minus strand of NC_083320.1, from coordinate 100,369,594 downwards.
TACTGTAAGGAATAAATATTGACAAAAAGAGGAGACAGATAAAAATAACAAAGGAAGGTTTGAAAAATACATAAGTAAGGTTTGAAAATCAGTGGGATGGGATGGGAAATTTAAGACATGATCAATAATAAATTTATAGTAAAAAATTCTTTTTCTACCTAAATTTATAGGATAGATAAATCCAGAACAGCAATGTACAAGATTCCTATTCAGACAGAATCATATTCTAAAATCAAATGTAATACCTTAATTCCCAATTACATATACATTTTTCTCTATAATACAACATTAAGCACAGAGAAGAAAGAAAAAAAATACAATGCATGAAATGTAAGTAATTTTTTAAGAACATAATGTATACCTCAAAATCCAGAGGACATTTGTTGTGAAAATAACTAACACACGCATATCCAGCAAGGGTTATAAATGGTGCAAATTAAACTGAATAATGACTTCACTGTCTAGTTGGTTTCTACATAAGAGATAAACATGGAGTTTGAAGCAAGTCAGTATTTATAATGCAATATAGAGTATAAGTCATACTCCAAGTTGGGATTTCTGAAATGTCACCAACACACTAATTTACTACTATTTCCAGAAGAAAAATAAAAGCATTGAACACAACCACTACAGACTAAAGGTTAACAGAAAATCTCAATTACAAACTGTATTTTTTCCTTTAAACCTTACTTTGCTCTGAGGGCAGCTTCAGATGTTTCAAAGGAAGAGAGGGAAAAGGAGAGAGAAATAATATTCACTATTTACTTAGAAGAATGCCATTTGACATATTTATAACTGGACCAGAAATTGATGACTTCAGATATACTTCAATCTACAAAGTTATAGTTTCATCAGAAATCCTGTAAAGGAATGCTGTTTTGTCCAACCCCCAACTATATATTGTTTGTTGGAAAGAGGATTGCAGAAGATAGATGTCAGTCACTTTTATATATATGAAGCTACAAATCTAAGACTCAGACGAATTTCTGATCCTTGAGAATTAAATCAACTCAAGAGTTATGTCAAGAGAAATTCAGTTTCAGAAATTTGTGCCAATCTAAAAGGATCCCATAACAACGTGATAGTTCCATCCTGGTTCCTTATGCTAATGCAATGTTTGCTTCTTTAGTGCAACTGGATGGTGACAGCTGGAACACAGGACAGAGATAAAGAGATGTAAAAGAAAGCAATGTTTGACAGTGCCAGATAGTAAATCCTAATCAGCTTTAATCTTTACTTAAGCAATGGAATGTTAACACTTGTTATTTGAGTAAATGGTATAAATAAAATTTTTAAAAAATTAAAAGAGAATTAAAAGAAAATAGATTTTGATAATGGTATGTTACTTACTAAATTTGAATAAGGAAAAAATCATTAAGAATATACCTACTACCTTCTATGGTGAGGTCTTGTAGAATACTGAATTAATAAAATGCTAAAATACAAAAATTGAAATGCCATATGTCATCTCTCACACATTGTTTTACCCAAAGCCAGAGGCAACAAGGCAATGTGCATTCTGTACTATAGAAAAGAGATGGTGTAGTATATCATTACATGGAATTGTTATTTTGCAAGTAGATTATTTGTGTGTGTGTGAATAGAGAAGAGAAAATGTAGTGAAACCATAAAAACTAATTACTATAATTGACTACCATGGAGCCTTTTTAAAAAGAGTGGTATTAAATGACTTTTAATGATAAGTATGTTTTCTTATGGCATCATTAGATAGAAAGGGGAAGAGGTATATATGTGTGGTGGTGGAGCAAGGGAGGTGGTTCTTTGTAAAAGGCAATTAGACTCTCATGACTCCTGTTATGCAAACTGACTTCAAAAAAATCAGCCTACTCGATGTTAATTTTACATGTCAACCTGATTGGACCATGGGGTGCCCAGATATTAAATATTATTCTGAGTGTTTTCGTTAGGATATTTTTAGATGAGTTTAGTATTTAAATGGATAGACTGAGTAAAACAAATTGCCCTCCAAATATGGGTGGGCCTCGTCCAATCAGCTGAAGGCCTAAATAGAACAAAAAGCTGACTCTCCCTAAAATAAAAAAGAATTCCTCCTGCCTGGTTTCCTTCGAACTGGAAAACTGTTTTTATTCCTGTCTTCAAACTCAAACTGAAACATCAGTTTTTTCTAGGTCTTAAGCTTGCGTTGAATCACATCATTGTTTCTCTTTGTTTTCAGGCCTCAGAACTCAGACTAGAACAAAACCATTGACTCACCTGGGTCTCCAGCCTGCAGTTTTGGCAGGGCTACATCCAGCCTGCCACCTACTTTTGTAAGTAAAATTTTATGAAGCACAGCCATGCCCATTCATGTATCTGTGGCTGCTTTTATAGAGTTGAGCAATGGAATCGAAGTCCATATGGCCCACAAAGACCCAAATATTTACTCTCTAACCTTTTATGGAAAAAGTTTATTGATCCCTAATTAAATCAATCTCTAGTTAGTTCACTTAAGCCTCTTCATAATACCATGCATACTTTTTGAGAGGAACCACCCCATCTTCTGTATATTCTATATTTCCATTAGCCCCTAGTGAGGTTCATGCCATGGTGGATGCTTAAAAATGGATGGTGGGGGCTTCCCTGGTGGCACAGTGGTTGGGAGTCCGCCTGCCGATGCAGGGGACACGGGTTCGTGCCCCGGTCCGGGAAGATCCCACATGCCGCGGAGCGGCTGGGCCCGTGAGCCATGGCCGCTGAGCCTGTGGGTCCGGAGCACCACGCCAGTGTCTTTCTCAGAGAAGATGTTCAATAAATGTCTTTAATGAATGAATGAAAATGAATAACCTAAGCAAATGGCCAAAGGCCAGAAACACACTGGCTAAGAACTTAGTGCTGTTGGAACATAAAAGGCAAGGGAGGGATGGTGAGAAATCAGGTCAGAAAACTAATAACCATCATATTAAGAAAGGCCTAGTGAGACAAATTAAGAACTTTGATTTTATCATTTAGGTGATGGAGTGACCACTGAAGAAGAATAATTACAGAAACTATAAATACTATAGGTCTAGTTGTGTTCAGATAGATCACTTTCAAAGGTTAATATTAGAATATTAGAACAAATATTATTGAATAAGAAGTGGAGAATCAGAGGAATATTATGTGTCTCCTGAAGTAAATAAAAATATACTACACATTCCACAAAACAAATATATTTAACATTTTTAAAGTATATTTTAAAGCCATTTCTAAATTTATTTAGACAACTAAATAAATAACTCATCCACATAGATAAAACACATGTGGGAAGTTGAATCACTTTCCTAGAAGTTTTGGAAATGGTTCTGTAATTCAGAACAGCTGCCTATCTCTATAACCTCTACCCAGAGATCATATTTTATTCAGATAAGTTACAACTTTCTGAAAGGATGTCCCCATAGGAAGCTTCATTAACTACCACTTTGTATAGCAGACAGAACTACCAATCACCAGATTAATAGGGCATACTGATCCAATTTTGTTTTACATTTGAAATCTCCTAAAGATCAGTTTGATCCTATAACATTGGCAATGCAACAGATAAGCAAGAGGCCAAATGGCTGAGAGCTGACATAGAGACTTTCCTCAACTTACCAAACTTTTACATAATGCAGTTTTTCCAATTTATGCACATTTTACTTCCATGAAAATCTACTTCTTACACAAAAGTTACATTCATGTGTGAGATAAGAATAATACAGCATAAAGATAAGGGGCTTTGGAATCAAGAGAGTTGGATGCAATTTTCAGCCCCATCAGAGTCAATGTGTGTGATTTTTGGTAAATAATTAACTTTTCTGTGCCTCAGTTTTCTCATCGGTAAATTGATAGTATTATATCTACTCAACTATATTCTTGTATAAATTACAGATAATGTATGTAAAACCAGTGTAACTAAAAAAGTTTCATATAGATTATCTGAAGATATATTTTAACAGCTGTTCAACTAAATTTAATGACACATCATGATATAGTTACATTAGCAATAAAAAATATACATCTATGTAATACATAGATAAATCAATTTTCATAAAAGTTACCTCATGTATGTTTAAATAGGAATAAATTCTTAATGCAGTCAGACAGCATTTGCCTCTTTATTTTGAGACTCCAGTTCTTTATTAATTTTATCTGCAATTATATTTTGTAAAAAGAGAAAATGTTGAAAATGATGTTGCAAATACTACTTATGTCTTCTTTGTGTTCTCAAAGGAAGGAAAAGTGTGGATTCTCTGGAAGTCATTGTCATATCTTTTTTTTTTTTCATTTTACTACACACAGAAGTACTGTTTCCTATGACACATGCTCTGTAGGATTTTAGCCTTTGTAATACATTTACTAAAATTCATTAGAATTAGTTGGTTCCATTTCTAGCCTTTTGGGCCTTCCTTTATGTTGCATACCTTATGTCACGGTTTTCATGTGAACTATTGAGAGAAACTGTGACATATTTGAAAAATAAAAATAAATGATTGAACTTTTTACCATAATCATATTAGTGAAGTTCAAACATCCACATAAGAATGAAACTCCCCGGGATGTTTTCTCACTTCCACTACTTTAATAGTCATTCTCTAATTATTTCCATTTTGTTTGAGGCCGTTTAGCTTAGGAACTTGAATTACTGGGCTGATAATGAAATCTGATTATCATTCAATCCTTGCATTGACCTGCTAAACTTAGTTCAATACTGTATCCACAGTCTACAACAGTATCCCTCACCAACTGCTGTCCAAACAAATGTCAGATTGCATTTTTCATCTCTGAGGGAAAAATTCCCTTAGAAATGGCATTATGGTGATTTTCTTTACATAAGGGAAAAGTTGTTAAACTTGAATCTCCTTGCACGGATATATTACACTAATAACATAAACATGAGTCAAAAAAAAAGCAAACCTTGAGTCAAATGATATATTTCATTTCTCCTGAAATTTCATTAGGAAAAAAAAAAAAGGCAGCTGCAAGGTAATTTTGTCCCTGTACTATTAAAATGTTGATGTTATATATTATTACATAATTTATGATTTAGGAAGTAGATGATTTTATTTTGTGGAGAAGACAAATTATAAAGAAGTAGGGAACCATACTAATATGCCCAGAAATAGCTAGTTTGTTTTTTAATATTGGTCTTAATTGATTTTACTTTTAATTGTAACTAAAATTCTTACTTGTTAACATTGGAGAGCTTTTGGGGCATATATGTGAGTGTATGTTGATAAAGAGAGAAGCTGATGCTTTGTAAAAGGGTGTTTTACTTTCTCAGCTCATGTGATGCAATGGTGGTTTCAAAGCATCAGCTTCCTGTACAATGGACCCATTGGTAATTATCTATATTTAACTCTTTTTAAGGGCTACCGTGTCATTAACATAACTGTCTCTAAGCAAGTCTTATTATTCTAATCCAGTTACAATTTCTGCATCAAGCTGTTCTGTACACCATCTGGAAGTGTCTGTTTAGTGGTTAGAATTGTTTTAGACAGGCCCCTTTGGTAGCTCAGTATTGGAATGAATTTGAGTCAGAAGCCACAGAGACCAACTAGAGCAGTACAATAAAACAGAAACATAATAAGATCCACCTAGGTCATAGCAAGCTTTTCTAGTAGCCACATTAGAAAAGTAAAATGAAAGACGTAAAATTAATTTTAGGAATACATTTCATCTAACACAATAGATTCAAAATATTGTCATTTAATATAAAATCATTATAAAATTATACATGAAATAGTCTACACTACACTCCTTTTTTTTTTTTTTTTGGCCACACAGCTTGTAGCTTGCGGAATCTTAGTTCCCCAACCAGGGATGGAACCCAAGCTGTCAGCAGTGAAGGCGTGCAATCCTAACCACTGGACCGCCAGGGAATTCCCTACATTCTCTTTTTAAATACTATCTTCAACTCCAGTGTGTACTTCATGCTTTCAGCTTGTCGCTGTATGAACCTGCCAGATTCCAAGTACTCACTAACCGCATGCGGCTAGAGGATACTTATACCGGACAATCAGAACTAAAAGCTCCCTCTAATATCTCAAGGGCAAGATTACAGCCCCAGCAGATAAGCAGTAGCTAGGTGACATTGGTGGGTCTTAATGACTTGTTGGATGTCATGGTGAGTGGGAAGGAAGAATCAACACACTTTCTTATTTGTTGACATATAATACATGTCATGGGGCAAGAAAAGGAAATCAGTTGAAAAATACCACTTGTCTCTTGATAGAAGGCAAAATATATTAGATATTTCACAAGCAGCTACCTCACCTTATGGGTAGGAAAATTACATAAATAGAAGATACATGGAAAATAGAATCATTTCATGAGTAGTTTGAGAAATGATTTTTTAATTATTTAGTCACAGAACAATCACATAGCTAAATAACCTTTACACAAAGATCATTTTTCATTCATATAAATTACTACTTTGGAAAACATGTCCCCTTGTTGAGTTTTGTAACTGCCATTTTGTTTCATGATTGCAGACTGAAATACAAATCGTCCAAATAGTAGTGTATATTGATCTGGTTTTATGTTGCAAATTTCATTAAGAAAAAAGTCTCATAACAGCTTCAATGAAACACACACACAAACACACACAATTCCAAATAATCAAGCTGAAATGGAGATTTTTCTTCATTTAGTAATTTTTACCTAATAGTTTTTTTCAATTTATGTATTTTTTTGCTTTAATATAAAGTTACTTGTGAAATAATGTCAGGGAATAAATATTGTGATGAAATAATAGAGTAGGAAGGGAATCAGAATGAGCTGGGTTTAAATATCATCACTAACATCCTTTACTTCAATGGATTTGGGCATGTTATTTAACTTCCCTGTGCCTCAATTTTTCTATCTGATAAATGATGGCACACGACTTATTCTGCAGAATTCTTGTGTAAACTAGAGAAAATACATACAAAACACCTAACACATGCAATAGTTTAACAAATGTAAAATACATAACATACAAAAAGCTCTCAAAATATTATAATAGTTATTTACATGGATAATGATTTCTGATTCATTGTAATTTTTCATATATGAAAATATATAAAATTAGCATCAAAAGAAAAGCTTGATGAGCATTCTCATAAATAATTTGAGAATTTTTAAAATCTTTTCAGCCAAATTCAAAAGTATATCAATGTTATTGTTTTCATTAGTACTACAGAAATACCGATCTCTAAATAACACGGAAGAATCAACTTTTTTTTTTTTTTTTTTTTTGCGGTACACGGGCTTCTCACTGTGTGGCCTCTCCCGTTGCAGAGCACAGGCTCCAGACACGCAGGCTCAGCGGCCATGGCTCAAGGGCCCAGCCGCTCCACGGCATGTGGGATCTTCCCGGACCGGGGCACGAACCTGTGTCCCCTGCATCGGCAGGCGGACTCTCAACCACTGCACCACCAGGGAAGCCCGCAAAAGAATCAACTTTTATACATCATCACTGAATAATTTCAGTGGAAAGGAAAAACATTTCAAGGCAATCAGATAAAATCTATATCACTTCTAAAGAACCAAAGTTTTTTACCAATGTTATCAGCAAAGCCCTTATGCAAAAGTGAAAGAAAATTGAAGTTCTGTTTTAAATTCTACTCCTTTTCTCTTTTTTCTTTAGGTTGTCAAAGAAAAACAATTAAGGTTCTCCATACTTCAGTTCCATAGCCTAAATGCTGTGGGGATTTTTTACTTGTTTTTTCGTTTTTGTTTGTTTTACCTATCCTCCCTGAGAAACAACCCTACAACTCTCTTTTTTTTTATTTTTCTTTTTAAATTTTTATTGGAGTAGAGTTGATTGCAATGCTGTGTTAGTTTCGGGTGTACAGCAAAGTGAATCAGTTATACATACACATATATCCACTCTTTCTTATGTTCTTTTCCCATATAGGCCATTACAGAGTATTGAGTAGAGTTCCCTGTGCTATACAGTGGGCCCTTATTAGTTATCTATTTTATATATAGTAGTGTGTATATGTTAATCCCAATCTCCTAATTTATCCCTCCCTTCCCCCCAAGACAACTCTTTCTATTCAGGTAACCTCCGCTTTTCAAAAGTTCACTTTACACCACTTCGCTTTTATGAAAGACCTACATTAATACCTGTTTTGCCAACCGAAAGAAATCCAAAGAGGATTTTTATTCTATGAAAAAAGGCGAAAAGCAGAAGTTGGGTTCAGTGTTTGTTTTGTAGCAGCAAGCTACTATGGAGGCAACGAGCACCTGAGCAGGGGGTGACCAGGCCCCCAACCTGGCCAGACTCCTTCCCTAAGGAATTAATTCAGCATCTCAGCATCAACAAGCGCCATAGCTCTAAGCCGTGTCTGAGAGCGCCTGCACTTTATCTCGATTTATTTTGTGCGTTTGTTAGCAACATGTGTCCTGAGGTGGTTGCTTCTTCACTTTACGCCATTTCGGCTTACTAAAGGTTTCATAGGAACATTCTGCTTTCAGATAGTGGGGGAAACCTGTTTTGAACTTTGAATCCATTACTGCTTTTCTGCGGAGGCCAAACCAAAGTATTTATAATAAACTTGTAATTAACTTACTAAAATCCACGAGGTCAGCATTTCTCAAACTATCTTTGACAAAACAAATTTTAAAGATCCAATACATCACAGTCCAACACTTAAAAGAATTCAAATGAAATGCTAAATAAATAAAGAGGTATAATATACAAGCCCAAAGTTTTTCAGCCATCAGAGCCAACAGGCGTATTAAATTTTAATATCCAATCAGAACAAACATAAGGAAATAATTAAATATATGAATTATTCATTGCAAATGTGAGTAATCAATTAATATAAAATATTACACACTTTTTTGTCATTCTAGATTTATAACTAAATGGAAATGTATGAGGGATATAATGATTCTCCATATTAAATACCTGCAAGCACACTTAAATAAATACCACATATTAACAATCAAATATTAATGTGATAAATGAGCTTGCTTCTCACTTATCAACTTAACTAATGTAGGTCGCTTTAACAATAGTGCTACTAAGAGGAAATAATACGTAGCTAAACTGCTTCAATGTCTTGTTTTGATAACATTCATTGTAGCGTACCAGTGTCACAGTGATGTGCTAATGGGTATAGAAGAGATTTTAAAGCAACTTCAATGAGCTCAGATTATTCATTTAAGCTTTTGTCCAAAAGGTAGCAAGTAATCTCTATTTTTAAAATTCATTTTCAAAGTGTCATCAGTAGCTAGTTCCAATGATTTATCTTGTAAATTTAGATTTAAGTTGTCTTTTGACTAAAGAAATCAATTCTGATCATAAACCTCCCATGCATGGATCTTTCTTGACAGAAATGTAATTCATAATGTTCTACCAAATTTTTAAGGTGTTCGGTGATAACTTTCCACAGATTTACAATATCAATATCCTAATTAATTGGTAATTATCCTTAAATTGTGGAATATAATGACAATTTCTAAACCTTTGTTCTTGTAGATTTCTAAACTTTGTTTTGGCTCTTTTATCTCACATGCTATTAAAAAACATCCATTCCGAGGTCTTCCCTGGTGGCGCAGTGGTTGACAGTCCGCCTGCCAATGCAGGGGACGCGGGTTCGTGCCCTGGTCCGGGAAGATCCCACATGCCGCGGAGCAGCTGGGCCCGTGAGCCATGGCCGCTGAGCCTGCGCGTCCGGAGCCTGTGCTCCGCGACGGGAGAGGCCACAGCGGTGAGAGGCCCGTGTACCGCAAAAAAACAAAACAAAACAAAACAAAAAATCCATTCCTTCTTTGCATGGAAATGCTAAAATCATTAAAAGAAATAATGATGATAAACAATAAGTGGCTGTCCAAAGTGTATGTTTATATCAAGACTAAACTGATCTCCTACCTTGCAGTAACACAAAAATGTGTTTGTCCATAATTCAGGCATCATTGAAATGATTCTTCTCCTTATTAGCTGCTGTACCTCGGCATACAATAAATTTATGATGTTTTGATATCATCATGTAAAAATGAGAGTAATCCTAAATATAATACTCATTCTTTAGGTAACTCACAGTCCTTCATAAAACACTGACAATACTGTTTAGTGAAGCTGAGGTTCTGTTTTTTGTTTGTTGTTTTGTTTTGGGTTTTGAAACAATACTTCCTCAACAAAGGAAGCAGCATATGATTTACATATATGTAAAATTTTTAATCTGGATGTGGTAGCCAGCCTCCAAGATGGGCCCCAACGAACCACACCTCTTATGTAGTTCCCTTTGTGTCAGGGTTGATCTGTGTGTCCGACAGCATGTGGTGATATGATGGTATGTAATTATATTCAAGTAAAATTATTTAAGACTGCAGCTTCTGTCTTGAGAGTGCTCACTTTTTCTCATTCTCTTTTGGGTCACTTACCCTGGGAGAAGCAACTCTGTGAGCCTCTATGAAGAGGCCACCAGGGCAATCAAATGGTCAAAGCTAGTGACAACTGAGGCCTGATAACAACCATATGAGTTTCTGGAAGCTGATCTTTCAGCTCCATCTGAGTCTTCAGATGGTTGCAGCTCTGGTCAACAGCTTGACTAGAACCTCATGAAGTAACCTAAGCTAGAAGACCTATGCAGATGTCTCACATTCCTGACCCATGGAAATGGTGAGTAAATAAATGTTTGATTTTTTAACCCATTAAGTCCTGGGTGATTTGTTATGAGCAACAGATAACTGATACACTGGGCAACAAAACTATAAGGTTTCGCTATCTTTGTAGCTGGGTCATCGGAACTGAAGTCTCTCACAATGTACAGCTACAATGTTATGCCCTTCAGAGCTGGCTGTTTTATAGCAGTGAAGCTAAACAAAGGAATCATTCCTTTTTATCTTCATCACATTCAAAGAACTGCTGTTTTAACAATACCTGGGCATTCTGTAAGATGAAACAAAAAATACCTTGATAGTTTTATGTTGTTCTAAGTTTTGGTGTTCTGTATCATTAACCATCTCCTAAAAATGTCAATGTTATAACAGTTAACTGATACTTGACTTACCTTCATTGCCACCAACTTATCCAACGTTTTTAGGTGCCCCTCTTTGGTACAGTCTTTCACTAATTGTCCCTCTTTGATACAGTCTTTCACTGGTGTCTCAGCAATTGTATGTGATCCTTTAGTCTTCAACCTGATGTGTTACTTTATAAGAAGCCCTCTTACATGAACCAACATTTATATTTGAATTATTGAACATCAGCTTCTTTTGAGTTTTTAATTCAGTATATTTTCTTTTAAAATGTAATCATGGCTGAGTGTGTTCCTTTTTATTTTGCATATAAATAATACTTAAGTTGTAATAGAATCATTGTTTCATTAGTCAGTACATCCCTCATAAATAGCCTACTGTTATTCTAGCACCTCATTGTGAATCATGCCTATAAAAGTAAACTCAATATTTGTACAATCATACATTTGAGTAAAATTAGTATCAGTTATTTTGGTTTTGTTTAGAATCACTTGCGTAGTTGGCATTAGGCTTACAACTACTGCTTCAAACAAAAGAATTCATAATAATTCTTGTCAAAATGTAATAAACTTGTTTCAACATATTAAAATTAGGGTGAAAAAATAAATAACACAAATTATGCTTTCCTAATTTAAATAATACTATAAAACTATACAGTTTTTAAAGGCTTGATAAAAAAAGATGTTTATAAAAAACAAGTAATGAGGGCTTCCCTGGTGGCGCAGTGGTTGGGAGTCCGCCTGCCGATGCAGGGGACACTGGTTCGTGCCCCAGTCCGGGAAGATCCCACATGCCGCGGAGCGGCTGGGCCCATGAGCCATGGCCGCTGAGCCTGCATGTCCGGAGCCTGTGCTCCGCAACGGGAGAGGCCACAACAGTGAGAGGCCTGCGTACAGAAAAAAAAAACAAACAAAAAAAACAAGTAATGCAGTAACTAAATGCTTAAGCTTTTTCATATTTTTCATACTTTTGGGTTTCATTTAGCAGATTAAACTTAAAATGTCATGAGTAATACTTCATTCATACATGATATGATTTATTACAAAAGATCATCAGCACCAAAATGGATCTGTTTCCTGTTCAGGGAAACAAGTCTTGGATCATGTGCTTTGAATAGTGCAGCAACATTAAATTACTATAAATATTTTCAAAACATCTTCAGTTTTTGAATCATATTGTCCTGACTCTAACAAACAGTTCATTGACTAGCAGCAATCTGCAGACCACACTTGAAGTACTACATGAGCTTTCAGAGCTCTTCTAAATTTGACTTCATTTTTATGAACGATAGAGAATCTCACATGAGATTTGGTGTAGAGCAATAAAGGCAACTCACATTTATAAAATATGGTATCTTTAGATTAATATAAACTCAGATGTTTGTATTGGAATGAAAGGGTGGGGAAAACTGTCATTTGTCTGTCTACTCTTTTCAAAATTCCTTTTGGCATGTGACTGCTTATCACAGTTGGTTGGGTCTATCTACATTTCAAATACTTTCATTACATTTATATATATATATATATCCTTGTGAAATATGTGGTATTATATTGAAAAAGGATTTACTTAACTCTAGCTCTTAACTAATTATAGACTTCTATATCTTAAATTATTTTTTGCAGTCCTACAAAATATTCTACTGTGTCTAGCTTCTACTATTGTGATTGAGTAGTTAGCTATCATCCTTTGTACATAATCTGTCTTTTTCCTCCTGGCTGACTTGGTGCTATTTAATTTCATTCTGATATACCTAAATATATATTTCTTGCTATTTATCCTTCTTGGAATGAATTATGCTTCCTGTATATTACTGTGTGTCACAACATTTTTTTCAAATATGTTTCTTACCCCTTTCCACTATTGTATTCTTCTGGGATTCCAATTAGATGTATATTGGATCTTTTTATTATATCCTCAATGTGTATAAACCTTCTTTCACAGCTTCTGTTTTTTCTCTGTGTTGCATTCTGCATCATTTATCCATTTATATTTGTTAGTGCACTTATTCTCTTTTTTACTTTGTTTTTAATTTGCTTTGTAATATATTGCTTGTTTTTCAAATATGCCAACTTGTTTTTGAAAGTTGTGTTCATGTTTTTTATACAGAACATTACTTTAAATTTAAAAAAACATTCTTTAAATAAATATTTGTAAGCATCTGCAGTCCAAATACTACATTTTGTTCTCTCTGTTGTTTGTTCTTTCTGTGGACTCTCTCACATGCCGTACTGTTTCAATTGATTTGGAATTTGTTTGTGAGCTCCCATTCAGCCAGTTGTATTTGATAGAAATCCCACAGTATCTAGGTTGAGCTTGAGTTTCTTTAGAGAGTATTTCCACTTACTTCTTTCAGAATCTCTAAGGCAGTGTCTCTCAGTCTTTACTGTGTGTGGTAGACAGAATAAAAGCCCTTCAAAAATGCTCATTTCTTAATTCCCAGACCTTGAGTATGTGTTACCTTCTATGTCAAAGGGTCTTTGCAGAAGGAGTTAATGGATTATGCAAGTGTGCCCAATGTAATCACGAAGAGTCTTATAAGAGTAAGGCAGGAGGGTCATAGTAAGGGAATGAGATGTGATGCTATAAATTGAGTAGAAAGGCAGAAAGGGAGAAGGAAAGAGATTTAAAATGTTATACTGGTGGCTCTGAAGATGGAGAAAAGGCTACAAGCAGAGAAATGCAAGCAGCATCTAGGAACCTAGAAAGGCAAGGGGATGGATTCTTCCCTAGAACTTCCAGAAGGAATGTGGGCTTCCAATACCTTGATATTAGAAATTCTGATCTCTAGGAAGATAATAAATTTGGGTTGATTTCCACTAAATTTGTGGTTACATCAGTTTGCTTGTTCCACTAATTTTGTTACAGCAGCAATAGGAATCCAAGGCAATGTGCATGCAAATCACCTTGGGATCTTGTTAATAACACAAAAGCATCTGATGGTGGGCCTGGGAAAGTGAGAGTTTCTGTATTTCTAGGAAATTTCCAGGTGATCCAGATGCTGCTGGGTGTTTGTGGATCACACGTTGAGTATCAGGGATCTAGGGTAATATTAGCCTAAAAACGCACTAAAAAATTCTCTACTTGAGTTTTCCCAGACCATGAAGGTCATTGAAAATCAAAGCTCAAATACTGTGTGAAGGCAATTTTCTTTTTTTATCACAACCTTTCATGGAGATGAGGTCCCTAACTTTTTGAAAAGGTCTTGTTTAAGGTTTCTCCTGGTGCAAACTCCATGGCTTTTTTCTGTCTCCTGAAGAGAACTTAAAACCCAAGGCACTAAATTTATGGTATAAGCAAATACATGTAAGAAAGCTTTTATCTCGTGCTTTGTTTACTTTGCTGGTTTCATCTCCTCTGTCATTTTTGGTCTCTATATGGTCCTGCTCTCTCAGCTATGTATTCATGAGGATATTTATTGCATTTTATCTGGGATTTCAAGTTATTTTTGTACCAAGAGGAATATTAAATTTGCTATAATCCTAAAAATATTGTCTTCATCTATATTTGCAAATTTGGAAATTCTCTACTCATTTCTCAGTGAATGTCTCCTCAATTATGTCTGTTTGTTTTTAGGTGATTCTTGCCACTACGACCAATTAATTGTTAAGTAAAAGTGTATGTCCTAAATAATAGTTAATATTGGTTTTGAAGAATAAAAGTCAATATCAGAGAGATTAAGTGTTTAATACAATTAATGTGTATGTGAATTGCTTTAGACATTTGGATTAAAGAAAGGAAGACAGTGTGGGTAAATAGGAAAATCTACATTTTCTGTTGTCTCAATCACTAACTTAAATCTCTGTAGACGCCATGAGCCATGGACTTCATATACATTAATTAGTTCATCTGATCTTCACAACTTTACAGAGTAAGGATTATCCTGATTTTAGACATGAGAAAACTCAGAAGGAAAATAAACTTCTAGAGAACCCTCCTAGAAATGTAAGAACATATACACTTAAGAATTACAGTAATATTTATTATGTATCTGGATGTGCCAAGATCAGAAAGAAACAATATCCTACAGCTTGAAAAGTGGAGAGTCTGTAGTGGAATCCAGGACTTTCTCAGACCAAGTCTATGCTCTTTCCACTATTCCATGTTAGGCCTAAAATTGTCCAAAATAGAGATTTGCAATTGATTTTGAGTACTGTATGGAATTCTATCTAAAGTTTATTTACACAGTGAGATAGTCTCATCTCCTGCTAGTTGAAAAGCCAACTGGTGTAAATATTTATGGAAATTTTTGGCAAGATCAAAAATATATTATTTATGTACATGAGCAAATAATCACTTTTGGATACATATATACACACAAACAAATGCAAATACTCTACCACTGATTGTTACTATTGTATATCAATGGATCACAAATTCCTGACCTAACCTCCTCAACATATTCTACATCTAATTTCTCCAAGGAGCTTTACATTTTCTCCCACTTCATCAATCTCATAAGTTTACTTCACTGAGAAGACTTGTCATTAGCATGAATTTCTTTGATTTCTCCTTCCCCATATTACATACTTTCCACAACCAAAAACATCCTGAGGTCACAAATACCACCTTCATTTTGAAGCCAACCCCTCCACGTGTTCTTAAGTCCAACACTTTGTGTCCCAGATATTGAGTTCTATTGATTATTACTGCAGGTTTTTTTACCTTTAATTTCTCCCTCTGACAAGTTTTTTCCTTTGTTAATCATTCTTAAAACTCTCTCACCCTAAAAACTAAATTATCCTTTGCCTTCTATGCTATGTGTCCTGCAAGACACTGTTTAATCTTTTACTCTTTTCACTTAAACTTCACAAAGAAAAAACTACCCTCTGTCATCTCACTGAAAATTTATTTCTCAAGTCATGATAATTTCGTTCCTAATCTCACAAAAGAACTGAAACTTTTCTTAATAGCATTGAGTTGCCAAATTTAATGAAAAATATCCCGACCTTATATTAATACTTCCTGTTATATTTAGCATCACTAATCACTCCTTACTTGCGAAAATGTCTACTTTCTCCTCATGGCTACTTCTAAGCTGTTCTTGGGAATTATTACATATTAATTTTCCATAGATTTCTGTCCTTGAGTCTCTGCTTTTTATCATTCATCATACTTCGATAGTTTAGGTGATCACTTCCATGCTCATAATTTCAACTTCCTCTTGGAAGCTGGTAACTCATGAATCCATTTCTTCTATCTGCCCTCTCTCCACCAAACTTCAGTTATTCTATCTTATTGCCTGAGGGCCAATTACCTCTGAATGCCCTACAAGTACTTCACATTGTCCAGATTCAAAATGGAATTGATTTTCTTCCCCTATTTGTGATGACTTCATATATCAGTCAAAAGTGCCACAATTAATCAGTTCATATCTGAGAATCACCCTTGTCCACTCTCTTCTTCATGCTCACAATTAGTTCAACCATGTTCTTTGTCAATTAAAATCCAATCAGGAGACAGAACCCACACAGTAATTTGAAATGAGAAAACAATATAAAGACTATATCAGGGGAATAAAAGGTAAGGACAACTCTAAAAAATACCTTTCTGCTGAAGGAGAGTGTCAAAAGTTAAAAACAAATTTGGAAGTAGAGGAGTTTCTTTTTATTTTTTGGATTAATTTTTTTAAATTGAAGTATAGTTAATTTACAGTGTTATGTTGGTTTCAGGAGTACAGCAAAGTGATTCACTTATACATACATATATATCTATTTTTAAACGAGCAATGTCTCAGAATCAGCTGAAAGAGAGCCAATTAGTTCAAAATCTTTGGAGCATTTCTGTCCCTGAGTATAGCAGAAAAAGGGCAAGTTTCTTGAAATTATTAAGACCCAGTGAAGACTCCTCTGTTTTATATATTTTTAAACTAATCTAAACTTATTAAGGGAGGATGTTGACCTTATATTCTCTTATTGCTCTTTGGTGCTAACAAATACAATTGACTGACAATGATTATAAGTCCTCCTCATTGTTCCTATTTATCTCGTGTCTGTTCTGGCCCTAAGAACTACAATTTGAATTAGTCTCCCTACCATTTTTCAGGAGCGTCCATTTAACACTATTGTAGTTTTCTTGGAACAAGACCAAAATAGAAGAAATGATTCTTTCAGAGAACGGACGGATGAAAACACGGAGTGAGAGCTCCCGAGGACAGATTGTAGTCGGCTAAGCCAATGAAAAAAGCCAATGGGGCTTCCCTGATGGCGCAGTGGTTGGGAGTCCGCCTGCCGATGCAGGGGATGTGGGTTCATGGCCCCGTCTGGGAAGATCCCACATGCCACAGAGCGGCTGGGCCCGTGAGACACGGCCGCTGAGCCTGCGTGTCCGGAGCCTGTGCTCCACAACGGGAGAGGCCAAAACAGTGAGAGGACCACGTACCGCAAAAAAAAAAAAAAAAAAAAAGTCAATGAATGCTAAGAGATCTGGCCATAAAAAAGGGAAAAGGAGCTTATTTGCTGGATAAATAATTACAGAGTTTATTTATGAAAATGAGTATTTTTGAAGACTCTTAAAAAGAGCGACTTAGAATTCCCATTTGGGTAGGTTATTTAGTTGGATCAGTAGAAAATAGATTTTAAATTTGGGTGGTAAAAGTTAAAAAATGACTATGAAAAGGAAAGGGTGTTAATATACAAATGTAAGATATACTTATAACAGTATGTATTTGATAGTTATTTGCACTTAAAAATGTATTGCTTCACAGCTCCCAATTCATACTTTATTACCTGCTCTATGATAATGGAGTGGGACCCTGTAAACAATGCTCCTTTACAGCCGGCACAACATTAAGCATTATCAGTAGAGCACACAGGAAGGAAACTGAAAAAGGAAGGTATTTCTCTATTTTTTAATAAAATATTATCAATATAGTTTACATACCTTTATGGAATACTTATTAAGAATTGAATAGAATATATAAAAGAGTGTATAATAATCCCACTTAGGCAAGACAGAAATTTGGTAGCTTGATTGGCAATTTTTGTCTCTACGTTTTACCAATTTGTCTCTTTAATATAAACTCTCCTTAAACTGTATGTTTCTGTGTATGAAAACTATGATCTGACATAGAAAAGGCTGTAGACAAATTTCCTAGGACTTGTTAATACCCTTAAGAAATAAGCAGAAATATTTGCCTTTCTATGATAAATATATGTTGTTGCTAATTAACACAGATGAAACACAGAATATTCCTAAAAAACATTGTCTCTAACCTTACATACCAAACATCATCATTCTTCTGACTTTTATCTTCTTTATTTAAGACATTTGAAGTTGCCAACTTTATTTGCTGAAAGTATAGAAAGCTTTGGGATAAGAAGAAAAATTATTCAATAAGCACAAAACTTTTCATAGTAACTTGAAAAGGTTAAATTAAAATGTATATATTGCATAACTGAAATTGTATGCCCATTAAACAATAATTCCTCATTTCCCTCTCCCTTTAGCTCTGGCTACACACACACACACACACACACACACACACACACACTCACACTCACACAAGCATACAAAAATGTTTAGCTAAACAGCCAATGTTAATTGTACTTCTTTCTCTCCAACAGTAAGATATGAAAGGATACCAAATAAATTGAGGCTTAAAATCTGGCAGGTGGAGCCTCCCGTAACAAGCACAATGATATCTGTAACAAGAAGAACAACTACCCCTACTTCAAAGTATCAGGTTCTGCTTTTGATTAGAGGACAAAATTACAATGTAAATCCCACAATAGGAAAAAAATTAATATGCCATGAGTAAGTGGGCTTTATATCAGATTTCAAAAGTTGGTTGAACATTCAAAAATCAATTGTAATTCACCACTTGAACAGAGAAAGATAAAACTTGTGATCAGTTCAATAAATGCAGACAAAGGAATAGAAGAGACCTTTCTTAATCTGATAGAGGAGATCTAGCAAACCCTATAATTAATGTTATACTAAACAGTGATGTATTAAAGTCTTCCCCTATAGGCTGCTCCCTTAATAAATCACTTTCACAAGAATTAACATCTCAGTTTCAGCATTTAAGTAATTGAAACTTTCCCAGAAATAAATCATTTTATATTTTTTAAAGATATTAGAAAACAAATAATATAATCACAATGACACAGGATATTAGAACTAAAAATAAATACTGAAATTAATGAAATAAAAAGAAATAAATATTTAAAGATAAATCTAAACTTATCTTTAGAAAAGATTAACAGAAAAGCCTTTATGAACTTGATTAATAAAGAATAAAAAAACAAGATTAGGAAAAAAAAAGAAACATTTCATATTTCTCTTATACCTGTGTGGTTATACATAAATATAAGAGAAATAAAAATAAGAAGATACCATGAGCAAATCTATAACAAAAATATCAAAACCTAGAGTAAATTATTTATAAGTAAAATTAAAACATTTTTAATAACCTAAGAATAATTAGAATATTTTGACATAAAAGGGATTCCAAACATGATTCAAAATTATCAGAATCAGCTGCCATTACAACTGATTTCTGTTAAAGAATTGCTGAGTCCATTATATTTTAAGTATGCTAGAAAATTTATATTCTATAAATAGTGTTCTAATATTAGAAATAATGTTCTAGAGGGACTTCCCTGGTGGTCCAGTTGTAAAGAATCTGCCTTTCAATGCAGGGGATGCGGGTTCGATCCCTGGTCTGGGAACTAAGATCCTACATGCCACGGGGCAACTAAGCCCGCACACACCGCAACTGAGCTCATGCGCCTCAACAAGGGAGCCAGCATGTCACAAACTACAGAGTCCATGCGCCCTGGAGCCCACCCACCACAACTAGAGAGAAGCCCGAGCGCTGCAACTGCACACCAGGTCAATCTCACTTATTGTATTGTAAAACCTAAAATTTCAAGTGCTGCCTTGACATTTTTGAGCCTCCACAGGGCCCCATAAAACCCTAATTGTGAGTTGCGTTTGCCAGATATGCACCCCACCCAGTGGGAAATGCTCCCCGCCCCCGTGCCAGCCAGTCCCCTGATCAGCCATTACCTGTCCTCAACCGATTGGATTTCACCTCCTTGTCAACCCATGAAACTTTTCAAAGAAGCCAATCACACAGTCCTGATGGGACCAGGTGTTATTCTACCCTCTGGATACTATGAAGCATGCCGCCCTTGGTCCCTATTGGGTCACTTTGCTCCCGAGTGCAATCCCACTGTGGCCCTGAACATCCTGTGTGTCCTCTTCCTCCAGGGTGTGAGTATATTTGACAATAAACTGTTACCATCTCATCTGTCTGCCTAGTGTCGTGTACTCAGCCATTGCATACTCTTTATTGCATACTCTTTACCAGAAGGTAAATTGCAGTTGTTCAGAACACTTAAGAATATGGATACAGGGCTTCCCTGGTGGCGCAGTGCTTGAGAGTCCGCCTGCCGATGCAGGGGACACGCGTTCATGCCCCGGTCCGTGAAGATCCCACACATGCCGCGGAGCGCCTGGGCCCGTGAGCCATGGCTGCTGAGCCTGCGCGTCCGGAGCCTGTGCTCTGCAACGGGAGAGGCCACAACAATGAGAGATCCGTGTACCGCAAAAGAAAAAAAAAATATGGACACAAAAAAATCTAAGTAAATAGCAAACGCATTCCAATAAAGTATAAAAATAACAATATACTACAAAATGAATGTAGATGTATTCCAGAAATGCAAGGGAGGTTTCATGTGAAGAAATCCATCTATCTATTATGTAAATATAGAGTGAGAAACCTCTCATTGAATACTGATATTTTATATATAAAATAATAAAATTTAAAATGTTATAAGAATTAAAGGTAGCTAAATAAATATAATAAAAATAATTTTCCAAAGTCAAACATGTTTTAAATAGAAGAACATTAATAACATTAAAATTAAAATCTGTAACTTTGCAAAAGTGATCTCTGTTACCATTTTTATAATTCACTGTACTTCAGGAGTTCCAACGTATGCATTTTTCTGATGATACATTACATATTGGTAAAACTGAGGAGGCTCTAGTAAAATATGAGAAGCAGTAGTAAACTTGCTATTATGATAACGGTATATTTATTCCATATATTAAAATACATTTATTTTTCTAAGTACTAAAATCAATTCCAAAATTCAAGGAGGAAAGTTTTTTAAACTTCTCATGTGGTCTCAGAATGTATTAACACATTATACTGCGGGGTTTCCCTGGTGGCGCAGTGGTTGAGAGTCCGCCTGCCGATGCAGGGGACACGGGTTCCTGCCCCGGTCCGGGAGGATCCCACATGCCGCGGAGCGGCTGGGCCCGTGAGCCATGGCTGCTGAGCCTGCGCGTCCGGAGCCTGTGCGCCTGCGTACTGCCAAAAAATAAATAAATAAATAAAAAACATTATACTGCAAACAGAATTTGTTTATGTGTCATGTTTTTTGTGATTATTAAAGTGAAGATTGATTTATGTTGCTAAATTAAAAACAGCTTATTATTCACTTTCTCAATTAATAAAACATTCTATCATGTGCGATCCAAAGAAAGCTTGCAGTGAAAACTGGTTTCCTGACCCAGATCATTGGAGAATCCAATGTTTCATCTGGTTCCCCTTTATTCCTGACAAAGAAAAATGGCTGGGTCCAATCTATATATGGAACTACCTAGACACGACCATTTATATAACACATATTTATTGAAAGATCATGTGCCAGTCATTTGGTCAAGACCCTGGGAACTCATTAGAAAACAAAAACATTAACACAGAGTATATATATTACATATATAATCATCAGAGGAGCCATATTTGAGTAAGAGGAGACAGAAAGAACAAAATGAATTGAGTGACACAATAAAAAAATATAGTAGTTACTGGGGTAAAGGAATGTGAAGTGTCTGTGTGTGTGTTGCAGTTTAAATAGGGTTTTAAAGCGATTTCTCACTGTGCAAATGTCATATAAGCAAAGACTTAAAAAGAAGGGAATCAGCCCATGTAGATATACAGGGAAAAACATTCCAGACATAGAGAAGAGTGAGTGCAAAGAGCCCAAAAAAGGGCAATATTGTTACCAAAAAAGCTTTATCAAAAGTCCAGGCTCTTGTTCAACGCCTCCAAAAGAATTTGGATGAGGAACACAAAACACAAAGGGAAAAAATTTTGAAAATAACACTGAGGCTGAGAGCAAAGAGAACAAAGAAGCAATTTATTTAGGGCAGAAGCAAAAGTCACACACTCAGAGAAGAAGAGTGCAGGGCGGGTAGCCATCCTCGCAAATGAAGGGCATGGAGCAGGGTATTTTTCTCCCCTTTTTTATCTTAATTTTAGCCCTTGGAATGGGTGGGGCCTTTTTGATTAGGGATGGAATATTCATTGAGGGGAGGGTTGAGATGTGGCCTGGATTGCACCAGGTTGCATCAGCTCTCAGTCCTGCACATTTGTCTCCTGAAGCCACTGTACTCCTGCTTTAAGAGCCGTTTGGAAGGTCGTACACGGTCATCAGCAAACTGTGCATTTTTATTGCACATGCTCCACCATTTTCATGGTCAGAGTTTCTGTTTTATATCCCATTCCTTCATGTGTCCTGGCCTCTTGCCTTCTGCCTAATGCCTATGTAGGAGGAGATTATCCTTTGGCCTGGCCCTGTCTTTCCTGCCTCAATATGCTAAAAGAAAAGTGAGCAGGGGGAAAGGAAAAGGAGTTCAAGGTCAGAAAGCTATAGCAGGATTCAGATGGGGCTTATAGGCTAATGATAGGATGATGGTTTTTACTGGGGGATGGGGACCTTCTGGGAGCCTTTGAAAGGAAGGTTGGCATGACACGACCTATTTTATCATTTGAAGAACTCTAAAAGGCAACCAGGTGCCTCCCAAATATTACCTCTATCAGCATGTCATAGCGTTGTGTTAACGTCATCCTTTTAGGCTCTTCAGGAACACACTAGAATAGAATGAAGAATCATGTTGAATAGAACAGTAAGGGAGATTAAGCCCAGCAATGGAGATGGAGCCCAGGAATAAGAAAGCAAGGAGATCACATAAGTAGCAACTGTGGTGGTACTAGAAAGAATTCTATATTAGCCTGGCACATATAGAAATGCCATAGTGGATGTGTTGCTTTTAATATTTATGCTCATAGAAATCAGCAGGCTCTCCCACATATTAACATAGCTTGGAAGTGGTAGCTTAGTTTGAGAGCATGAACGTAGAAGTGAAGCAAGACTTCCAGTGTGCAAAGGAAGTTCTACCCCAGGCTGAGGAGTCTGAACATATTCCATGTGCAAGAGGGCATCAGAAAAACCAGAAGGCCTGTTCTGAGCTGCTTCCAGTTTTCATAATTTCTCTATAGGTGGTACAAGTGATGCTTATTAACAGGAAAGATCACATCTGAAAACATTTAACTAGTAAGATGATAATCAACTTTGACAATACATTGGAACATATTTTACATTTACTTCAGACAATTAATTGCCTTTATGGGGTTCTGGGTGTGGGCTTGTTCTTCCTATAACTCTTAATCTACCAGACTCTCATGCGGGGCTGAGAAAAGCCACCAGTAGCCTTTTTCCATTTGTCAACGGTGCCCAAGCTAGTTCTTCTCTAATGGCAGGTGTGTCTCACAGCCCTGGGGAACATTGGTTTCAGTGTATGACCAGGAGCATTCATGTTCTTTTTGTAGCACGCAAGCTGCAGTTGTAGTTTATTTACCATCCAGCCCCGCAAGATGCACCTCTGGTCTACCTACGTAAAACTGTTCCCAGCTCTCTTGTTGGGCAGGGCCTTTCCAGCAAATGGGCAGAAGAGAATATAGGCTGAAGTGGTTTCATAGGAGAATTAAATCTGAAGCCTACTTATAACCTTCATGACCTTAAATGAAGAACTTAAATTATCTTTGCTTCATTCTCTTTATCTTTAAAATAAGTGCAACAATTTATATTTCCCTTGTTTGTTAGGGTGGTTAAATTAAATAGCATAAACAGATTATAGTGGTCTGGAAAGTCATGGAGTCTGGAAGTCTGGAAAGTCACTTGTATGGCATCATTTGCAATGTGATGATACTATTAACAATAATAGATATTAATTGTTTTTAACTCATATAGGAATTCACCTATGTTTCTCTAATTTAAAAAAAATTTTTTTTAATTTATTTTGTTTATTTATTTTTGGCTGTGTTTGGTCTTTGTTGCTGTGCGCGGGCTTTCTCTAGTTGCAATGAGCAGGGTCTACTCTTCATCGCCGTGCGCAGGCCTCCCATAGCGGTGGCTTCTCTTGTGGAGCACGGGCTCTAGGAGCTCAGGCTTCAGTAGTTGTGATGTATGGGCTCAGTAGTTGTGGCTCACGGGCTCAGTTGCTCTGCGGCATGTGGGATCTTCCTGGACCAGGGATTGAACCCATGTCCCCTGCATTGGCAGGCGGATTCTTAACCACTGCACCACCAGGGAAGTCCCCTATGTTTCTCTAATATATTGAAATAAAATTCCACTGGAAATTCTAACCATATCATAAATATACTTTTTAGCTCATCATTTTCCTATTTTTTTGTAACAAATGCCAGTCCCCACCCATACTTGAAATCATTGTCCTTAGTGTTTCACTAGCTAGACATCTGTGCCTGTTTTTTAAAGACAAGGGTAAAACTAAAATATAACTCTTTGCATTAAAACATGCAAAGAGTTAACAAAATGGCATAACATTCACTTATTTTTTATAAGAGAAAAATCGTGCCTAACAGAATTGCATTACTCTCCTTGCATATTGCCTGCAGAAAGGTCTGTCAGTGATATTAATCACTCTGAGAAATGCATATCTCAGAGAGCTCTGCTAGAGTAAACTAAATTTCATTTTTCTAGACTAAAATAGGGAGCAGTTTTTTGCCTTTTTAAGGCAAAACATTTGCATTTCAATTGACATTATCCTTTTGAGTTTTTAAGGTTCTCAGCACCCCTCTCACAAGACAGCGACTCCTTAACCGGTTTCTCTTGGTTTTTTTTGTTTGTTTGTTTTGTTTTTTGTGGTACGCAGGCCTCTCACTGTTGTGGCCTCTCCCATTGCGGAGCACAGGCTCTGGACGCGCAGGCTCAGCGGCCATGGCTCACGGGCCCAGCCGCTCCGCCGCACGTGGGATCTCCCCGGACCGGGGCACGAACCTGTGTCCCCTGCATCGGCAGGCGGACTCTCAACCATTGCGCCACCAGGGAAGCCCTCTCTTGTTTTTAAATGTACTTACCAGTCAGGATGATACTTGGAAAGCATAGACTTGAAAGTGGTTATTCGATTATTTTAGACTGCTACAAAGAAAATTCTACGTCATGAAAGGACATGGTATTGCACCACAAGGAAGAGACATACACAGTATTCTCTTCCAATAATAAAAGCACTGATGGGTGGATTCTATGGAACAGAACTGGAAGCCACTGGATTGCCTCCCTTCTTCCTCCTCTGAATTCACTTGCAGGAGAAATAAGAAAACTGTCGAAAACAAGTCCACTTCAGAAACATCTCAAAGGCTCTGGCCATTAGAAATCATCTAACTTGTCTACAAGGCTTAGTCTTAGCTCCTAAAGCTCCAGGCAGTGAGGAAAGGCCTCTCAGATTGTGTCAGTCCCAATGCCCTCATTTCACAGATGGAAGAACTGAGCCTCAAGAGGTGGAACAATTTGCCCAGGATCTAGGAAGAATAATGGCAGAGTACTGGCCCCAAACCAAGTCCTTGATTTCTAGTTTACACTGCTTTCAGTGTGTTGGCTATATCACTAACATCAGACTGATCACAAAAGTTTCTTCAAGATTCCACACTTAGCAAAGGGTGATTAACCTGCTAAGAGGTAAGAAGGAAAGAAGGAGAAGGAAGGAAGAAAGGAAGGAAGGGAAGAAGGGGAAACAAAGAAAATAAAAAGGGAACTAACTGAGCTGTTTCACTTGACTTCCTCACCTTATGCAAGCTTTTTTTTTTTTGGTGCCAATCACTGGTACTATGATCATCTCTTCCCTGTACCTATCTGCTCCACTAAACCGCTAATTCCTAATACTGGCTGCTTAGAGTAATCATTTGTGAGGCTAATTAAAATTTCAGATACAGAGGCTCTGCCTAGACTTAATGAAAAAGAATCTCCCAGGGAAAGGCCGAGTTGTTTTTACTTCTAACAAAGTGATTCTGATGTATGGTAAAGTTGGAGATCTGTAACATTAGATATAGTTCCTGAAAAGCAGGAATAATTTCTTCATTTTACAACCTGATGCCTGGCATGAAGTAGGTGTGATAAGTATTTTATAAATTAATGAATACATGAATTGTTCTCAAATCAGGTAGTAGTAAGGAGCTACAGGAAAGATTCAGGCTTCTGAGATAAAATGAGAAAAGTCATTATGAAAAATGAAAAACTATAAAAAATGAAAAGAATTACATAAAATAAAATAAAACAATTATAAAGCTGGAAGAAACTGTAAAAGTCACTTAATCCATACCCATATTTTAGATATGAAGAAAATGAGATCTAAGGAGGTCAGCATCTCTCCCATGGTCATACAGGTAGTTAGACAACTGTAACCAAGAATTAGCTGTCCTGACTCCTAGCCCTGGAGAGAAAATTGTAACTGAGATGATCTATCAGGACAAGCAACATAATATCATCTGGAACTTTGTTAGAAGTGCAGAATTTTAGACCACACTGAAGACCTACTGAATTGAAAACTCTGGGAATGGGGCCCAGAGGGCCATTTTAATAAACCTCTAGGGGATTCTGAAGCACTCGAACTTGAGGACCACGGACCCTAGTAGGAATGTTAAGTAGTTTAGCATATGTAGATAACGGTTTGACAGACCCTCAAAAAGTTACACAGAATTACCATATGACCCAGAAATTCCAATCCTAAGTATATACCCCAAAGAATTGAAAATATGTACTTAAACAATTAACATACTGTTGGTTTTGGGGGGGGGGAATATGGAGCAACTGCTTATGGTGTGTATAGGGTTTCTTTTTGTGACAATGAAAATATTTTGGAACTAGACAGAGGTAGTGATTATGCAACATTGTCAATGTACTAAAGGCACTGAATTTTCATGCTAAAATTGTTAATTTCATGATGTGTAAATTTCAACTCAAGAGTAATAATGATAATGATAATAATAATAAAGAATTATTCCCTCTAAAGTTTTTGGAGTGGCTCTCCCCCCAACTTTGTTAATTTCTTTACATGCATGCTCTGATCATTACTCATTTTAAGGGTAATCCTCTGCAGATCTCTCTTCTCTTGTACTATAGTGAATTCCCCCTGCCTTGCCTCCTCCCCCCGCCCCACTCTCAACTCTGTCTCTTTAAATTGGGGATATGTCTGGCATCTACCTAGTTTCCTAGTACCTATGTTTTAGCTTGAAAATTCCCTAGATAGTAAACTGGAACAATCTTGGGCTCACCTCATTTATCTCCTATGTCTCACGTATCATTGTCCTGCACAGCCCAAGGTTCAGTGCCAGAAAACCATTGTTTTATGTGTGTTATCTAGTTTTTAGTTTTTGGAGGATAGTAAATCCAGTGTCTGTTATCTCTGGTGGCCAGAAACAGTAGTTAACATTTACCTTTTACTGGAGAGTTTCTAAGGCTAGGTTTGACATCTTTATTCCCAGGTGCTCATTTTGTAAACATATGTACATGCTCTTATGCACATACACACAGAGATATTTATCTTTTTAGAGATGTAGGTAAAGTGTACTATTTAAATGTAAGAGACACAGATCTAAATATTCCTAAAGTTGGAGAAGCATACATGCATATACCCACTATGACACTTCAAATTACATTTTATTCACTCTAGCAACAAGAATTTGTAGCACCATAAGGCTTTTATCTCAATGAGTACCATCATTGGAGCTCTTCTTAGAGCTCAAAGGATGCTCTCTAATTAGATTCCACTGCTAAAAGTAGAAGAAAATAAGAAAGTACATCTGTACATGCAACCCATTCATGATACTTTAGATGTTAATCCTAATGGGTCAATGAAGTCCATGGGTTCTTCAGTATTCTAAGGGAATCAGACTGCCAAGGACAAACATTTTATATTGACTAGGAACAGTGACTGACAGTAATGTAACACATATTAAGAGAAAGGATACCAATTAAAAGAGAAAAAGAATGTTCACCAGGGCAACATATATTTGATGAACTAATCCTGTCCAATGGGTATATGGAGCACAGAGCCATCTTTCCTCAAAGGGCCACATGAATCTATATTCTAACTTATTTTAAAGGATTGCTTTTAACATGAAGAATGGCATGTCACTCCTGGAAGTATGTTTTCTGGTTGTGTTATTCTTGTTCTCAAAATTATTTGCTTGGTAATCTGATTTTTTTTTTAAGTACTCAGTACAATTTGTAGAAAAAAAATTTTCAACCAATCAATTTCAGAGCACAATTGCAGGAGTAACCTTTTATTAATTTATCCCAGGAAGGCACCTCTTTTGAGTCATCCACCCACCACTCCCTAACTGTGATAAGGGAGCAAGGGGATCACAACTGCAGATGAATCCACGGAGGCTTACTAAACACCCTGTGTTCTTTCCTGTCTCTGTGGCTTTATAATTGCTGTGTCCCTACCTAGAAGACATTCCATACTTTCCCCATTCTAGGTAAACTTATTCATCTTTCAAGACCTCTTATAAGTGTCATCTTTTAAATAGAATGCTCTCCAATTTCCTAGTGAATTAAGTAACACAGCCTTCACTAAACCACTACACCAGAGAGATAATTTCATTGCATAACAGATTTGATTTAGGGACTGGTTCCCCCTACCCCCCAACTTCTGAGCTTCTGGAAAGTCTGAGCCTTGTTTATGTTAGAACATCTTTGGATGTTCTGCCTCCCAGTGCATAATAGACCTTTGAGAAATAATTGCTGGAATGAAGATAGGAGGCAAAGAGAAAAATGGATACAAAAAGGGGAAATGAATGAACACCTTATTGTAGGTATTAGGCAGTTCAAAGATAAGAGGATATCCTACTTCTAACGTTTACACAATTGAATAACTTAGATCATCAACGTCTGGCCACAACATCTGAATTAAGATGATTTTGATAAGCCCATGCATTACAGAAAGTTCAGAACTTCAAATAGCAGAGGAAATTCTCACATGAGATAATCTGACAATGATTTTAAATCAATGCTATAAAACCTGAATATATGGAATAAATATACAGAGAAAATTTTTACTATGAAAGAAGTATTATCTAAAGAATCAGAAAGATTAATAACAGTTAATGATCTCTCCATTGATTATTCTTATGTTGGTTGATTGTAATGTTAAATAAAAATACATAATTCTCTCACTGGGTACCAAGGAGAAATGTGGAAATCATAGAAGACACTGAAACTAGTTTACAATCTAGTTGAGGTGATAATACATATTGTCTTTAAAAAAGATTTTAAATAAACGTTCAACTTGATATAAAGAACAAAAAATAAGACTTTACTTCCAGCCTTGAACTACTCATGTCTACCTTGGTAAACTATGAGGAAGTAATTCCCCTCCGTGGGACTCACTGACAGTATGAAGGCCCTAGTACCCTCCAGCTAGAATATTCATACACAAAAATATATCATCATGATTGAAATCAAATGTAAAAATATTGAGAGGTTGTTAACAAAGAAGAAATTGAGCTATGGGAGCTAAACTGATAAAGAAACCCTGAAGGGTTAGATTGTACTTACAAACACAAGCACAGGGGTCATGATTGTGACTGTACTCTAATAGCCATTGATAGGCACTGCAGTTTTTCACATAAAGCAAAAAAGTTTGTTCACTCACAACAGCAGCCATCAGACTGTATACAAAATATGGAGAAAAGTTGCCATGTACCCAAAAATGACCATTCATCAGATGATGGCTATCTGTGTGTTATTTAAGTTGAGCTATATCTGAAGTTAGTATCAAATTAACTTTTGCTGCAGCTTTGCTCTCAAATATTTAAAGAAACACTTTCTACACTTTAAGAAATACTTGCATACTTGAAAACATGCCAGTAGTTATCAAAGCAACCTCAACAATAAACTAATTATTGCCTTGATTGATTCTATCATTTTCTTCTCAAATATGTTGCACATTCAAGAGCAATGATGACCTGTCAGGATACAGGGTTAGATGGACTGGTTTTGTTTAAAAGGTAGTGATAGCTAATGTTTATCTCACTAAACATTGAATTATTTCCTGTTATATGTATGGAATAATCTCTTTCTGATCAGCTTTCATCATTGAATATGGTAACCAAGATGATTTAATTTGCTATTTTGAGTTCACTATGTCACAGATTCGCAGGTTTTTCAATTAGCAGTATTTGTCTTGGCCTAAAAACAAAAGAAAATCCAGAGATTTAGATCTCAAAAGTTATATAGCAATTTAAAGCAGTTGGCATTGAAACACAAACTCACTTGAACGTCTGTTGCTCATAGGTAACTACATTTACTCAACCCAAAGTGAGCACTTGCTGGTAAAAAACTTAACTCCAGTTGACTCTCTCCCTTTCCTCCATTCTCAAGTATTTTCATTTCTGAACAAAATGCATTTAATTAAATTCTGATCTTTTCTGAATTCTTCTTTATTTATTTTTGGCTTTGTTGGGTCTTCGTTGCTACAAGCAGGCTTTCTCTAGTTGTGGCTTGCGAGTTCTAGAGCTCAGGCTCAGTACTTGTGGTCCATGGGCTTACTTGCTCTGTGGCATGTGGGATCTTCCCGGACCAGGGCTCAAACCCGTGTCCCCTGCATTGGCAGGCAGACTCTTAACCACTGCACCACAAGGGAAGTCCCTTTTCTGAATTCTTAAGCAAAATAAGAAGGCTCATTTCAGGAAATTACCAAAGACTTTTTTTTTTTACCTTTTATTCTGTGACGGAATAATAGCAAACTACAAGAGATAACACCTAAGGAAAGAAATCATAGCAATTATCTGAATCTTCTTTTTTGGAAAATTAGCAAATCTATGAAATGGTAATCTCTGAACACTCATATGTTTCAAGTAAAGTGTTTAATAGTTTTTTCTTAGCCTCCTCTTGTAAAACTTCCTCCTAATACAATTTAATCCATTTTTCCACACTAAGATTCAGAAAGAAAGCTTTTATTAAAAAGAGAGAGCTCAATTTTTACCAAGTTCTATGTAGTGTGTAATTAATTTCAGTAAAAATTAGAAATTACTATTCAATTCAAAAATCAATGACTCAAATCTCTAAAGTGCAATGCTATCTCTAAATAAATCAGTTACTGAAAAATGAGGATCATTATAGTCTAATAATATGGTGAAGGGCTATGCCATCCATAAATGCCTGTTTCTATCGTTACTGATGATCAATAATATGGATTTGAAATAAGCATTTTATTTTATTTATTTTTTACAGTTGTTTTCTAGTCAGTCTCTTCAATTTATAGATGAAATCAATTATGATTTCTGTAGTGGAATGTTCCAACTGTATATTGAGAAATTCATATATTTTGGAACTGTCTTAGAGATTGTTGAGCTACTCTGATGATAATTTCTTGAAATGACAATGCAAAGTCAATTGAAAGAGGACCTCTTCTGAGCAAAGAGCTTTATACCTAATGATGGCTTATCCATCAGAGAGAGAGTGAAAAGGTAAACCACATCATTGTTTTTGCCAATAGTATTTATTTCCTAAGGTAAGTGTCACAAAATTCATACCCGCTGGGTGGGCAGGATCTTTTCATTAAACTTTGTCTCACATACAAGATTAAATATCACTGCTTTGGGATTTCTCTGGCGGAGTGTAACACACAAGGAAGAGATTCATACTCTCCCATTCAGATTTTTATAAAATTGTAAAATTCTAATTGTTTGAGGCATCAAACAGCTCATAAATATTTTACATGAAAGAAAATCTCATGAATAGTTGCAGAACATTTTCAGGATTTGTCATGTCTGGAAAAGCAGTGACACCTATAAGGAGGGCAATTGCTGGGAATTTTATTGGTAGAACCTGGAAGGGAATCATGGAAGAATCTCTGACCCCAAGGCTAATACTGCTAACTCAGGGGGTATCATTCATGTTGAGATCTATGTAAATGGTGTCTCTGGTGCTCAGGTGAAATTCTCATTGAGAACTCTCTAAATTCCTGAGGCAAGAGAGGATCTACGCAGAGGGTTGGATTTCCTATGAGAGTACATGGAAATCAAAAGGGAGAAAGATTCCAATGACACTTTAAACAGCAGGTGCTTCCAACAATGTTTTCATCCTAAGCTTCTGAAACCTTGCTTCCTGGAGTTCATTTCATTTTCAAAGGCCTGAGAGTAGATCCAGAAGTGTAGGGTAAAATAAAGTTCTTGGGATGTTTCCATAAAATACTCAGGTTTTCCGATACAGCAAAGGGGACTGAGGCTGAGGTTGAGGCAAAATCCCTGTCTCATATCTGATTTTGTCACAAACTCCTCATTGCCCTGGTGAATGCTTGTGACCATATCTGGGCATCTATTTTTTTCTTCTCTGTAACATGGAACTACCAAGTGGCATCACTGTAAAATACTTATGAGATAGTAAATGCAAATCACTATAAGCATTATAAGGTGTCATAAAATAAATGTAATTTTCCATTTAAAAGTCCACTTGTCAGCCACTGGTTTGGATATTATGAATACATCTTAATATATCAACATATTTGATGTATGACTTATGGTCAAGGTAATGGTGATAGAATTCATGTAGAGGGAAGTTAGGAGTCATTTTTATTTCTACAGTAGTCTATACACTATCTTCTAATTGTGGATTTCATTAGTAGCTGCTAATTCAAGAAAAATTCTTCCCATTCGTTTAATGTAATATTTAAGTCAGCATTCATAAGAATATTGACTACCAGAATACCAAGATTGTATTCTGTTACAAGCTGAGATCATTGGCTTGTTAATGTTCCTCTTCAATATAATCTGAGAAAAATTGAAGTATGGAAGTTCAGTTTACCTGAAATCTGAAGGGTGTGAAATATTAAGCTTGGATCACACGTTTCTGAGACTAAAATTAGAATTCCTGGTCCACAAAAGATTTTCTATGTGATCATAGGAAATGCTTACTTCCTCTTCGCTTTTTATTTCTTCCATCTTTCAAATCAGAACTATAATGCTTATCACTAGGTATGTATATATAGTCTCTCACTTTCAACCATGATAATGGAACGTATAAGAGATTCATTCTACCTCTGAGAGAAACTATAAAGGATGGATAAAATATGTAAACAACCATCTGATGTTACAGGAGAGCAATCAGGGCAGGCAGGAGCAAGGAAGCACAGCAAGGGAAGTCCCCATTCACTTCTGTTTTTGTGTTAGAAAATTTGCCAATCACATTTTAGGGAAATGAAAGCCATGGTAGCCTAAAAATATGGGCACTCAAACTGGGGAAGGGAGACAGTCTGGAGTTTGGGGTTCCTAGAATGGCAAAAACTTAAGGGGCAAAAGCACCAGAGGCAGGAAACCAAAAAGAAATGAGCTGAGAACTGTAGGTAATGACCTACTTTGGGCATTGTGCAATTCTTACACTGTGTGCGTTCAAGCTGAGACTCCTAAAAAGCAAGTGAAGAGAGTATCTGAAGAGCTAAAAAGCTTAGAAAATAATTCGGCTGTCTAGCTACAAAGAAGTTAAAATTCAGGACTGGCCATGGAAGTGAAAAAGAGAGAAAGAAAGGGAGGGAGGGAGGGAGGAAGGAAGGGAGGAAGATTTTCAGGTGACACATAAAAGGGCTATACTTTAGGAGTGGGGCTACACCCTAAGAGTAAGAGCAAACTAAAATCAGACATCCCTATTAAAACTGGAAACAAAGACTCCACTGGAATAAGGTGATTTATCTCCACTCTATCCACTTGCCAGAGTAAAATTAAACACTCTCTGGAAAAAGATAGCTTCATCCAAAGCATAGAAGATCCAATATTTAGTGAAAAATTAATAGGCATGCCAAGAAACAGAATCAAATAACCAAAAAAATCAAGAGTAAAAATAAATAATAGAAAAATACCTGAGTGATCCAGATATTAGAGATATCAGAAAAGAACCTTACAGTAATTATGTTTGATGTGTTTAGAAAATACAGAAAAAGACAAAGAATTCCAGCAGGAAGCTGAAAACAATTCTGGAAATTCTAGAACTGAAAATAAATTAACAAAATTTAAGAATTCAAGAGATAAGTTTGATAGAACAAGAATATAAAAAGATATTCACATAACTAACATTAGAGAAATTAAAATTAAGAACAAAATGTGCTATCACTTCACACCTATTCAAATGGAAACTATTAATTTAAAAAACACTGATAATATGATAAAAGAAATGAGTGTTGGTACTGGTGGTGAGCACGTAAGTTACTACTGCAGCCACTGCTCAGGAATACTTTTGGTAGCAACTACTAAAGCTAAACACACACAATTTTATTCTTAAATTTTCCAAAATATATTTACATGAGTGTTGATAGCAGTGTTATTCATAGTAGCCCTAAACTAGCAATGATCCAATTGCTTATCAATGTTGGAATAAATAAATTGTGGCATGTTTATTAATGGACTATAATGCAGCAATAAAAATAAAGAAATTCTGATACACACAACATGGATAAATCTGACGGAAATGATGATAAGTTAAGGAACCCAGTTGGAAAAGTATTGGATACTATATAATTCCTCATGTGAAATTCAAAAACAGACAATACCAATTTATGGTTAAAAGTCACAGAACAAGTTACATCTACAGGTTGGGAATTGACTGGGAGAAGAAGCAAGGGAAGTTTCTGATGTGCTAATCTTGTTGTTTACTTTTACCTAGGTGATCATTATAAATGTATATACATTTGAAACAGTTCATTTGTGCAGTTAACTTTATATTATGTTTCACTTTAAAAGTTTACAAAAATTGGTGAGCAAGCAAGGGAACATGTTGTTCTCGCTTCCCCCTGCTGCAGCAGGAGTCCCAATAAAGACTTGCCTGAATTTCTCACCTGGCCTCTGATCAATTTCTATTGGTTAAGGAGGTCAAGAACACTGATTGGTGACATACTTTGTGGCAACACCACGAAGGGACTATCGTCCCCTTCCCAGGAGAGGATCTGGGCACCTCCAGGACCACTGAATGCTGCTTCCCAGTGCATGACAAGCGGCCACCTGAACCTCTTGTTTCAGAGTCAGCAAGTTTGTTGAGCTTGAGGGAGGAGGCGGAAGATGGCGGAAGAGTAAGACGCGGAGATCACCTTCCTCCCCACAGATACACCAGAAATACATCTACACGTGGAACAACTCCTACAGAACACCTACTGAAGGTTGGCAGAAGACCTCAGACCTCCCAAAAGGCAAGAAACTCCCCACGTACCTGGGTAGGGCAAAAGAAAAAACAGAGACAAAAGAATAGGGACGGCACCTGCACCAGTGGGAGGGAGCTGTGAAGGAGGAAAAGTTTCCACACTCTAGGAAGCCCCTTCGAGGGCGGAGACTGCGGGAGGCGGAGGGGGGAGCTTCGAAGCTGCGGAGTGCACAGCAACGGGTGCGGAGGGCAAAGCGGGGAGATTCCCGCACAGAGGATCGGTGCCGACCGGCACTCACCAGCCCGAGAGGCTTGTCTGCTCACCCGCCGGGGCGGGCGGGGCTGAGAGCTGAGGCCGGAGCGCAGGGAGAGGACTGGGGTTGGCGGCTTGAACATAGCCTGAAGGGGTTAGTGCACCACAGCTAGCCGGGAGGGAGTCCGGGGAAAAGCCTGCACCCGCAGAAGAGGCAGGAGACTTTTCCTTCCCTCTTTGTTTCCTGGGGCGTGAGGAGAGGGGTTTAAGAACGCTGCTTAAAGGAACTCCAGAGACGGGCGCGAGCCGCGGCTAAAAGCGCGAACCCCAGAGACGGGCACGAGCCGCGGCTGAAAGCGCGGAATCCAGAGACGGGCGCGAGCCGCGGCTGAAAGCGCGGAATCCAGAGACGGGCGCGAGCCGCGGCTGAAAGCGCGGAATCCAGAGACGGGCGCAAGCCGCGGCTAAAAGCGCGGACCCCAGAGGCGGGCGGGAGACGTTAAGGCTGCTGCTGCCGCCACCGAGGGGCCTGTGTGCGAGCACAGGTCACTCTCCACACCCCTCTTCCGCGGAGGCTGTGCAGCCCGCCACTGCCGGGTTCCCGGGATCCAGGGACAACTTCCCCGGGAGAGCGCACAGCGCGCCTCAGGCTGGTGCAAAGTCACGCCGGCCTTTGCCACCGCAGGCCCGCCCCGCACTCTGTGCCCCTCCGTCCCCGCCGGCCTGAGTGCGCCAGAGCCCCCAATCAGCGGCTCTTTTAACCCCATCCTGTCTGAGCAAAAAACAGACGCCCTCCAGCGATCTACACGCAGTGGCAGGGCCAAATCCAAAGCTTAGCCCTGGGAGCTGTGAGAACAAAGAAGAGAAAGGGAAATCCCCCCCAGCAGCCTCAGAAGCAGCGGATTAAAGCTCCACAATCAACTTGATGTACCCTGCATCTGTGGAATACCTGAATAGACAACCAATCATCCCAAATTAAGGAAGTGGACTTTAGGAGCAAGATCTATGATTTTTTCCCCTTTCCTCTTTTTGCGAACGTGTATGTGTATGGTTCTGTGTGAGATCTTGTCTGTATAGTCTTGCTTCCACCATTTGTCCTAGGGTTCTATCCGTCCATGTTTTTTTTTTAAATTTTTTTCTTAATAATTAATTTTAATAACCTTATTATACTTTACCTTCGTTCTTTCTTTCTTTCTTTCCATCCTTCCTTCCCTCCTTTAGACAACGAATCATCCCAAATTGAGGAGGTGGTCTCTGACAGCAAGATTTAGGATTTTTCCCCATTTACCTCTTTTAGTGAGGGTGTATGTGTATGCTTCTGTGTAAGATTTTGTCTGTATAGCTTTGCTGCCAACATTTGTCCTAGGTTCTTTCCGTCCCTTTTTTTTTTTTTTTTCTAAATAAGAAGTTTTTAATTCAATAACTTTATTATACTGTATTTTATTTTTACTGTATCTTCTTTCTTTCTGTCTTTTTTCCTTCTTTCCCTCCTTCCTTCCCTCCTCCCTCCCTCCCTCCCTTCTTTCCTTCTTGCCTTCTTTCCTTCTTTGCTTCTTTCTTTCTTCCTTCCTTCCTACCCTCCTTTCCTTCTTTCTTTCCTCATACTTCTACTAATTCCCTCTACTTTTTCTCCCTTTTATCCTGAGCCTGTGGATGAAAAGCTTTTGGTGCTCCAGCCAGGAGGCAGGGCTCTGCCTCTGAGGTAGGACAGCCAACTTCCGGACACTGATCAACAAGAGACCTCCCAGCTCCACATAATATCAAACAGCGAAAATCTCCCAGAGACCTCCATCTTAACACCAGCACCCAGCTTCACTCAACGACCAGCAAGCCACAGTGCTGGAAAACCTATGCCAAACAACTAGCAAAACAGGAACACAACCCCACCCATTAGCAGAGAGGCTGCCTAAAATCATAATAAGGCCACAGACACCCCCAAACACACCACCAGACGTGAACCTGACCACTAGAGAGACAAGATCCAGCCTCATCCACCACAACACAGGCACTAGCCCCCTCCACCAGGAAGCCTACACAACCCACTGAACCAACCTTAGCCACTAGAGACAGACATCAAAAACAGGAGGAACCACAAACCTGCAGCCTGCAAAAAGGAGACCCCAAACACAGTAAGATAAGCAAAATGAGAAGACAGAAAAACACACAGCAGATAAAGGAGCAAGATAAAAATGCACCAGACCTAACAAATGAAGAGGAAATAGGCAGTCTACCTGAAAGAGAATTCAGAATAATGATAGTAAGGTTGATCCGAAATCTTGGAGATAGAATGGACAATAGATTGGACAAAATGCAAGAATCAGTTAACAAGGACCTAGAAGAACTAAAGATGAAACAAGCAACGATGAACAACACAATAAATGAAATTAAAAGTACTCTAGATGGGATCAATAGCAGAATAACTGAGGCAGAAGAACGGATAAGTGACCTGGAAGATAAAATAGTGGAAATAACTACTGCAGAGCAGAATAAAGAAAAAAGAATGAAAAGAACTGAGGACAGTCTCAGAGACCTCTGGGACAACATTAAACGCACCAACATTCGAATTATAGGGGTTCCAGAAGAAGAAGAGAAAAAGAAAGGGACTGAGAAAATATTTGAAGAGATTATAGTTGAAAACTTCCCTAATATGGGAAAGGAAATAGTTAATCAAGTCCAGGAAGCACAGAGAGTCCCATACAAGATAAATACAAGGAGAAATATGCCAAGACACATATTAATCAAACTGTCAAAAATTAAATACAAAGAAAGCATATTAAAAGCAGCAAGGGAAAAACAACAAATAACACATAAGGGAATCCCCATAAGGTTAACAGCTGATCTCTCAGCAGAAACCCTACAAGCCAGAAGGGAGTGGCAGGACATACTGAAAGTGATGAAGGAGAAAAACATGCAGCCAAGACTACTCTACCCAGCAAGGATCTCATTCAGATTTGATGGAGAAATTAAAACCTTTACAGACAAGCAAAAGCTGAGAGAGTTCAGCACCACCAAACCAGCTTTACAACAAATGCTAAAGGATCTTCTCTAGGCAAGAAACACAAGAGAAGGAAAAGACCTATAATAACGAACCCAAAACAATTTAGAAAATGGGAATAGGAACATACATATCGATAATTACCTTAAATGTAAATGGACTAAATGCTCCCACCAAAAGACACAGATTAGCTGAATGGATACAAAAACAAGACCCTTATATATGCTGTCTACAAGAGACCCACTTCAGACCTAGAGACACATACAGACTGAAAGTAAGGGGATGGAAAAAGATATTCCATGCAAATGGAAGCCAAAAGAAAGCTGGAGTAGCAATTCTCATATCAGACAAAATAGACTTTAAAATAAGGACTATTAAAAGAGACAAAGAAGGACACTACATAATGATCAAGGGATCGATCCAAGAAGAAGATATAACAATTGTAAATATTTATGCACCCAACATAGGAGCACCTCAATACATAAGGCAA
The DNA here is from genome assembly GCF_963455315.2 of Globicephala melas. Lineage (NCBI taxonomy): Eukaryota > Metazoa > Chordata > Mammalia > Artiodactyla > Delphinidae > Globicephala > Globicephala melas. The sequence continues at coordinate 100,330,688 of NC_083320.1, read as the reverse complement.
ATACTAACAGCCATAAAAGGGGAAATCGACAGTAACACATTCATAGTAGGGGACTTAAACACCCCACTTTCACCCATGGACAGATCATCCAAAATGAAAATAAATAAGGAAACACAAGCTTTAAATGATACATTAAACAAGATGGACTTAATTGATATTTATAGGACACTCCATCCAAAAACAACAGAATACACATTTTTCTCAAGTGCTCATGGAACATTCTCCAGGATAGATCATATCTTAGGTCACAAATCAAGCCTTGGTAAATTTAAGAAAATTGAAATTGTATCAAGTATCTTTTCTGACCACAACGCCATGAGACTAGATATCAATTACAGGAAAAGATCTGTAAAAAATACAAACACATGGAGGCTAAACAATACACTACTTAATAATGAAGAGATCACTGAAGAAATCAAAGAGGAAATCAAAAAATACCTAGAAACAAATGACAATGGAGACACAACGACCCAAAACCTGTGGGATGCAGCAAAAGCAGTTCTAAGGGGGAAGTTTATAGCAATACAAGCCCACCTTAAGAAGCAGGAAACATCTCGAATAAACAACCTAACCTTGCACCTCAAGCAATTAGAGAAAGAAGAACAAAAAAACCCCAAAGCTAGCAGAAGGAAAGAAATCATAAAAATCAGATCAGAAATAAATGAAAAAGAAATGAAGGAAACAATAGCAAAGATCAATAAAACTAAAAGCTGGTTCTTTGAGAAGATAAACAAAATAGATAAACCACTAGCCAGACTCATCAAGAAAAAAAGGGAGAAGACTCAAATCAATAGAATTAGAAATGAAAAAGGAGAGGTAACAACTGACACTGCAGAGATAAAAGAGATCATGAGAGATTACTACAAGCAACTCTATGCCAATAAAATGGACAATCTGGAAGAAATGGACAAATTCTTAGAAATGCACAACCTGCCAAGACTGAATCAGGAAGAAATAGAAAATATGAACAGACCAATCACAAGCACTGAAATTGAAACTGTGATTAAAAATCTTCCAACAAAGAAAAGCCCAGGACCAGATGGCTTCACAGGCGAATTCTATCAAACATTTAGAGAAGAGCTAACACCTATCCTTCTCAAACTCTTCCAAAATATAGCAGAGGGAGGACCACTCCCAAACTCCTTCTACGAGGCCACCATCACCTTGATACCAAAACCAGACAAGGATGTCACAAAGAAAGAAAACTACAGGCCAATATCACTGATGAACATAGATGCAAAAATCCTCAACAAAATACTAGCAAACAGAATCCAACAGCACATTAAAAGGATCATACACCATGATCAAGTGGGGTTTATTCCAGGAATGCAAGGATTCTTCAATATACGCAAATCTATCAATGTGATAAACCATATTAACAAATTGAAGGAGAAAAACCATATGATCATCTCAATAGATGCAGAGAAAGCTTTTGACAAAATTCAACACCCATTTATGATAAAAACCCTGCAGAAAGTAGGCATAGAGGGAACTTTCCTCAACATAATAAAGGCCATATATGACAAGCCCACAGCAACCATCATCCTCAATGGTGAAAAACTGAAAGCATTTCCACTAAGATCAGGAACAAGACAAGGTTGCCCACTCTCACCACTATTATTCAACATTGTTTTGGAAGTTTTAGCCACAGCAATCAGAGAAGAAAAGGAAATAAAAGGAATCCAAATTGGAAAAGAAGAAGTAAAGCTGTCACTGTTTGCAGATGACATGATCCTATACATAGAGAACCCTAAAGATGCTACCAGAAAACTACTAGAGCTAATCAATGAATTTGGTAAAGTGGCAGGATACAAAATTAATGCACAGAAATCTCTGGCATTCCTATACACTAAGGATGAAAAATCTGAAAGTGAAATCAAGAAAACACTCCCATTTACCATTGCAACAAAAAGAATAAAATATCTAGGAATAAACCTACCTAAGGAGACAAAAGAACTGTATGCAGAAAATTATAAGACACTGATGAAAGAAATTAAAGATGATATAAATAGATGGAGAGATATACCATGTTCTTGGATTGGAAGAATCAACATTGTGAAAATGACTCTGCTACCCAAAGCAATCTACAGATTCAATGCAATCCCTATCAAACTACCACTGACATTTTTCACAGAACTAGAACAAAAACTTTCACAATTTGTATGGAAACACAAAAGACCCCGAATAGCCAAAGCAATCTTGAGAACGAAAGAAGGAACTGGAGGAATCAGGCTCCCTGACTTCAGACAATACTACAAAGCTACAGTCATCAAGACGGTATGGTACTGGCACAAAAACAGAAAGATAGATCAATGGAACAGGATAGAAAGCCCAGAGATAAACCCATGCACATATGGACACCTTATCTTTGATAAAGGTGGCAGTAATGTACAATGGAGAAAGGACAGCCTCTTCAATAAGTGGTGCTGGGAAAACTGGACAGGTACATGTAAAAGTATGAGATTAGATCACTCCCTAACACCATACACAAAAATAAGCTCAAAATGGATTAAAGACCTAAATGTAAGGCCAGAAACTATCAAACTCTTAGAGGAAAACATAGGCAGAACACTCTATGACATAAATCAAAGCAAGATCCTTTCTGACCCACCTCCTAGAGTAATGGAAATAAAAACAAAAATAAACAAATGGGACCTAATGAAACTTCAAAGCTTTTGCACAGCAAAGGAAACCGTAAACAAGACCAAAAGACAACCCTCAGAATGGGAGAAAATATTTGCAAATGAAGCAACCGACAAAGGATTAATCTCCAAAATTTACAAGCAGCTCATGCAGCTCAATAACAAGAAAACAAACAACTCAATCCAAAAATGGGCAGAAGACCTAAATAGACATTTCTCCAAAGAACATATACAGACTGCCAACAAACACATGAAAGAATGCTCAGCATCATTAATCATTAGAGAAATGCAAATCAAAACTACAATGAGATATCATCTCACACCAGTCAGAATGGCCATCATCAAAAAATCTAGAAACAATAAATGCTGGAGAGGGTGTGGAGAAAAGGGAACACTCTTGCACTGCTGGTGGGAATGTGAATTGGTTCAGCCACTATGGAGAACAGTATGGAGGTTCCTTAAAAAACTACAAATAGAACTACCATATGACCCAGCAATCCCACTACTGGGCATATACCCTGAGAAAACCAAAATTCAAAAAGAGTCATGTACCAAAATGTTCATTGCAGCTCTATTTACAATAGCCCAGAGATGGAAACAACCTAAGTGCCCATCACCAGATGAATGGATAAAGAAGATGTGGCACATATATACAATGGAATATTACTCAGCCATAAAAAGAAACGAAATTGAGCTATCTGTAATGAGGTGGATAGACCTAGAGTCTGTCATACAGAGTGAAGTAAGTCAGAAAGAAAAATACAAATACAGTATGCTAACACATATATATGGAATTTAAGAAAAAAATGTCATGAAGAACCTAGGGGTAAAGCAGGAATAAAGACGCAGACCTCTTAGAGAACGGACTTGAGGTTATGGGGAGGGGGAAGGGTGAGCTGTGACAGGGCGAGAGAGAGTCATGGGCATATACACACTAACAAACGCAGTAAGGTAGATAGCTAGTGGGAAGCAGCCGCATGGCACAGGGATATTGGCTCGGTGCTTTGTGACAGCCTGGAGGGGTGGGATGGGGAGGGTGGGAGGGAGGGAGACGCAACAGGGAAGACATATGGGAACATATGTTTATGTATGACTGATTCACTTTGTTATAAAGCAGAAACTAACACACCATTGTAAAGCAATTATACCCCAATAAAGATGTTAAAAAAAAAAAAAAAAAAAAGTTTACAAAAATTATGACAAATTCAGTCATATGGAAGTACTTGAAGAAGTAAAAAAAAAGTAAGCATAATACTATTTTTGTCTGCTTGTTATTTCTGATGCCCAGTTTCACATTCAAAGTCTCCAAAAGAAATAAATGAAGAGTCTTCTTGAGGCAGAAAAGCAGGATTTCTCTGAAGACATCTCTCATCTTTTAAGTGTCAGGTGTCCCCACAGAGTAAACTGTCAATATTAGATTTACTAAAACTAATTTTAAATTTTAAAATGTCATTTCAATTCACCTTCTCTCAACTCAGAATTATGTGCAGAGAAAGACATTTTGTTTGCCTAAGGAGCAGGTCACTGGAACCTTACAAAGTCCCTCTGAAAGGTGAAAAATCATTTTATATTTGGGGAACCCAATATTTATTTGAGCCAGCAGAGTAGTCTGGGGCATAACAATGAAATATTTGGTTCAAATGGTGTTAAATAAAGGAGAGAAATAACATACACACATGGGAATCTGGATGAACGCTTTACTGAAGTGTGTGGCTTTCACAGCTATTTCTTTCTTTATTAGAGATCTTTCTTCTCTTCCGTTGTTAATGAGTAATCAATGCTCTAAATGAAGAATAGCCTCTTTGTACAATATTAAGGCACATGAACCCATGCTCCTCAAAAAATATTTTTGTTGACATTTTCCCCTGAATCTTCGACGCCTAAAACCATTTTTGGATGTATCAGGATTGAAATCACCAATATAATAGATTAATTTCACTCTAGATAATTTTATGACTGGAAAGGACCTGAGAAATATTCCTCTTCCAACCCCTTGGTTTTTTTTTTTTTTTCGGGCCTCTCACTGCTGTGGCCTCTTCCGTTGCGGAGCACAGGCTCCGGACGTGCAGGCTCAGCGGCCATGGCTCACGGGCCCAGCCACTCTGTGGCATGTGGGATCTTCCCAGACCGGGGCACGAACCCACGTCCCCTGAATCGGCAGGCGGACTCTCAACCACTGCACCACCAGGGAAGTCCCCCTTGTTTTTTTTATATTAAATGATGTGAGGTAGGTGAGCTGAGTTTATGAAGTTCACACAGCTTTTTGATAGAAACTTATTTTCTGATCACTTTCCTTGTTGTTTGTTTGTTTGTTTCTTTTTCTTTCCCCAATGGGTGGCTATTGCAGAACTAGCATAAAAACAGCATCAAAATAGGACCCAAATCTCCTCCCTCTCAACTCATTCTCCCAGAGCTCTTCTGTCACATTGAAGTTCCATACTAAATTTTGCATTAAGAACTGCAACATCAACCAATAGCTCCTTTGCAAACAGATAGCCTAAAAGTCACTGTTTTAAATAACAGCTAAAGGATTTCAGAAGGGAGAGTGTATATGGCTTATGACAATTAGAAGTGCTTAATGGAATAGAAGTTAGAGGAATGGTGAAATTTGAGATGGACAATGGTCTTTAATCGGAGTCAAATCACGTGGACATTTTTGTCTAGTTGCAGTATCTTAGTTCTGATAAGTGGTGGTGAAAGGGAATATCTCTTGGAGTATCTCCAACACTTTGACTAGACTCTGCGTTAGTGGCTGGGGGGAATTTGTTACCCATACAGCATGCCAGAGTCTTACCAGTAACTGCCTGGCTGAATGTTATGTCAGCAAATAGAAAAAGCATTGCCTTACCGGATGCCTGGGTTGTACTGATGTTTAGCCTGCTCATCTTTTTTCCATCTTTATCACCACAGATGTTACGTGAAAAGTCACTATAGAATGATTGGAAGTAAATATTGCCAATTTTGGAGAGCACGGCTTGGGTTCCCAACCTCAAAATCTCAATCACGTTCTCCTATCCTGTATTCATGCTCCTTCTCTCTCCTGTGCTCCCTTTCTTCTCCCTGTCCTTCCATCTCAGGCTGAAAGCTCATTAGCTCACTGATTTGAAAGTCTGTGTTAATAAGAAGCACATCTTCACTTTATTTCATTATTGCCTTCCCACACCCGCTACACCTCACTCTGCTCCTTACCCACAGACTGCATTTTTCTTGTGGAATTTGTCTTTTACATGTGTGACCCTAATTATAGAGTTGAATGGGCCACTGGGTATGAATGACTCAATACTAAACCATAGTTTTTTCATGCATTCCTTCTTGATTTCTTTCTTTCCTCTTTTATGAATTAAAGACACTCTTGAGAGCCAGTGATATTCTCTGTGTGGCTATGAGAAATTCTGGAGATATAAGGAAGGAAGTCCCAGTCCTTGCTCTCCTGGAACTCTGAGCCCCCTTGGGAACACATCGGGAAAATGAAACTGTGAGCACAGAAACAGGAAACACAGATGAGCCTTCTGTGTCCAAGGAAACAGCAAACAGTGAAGTATGAATGCAGCACAGAATCTGAAGGAGTAGATGAAGGAGAAGGACCTGATTATAGTGGTTCTTCCCAAATGGGAACTCTGAGCACAAAGGGATGAAATAATTTGCCAAAAGTCACTCAGTACGTAAGTAGCTGAGCCTTCTCCTAAACTCCAAATTCTACCCTCTTCAGAAGTATCACACTACCTCTCTACATCTACTTTTATCATCTCCTTGACTTTGCTTTCATTCTTATTCCTTTCCATTTTTTTGAGAGCCTCGTGGTTTTACTGAGATTTCCACTATCAAAACTCCTAGGTTGGCCTTTCACTGTTATGACCTCATGATACTTAATTTTCTTGAATTGAAACCCAAAACAAAAAACATTATTTTGCACTTTATGTTTTACATTCATACATCCCTGGTTTTCATTTTCTTAGTCATCTTCTCTTCAAATTAAAGCTCACTGGTACATCTTATCCACAAAGTCAAAAATTCCAGAGGTCCTTTAATTGAAGGTGGGAGGGGCAGCTTCCGCTCTCACGTTAGTTACTTGCTTCCCCGTACAGCATCCGGATTTGATAATGACTAGTGGAAAGATACAGTGTGAGGTCTATATACTTGTAACTATTTTACAGATGAGGGCACTGAGCCTAACTTGCCCAAGATTCCAAAAGAGAAGGTGGTGTGGAAGAAACTTGAACCTCAGACTTCAGTTTTGGGGGTTTTATTACTACATCACAAAATTTAAGGTTTAATTTTACATGTTTTCGGTCTTTGCTCCTAGCCAGCTCTCGTGTTGCAAAGCATCATAAAAACAGGTCTGGAGGGGCAGGGGGAGTCTTAGACTTTGGGTTTCCTTTGGAGATACAGAGGGCTGGAAAGAGTACTGCTTTCAAACTTACAGAAGTGGTCCCGCAAACAGCAAGTTCATGACTTTTCCTGAATCCCTGAGTGTACTGGGGTTGCAGAGCAATCAACAAATCCAACACAGGGGCTTCCCTGGTGGCGCAGTGGTTGAGAGTCCGCCTGCCGATGCAGGGGACGCAGGCTCGTGCCCCGGTCTGGGAGGATCCCACATGCTGCGGAGCGGCTGGGCCCGTGAGCCATGGCCGCTGAGCCTGCGCGTCCGGAGCCTGTGCTCCGCAACAGGAGAGGCCACAGCAGTGAGAGGCCCCCGTACCGCAAAAAAATAAATAAAAATTTTAAAAAATTAAAAATGAATAATAAAACAAATCCAAGGCAGGTAACCTTGGGAGCAGAGGAGATAGCAGCACTGACATACCTGCGCAAGATGCAGCTGTACACACAGAGTCTATCTAGGTCACTGGTGACTTGGGCGAGGCTGGGTGATGAGCAATGGCAAGACGGTGAAGTCCCTGGGAACTGTGAACAGACGTGGAGTCCAGGCCCTCTGGAAGGCTCTTTTTTGTTATTTTTGGTTTCCTTTTTTCACAAACCCCATAAGACATTTCCTGAAAAGATTCAGAGAATCATCAGAGCGTCTCTCATATTTCAGAACTACAACTGGGAACAGCAGCTGCTTCAGGAAATCCAGGAAACTGAGACTCTGAACTTCTATTTCCTGTATGGAATGAAAGCCTTAATCTGTGAAAGGAATGCAATAACACTGTAGAGCTGGAGGTACCAGTGAGAACCCATTGCATCTAAAAATTCCTTCTGAATCTGAGAGAGGATCAAGAATAGCTTCTAGAATTAGAATTGTGGGGAGTGATGGGAGCAATGAAAATACTACATCCTTGAGGCCCAGGGACACAACAGGGGGTGTGTCTGAGGCTGAGATTTTGGTCAGAACGACAGAAAATGCCTCCACATTGAACACCCCACCCCCATGCTAACAAATATCTCATAATAAGTAATTTGCAAAAGACTTGCTGAGATGGAGCAGAAAGGAAAGCCCTAATCTGAGAACAAAAAGCATTGGAAAAAGAATCTGGCAAACCAGCTCCCACACAAAACACAAAGTATCCCCTAGATAATTTAACATCTGTGGCACACAGAGTAACCACAAAGACAACAAAGGTCAAACCCAGTCCCATTTCTAATTAGATTAGCTCAAACCCCTGCCCTAAAGACCCAGTAAAAGGAAAAGTGCACCCATTTCTAGGTTGAAAAACCTATTTACCCCAGTCTCAACTCTGCTACACAATGTAACTGGCTTTCGGGAAAAGAAAATAAGCATTAAAAAAAGGCAAGAGAAAAGAATATACTCCTGAGAGACAAAGAATCATCAGCACTAGATTCATATATGACAGAGATATAGCAACTAGCTAATAAGTGATTTAAAGTAGCTATGATCATTATGCTAAAGAGTAATAAAGAGTAATAAGACTTTGATACTCTGTATCATCTGATATGACATTAGAAATGGCACATAACCAAAAATGTATAACCTCAATCCAATAAAAAGATAAGGCACACACAAATCAAGGAATAGTCTACAAAATACTTGAAAAGTATTCTTCAAAGTATCAAGATTATTTAAGACAAGGGAATACTCAGAAACTGTCACTGGTCCTTAGTAAACTAAGAAGACACAACAATTAATGCAATTTGGCTTCCTGGGTTGGATCCTGAAATGGATAAAGAACGTTAGTGGAAATCTGATGAAATATGAATAAAGTCTGTAGTTTAGTTAACAGTATACCTTAACATTAAGGGAAGCTGGGTGAAGGGTATTTGGGACTCCTTACTATTTCCTCAACTCTTCTTTAAGTCTAAAATATTCCAAAATTTTTTTTAAAAAGTCCCTACTTGCCTTCTAATATTCATCTATGTAGTCAACAAATATTTATTGAATGCCTGGTATATCCTGGGCACTCTAGGAGGCACTGAAGAAATATTTCATGGTATTTAAAATACATCAATAAATAAGCAAACAGATATTTTGTTACAAACCTTGAATGAAAGCTAGACTGTAGCATAAGGAGCCATCACATGGGCTATTACCTTGAGGCAGCGGTCTACAAGTACATTACTATGCGAGCAATCCAAGAGGTCAAAGAACAGATTTGCTCCCAAACTAAATTAAAATGCTTGAATCACATGGTATATTAAAATGTATTTAGAGTACATGGGAATGAGCAGTGGGAGAGAGAGAGGGTAAATTAATATGTACAGAATACTGGGCACATGAACTGTAGCTTGTCAGTCAACTTGATAAACAGCCATGGGCTTTAATTTTGTGCTTGGGCACAGGATATATGGGACCAAAATTGATGGGACCAATAGGTGGCCATATTAAGACCTCATTTCGAGTATTCTGAATGAGGCTCTCTTGTATATGTAGTGTCTACTAAGTATCATGCATATTTAGAGTATAATGAATATTTAATATCCAGGCACCTCATGAATATTAGGTATCTTTCAGTCCTTCCATCACTTCCTATCTATGTGCAGTCTTCATAACCCTCTCCTTACTATACTACATTTGGCTTCTCCAGAATTGCAGTAAAGGATGAGAAGTTCAGAAATAAGTTCATTGCTAGAGTTGTAATGTGGCATCAGTGCATTTAGGATACCAAGTTCCTCAAATGTTTTCTCCCATGGAAATTTCTGTGAATTTTTCAAATACCCCCCCCTTCCCATATTACTAGGTCATTATTACCTGTAGTTGCCTGTCATGAGTGATGGGTAAATTGGGTGACTGCTTCTAACAGCCCATAAGCCACAGACTCAGGGAGTCTGGTGGAGGACACCTCACACCTGCACTTAATCCTCTCCAATGTGGTTGCTTCCAAGATGAGATCCTTTCGTAAGATCAATGCCTAAACCTTGAGGAACAAGATGTTAACTCCTTTCTTGGTAGAACAGCTTCATTCCACTTTGATCCATTTCTTCTGTTTTGCAATCAGGGGCTATTTCAGGAGTGAACCAAGTATAAGTTTCTGCATTCATATATTTAAGCTTGAATTCACCTGGCTGGAATTGAACCAGTTCACTCCCATCCTCCCTGAAAACACACTGCATATGTGTTGTACTCTCCAAAGAATCTCTCACTGTTGGAATCTACCCAGGAGCAGAATAAAATAAGGGTTGGAAAACTTGCTTAAAAATCTGTTGCCCTCTCCTTCATTAATGGTTAGACCTCTGCTAATACTCCTAACTTAAGAAAAAAAAAGTTGAATTTAATATTCTGTTCTTTTTTTAACATCAACACACTATTACTAATTTTAATCACCATTAATCTATGCACTGATTAATTTACCAGTTACATAGTTGATAGTTGTTTTCCCACATTGCCAGTTAAAAAGCAAAGTACACCCTAATGAAAAAGCATGTTATAATTATTTATATTTATTTTCTGTAAATATTCTATCTATATTTAGATAAACTATATTGCCATGATTTCTAAATGCTTCCAGATCATTTTTAATATGGAAAAAATCTCTAAACCTACTCACATTCCCCATTCTCATGAAGATAAATCCAGAAGCTCAGTAGTAATGCTGAGAATGAACCGCTTACATTTTTTAATGTAATTTTTTCATGTTAGAGTCATCTTGGGATACTATTCAGGATAAGTTCCCCAGTGACGAGGGGGGTCTGCGTCTCCACTGAAACAAAGCCAGAAGGTGATATGACAACATAATTTTACCCAATTATGATACAAGAGTTGACATAACACATTCAATTGAAAAGGTGACAAAAATTCTACTTAGGGTTCTTAATTGCTCATTTTTCAAGTATTTTATACTTAGTGCTGGACAGGTGAGTTTTACAAGTAAGGAATGGGTCGAGTAAACATGCCCTTGGGAAAAGCCTACAAATTGACGACTTTCCTGTCACTCCTTTTTTTTTTTTTAGCCTTCCTTATGATGGAGGATAGAACAATCCGTCAAGCTGCAAAAGGTTGACCTGATTTAGTCACAGCAAGCTGGGGAGAAATTCAACTGAAAAATGGCCAATTTAAAGGCGCTGTAAAGACCAAACAAGCTTACTTCCCCGGGGACCCACAGAGGAGAAAAAGCAATGAACTGGCAAACAGTAGAAGAAAAAAGATCAACTCAGCCTCCACATTGCTGAAGCTGGCTGGGCACCACTTCAGTCCCTGCGGAGCAAACACTCAGAAATTAACAGGATAATCTCATTTTGCCTCATGGATTCTATCGGGCCCTTTTTTTGTGATGCTTTCTTCACTTTTCTGATCCTGATAGCTTTAACACTCAGAGCATAAAATTGACATCATATTTCTGGTTAAGCTGACATTCAAAGTTAGACTCTGAGGACTTTTCTTGTCTTGGAAGATACAATAATAATAATAGATAGATAAAAGACAATTTTTAAAAGGTATAGCCCGGCTGTAAAATTGAAGAAATAAGTGCCACTGGGAATTCCCTGGTGGTCTAGTGATTAGGACTCCATACTCTCACCACTGAGGGCCCTGGTTCAATCCCTGGTAGGTAGGGAAACTAAGATCACATAAGCCGCATGGTGTGGCAAAAAAAAAAAAACCCTCTGAAAACCAGAAAACAAAGCACAGAGCAGAGCTGAAGCCAGGAGCACTCCAGGCTCCAGATCCAGAAGCAGCTGACACACGTGGGATTACAAGGAATAAACATTTTCCACTGTGTTAAAAGCGGGGCATGATGAAGAACCTTTGCTTATAAAAGCAAAAATGCTAAAAAATGTTTCTGCCAACCACTGCTGGCAACACGGCTCACATATCTCTGCTTTCTTCAGAAGCAAAAGGATAGAGACACAGCTGCTGGCTCAGCTATTGGATCAGCAATATCTGTAGTCACCATGGAGTAGGAACTGAGCCATATCCAGGAGGCCTAGTTCTCAGCTGGAAGCAATTACAAAACCACAGGAAAGTGAACATCTTATGGAGAGAGAGAGAGGGACCTTCCCCCAAAGAGCAGCAAAACAAAACTCTGAATATTTGAAGTACATTTGAACTATAGAAGTTATCGGTAAAATCAACATTAGTAGATGAATTTCCTCCAGACAAAAAGAAATGACACATCAATGAGACAAAAAAAAACTTCAACATGATTATATTCAGAGACCTTGAAGTGATTATGAATAAATAATATACATTAAAAAAGTATGAAATTAAAAAGTATGGAAATGAAAATTGATTTGTATACTCTACAACTCAGTATTGCCTCTGCTTGGTGTATGTGTCAGAGAAACTGAAATAAATTTAGCAAAATATCAATATTATTGAAGTCTTTATCATAAGACTTCTTACATGATATTTTTGCATAACAATCACTTATTTAACTAATTTAATTCCGTTGTTAAAAATCCTTAAAATTTTTATAGCAATCACACGTCTTTTTCAAATTTATGGATACTAAGTACTTGGTAAGGCAGGTATTATCTCTATTTTAGAGAGACATAGTGAAGCAGAGAATTTTAATCGATTTTCACATACTGACAACTTTGTTACTCAAATTTAGGTCTCAAATTTAATTACTCAAATTTAGGTCTTCTGATACAAAAGTCTGTTAATTAGCCCCAAAGGCAATTCATTTAATTTATTTGCAATCCCAATTTCCTCACTGGTAATTTATTAGTAAGTTGAAAAAATGAAATGTCATAATTAAAGCACCCAATGGGTCTTCGGTAAATGTTACTATCCTTTCCTTTGTTCCTTCCAGCAACTTCTTGCTTCTCTTTGCTTTTTTTGTTTATTATTTGACCTTTGTTTCTAAATTGATTGAAAGTCTATGCAGTTGCAACCAAGTTAAATTTTATATTTCTTTACCCACTCTACCTGTCATTACGAAGTATAAATTTCCATTACCTATAAGAATAATTTGGTTCCTCACAGCTAACATATAAAGCAGATAAGGAAGGTATTTGCATTCATTTTAGCATTTTTTTCAGTTAAGAAATCTGAGGCCCAGGGTTACATTATTCACTCAAGCTCACACACCAAAGAGAAAATTGAGCTGCAATGTTTTATTTGGTTTTCTGATTTCAAATCTAGAATTTTTCTGGAAATGTGGGGTTTTCTTATCTACCTACATACCAATCTTTATCTATTCATTGCTGCTTTCAGAACTCCTGAGCAAAATCATGACTGGAGGCTCAGTTTGTAGAATAAATGACAGTGAATCTGTTATTGTTGTGAGGACATGGTGGGGCATTGTAAAGGCAAAGCTCTAGCCCAGCGTTCCTGATTGAGTAGGTCTAGGCTGGGGCCAAGCATTTTCATGTCTACCATTTTTCCCAGGTAAAGCTGACACCACTGGTCTGGGAATCAGAGCACTGCTGTTCTAATTTCTTGCCACTCATTGTGTGGCCTGTGAGCAGGAGCTACAACCTACTTTGGGAACTTCTTAGAAATGCAGCGCTTCATACCCCACCCCCAGATCTGTTGAATCATAATTTGCATTTTTCTAAGACCTGTCTGCATATAAATGAGAAGCTCTGGTTTGTTACACTAGGTCTCAGTGCTAGGTACATATTAGCATAACTTAGGGATGTGGTAGGAGGTAGAATCACCCCTTGACTGGACAGCTGGAGTTGGCCAAGTAGAGTAAATTGGAGCTCTGTTTTCCCAGACATTCCAAAGACCAAGTTAGTGGCAGGAGTTGAACTCTGCTGGAGTAAAGAGACAAGATGACCACTCCTGAGGTCAAGGAGACCTCCCCAAGGCCACAGGCACAGAAAAGCTCCTTGGGAGGGCTCGAAAGGGAGGGAGTGCCACCCCATAATAGGTGATGTCAAACCTCCCACAGGCCTCTGTGCTGGAATCTATCTTGGCAAAAAGATGCACACACATATTGAGGAGGGCCCTAGGACAGGTCAGATGTGGAAAAGAAACAAGATAATTGGCCAAAGGTAAACAAAAACCCTAAAGAACTACCACTATATAAATGATTTAGCTGCCTCTTTATGGCAGTCCTCTTCATCAGCGAGGATGCCCACACTCTTTCTCTCCGGGTGTGTATTACTACCTTGCTTCTGTCTTAAATAAACAGTTCCTCTGTGTGCTCTCCCACATGTTACCTGTTTTTGCAGTTTTTGCCTCCTTGAGAAATTCATTTTTCAAACAGGACAAGAGCCAGGGCAACTTTGCCTCTAGCCCCTGGTAGACTAGTGTTTAGGATTCCTGGTTTTCACTCAGGCTACTCAGGTTCAATTCCTGGGCAGGGAACTAAGATTTCACTTCAAGCTACCACTCACTGCTGTCTCTCTGAGATCAGGGAGATATAAAAACACACATAACTGGGTCTCTTCCTAAACAATTTTAATTTAATTGATCTAGGGTATAGGCAAGCATGAGTGGTTAAAAAAAATGTTTCCCAGGTGACTCAAAAGTACAGACAGAATTGTGAACCAGTGGTCTAGAATACACCATTTTCCACATTTACCTTAGGCCAAGAAAGATGTGAAAACTTGATAAGGAAGCAAATTCTCAGCTACCTCCTATAAAAACATTCAGTAGACCAAAGAGGGGCCAAGCCTATATAATATTAACAAGAATTCTAAGTAATTCTTATGGGCAGATAAGTTTAAGAAACTCTACTCCAGAATTCTACACATATCCCTAAAATAAATGAACTGCATGTTGGAAATATTCTTACCTATAGTACCATTTTAAAAGTGCTTCAGTCAACATTTTGAATTTTAAGGAAAAAGGTCAAGGCTTATACTTTATAAAAATATATATATATTGATTTCCTCAGAGATAGGCATTATTTAATGGAATGGAATAATTAATTTTGAAAGCTGGTAAGTTGTATCTCTAGCCCTGACTGTATCTTTAATTCCATGTATCAATGTCAACTATTTAGTTAACATTTAGTTAACATCCTTAGGTGTCAGTTTCCTCATTCCTTTCCACTGAAAGACTGTGGCTCTAATAAGTATTATCATTTAGTTAATGGGGATGAGATATGTAGCAGCCATCAGAAGGTTAACTGCCAACCTAAGAACACTTGATTTTAACATCTGGTGCATTCTAACCTATCTCCCCAAATGTCTCTATTAATGTACTCAAATCTCAACTCACCACAAGACCTCCAGTCAAATCTGTTATTCAAGAAAAGCTGAGCAGTAAGGGAGAATACCATCTTGACCAATTCTTAACAGTGTCTCAAAAAGGCAAAAATTGGGATCTAGCCTTCATCAGGTTTGTAGCCAGGTCTGGGTCATTTTAAGGTGTCTTGAAAGTGGGGACCTGGCTGAGATGAGGCAGGGAGAGTATATGATCTAATAATTTTGGATTAATGGGCACAGTAAGGTGAAGTAAGGGGCTTGAAAGTGAGTTTTGATGAGAAAATTGTTAATTTTGTTAAACTGTTCAGGTGGTTCACAAGATCATATATTTCCTGGAGCAAGCAGCTAAGCTATTTTTGCCTGATCCAGTGTTATTTAGCACAAAAGCAGGACAATACTTCCCCTCCCAGAATGGTTTAGCACAAGAATAAAAAATGCATTGGTTTCAGGTCTCAGCATTTAATTAAAATCAAGTTTACTTGTTCTGTTGCAATCATTTGCAGTCATGTTGTGAAGTGTGTGGTGAACCCCGGCTCCTTTCCCCATTAGTGCCCCCTTATTTGACCAGCACCTCTCTACTCTGACTCTGGGAGTTCTCTAGCTACATAATGAAGCCAAATCCAGCCTCTGTACCCCAACACTAAATTAAATCTCACAGAGTTTTGGGTAAAGTAGAAAAGAACTGCTTTATTGCTTTGCAGGCAAAGGGGACCACAGGGACTAATGCCCTCAAAGCTGTGTGTCCCACCTGGAGGGGGTAGTGAGGAGTTTTATAGTAATGGTTCAAAGAGGGCGTGATCAGCTCATGGACATTCTTCTGATTGGTTGGTGGTGAGGTAAGTGGGAGTCGGCATCATCAACCTTCTTGTTCCAACTGGTCTGGGTCTGCCTGCTTGCGGGCAGCATATACTTAACTTCTCCCACCTGGTATCTGCAAAACAGCTCAAAGATATTGATATGTGTATCCCTTAAAGGGGCACCAGGACCCTGCCCCAAGGCTGCACTAGTGTTCCTTGACTGCTTCTCCAATGTCTCCACATCCCCTCCCTTCCCTAATTAGCAACTGTTTGAACCTCCTCCTTGGAACTCAGGGAAGGTCGTGGAGGCTGAATGAAGCCTATTTCCTGTAATCAGGAAATGGAGTACATAGAAAGGTTTTCATGTCCAGGAGCCCCACAGGGTTCTGCTGGGTTTCAATAACCCCTGATGTAAGGATCTTTTGCCTCCACCTACTAGTAGGATATTCACTAGGTTTGTCCCATGGCTTTCAGGATCATGGTTATTCTAGGTTATTTACAAAGTACAGTATTAAATCCCAAAGAGAGTTGGCACATTCAGCATGGTGACAGTCCATTCTGATCCAACATTCCTGCTATTAGCAGCAGGAACTCCCTTCCTCAGGCCTGACCTCCAGGGTTCTTTGTTAATGATCCTTTGTACAGAGTGCAGAGGGCACCCACAGGGAAGCTGCCTGGTGTGGCATGAACTTTCATTCTGGAAAATAAGAATTTAGAAGTTCTTCAAATAAAGACAACTGCTGGGTTATAAAATGGAAACTGAGCATGTCAACAAGGACAAGCTGAGAAAAAGGTCGGACTAGCAGTCATAGTAAAGAGCACAGGACGAGGCATCTGCAAGGGGAGGGGGAAAGGAATTAACAAAGATATTAAGCAAAATCTGTGATTCCAGAAAGATGATGAGTCCTTTGTATTTAAACTTCATTCGACTCTCACAGTGCCCTTGAGATATGTACATCCTTACCTCTATTTTATACAAACAGAAGGAACTCAGCTCAAAAGAAAGATCAGACTTGTCTTCAGTCACAGAGTAATACTACAGGACAGAACCAGGCTGCAAACAGAGTACTTGTCTTTCCTCCCTGCAATGTTGCTTCTCTTTGCATTAAGATGGGAAGGCTTGTCCCAGAACTTAGGCTGTGGTGAATTCAAGGTATTAGTCTCCTTTGCTGTAAAATAAAAGGATTCAATTAATTTTAAAAATTGTCTCAGAGAAGCCTAAAATATCATTGGGATAATAAACTTGGATTTGTTGGATTCTATCTCGTGGAGAAAGTCCATCTGAGAATAAGACAAAAAAAGAAAAGCAGAGCTAAGAAATGAAGGGCACTTTTATCCTAATTGTATCGTTTGGGGGCCCTGGGTTTAGTTAGCCTAGTTCCAGGACATTTTTCAGAACATGAGCTAAATAGATCCCTCTTTTCACTTAATGTTTAAGTTAGATGTCTAAAAAAAGTCCTGGCTGATTACAATCATGTAGAAATTATGTCCTTTGGAATTATATAAAGAAGAATGTTTTTCTGTAATTTTTTTCTGCAAAATCTCTAAATTTGTCTGAATATACAATAAAAACATGTTATGCCAATTCCAGATTGAATAATTCACTTTAGTGCCATGAGTTTTATGCCACTTCCCTCTACTTATCCAAGCTAAAACTTCTATATATCCCTTAAGCCAGAGCGCAAATGCTGCATTTTATTAAAAACATCTCTTGTTTCTCTATAAGGACATTTTTCTATATGACCCCTCCCATAGTAAACTATGAAGTATTTGCGAACAGGGTCAGTAAAACCTATTGTTATTTTTTTTTTCAAAGAATATATGTTCAAGATAAAATATTTCAAACACAGAAGATCTTACCATCACGTATAAACTACCACACAGCAAAAATCATACATTTAACTCTCAAGAAATTGTACTCTTAGGAGTTGCCTATCTTGCCAAAAATTTTCTTTGTATAAATATATCTATTTACTTTTTAAAAATAATAACAAATGGAAGCCAATTGTAGACATGCGTACTAAATTTTTTTTCAAACAACCACCTTGGTGAAACTTTCCATTTTGGCACAGTGTATCAGCTTAATTTCTTTTCTTTACCTTTTTAAATTATTCTATTATATGCATTTACCATAACTTGTTTAGCCTAGCTCTTATTAATGGGGATACACACACACGTGTGTGCACACACACACACACACACACGTGTGCACACACACACACACACACACACAGGACTAGATTTTGCTGTTACAATGCAATGCTGCAATGAACATTCTCTTGTGGCAAAAGTCTGTCTGAGAGATCAAAAAAGAAAAGAAAAGCTAATTAGGCCCCCAATCAAACTAATCTATCTCCAAGACATTTTTCAGAACCAGAGCTAATAGTTCCCTCTTTTTGCTAAATTCTGTTTAAGTTGGAAGTCAAAAACTGAACTAAACTGGATCAAAGTTCATGGTTATTTACATTTTATGTTAGATATTGCAAAATTGTTCTCCAAATTGCTTTCACTAATCTGTCCTCCTACTAACAGTTAATAAAACTTAGTTTATTCCTTCGTAAGCTCAGCAATATCACATATCATTATTTTTAGTTTACTTTTGCTAATATAATGTGATATGAGTTCATAATTTGCTTTATTTTATTTATGAGTCAGTTTTTTCTAATTATGAGTGAATAGTTTCATATATTTATGCCACATTTGACCTTTAGTTTTTATAACTCCCTATATTAGTCAGTATTCTCCAGAGAAACAGAACCAATCAGGTATACATATATATATATATATATATATAGAGAGAGAGAGAGAGAGAGAGGGAAGATATTTATTACTGGAATTGGCTCAAGTGATCATGGAGGCTGAGAAGTCTGAGAAGTCCCTCAGTCTGCTGTCTGCAAGTTAGAGAACGAGGAACGCCAGTGTTATGATTCAATCTTATTCCAGAGGCCTGAGAACCAGAGGGTCACTAGGTAAGTCCCTGAGTTGAAAGGCTGGAGAACCAGAAGCTCTGATGTCCATGGGCAGAAGAAGATGAATCTCCCAGCTTAAGGAGAGAACTCACCCTTCCTTTGCCTTTTTGCTCCATTTCACCCCCAATGGATTGGATGATGCCCACACTGGTGAAGACAGATCTCTTTCTTTGGTCTATTTAATCAAAGGCTAATCTCTTCCAGAAACACCCACACAGACAAATCCAGAAATAATATTTTACCAGTTATCTGGGCATTCCTTAGGCCAATCAAGTTGACAGATAAAATTAACCATCACATTCCCTGTTCATATCCTTTGCCTATTTTATTCCTATCGGGTTTATCATATCTTTTTTATTGATTCTTAATTGCTTATTATGTATTTCTCAGTTTGTCTTTAGTATTTTGATTTCTGATATTCCTTTCTCATGCATACATTTTTAATTTTATACAATCAAATTTATAAAATATATTTTGTGAATTCTGGATTCTTCTTTTTTATTTAGCAAAAATGTTTCTTCTCCAAGGTTGTTTAAAAAAAAACCCTCTAAATTGTCTTCTAACTTTGTTTGGGGAGAAGTGTGGTATAAAAAACGTAGCATCTTGGGACTTCCCTGGTGGTGCAGTGGTTAAGAATCCGCCTGCCAATGCAGGGGACATGGGTTCGAGTCCTGGTCAGGAAGATCCCACATGCTGCAGAGCAACGAAGCCCATGCACCACAACTACTGAGCCTGCGCTCTAGAGCCCTGCGAGCCACAACTACTGAGCCCACATGCCACAACTACTGAAGCCCACGTGCCTAGAGTCTGTGCTCCACAGCAAGAGAAGCCACCACAATGAGAAGCCCGCGCACCACAACAAAGAGTAGCCCCTGCTCTCCGTAACTAGAGAAAGCCCACGTGTAACAATGAAGACCCAACACAGCCAAAAATAAATAAGTAAATAATTTTTTTTTAATGTAGTGATCTAGATTTGTTTTATTTTTACTTGGATTATCAGTTTTTCAATTATTCTTTTTTGGCTAATTCATGGATTTCTCATTGTTTTTAAATGATTGCTTTATTCTATGTTTAATATATTTTATGAAATCTTCAACCCATTTCATTTATCTATCTGCTTACTTCTGTGCACACATCAAAAGTTTCTATCTCTGTGTTTTTGCAATATGTTTTAATATCTGTAGAAATTTTATTATTAATTATGTTTATTATTGATTTTATCATGATTTATCATTATCATTATTTTTATCATTACTATTTATGCCTACTTTACATATTTTTATATATGAGGTTTAACATTGTGTCAAAGAAACGATATAATCTGACAGTATTTTATTACTCCCATTAAATTACAGATTAATTTTGAAGGAATTGAAATGTTCATAACATTTATTCTTATTGACTAAGAACAAGGTTATTTAGGTATCTTATTTTATCTCCCTTTGTAAATATGGTAAATTAAAAGTGGTCACAAATTCTTTGTAGCTTCTCCCATCAAGAGATGGAATCTATTTTTCCAAACTCTTGAACCCAGGCTAGCCTTGGGTCTTGAGTGTATCAGGGAGGAAAAAACCTTTTCCTCTACTCTCCTATATTCTGTACCTGAAACCTATAAATTAAACTTATGAAGGACAAATTAAGAAGAAAAATATTTATTTGTATGTACACAGGAGTCAACAAAGAGGTAGCTGGCTTGTTAAATGGTTAAAGTCAAAGGCTCATATACCAAACTTTGTAGGGGGAAGGAAGGGAGAAGAAATGACTTGTATGGGAAGAGCAAATAGGTTTCTTTAGGAAAAAATAAATTTTTCTTTTTTGGTAGAACAAATGGGAGGCAAAAAATTTTGTGGTAATATTTTTCTATACAGGTATGAGTGGTCTTCAGGGCCATAAAAATCCCCCAGAGAGGGCAATTTTAGTAGGTTTACTTCTGGACTCTCTCCTGGGAGCAGAAGTGACCCCAAAGAGGGAATTTATGGCCATCGTCATTTCTCAGAAGTTTCTGCTTTGAGTCAGATAGGAGAAGCCCCAAGAAGACTTCTTTCTGCATCTGTTGAATCTCAAATGTCTTCAGCTTAAAATAATTTTTGTTCAAATTTTCTCAAGTTCGGAGTGAATGCCTACAAGTTCTAAGCTGAGGCCTAAAGTAACGTTGTGGTTTATACATTTGCTGTCCTGGAACACAGTTGCCATCCTGTGAATAAGCCTGGATTCGCTTCAGAAAGGATGAGAAACAATGTAGAGCTATAGTCAAGGCCAGCACCACCACATGGGGCAAAGAGTTGTTCCAGCAGAACCCAGCCCAAACTGCCAATCAATAGAAGCAGGGGCAAATATATTATCATTGTTTTAAGCCACTAAGTTTTCAGGTGGTTAATTACACATAATGAGGAACTGACGGATACTTGAAGATTCTTCCTCTAGGTCCTAGACATTCCTTGTTACATTTATTTGTATAATTTATTTGTATGTGTTTACTATTGTAAATAAAATCTCTATTTCCAAGAGGTTGTTGTTTATAAATATGAAAGCTGAGTATGTTAATTTTGTACCTATACTGAAGAATTTTCTTTTTATTATTATTGTGGAGAGAACACTTAACATGAGATCCACTGTCTGAACAATATTCTAAATGTAAAATACATTATCGTTGATTGTGGGTACAGTGTTGTACACAGATCTCCAGAGCTTAATCATCTTGCTGGACTGAAATTTTGTGCCTATTGATTAGTAAATCCCCATTTGCTCCTCTTACAAGTCACTGGCAACCCCTACTTCACGTTTTTTTTTTAATCTTTATTGGAGTATAATTGCTTTATTATTGTGTTCGTTTCTGCTGTATAACAAAGTGAATCAGCTATACGTATACATATATCCCCATATCCCCTCCCTCTTGCGTCTCCCTCCCACGCTCCCTATCCCACCCCTCTAGGTGGTCACAAAACACCGAGCTGATCTCCCTGTGCTAAGTGGCTGCTTCCCACTAGCTATTTTACATTTGGTAGTGCATATATGTCAATGCTACCCTCTCACTTTGATGCAGCTTGTCCTTCTCCCCCCCCCATGTCCCCAAGCCCATTATCTACATCTGTGTCTTTATTCCTCCCTGCCCCAAGGTTCTCCAGAAACTTGTTTTTTCTTTTTAGATTCCTAATATATGTGTTAGCATATGGTATTCGTGCTTTTCCTTCTGACTTACTGCACTCCATATGACAGACTCTATGTCCATCCACCTCACTACAAATAACTCAGTTTCATTTCTTTTTATGGCTGAGTAATATTCCATCATATATATGTGCCACATCTTCTTTATCCATTCATCTGTCGATGGACACTTAGGTTGCTTCCATGTCCTGGCTATTGTAAATAGAGCTGCAATGAACATTGCGGTACGTGCTTCTTTTGAATTATGGTTTTCTCAGGGTATATGCCCAGTAGTGGGATTGCTGGGTCATATGGTAGTTCTATTTTTAGTTTTTTAAGGAACCCCCATACTGTTCTCCATAGTGGCTGTATCAATTTACATTCCCACCAACAGTGCAAGAGTGTTCCCTTTTCTCCACACCTTCTCCAGCATTTATTGTTTGTAGATTTTTTGATGATGGCCATTCTGACTGGTGTGAGGTGATACCACACTGAAGTTTTGATTTGCATTCCTCTAAAGTTTAGTGATGTTGAGCATCCTTTCATGTGTTTGTTGACAATCTGTATATCTTCTTTGGAGAAATATCTATTTAGGTCTACTGCTTATGTTTGGATTGGGTTGTTTGCTTTTTGATATCGAGCTGCATGAGCTGCTTGTATATTTTGGAGATTAATCCTTTTTCAGTTGCTTCATTTGCAAATATTTTCTCCTGTTGTGAGGGTTGTCTTTTCGTCTTGTTTATGGTTTCTTTTGCTGTGCAAAAGGTTTTAAATTTCATTAGGTCCCACTTGTTTATTCTTGTTTTTATTTCCATTTCTCTAGGAGGTGGGTCAAAAAGGATCTTGCACTGATTTATGTCATAGAGTGTTCGCCTATGTTTTCCTCTAAGAGTTTAATAGTGTCTGGACTTACATTTAGGTCTTTAAATCATTTTGAGTTTATTTTTGTGTATGGTGTTAAGGAGTGTTTTAATTTCATTCTTTTACATGTAGCTGTCCAGTTTTCCCAGCACCAATTATTGAAGAGGCTGTCTTTTCTCTGGTGTATATTCTTGCCTCCTTTATCAAAGATAAGGTGACCATATGTGCATTGGTTTATCTCTGGGCTTTCTATCCTCTTCCATTGATCTATATTTGTTTTTGTGCCAGTACCATACTGTCTTGATTACAGTAGCTTTGTAGTATAGTCTGAAGTCAGGGAGCTTGCTTCTGCCAGCTCCGTTTTTTTTCTCAAGATTGCTTTGGCTATTCAGGGTCTTTGGTGCTTCCATACAGATTGTGAAATTTTTTCTTCTTAGTTCTGTGAAAATAGCCTTGGTAGTTTGATAGGGATTGCATTGAATCTGTAGATTGTTTTGGGTAGTATAGTCATTTCCACAATGTTGATTCTTCCAATCCAAGAACATGGCATATCTCTCCATCTGTTTGTATCATCTTTAATTTCTTTCATCAGTGTCTTATAGTTTTCTGCATACAGATCTTTTGCTCCTTAGGTAGGTTTATTCCCAGGTATTTTATTCTTTTTGTTGCAAAGGTAAATGGAAGTGTTTCTTTAATTTCTCTTTCAGATTTTTCATCATTAGTGTATAGGAAAGCAAGAGATTTCTGTGCATTAATTTTGTATCCTGCTACTTTACCAAATTCATTGATTAGCACTAGCATTTTTCTGGTAGCATCTTAAGGATTCTCTATGTATAGTATCATCTCATCTGCAAACAGTGGACAGTTTTACTTCTTCTTTTCTGATTTGGATTCCTTTTATTTCTTTTTCATCTCTGATTGCTGTGGCTAAAACTTCCAAACTATGTTGAATAAGAGTTGTGAGAGCAGGCAACCTTGTCTTGTTCCTGATCTTAGTGGAAATGGTTTCAGTTTTTCACCACTGAGAACAATATTGGCTGTGGGTTTGTCATATATGGCCTTTATTATGTTGAGGTAAGTTCTCTCTATGCCTAATTTCTGGAGGGTTTTTATCATAAATGAGTGCTGAATTTTGCCAAAAGATTTTTCTGCATCTATTGAAATTATCATATGTATTTTATCCTTCAATTTGTTAATATGGTTATCACCTTGATTGATTTGTGTGTATTGAAGAATCCTTGCATTCCTGGGATAAACCCCACTTGATAATGGTGTATGATCCTTTCAATGTGCTGCTGAATTCTGTTTTGTTAAGAATTTTTGCATCTATGTTCATCAGTGATATTGGCCTGTAGTTTTCTTTCTTTGTGACATTGTTGTCTGGTTTTGGTATCAGGGTGATGGTGGCCTCATAGAATGAGTTTGGGAGTGTTCCTCCCTCTGGTGTATTTTGGAAGAGTTTGAGAAAGATAGGTGTTAACTCTTCTCTAAATGTTTGATAGGATTTGCCTGTGAAGCCATCTGGTCCTGGGCTTTTGTTTATGGAAGATTTTTCATCACAGTTTCAATTTCAGTGCTTGTGATTGGTCTGTTTATATTCTCTATTTCTTCCTGGTTCAGTCTCAGAAAGTTGTGCTTTTCTAAGAATTTGTCCATTTCTTCCAGGTTGTCCATTTTATTGGCATAGAGTTGCTTGTAGTAATCTCTCATGATCCTCTGTATTTCTGCAGTGTCAGTTGTTACTTCTCCTTTTTCATTTCTAATTCTATTGATTTGAGTCTGTTCCCCTTTTTTCTTGATGTGTCTGTCTAATGGTTTATCAATTTTGTTTATCTTCTCAAAGAACCAGCTTTTAGTTTTATTGATCTTTGTTATTGTTTCATTCATTTCTTTTTCATTTATTTCTGATCTGCTCTTTATGATTTCTTTCCTTTTGTTAACTTTGGGTTCTTTTTGTTCTTCTTTCTCTAACTGCTTTAGGTATAAGGTTAGGCTGTTTATTTGAGATGTTTCTTGTTTCTTGAGGCAGGATTGTATTGTTATAAACTTCCTTCATAGAACTGCTTTTGCTGCATCCCATAGGTCCTGGGTCGTCGTGTTTTCATTGTCATTTGTTTCTAGGTATTTTTTGATGTCCTCTTCGATTTCTTCAGTGATCTCTTGGCCATTTAGTAGCATATTGTTTAGGCTGCATGTGTTTGTATTTTTCACAGTTTTTTCTCCTGTAATTGATATCTAGTTTCAGAGCTTTTTGGTCGGAAAAGATACTTGATGCAATTTCAATTTTCTTAAATTTACCAAGGCTTGATTTGTGACCCAAGATATTATCTGTCCTGGAACATGTTCGATGAGCACTTCAGAAGAAAGTGTATTCTGTTGTTTTTGAATGGAATGTCCTATAAATATCAATTAAGTCCATCTTGTTTAATGTGTCATTTAAAGTTTGTGTTTCCTTATTTATTTTCAATTTGGTTGGTCTGTCCATTGGTTACAGTGGGGTGTTAAAGTACCCTACTATGATTGTGTTATTGTCAATTTCCCCTTTATTGTTGTTAGCATTTGCCTTATGTTTTGAGGTGCTCCTATGTTGGGTGCATAAATATTTACAATTGTTATATCTTCTTCTTTGATTGACCCCTTGATCATTATGTAATGTCCTTCATTGTCTCTTGTAATAGTCTTTGTTTTAAAGTCTATTTTGTCTGATATGAGAATTGCTACTCCAGCTTTCTTTTGGTTTCCATTTGCCTGGAATATCTTCTTCCATCCCCTCACTTTTCAGTATGTGTCCCTTGGTCTGAAGTGGGTCTTTTGTAGACAGCATATATACGGGTTTTGGTTTTGTATCCTTTCAGCCAGTCTATGTCTTTTGGTTGGAGGATTTAATCCATTTACATTTAAGGTAATTATCGATATGTATGTTCCTATTCCCATTTTCTTAATTGTTTTGGGTTTGTTATTATAGGTCTTTTCTTCCTCTTGTGTTTCCTGCCTGGAGAAGTTCCTTTAGCATTTGTTGTAAAGCTGTTTTGGTGGTGCTGAATTCTCTTAGCTTTTGCTTGTCTGTAAAGGTTTTAATTTCTCTGTCAAATCTGAATGAGATCCTTGCTGGATAGAGTAACCTTGGTTGTAGGTTTTTCCCTTTCATCACTTTAAATATTTCCTGCCACTCCCTTCTGGCTTGCAGAGTTTCTGCTGAAAGATCAGCTGTTAACCTTATGGGGATTCCCTTGTATGTTATTTTTTGTTTTTTCCTTGCTGCTTTTAATATTTTTTCTTTGTAATTAAATTTTGATAGTTTGATTAATATGTGTCTTGGACTTTTTCTCCTTGGATTTATCCTGTATGGGACTCTCTGTGCTTCCTGGGCTCGATTGACTATTTCCTTTCCCATATTAGGGAAGTTTTCAACTATAATCTCTTTAAATATTTTCTCAGTCGCTTTCTTTTTCTCTTCTTCTTCTGCGACCCCTATAATTCGAATGTTGGTACGTTTAGTGTTGTCCCGGAGGTCTCTGAGACTGTCCTCAATTCTTTTCATTCTTTTTTCTTTATTCTGCTCTGCAGTCATTATTTCCACTATTTTGTGTTCCAGGTCACTTATCCATTCTTCTGCCTCAGTTACTCTGCTATTGATTCCTTCTAGAGAATTTTTAATTTCATGTATTGTGTTGTGCATCATTGTTTGTTTGCTCTTTATTTCCTCTAGGTCCATTTTAAACGTTTCTTGTATTTTCTCAATTCTATTTCCAAGATTTTGGATCATCTTTACTATCATTACTCTGAATTCTTTTTCAGGTACACTGCCTATTTCCTCTTCATTTGTTGGGTCTGGTGGATTTTTACTTTGCTCCTTCATCTGCTGTGTATTTCTCTGTCTTCTCATTTTGTTTAACTTACTGTGTTTGGGGTCTCCTTTTTGCAGGCTGACCTTTGGTAGTTCCCATTGTTTTTGGTGTCTACCCCCAGTGGGTAAGGTTGGTTCAGTGGGTTGTGTAGGCTTCCTGGTGGAGGGGACTGGTACCTGTGTTCTGGTGGATAAGTCTGGATCTTGTCTTTCTGGGGGCAGGACCACCTCCGGTGGTGTGTTTTGGGGTTTCTGTGAACTTATTATGATTTTAGGCAGCCTCTCTGCCAATGGGTGGGGTTGTCTTCCTCTCTTGCTAGTTGTTTGACATGGGGTGTCCAGCATTGGAGCTTGCTGGTCATTGAGTGGAGCTGGGTCTTAACGTTGAGATAGAGATCTCTGGGAGAGCTCTTGCCAATTGATATTACATGGGGTCGGGAGGTCTCTGGTTGTCCAAAGTGCTGAGCTCAGCTCTTCCACCTCTGAGATGCAGTCCTGACACCTGGCCAGAACACCAAGACCCTGTCAGCCACACGGCAAAGTACCTGGGGATTTTCTTGCCTTTTGGGAAGTCTGAGGTCTTCTGCCAGTGTTCAGTATATGTTCTGTAGGAGTTGTTCCACATGTAGATGTATTTTGATGTATTTGTGGGGAGGAAGGTGATCTCGATGTCCTGCTCCTCTGCCATCTTGAAGGTCCTCTTCCCCTATGAATTTATTTAGAGTTTTTAATAGATTTTCAATTTAAATATGTGGAATAACCAGCTATATGTTCTCATTATCTTTAAATAAGGATAAATTTGCTCCTGCCTTAACAAAGGTGTTTTATGCACATATAGGTTTTTCTTGTATATTTACTTTGACTAGTATTTCTGGAATAATGTTAAGAGTCGTGAGAGTAATACACATCCTTTATGTTTTCTGAATGTAATGATAATTTTTTCCATGTTCCACTATTAAACATTACACTAAAAGTATCCAGCAATCACAATTTTATTGAAAGTTAGGTGATTTTAATCAAAAATATATTTTACATTTTATCATATATCTTCTGGCCATTAATCTAGCTTTCACATATGTTTTGATAGTAGTTATATAAGTGTTTGTATATTTATGTTTTATAGTAATTGTATACTATGTTGTATATGTTTTAATGCTAGTATATGTTTCATACTATGTTATAAGCAAATATTTTTTAGTATTAAATGAGTCTTTATTCTCGAAACAAACTTCAGTTTCCTATATTTCCCAATTTATTTTTTTTGCTGGAGTCTATTTTATTTCAGATTTTTAAGTCAATATTTTTAAATGAGTTTTCTTTCTTTGTACTGACTTGTCTGGTTTTGATATCAAGGATATATTTGATTTTTAAAAATAGTTTTGAACTTTTCCTTTGCTCTCAGTGCTGTGGACAAGTTTAAATAGCATCAGCATGATCAATTCCTTGAAATATTGATAAAACTCACCTGTAATAACCTCTGGTTCTTGCGCTTTTACAGGAGATTAGAGATGCAGTGGTGAGGATGCTGTTTTCTTCTTGAACATGTTTAGTTTCACTCATGCAATTGGTTTGCTAATGTTTACTGCCAGTTCGTGAGTTCATTTTAGCAATTTGCATTTTCGAGAACCTCATTTATTATATTCAGCTTTCAAACTGATTTGAAGAAAGTGATGAATTATTTAATTCATTTAATTCCTTCTGTCTCTTTGGTTCTTTCCCATTTCCTCTCTAATCTTTTGTGTCTAAGGCTTCCTTCCTTATTTTTTCCTGATCAGGCTACATTTTATTGTTTTTGAAATGAATCACATTTGGATGTACATATTAGTACTACATTTGTTTCCAATGTGTTCTCTATCTTGTCCTTTATTAATTCCATCCTTCCTCTCTCCTTGTGCTTTTACTATTATTTACTTTTCAAAATCCTTGACTTCAGTGTTGAATTTGTTTGCCTTTTTTCCTCTCTCTCTCTCTGTCTCTATCTCTATCTCTTTTTCTTTCTCCCTGTCTCTGTCTCTCCCTTCCCCTCCTTGTCTCCTGGCAAGATTGTTTTGAGATGTTTGCTGCATTTATGTTATAATATTTTCATACACCCTCAATCCCCCCCAAAATCACAAGATTATGGAATAACACCCTTAAGAAAGACCTTTCACATACTAAGCTGCCATAATTCACATACCCGTACTATTTCACACTTCAGTAAGTATACGTATTATATATCTAGGTATACAATAATTTTTGCCTTCCAGTATCAAGGCAATCTCACAGCATTTCAGATAAATTGTTAGAAAACTGGCTCGCATTTAATTTAGTAAAGTGAAACCTGAATATTCAAAACATTAAAAAAGCTACGACTCTGGCCATTTTTTTTTTTCTATTTTATATGCAGAACAA
This sequence comes from Globicephala melas, assembly GCF_963455315.2. Taxonomy (NCBI): domain Eukaryota; kingdom Metazoa; phylum Chordata; class Mammalia; order Artiodactyla; family Delphinidae; genus Globicephala; species Globicephala melas. The sequence continues at coordinate 100,301,542 of NC_083320.1, read as the reverse complement.
TCTCTTGCCTTGGTGGAGAACCCACAAATTTAACACCAAAGATAACAATCCTAAATAATTGAATACTAGAAAGAGAAAAGGAGAAATAATGATCTTTTCCATTATACATATTTTTCTGTTGTCAAACTAATTTGCTTTAGTTTTACCTCACTTCTGGCTAAAGAGTTCTTCACAGTGAACCCAGACAATTCATATGGGTATTTCATTATCAAAGATCTACAGAACTCAAATTACCACTCTTTTTGGAATGACAACAACAATGAAACTAAAAATAATAACAGAAGTTTCCTGGCACAGATTTGAGGAAGCAGCTCTTTCATTCTGAACCTAAGCTCAGAAAAGGAAGCTGCAGCCAGTTGGCCTTCTGTTACCTCTCCTTGTATTTGTGTGGGAGCATCACAGAAAATACTTCCTTGGCTTGGTCTAACATTGCGGACCACTTCATCTATTGAAATAATTTTATGTGCATATATATAGATGAGAAAACAATTTCTTCAGATCAGGTTTTTGACCACTGCAAAGGCCATTTGTAAATCTCTTCTTATTTATTCAATTTTCTGGGGCATTTTCAGGCTTCATGTGATTCCCTGCATTAAATTTTCTAGTTCATTTGAAATGGATTTAAACCTTTCTCTGTTAACACATTTTATCCCTCATACTCTAGGAGATGTACTGGGTCTAAATTTCTCCCCAGGGAGTCTCGGGTGAAATTTCAACTTCAATTTCCAAGGGTTTCTCCCGTCTATTTCTCCCCAAAGGGATAAACAGAAGAAAGAATGAGCAGATTCTTAAGTTATGCTCACACTTGGTTTAACATGTCAGTTAGATATTATGAATGATCTCACTGTTGTTACCTGCACTCCTTACCCGTGTATAGATATTTCATCTTGTAAAACTTGCCCAGTTAATGAATAGTTCAATAGCATGATGTCTCATTACAACATTGATAATATAATTTAACATTCAAACTAGGACAATTTTGAGAATGAAAAAAAGTTACAATATATTGGGATTAACACTGAAGTCACCAAAGTGGTGACTTCCTGTCTATGCCTTTCCTTAATTTTATAAACTTCTGGAATATTTTAGGTTCCTGTTATTCCCAAGTCTGTTTTCGCTATCTCCCATGCATTCTGTAAAGTCCTTCATAAGATCAAATAAAGTGCATAAGAAAACGTATTGGACAAATTGTTCAATCAATCAGTGCCTTCACTGAAAGGCAGAAAGGCATAATGATGAAAAGAGAATTTCTGGGGTTGTATGATCTGGTTCAAATACTGACTCTACCCCCAACCAGCTTTGAGACCCTGGCCAAGGTACTTAATCTCTCTGTGCTTAGTCCCCCTATCATTAAAGAGAGGATCGTATTATGTAAAAAAAAAATGTATTATGTAAAAATTGATGGTAATTCTTAGTGAAACATAAATGTAATCTTATAAGTTAAAAAGTTAATGTCACTTATTTGAAATTTAGGAACATTACACAATATGGTCATATGTACATAAGTTTTTGGGTGATTTTAAATACTGTGTTGAAATTACTTTGGCTAGTAAGAAAAGAAATGAGTTTATATAGTTGACTGACAGATGTGAGATAAACAAGGTGGCTCATTTGTGTTCAAATGGGGTTCAAACTTGGCCAAATTAGAAAAGGATGCTCTAAGTGTGCATTTTTATAACTGCCTCTCCATGCCAAATATATTGTTAGAAGATATGCCATATGCAACTGAAATAACCAGCATGTTTGGGTTGGGTTGCCCATACACGTCCAAGGGAAGTCTAAAGAATTGTGAAATGTTTTTTGTTTTGTTTTGGTTTGGTTTTGAGAAATGGGTAAGCAAGAAATGAGAGGAGAATGAGCGTCTGATTATAAATCAAAGTATGCTGAGTTTGATAATTAAGAATGGTTATTGCAGGACTTCCCTGGAGGTGCAATTGTTAAGACTCTGCGCTTCCACTGCAGGGGCCATAGTTTCGATACCTGGTGAAAGAATTAAGATCCTGAATGCCACGCGGCATGGCGACAAAAAAAAGAAAAGAATAGTTATTGTATTCTGATAACATAAATAGGGTAGTGTCAACTATTTCTATGACCTCGTGTTATACCTGATGACTGCAGCACAGGAAAGAATGCTAGAACAAGGTGAAGATGGAGCCATTCCTCTAGGGCAGTGATTTGTATAATTGCCTGGGGTTTCTATAAATATGTCAACCTGCTACCTTGATTGTTCTTACTGCTCCTTGCTGTCACCAAGAAAGTTGACACATTCCAAAGGGGTTAGGATGGGTCATCAGTGGATTCACTTTCACTAACAGGTTTCCAGAATATTATTCCTTACTTAAACTAACAACAGTCAACTTTACTTTTTCCAACCAAGATCATTGAATGTTTCTTTTTTTAGCTGTTTGGTAAATGAACTTTGTATTTCCTGAGATGAGACTGTAATTGTTGATGCTCCCTTTGAAAGACTCCTCTATAATGACATCCCTTAATACTTTTGGGAAAGCATGTCCCAAACTGGAGATATGAATGAGTAAGAATTGTACTCTCATGAATTATTGATTACATTGGATATCAAAGGAGACTTAGATATGTATATTTATGAATGGGTACTGGACTGGGCGGGCCAGAGAGAGAGAGATGGCTTACTTTCTCTCACAAGGCTTCTCTCAGTCCATAAGACTTTTACATATGAACAACCAAGAAGAAGGCTAGACATTCAGGTCTTCCTTGGCATGCAAGCAAAATAGAGCTGTTTCCCAAATGCTTTTCTTCTGGATTTGATTCAGGATTTATTTATTCATTCAACAAGCATTTATTTAGTACTTACTGTACAATAAACAGTGAACAAAACAATAAACAGTGAACAAAACAATGTTCAGTGATAAAAGTAAACAATAAGTACCTAAAAAAATAAATAAGGCGGCAATGTTTGAGCAGAGATCTGATTGAAGGGTATGAGCTAAGCACAGAAAGTAGTGTGTGAGCAGGCAGAGGGGGAAATATATTTAGCATTTTGAGAAACATTAAGAAGTCAGGATGCTTAAACAAAGTGAACAGAAATATTAGAGACATAGCCCAAGCCCCAGGCCCCAGGCCCCATGCATACCAGGCCACGCTAAAGACTTTTACTCAAATAAACCGTTAGAATGTACAGCAGACTGAATTGTGTCCCCCGCCCCCAAATTTGTATATCAATGATCTAACACCCAATATGACTGTATTTGGAGATAGGGGTTTTAGGAAGTAATTAAAGTTAAATAAAATCATAAGGGTGGGACCTTAATCCGATAGGATTGGTGACCTTCTAAGAAAAATCTCTTTCTCTCTCTCTCTCTCTGCCATGTGAGGACACAGTGAGAAGGAGGCCATCTGCAAGCCAGGAAAAGAGTTCTCACCAGGAACCTATTTGGACAGCACCTTGTTCTTGGACTTCCAGCCTCCAGAACTGTGAGAAGTAAATATCTGTTGTGTAAGCCACCTAGTCAGTGGTATTTTCTTATGGCAGCCTGAGCTGACTAACACAGAAAGAATGCATCCTAAGAAATCTAGATATGATTACTTTCTCCAAATGTTCTGAGTGCATTTTTAGGCAACAAATAGCCATGTTTTTTAAATATATCAAAATATTGAAGTAAGATGACTTGACCACACCTCAACTGACCTCCAGAGTTCCAGTATAACTTTGCTTTTATTATACTGGGGATGACTTTTTACTCTGAGTATAATAAAAACAGTGTGTCCCATTTTTAAAGAGTATGGATACAGTACATTGAGTTTCATTTTAATGTTCTCTTTTTAAATGCTAATAATTATGGCTTTATTATTGCAGTAGTTTCTTCGTTTGAGTTGCTTTAAATTGTAAGCAGTCTAGAATCACAGAGCTTGCCTGATTATCTACCCTGTCCATTGCCAAAGCTATGTTTCTTTGTAGGACCTGTCCTTTGGAATACTTCCCAGATGCAAGCACATGGTTGTCTGACCTAAAGCCACCTGTACATCATTTGCTTTTATTCTCTTTGACAACAACATTATCCTCATTGTGACTACAGAATCTTGTTTCCCAGTTTTCCAGACTGCTATTGTAGGACACTGCTTGGAAATGGTCCCCGCATTAGCATGATGCTCTTGTTGGGATGTTTGGAGTTACATTTGCCAAAGCTGTACATGTAAAATTTTCAAAAGGTTGATAAAATAAATACATTGATTTTGATTTCACTTATTTGATGTTAGCATTTAAAACCAGCTGAATTAAAGAGTGTATAAACAGATGTCTGAAACCACTTTTTAAGCAAAAATATATGTAGTTCTCTTAATTATCTGTCATTGGAAATTTGTCATTCCCTTTAATTTTCTGAATATATGCACACATTTTACTGTACTGAAAAAAAATTCACCACTTTCTTATAAGTAACCCCTTTACTCTGTTATTCTCTTCTTGCTCTCATTTCTAACTTTTGGATCAACTTGAATCTGCTACCTGTACTTCTTTGCAACCTATGTCCACCTGGACGTCTAGCAATCTGATTCCTATCTGAGTTACTCCAGTGAACTACACCCAAAATGATACTTGATGTGACAGACACATTAACTCTTCTTCCTCTTTCTCTTTCCTTTCTTTTTCTTTTGTTTTTAGAGTTACCCACCCTTCTATGTAGTCTGGACAAATACTGTCAAATTCTTAACTACAGTCTCATTAGCATCCTTGAATGCTTCCATCACTTAGCAGAGGCTAAGACCCTGTTTCCATTCTTTGCTCCAAGATACTATGCAATTTATCTGCTTGTTCTCCAAGGATACAAAACATTTATGGGAAAAATGAGGAAACAAGAATATTGTGCTATGGGCTTCCCTGGTGGTGCAGTGGTTGGGAGCCCACCTGCCGATGCAGGGGACACGGGTTCATGCCCCGGTTCGGGAGGATCCCACATGCCGCGGAGCGACTGGGCCTGTGAGCCATGGCCGCTGAGCCTGCGCGTCCGGAGCCTGTGCTCCGTGACGGGAGAGGCCACAACAGTGAGAGGCCCGCGTACCACAAAAAAAAAAAAGAATATTGTGCTAATCCCGTGTACATTTCCAAGCACCGTCCTGCAGTCTTGAAAACCGGGAAAAAGACATATCTCCAACAAGACTGACAATATAAAAGGAGAAGAGACAAAAATTGCCATTATCAGAAATGAAATAGAGGATATCACTAGAGATCCTACAGCCTTTAAGATAGCTTGAGACAACTTAGCACTCATAAATCTGACAACTTAGAAGAAATGGATCTATTCATCAAAAACCACAAACTACCAAAACTCAAATAAAATTAAATGGACAACCTGAAGGGCTCTATAACCATAAAATAAATTAAATTCATAATTTAAAACCTCCCAAAACATAAATTTCCAATCACATATGATTTCACTTGAAAATTATACCAAATATGTAAAGAAGAATTAACCAAATTTTACATAATCTTTTACAGAAAAGAAGATGAAGGAACATTGTCCAATTCATTTTATAAAACTAGTATTCTCCTGATACCAAATGTAAATGAAGGCAGCCCCCCAACAAATAGACTGCAGACCAATAACTACCATGAATCTAGATGCAAGATATCTCAACAATATATTAGCAAGCAAAATCCAAAATATTCAAAAAAAATAAATACCATGACCAAGTGAAATTATTTCAGGTTTTCCAGGCTAGTTGAACATATGAAAAACAAACAATAAATCCACCATATCAAATAGCTAGAGAAGAAAAATCTTATAATTATGTTAATTAACAGAGGAAAACACTTCAAAACTCCAATATCAATTAATGATAAAAATTCTCAGAAAAAGGAACTGAAGAGAAAAAGGCCTAAAAATGAAAAAGAATACCTACAAAAAGCTTACAATTGCATGCTAATTAGGAACATGTAAATATATGAAAGTATAATATTCACTGGTAAAGGTACATATATAGCCAAATTCAGAATTATCTAATGTATGTAATGGTGGTGTGTAAATCACTTTTAACTCTAGTATAAAGGCTAAAAGACAAAAGGATTAAAAATAACTATAAATATAATATTTTATTAATGGTTACACAATATAAAAATATAAGTTGTGATATCAAAAACATAAAATGTTGGGTGGGAAAGCAAAAAGGTTTTGTATGCAATTGAAGTTAAGTTGTTATCAGCTTACAATATACTGTTATGACTATAAGAGATTTTCTATAAGCCTTATAACCACAAAGCAAAAATCTATAGTAGATACACAAAAGATAAAGAGAAAGGATTCAAAGCATACCACTCCAAAAGTCATCAATCCACAAAGGAAAACAGTAAAAGAGAAAGAAGGGAGCAAAGGAATTACAAAACAGTCAAAAAACAACTAACAAAATGGCAATAGTAAGTTCTTACCTGTCAATAATTATTTCAAATGTAAGTGGATTCTGCCAGTTGCTGAGTACATCTATGTCAAGTATCCATACTGTGACTGTGAAAATAACTAGAGAATGAGTTCAGGGACCCAGTGGACCCACCATAAGGCAAACATAAGCTAAAACTCCGTTGATCACCTGACCTCCACGAACCTCTGCACTGATAGTCTCTTGGAATAGGTGTTAGTTCAAAGCTAGTGTCTGGCAATCCCAAGTCTGACCATTTATTTTGCCCATGAATAGTAATCCTAGTAAAAGGCTGTAGGTCCCTTTTGGAAAATGCCCAGAGGAAGATTATTAGTACACTCTGTATAATAAATTATCAATTTTAAGGAAATAAGATCCTTCTGTACGCAGGTCCAACCTTTCCTTTACTCAAGGGGTCTAGGTCTGTAAACTGGATCCAATCTAGGAAATCATGGAGAGTTCATGACTCTTTATTTTGGTGTCAAGTTGAATTTCTGTTCACTTGACCCAGAAGTCTTCTGCTTATAAAAATCAAGTAAGAATTTAGTAGACTGTACATTTAATTCTCTTCTAGGAACACCATGATCAACTGGCCAGTGTCTTAGGTCTCTGTGAGTCACACTGTTTTAATTACTGCTTTGACCTTCTGTCTATTAAGGCAACCATGCCTGCCTTGTCTTGGGCAATTAAGTGTGGCCACTGGCTCCTGCCATCCTGGTATACATTTATTCCCCTACTGCATTTAACAATCCCAGTTCAGTGGCAACAGTTTCCACTTTAGTTTCTGGCCTACAGAAAAGAACAACCACAAAGATGTTCAAGAAAGCTGGGACACCCTTTACAAATTTATTTTTCAGAGTCATAGTGAAAGGTGTGTCTTCTGGACCCAACCAACGTTAGTGACTAGGTCTTACATGATAAATCCATTTTACCGTTTTAATCTCCCTAAGCCTTTGGACCCCTTTTCTATGGTATACCAAGACTGTTTTGGCATTTCAGCTTCTTTTAGTGTAGACCACATCTTGGTGCGTGTTTCACCCATGTTAGAGCACTTTCTAACCCCTTGAGTTGCAACATTGAATCCAGATTCTCTGCTTAATGGTCCAATATGAATTAATTTGGCCTAATGCAACTTTTTTTTCTCCACCACTATTATTCTGCACCCTTAACATTAATTTCTACACATATTTCCCAGATTTCTGTTCATATACTTTGGAAAAATTGATTGTATAGCTCTTTGGATGTATAGATCATCTCTCTGTAATTCACCACTGACCTTACCCTTCTGGGTTTGTTGGGACATGAGTTCAGCTTTAGGTCTTGAAAAAAAAGAGGGGTCATTATGGCTTCTTCAGGCAAAGTTGGTTTAAACTCCTCAGGAAGAGGCTGAACTCCTCAGAAAGGTGTGCCAGACTACAGCCAAAAAAGACAGTGGAATTCAGGGGTTTGATGTCCCCAGTTTCAATGGGATATGACCACATGTCCTTATTCTAATTTTCAAGATCCCATCTTTTTCCCAACTAATGCCTTCACTTTAACAGAATCTCCTTGAGAGGTTAAGAGTTCAATTTGTGTTGTGATTCAACCAATTATACAATGAGTCTGGGTTTGATTTTCAGAAATATCAGCCCTATAGCTGTGGGACTTAATGGATTCTTTCAGGGTAGACAGAAAATTTCCGGTCATTTATGCAAAGCTTAAGCTGGGAATGTGAAGTCCTAAGCATCTTATATCTCCTACTTTCTCCAGAAGTTAGGAGCAACCAGTCAATATCATTATACTCATTAGTTTTACAGAAATGCCTTAAAGTATAAAATACATGGTCACCCAGAAACTTATCTTTTATAAGTGCTTGATTAGAAGTGGGAAATGGTGTCATTCTGCACATCTCCACTGCCACGTGGACTACTAGTGCTCTCTTTATCACTGGAAATAGTCATCAGTGCCTTGAAATTTAATCAGATTAGAGAATCAACTCCAAAAAAACAGAACCAATGCATAAAACTTGTCCTTAATATTCTGTTCCTCAAAACAGACCAACAGAGAACAGACCTGTGGTTGCCAAGGGTGAGGAGGGCAGGTAGGGGAGGGAAGGATTGGGAGTTTGGGATTAGCAGTTGTAAACTATTATATATAGAATGGAAAAACAACAAAGTCCTCCTGTATAGCACAGGGAACTATATCCAATATCTTGGGATAAACCATAATGGAAAAGAATATGAAAAAGTATATATATATGTATAACTGAGTCACTTTGCTGTGCAGCAGAAATTAACACAACATTGTAAATCAACCATACTTCAATTAAAAAAAAAAAGTTTGTGCCTCCAAGCAACTCTCAGTACCAAAGTCTGAAGAAGTCAGTACTCTCCAGAGAAACGCAAACATTTTGATATATGTTTGGTTTATTTACTTCAAGAAGTTGGCTTCATGATTGTGGATGCTGCCAAATCCCAAACTAATAGGCCAATCTGGCAGGCAGTAAACTCTCAGGGAGGGGCTGATGTTCCTGATTTGAAGCAGAGTTTCTTCTTTTTACAGAAACCTCAATTTTTCTCCTATGGCTTGATTGAATGAGACCTACTCACATTAGCATGGATAATCTCCTGTACCTTAGGTCATTTGATTATAGATACTAACCAGATCTACAAAATACCTCCACAGTAATACCTGTATTAATATTTGATTGAATAATTGGATATTATAGTCTAGTCAATGAGACACATGAAACTAACCATCATTCTACATGACCCAGCAATGTCTCTCCCATGCACACACTCAACATAAGGGGAACGTATATTCACACACAATCTTGTACATAAATGTTCATAGCAGCCTCATTCATAACAGCAAAAGAAAAAAGAGTGGAAGCATATTCAATGTCCGACAACTGGTGAATGGATAAATAAATGTGATATAACCATATAATGACCATATAAATCAGCAAAGTACTGACACATGTAACAACATGGATGAAAATTGCAAATATTATAACCTAATGAAGTCAGACACCAAAGACTATATATTGTATAATTTCATTTATATGTCCAGAATAGACAAATCTATAGAGACAAAATAACTAGATTAGTGGTTGCTAGGGATTAGGTGAGGTAGAAAAGGCAAGTGACTGTGAATGAGTAAAGAATTTCATTTTGGGATGTTAAAAATATTTTGGACTTAGTGGTGAATACTGACAATTGACGTCCAGTGAATTGTACACTTTAAAAAATACGTTTAGGGCTTCCCTGGTGCTGCAGTGGTTGAGGGTCCGCCTGCCGATGCAGGGGGCGCGGGTTCGTGCCCCGGTCCGGGGGGATCCCACGTGCTGCGGAGCAGCTGGGCCCGTGAGCCATGGCCGCTGAGCCTGCGCGTCTGGAGCCTGTGCTCCGCGGCGGGAGAGGCCACAGCAGTGAGAGGCCCACGTACCGCAAAATAAATAAATAAACAAACAAACAAATAAATAAATAAATAATACATTTAAACAATAAAAAATATAATGTACATGAGGCAAATTGTTAGTGCTCAATAAATGGTTTTCCATGAAAAAATAGAGATAGAATTGAAAAATAGACATATGCTTCCTTCAAATGTTTTCTTTGCAGGTGTATTTGACAATTCTGATATAGGCTCGAAACGTTTCACGATGGATTGAAATTCACAGCTTTTTTGCATAGTTATGTCAATAGTACACCATATACATTTCTCAGTTATAAAATATTTAAAATGTAGCAAGAATTTAAAGATTTTTGTTAATTACTGTTAACCATGTTATTCTGTGGAATTAACATTTTTCCTAATTTTTATATTATCTTTTCTAAGCCTATTTTAAAATACTATTATAAGAAGTTCATCTTTCTTAAGTTCTTGCAAAATATGTCTTCTTTTTTTATAGAAATAACTATTTTAATTACTTTATTTAATCAGTCTATACCCTAGTTAATGAAATTACATAATTGTGAGTTCAAACAGACATAAAGAGGAATGTATCAAATAGCAGGAAGAAAAACACAGATACGTTAGTCACTCTGTTTTGCTAAGACATGAAAAGCACATTTGACTTAGTGAACTGGTTAAAAGAGATCAACTAGAGAGAATTCTATCATAGACACTTTACTTATTGAATTAGCTGGAAGTTGAAGATGACTAATAAAGACAGATGAAGATACCCACTAGTGCTAGTTTGGGCTCCAACGCCAGCCTCAATTTTTAATTTTAGCCCCTCACCACCCCCCTTGTCCTTTACTAACTGTATGATTTGCATAAATTACTTAACCTTTTTGTGCTTTTGTTTTCTTATATATAAAATAGTACGAAATAAAATTATACATAACACAGATTTTTATGAAAATTAAATGCATAGATTACAAGTAAAACGCACATTGCTAGAGATAAATAAAAGTTACTTTAAGAAAAAAAAGACAGAGACTCTCTTGAGGAGAGTTCTAGAATGTTTGTTCAAATGGAAAATTCAAGGAGTACTGAGACTACGTCTTGTTTTGTAGATATTTGATTGTTGGTTAGAAAACTGTCCTTTATTAGGACATAGTGGGTTAGTCTAAAGCACTGGCCAAGAAAAGGAAGAGAATCTTATCTCTAATTTTCAGGGCTAAGACATACAGACAGTCTGTGATTCTCGTTCCCTGCACTTGATTCACTGTGGTGAACATATACTGATACAGGGTAATTACAGAATACAAACTACCAATTTATGTCGTATAGAAATACTGTTCTTTGTGGTAGGCATCTGCTCCACCTGGATCTACTCTGATAAATGTGAGTAATGTGCCTCCAGACTTGACTAGGATTAACCTTGCCATGTGTAGGATCCCCCATGACCATGGCCATCCTGTCATTACAGCAGATTGAGGTAGACCACTGACCCATTTGGGCTAATTAGTTTCTTTCTCCCAAGCATTTGAAACTAGGATTGAAAGATGATACGTAATTAGTTTCTTTAGATATTCAAACTGAGAAGATACATAAACTGACAAGTTGTGAAGCAACCGCATTCTACTACTTATATGGAAAGGCAGGAAAAAAGCATTTGGCTGAGAAAAGAATTAATAAATTCTCAGATAAAGACAGAAATACATGATACATTCTTAAAAGACGAAGAGAGAAACACCTTTGTTTCTTGTTTTCCAGGTCCCAAATCGAGTCTTTTGAGAGTCTGACTATACTTATTGCCCTTTCTTTCTTATAAACAATTCCTCCTTTTTTGCTAGAGTTAATTTGAGTGAATTCTTTTTCTCAACCAAAAGATCACTGACCATGAAGAAAATGGGTCAGGTAATAACTGTCAGTGGTCAGGCTTCCTCCATCAGATAAAATGGAGGAGAAGCAATTGTGTGGGAAATTCCAACGAAAAGCACTGAATTATTTTGGCCAGAAGTAAAGAGAGGAAGAGAGAGAAACTATGTTTTTTTTCCTAAGTTTAATTAATCAGGCTATTGCCTACATATTAAATTTAATTTTCCCAGAGGATGCCAGTTCAAAAAAACATCTGAAATCAGAAGTCCTTAGATGTATTATGAAGTAGATTTGTATGTAAAAAAGATCTCACTGGGGTTAAGCTAAAATCGCCCTGACAATAAAAGAGTCTGCAAAAAGTAAGAATTTATTAAGCCCAATGCTCAGAGTACCTAAGTAAAAATTAATTGGTGGTGATAGACACACACCTCCTACCTCAGAGCCCTCTCTGTTCCCCCGAGCCAAAGATGCATTTACTTTAACTGGGATTTTTAGCCAGATATTTCTGAGTGCAAAAACTTCCAAAACTATAAGAGCCTTCTCAGGAGGGGAGGGTCTTCTTGTCAAATTCCTTGAGCACCTTGAGGGGACTTTTAAGTTCATAACCTGATTTCGCCTACTCATATTTTACACTTTCCAAAGACACTGATTCATTCATTCCACAAACATTTATTGAGCAACTTCTATGTGGCCAGTTTGGTGCTAGGTTTCTTAAGAGGCAGGTATGAAAGGCAGTCTTTTATCTGAAGGAATTCAAGTCAAGGAAAGAGAAAAGTAGAGAAACAACTGCAATAAAACACCAAGACATATGTGCTCATGAATACTTTGAAGTGAAGAAGGGAACTCACTTCATTTTGTGTGGAGATGGGAGAGTGAAAATTTCTTGAGAGAGATAAATCGTGAATAATGAGTCTTTGGGGGCAAGAGGACCTTCCTATCAGAGAAAACAACATATGAGCAAAGTCACAGAGAAATTGTAAGCAGCTTTTGTCAGGAAAGAGCTCTTTGCAGGAAAGAGCTCTCTGCAGGAGGCCCCTTTTGTCTTGTCACTAAGCTTAAACCACGCACCCCCATGCTCTACACATCTCTGGCCCTAGCACACCTTTCAAATCTTTTGATCACACAATACCTTGTCTAAGCTGTTGGTTCCTTCCATAGATCAAAGAAGTAGAAATGAAGAATAAGTAATTAATAGATGACCATATCTCTTCCCTAGCTTCCCTTTCAGTAATCTCACAAACTGTGTGAACAAGATAACATGAAAGAAACATCACAAGGAGTTGACAAGCCTGCACACAGTGGGGGATGATGAAGACTCTGACCCCCACCTCAGTGATTAACTGAGATGACTTCCCTTTTTCCCTTTAAAATCTTTCATGGCCGAGCAGAATCTTCAGAAGCGGTTTTTGGGGACACTAAGTTCACCATCTCCCCAGATTGCTGGCATTCTGATTAAAAGCAACTTTCCTTTCTACCAGCACTTGCCTCTTTCCAGTATTGATTTTCAAGTTTGGTGACAAAATGGCAGAATATGGGGCAAGGGCTTGGGGTGGTGGCGGGAGGCGGGGAGTGATAAAAGTAGTCTGCAGATGAGGAGAGATGAGGTCTAGAAAGGGTGTTAAAGACTATGCTTAGGGATTGAGATTTTGTCTTAAAGGCCTTCAAAACATATTGAAGGCTATAAACAAAGAAATGAAATGTTTAAATTTCATATTTGTCATGTATATTTTTATATTAAATAATGATGAGATATAGCAGCTACCATGTTCTGACCATCTCTAATAGGTTAATAAATCTTGTGGGGAATAACTAATATCCAGCAAAAGTTGAGCAAGAAGGTATAGGAAGTTTATCAAATTTTTCTGGGTTGACCAGGCAATAATTTTAGAACCAGAACTGAAATCTATATCTGAGTTCATGTCCGTTCCACTATACCATCTGCTTCCTGAATCAGAATCCAGGTTTAGAAGTTAAACTTCACTGCCTCTCTAATGTGTTATTCTTGATGCTTTCACTGGCACAGGCCTTTGGGCTGGGATAGAAGTCAAGGCCATTGCCTATCATCTCAATGACTGACTTGAGAGGGAGAATGGTTCGTTAGAATTCATACTAATTTGAACCAGCTAGTATGTCATCTACTACCACTTATGTACATCACACTCCCCAAAACGTTTTTGTGCCTCTATTATATAACTTATTTTGTTTCACGTTAAACTCTATTTTCTTTGAGGGCAAGAAATAGGGCTTATTTTCTTTCATAATGATAATGATCCCCAAATTATTTACACTGTACCAGGCTGTGTTCCAGTCAGCTCATTTTCTTTTTCTTTTAACAAATACTCAGTTCAACCCTGTGAAGTTAATATTCTTCCTATCTTAAAGATGAGGAAACTAAGGTCCCAAATGGTTCAGAATTGTCTGAGGTCATTCATCAAGTAAGTGCTGGATTCAGGATTTAATTGCAACATCTCTACTACGCTATCATGTGTGTTTTACCAGGCTTGGTACACAGTGCTCAGAAATCTTTGTTGAAGAATGAACGAACACATTAATTAATCATCGTATTTTGAAAATGAATAGCTCTTAAGCAGTCATTCTCCAAAACAAGGTTGTTCACAAGATTTTTGTAATATCTAGACACAGAAAGATTTAAATTAAACACTGATAAAAATGAGCATAATGTATGCAAACAATAGTGTACTACACACGGAGACTGAGCGTATATTTTGTCAAATTATCAGACCAAGTGACTATCCTCTCTAATTGCCAACTTGGGACTTTCTTATGCACATCCTGGTTATGAGGTATCCTAATCATCAATCCTGAAACACCAGCCTGGTCTGAAGATTCTTCTTGTACCATCTGGTTGCAGGCATGTGTTGGGGGCATGTAGAACTCTACTGTAAACTTAGGAGTACTATTTCATGAGCCTTCTCATCCATCATTCACTTACTCTGAAACTTCTTTCTCTTGGTTTTTGCTTTGCTTCATTTCTAACCTACCTTACCCACCTCCCTATCTCCACCTTTTTTCTGGACCGCTAAGCTCTCTGGTTTGGATTCAGCACCTCCATTTTAAGTTAGCACGGCCTCTGTATCACACCATTGAATGCTGCCTTCCAGTTGCATCCATGTTCTCCACAAGTACCAGGAATTCCACTACCAAACTGACCTTAGGTCTCAGGGGCCCCTGGGTGGGGCCTGATTTTCATCTTACTTCCATTGTTATAGCAGAGGGACCATATTTGTAAAACTTCATTTTAAATTATATCTTCCTATTTAGCTCACTCACTTCATCAATATACTATGAGGATTCATTTCAAAAAAGTTTAATGCACAGAATCAAGGCATCTGGGTCTACAAGTGATTTGCCCTTTGACACAAATAAGCATGGATTTCCTTGTCTCTCATCCCTACCTGTCCACTGATACTGTTTGGTACAAGTGATGTAACATATGGAAGGTCACATTGAAAGCATCTTTTAGGAGTAAGATAAAATAAAATCAGAATATTTAAGTATAATATTCATGGATCAGAATTTAAGCAGGCTCCTTTTCTTTTATATGCAGAAAATGTTTCTTTTTGTTAATAATGTAATAAATGTTGAAGTCTATGTAGGTCAAATACAGAATTAAATAAGATAATAAAATAAGCATAGGTTAAAAAAAGAGAGAAGTTTCTCCCATATTAAATTTCAATTATTAAGCATTTTGTTTTTCTTATACAGCCTTTGAAACCAAATATATTTTTGGTGTCTCTTACTACTTATTGGAATTAAGCTTAACCTCATAGTAACATTGAGAATTGAAAGCACTTATCAATTTTTCTCTTTTAATTGATAGAAATAATGAATGTAATTTTATATTACTATATGCATACTTATAACTTTCTCTTTTGTCTAATGTAATTTACCTTTTCCTTTTTTTATGAAATGTAGAGCATTATTTAGAGGGGAGTTATTACCAAGACTGAGAATTGTAATAGCTGCAGTTCAATTTTTACGGCTTAGAGCTTAGTGGCTCAGAGCTTGGTAAATAAGCACCTCTCTGAGCTTTTTAAATAGTATTTGAGCGGAGTTAAGTTTATGAGTTAGCTATAAAATTATAATTAGGTTATGAAAAGGAAACCTCATTTAGTGGCAGTCAACAAACTAATATAGTGACCCTAAATCCCAACATGACTGTTTAGTTATTACAACATACCACTATGAAGCCTATTAACAGGCCTAATTAAGGCATCAATCACCTATCAGAACTTCAATAAGCCTACAATAACTCTTTTTATGGCATTTTTAGCAATTTGCTCTAATGCACTGGGGGGCCATATACAAATGAATTAGATATTAGGGGTCCTGATAAGATGAGGCTTTTTGGCAGGCGTTCTCAGTCCCTGTACTTTCACAAGCTTGCTGGGAAAGAGACCAAGTATTTTCTAAGAAGGACAGAGTGAAGCCTGAGCTGTTATCCATTTAACAACCCAATTGCCAGGTTTTTAGACCCATATAGGCATTCAGACAGAGTAATACAGGCCATTGGGCATTTCTAGGGTTATAGATTCTGTTTTGTTCAGACTGCGCTATCCAGACAGCCGTCTATGTGGAACAAATCGCCTACATGATAGCCACTCTGTATGCAGTTGTGTGGGCAGACTTTCAGAAGAGCACATGAATGCTTTTGACCTACTGTGTTAATGGACCTGACTTTCTCAACTGAATATCTCTCTAATAAATCAAGTACACTTTAGTAAGACAAGTTTAAGGGCAGGGCGTTATTTGGTAAATCTCCATGAAGTCACAGACTTTAGTTTATTCTAATGTAGGCGTTAGTATTTTCTAACTGATTTGTAAGTTGGGAAATTGACAGAAGAACCATCCATATCCCTCAATGAAATCACCCCGGCTTCCTGCTTCATGGGTCATCAGGGTATCTGAGGAAGGAGGAAACAAGTTGGTAGTTCATGGTTGTACTGGAAGAATAGCAATTTCAAAATCTCTAGAAAATATAGATTTCATGACTGGTCAGGGGGTGTGGTGAGTAAATGGGAGGATGGCAGTGGTGAAGATATGATTGATCTGGTGAGGATATAATCCCTAACCTGGGGCCACCAACCGATTGCCAGGCTGAGGGCTCACCTTGCACATTACTGTATAGGAAACACATTATAAGATGTGGATTGGAAGGACCAAAAGTCTTCCTAAACTAGGATGGCTTCCAAACGTTGGTCCCTTGATTTATGTTTCTAATATTAGTCATTAATTTGAATTAGTGGGTTGAAGCTTTAAAAACGTAAAGGTGTTAGCACTTGAGGGACAATGTTTTCGATCACATTTAGGTATTTACACACTTGAGTGGGTTAGTTATTTTTCCAAAAAAAAAAAAAAAAAAGTCCATGAAGACATGAGGTAGGAATAGGTCGGTTTTGAGAGAGGAAATAGTTTGGAGTTATTGGAAGAGGTGTGTAAATCTTGATCATAGGCAGACAAGGGTGGGGGCAGATTTCATATAAATAACTAAGAAAGGAAGAGACAGGTTCCCTAAAGAGACCTTCAAAATGAAGAGGATATCACTGAGATAAAAGAATACTAATGATTCTTTTTCTGCTTACTTAGTTAAAGTAATTTTAGCTGGTGTAACAATCAAATCTCCCAAATATCAAGGCTCAAACATGACATTTCATTTCTTGGACACATTAATTGGCAGGCAGGTTTCCTCCAGTTGATAATTTAGAGACTCAGTTTTCTTCTGTCTCAGGTCTTCATCATCTTTTTTTTGTGTGTGGTATGCGGGCCTCTCACTGTTGTGGCCTCTCCCGTTGCGGAGCACAGGCTCCGGACGCGCAGGCTCAGTGACCATGGCTCACGGGCCCAGCCGCTCCGCGGCATGTGGGATCTTCCCGGATCGGGGCACGAACCCGTGTCCCCTGCATTGGCAGGTGGACTCTCAACCACTGCGCCACCAGGGAAGCCCTTCATCATCTTTTAAAACATGACCTCCAAGGTTACCAAACCCACCTGCATCAAGTTGGTGGAAAGGGAAGGGTGTGTATGACATGTCTAACTGTAAAGGAGTCTGGGAAATGGGCTTAGTGAAAGCCACCTATCTCTGACACACTGGCATTTTCCTGATCCCTGGTGCTGGCTCTGCATTGCACAGTCTCCAGCTAAAGTCAGTCGTAATAAGACGAAAAGAGATGTATATAAAGCGAGTGGCAAAAGGAGAGAAGAGTTTTCGTTGTACTCAGCTTTGGTAAAAATAAAAATGTGCCTGTTGATGGAGGAGAATTGATATTTGAGTAAATAGGGCTGGCAGAACAAGATTGGAGTTTTCTGCTTTGTTGATACTCATAATAGTTATCATGTATGAAACTAAGGCCACATAACCCTATCAAATGAGTAGAGTATGGAAAAACAGTCTTGGCACTCCTAATCATCCTCTTGTCCCCAGCCATGCTGAGTTTATGAGTAATAAAATTTATCCAGTGGTTTTCCCAGTTAAAACACCAGAAATATTAAGTCTACTTCTATCTTAATCCAAAATATCATGGAGGCGGTTGTGAAACTCTCTAATTTACTTCTCAGGAGACTTAGTGAGGATATGGGCTCAGTAGTATATTCTAATTGCTCTCGTCTTTAAAGGCAATAATAATCTGGAAAATGTGATCCCTTAAGTATAGAGAGAGATGCAAACTGACTTTTCACTAAATTAAAAAATAATTTGGTTTTGGCTGCCGCCCCAAGTTTACACAACTGCTTCTAGCAAAAGCATTTTTGAAAATTGTCGAGTCTGATGTTGGGATCTCACAGCTGGACTACAAACCCACTATATGCACCCACTATTTTGATTTAAGAACTCTAAACCCAGGTATTCTTAGGACTGAGAGCTATACCAGAACATCAGAGACATTATAAAATATAATTCTTTATTAAAAGAAGCAATAGGGAAAACACTTCTTTTTTTTTATATTTGAATTTTGTTTTATTTTATTTTTTTATACAGCAGCTGTTTATTAGTTATCCATTTTATACATATTGGTGTATCCATGTCAATCCTAATCTCCCAGTTCATCCCATCACCACCTCCCGCCCCCCCAAACACTTCTTTTTAATTTCTTTTCCTCGTTAATAAAAATTGCTTTTTGTTGATGTTTTCCTGGAACATTCGGTCCCTATGGTGGGATATTGTTACCATTGAGTAATGCCAGCTCAGTGCCTAATGTTGCATCCCTAAATCATTGTGCAAAACATTATTGTAAAGTTGATCATTACAGCTTGAGGATCGTCATGCACTTTAAACCAGAACCGTAGAAAGCCTGAGATGTCCGCAATGATGAACAGCTCCTTAAAAACTTGTGAGGGTAATTGTGCAGATTTCTTACAATTGCTCAGTCAATTTTAAAAGAGAAATAGTGTTGGTATTTTTCTCATCCTTCCTCATAAGGGATGCGTCTATGCTCATAGAATAAGGTGACTCATCACGACTTTGTCACAGTGAGTGGACAGAGGGCAAAAGCCAGAACTCCAACATTATCCAGCAGCTGTCACTTCCATTTAAGGGACTGACACATCTTCTCATGAACACTGCCTGAGGCAACCTTTTGCAAACTGTTCACATAATAATTGAGAAAACCTGGAAGAAGTTTTCTCCAAAATAATTTTAGGAGTTGACTTAACATGAAAAGGTAAGCTAGTCTTATCAGCATTATTTAAGAATGACATTTTTCTCTTGTTTCGAGAATTAATTCAGATTTTTGAAGATCTTGTAATGTCATTTCTTCCTTTAGGTTATAAAGAGTGCTTTTTCCAGGGACTTCCCTGAAGGTCTGGTGGTTAAGACTCCACACTTCCACTGCAGGGGGCACGGGTTCTATCCCTGGTTGGGGAACTAAGGTCATGCATGCTGCAGGGCAAGGCCATAAAAATAAAGAGTGTTTTCTCCAGCTATTGTTTGGTCTGGAGTTTGGTGTAGCACACAAATTTATAAGGCAATAAATTTTACATGCTATCCTTAAGTAGAAAGAAAAGCATTTGTACCTTCATACCAAACTTCTCAATCTTGCCTTATAGATGGAGAAGGGGACTTACTTTTGTCATTTCTTCTCCTGTGGAAAAGAGTATCAGTTAGGAATTATAATTCTCCTACAAGTAACAGAGACACCACCACTCCTTCCCCCCAAAAAGTGGCTTAAACAAATTAGGGAATTTATATTTCCCTCTGGTAAGGGTAAGTCTCAAGATAAACTATTCAGTACTGGCATCATACTTCATGTTGCTATGCATGACTCAGGCTACTAACCTTCATATTTGTTCTTCTATGATGGTTCTGTGCCTGCGGCCATCACATCTGAGTTCCAGGTTTGTGGAAGCAACAAGGCCAACTATAAAAGTTAGTACATCCTTAGAGTATGCCACTCTTGTAGGGAAAATGTCCACAAGCTCTACCCAGCAACCTCCAGTAACACCACACAAGACAGAAGTCTGTCCCATAGATATCAATGCCTCAAGTAGGACTGGTAAGTGTTGCTTCTAAACTGGACACATTGTCAGTCTGAACAAAATATGGGTTGGTTATGCTACTAAGGAAGAAAGAGAGAATGAATATTAATAAGCAGCTCATGGTCTTTGTCACAGGAGGACTGAGAGAGAAATCTCTGCACTGCCCCCTCTCCTGGGCCCTGTGACCCACTTTCAATCCATTTCCCAAAGAGGGAGGATTAGCCATCATGTTTGACCAGAGATTAAAATTAATTAGGTCCTCTTCTACTAGGAAGCAGAGATGCTGGTCCTAAAAGGCACTGACTTGCTTCTTGAATCCTTTTATGTGTCCTGTGCCAAACTAATAGAGCTCTATGCATATATTCCATTAGTCAGAACTCCAAAGGAGAGGAGGAAACAGAGGCATCACGAAGCCCCCAGAGACAGCAGTTTATGTCTTGATTAAATATTGAAATTTGCATGAGTTAAAGTGTTTTCTACTTCCTAGCTTATTGGCCTCTTTTCCTACTTCTCTAACACACTACTTTTCTGTCTCTAGCCATCCAGAGTTTCCCCCTGATGTGTCCCATCAAGGAAGCTTTTCCACCTGGACACCTCGGGCAGTGTTGGTGACCTTCTCCTTACCTCTACCCATCCTCCATGCTCCTCCCAGGTTTTGTAGAGCACTTACACACTATGTCATAAATATTTACTTGTTTTTCCTCCACTAGGTGGTGGATCATTAAGGATGAGGACCAAGGCTTGACTCTTCTGGTATCTTCAGGGACTAGAAATATCTTGCCACATAACTCTTAATTAATGGTAATTAGTGTTATTATCTAATATAGAGCTAGAAACAAATAGCACTGAATCATCAGAACTAAGCAGGTGAAAGTATTATCTTTCAGAAGAAGCTTGGAAACTCAACAGAAGTCAAAATCTTTATTTGTGGCAATGGTTTAAAAAGTATGTTTTAAAACAGAAATAGACTCACAGATATAGGAAACAAACTTATGGTTACCAAAGGAGAAGGGGTGAGGGATAAATTAGGAGTTTGGGATTAACAGATACACAATACTGTATATAAAATAAACAACAAGGGCTTCTCTGGTGGCGCAGTGGTTGAGAGTCCGCCTGCCGATGCAGGAGACACGGGTTCGTGCCCCGGTCCGGGAAGATCCCACATGCCGCAGAGCGGCTGGGCCCGTGAGCCATGGCCGCTGAGCCTGCGCGTCCGGAGCCTGTGCTCCGCAACGGGAGAGGCAACAACAGTGAGAGGCCCGCCTACTGCAAATAAATAAATAAAAGAAACAACAAGAATCTACTGTATAGCACAGGGAACTATATTCAATATCTGGCAATAACCTGTAATGGAAAAGAATCTGAAAAAAATATATATATCTGTATATCTATACATATATATCTGAATCACTTTGCTGTATACCTGAAACAAACACAACATTGTAAGTCAACTACACTTCAATTAAAAAAAAACAAAAAACAAGTGCAGGGCTCAAAGTTTTCACAGGCAACGGTTTCCAGTATAATTCAATAATATTGTTTTATTTACATTAGTTTTTATCACGTATGACAAGTGATTTTGATTTCCATTTAAGAATGTGATGTAAAGTGTCCTTTTAAATAAAAGTTTTAAATAGATGTTTTCTAAATTAAAAAAGTAAGTATAGTTTAAGCGGAGGTACGGCAGAGGATTTTTAACAGGATTTGTGTATCAGAATCATTCATGCTCTGCCCTACCTTCAACACTCAGATTCATAATCAATAGATTTAGAGTGGGACCAGGCTTCTGTATTTTTAAACATTCCCCCAGGGACTCTGCTTCACAAGCTAGATTGGATTTGGGAGGAGATAAGCAGTGGCCACAGAGTTCTACTCTCCTCCCCTGTGAGCAGCACAGCTGCGGTCAGTTTTACATATGCAGGAGCTCTCCACTGAAGCTAGTGGAATCTGCTGAGGAGTTTCCAAAACTCCAGATGCCCAGACTACACCCAGGAGAGTTAAACTGGAACCTTAGGGAAGGCGCCCAGTCATCAGTACATTTTAAGGCTCTTCAGGGCATTCAAATAAGTAGCCAAAGTTTAGTGTCAATGGAATACAGAGATTCTGTAAGAATTTTTAACAGCTGCTACAAAACAATAAGAAAATAAAACCTGAGCAAATAAATTAAACCCTACAGTGACATTTCAGTTATTACTTTATGCATGTAAAATTCATACCAGCCAGACATTGCCTGGGCATTAAGTTACTGCCTCATTTCAGGTGCCTCTTGCTGGTTTGCTCTGCCCTTTGGTACATACCTCTTTCCCCGGTCTTTGAACACCTCACCTTTCCTCTGTACTCCAGAATCTGTGAACCTCAGAATTTCGTTCTCAGATGAATTCTGGACCACTTCTTTCTCTGATCCTTGCACATCTTCCTCTCTAACTATGGCTTACCTCCTTGAATCTTTTCCATGACTTGCTTTATCTCTGATACTTATCTGATCCCTTGAGTAGTTCATCTTTACCATGTTCAGCTCTTTCTCTGTGTTCTCAATCTTGATCTCAATGCTATGTGACAGAACATCACATGTTGATGAATATTCACCAAAAATCTGCAGGATCCCAGGACTAGATGCAAGTAAAGTATAAGGAAATTAGTGTGAACTTTAAAAGAATTGAAACCCATTCTGATTTTTAATACATTCCATTTCTTTGCCCCATTTTGCTTTTATGCACATAACCAGCCAGAGCACAGATGGGATTTGTGCCCCTGGATGTCCCGTAATTTTTTATTTATCATACTTCTTCTGGACAGCCCTCTTAATCTTCAAGAATTGCTTCAACGTCAGTGAATATTTACCTACAAAATATTATGTTTAAATAAATAAAGACTTGCATCTGGAATGACCCAGATAACTCTGGTGCTCTAATCGTCATTTTTCTGGTCCATGGAACAGATGCACACCTGTCTTTCCTCACATAGTAGCTCTTCCCTCAGCCTCTCATTCCCCTTTTAAGGATTTCACCAGCCTCTCAGAGTGGGCATTTGATTTTTCCCGCTCTTTCATGGCAAACACTTTGTTGATTGCTTTTCATAATACATTTTGCATCCTTCACAGGGTTTGCCTTACCTTAGAAGGCTCTGCCACCCATCTTTTCCCCATAATCAGACAGTATGTGCCCCTCCAAGAACACTGTTTTGTAAGGTGATTTCTCTGCTCAAATTTTGCGAATGGTCTACCTCAACCAAGGACTAACTCCTGGGCCCTTCACAAAATTGTTTACTACCCTACTGCAGGGACCCTCTGCCCTCCTCACTGTGGGCATTATTCTCCACGTGCAATGTGGGCTTTTCCAAATCTGAACTCTTGTTCTTATTCATATTAGCTGTGGCACTCTCTGTTTAAATCTTATTCCTCTTTTATCTCTTTCTAATATGTCACTTACTGCAGGAAATCTTCTCCAATCATGACAGTTGAGTATGTTCTCTCTCATCTGGGTACAAAATACTTCCATCCATTCTCATGGTACTTATTAGTTTCTTTCTTGTACTGTAGTTATTTATGTATAGCTTTTCTTTATGAATAGCTTAAACTTTCCTTGATATCACAAACACACTCATTTTTATATCCCCCCTACCCACACATCAAATCATTAGCTCATTATCCTGGCCATAGTAGCTTCAGGATAATTAAGTTATTTTCAGTAATTGAATATTGAATTAACTAATTAATTAATTCAATTAATGAACAGAAATATACCCTCTGAACAGAGTTGCTTATTTGTATTTTTTTAAGTATTTCTGTTTTATAAGGCATTTACATCTCTTTCTCTAGTCCCACTAATATGGAACTGTTTGAAAACTGAATCAAATACTAGCCTCTTAGTGGGGAATTATTGGGTAGCAATGGCATAACAGTGAGGCTGTTTAAACATTCAAGTCCTACAGAGCCAAACAGAACTTCTAGGAAAGAGGAATTAGCTGTGAGACATTTAAATATAAATGTATTTGGAATATTTGTGCAAAAATAATGGAGACTGAATGTTGATTTTTAGGTATGATTAATATGAAGGTATGAAATGTACCATGTTAGGGAAAGAAAATATGCCTTGGCAGGAACTTTGGAACTCTCTTGTGAATATAATGTCTTGGGGCCAGATTTTTTTCTAAAAAAATGTATTGTCTATATTATAATGATGACAACTGGAAAATATGGTACAAAATATGCATAAGTAATCACTGCAAAGCCAAGTTGTTGAAGCAAATAAAACTGTCCAGGGTAGGAAAAATCATTTTGAAAAACATAAGATCTTTTAGGAAAATACATCTTAAGAAACAGATTTCATGTTAACCTATTGAAAACCACACACACACACACACACACACACACACACACACACACACACACACACATACACACACACACTTGCACCAAAAAGTATTATATATGTGTATATATCCATATATATATATATAACATCCATCACTCAAGATGGCCGACCAGAACCTGGAGAAGCTGAAGACAGAATCTGGGCTACTGAAGCAGCACACACACAAGTCAGTCAACTGGCTGCTCGGGGCCGTGCTTTTATTATCATCTGCTTCATCTTCATTGGCATAATCCTCTTCATCTGTATCATGCCCAAATTCAGATAAAGACCTGGCCCGGCCAGAAAAAAAAAAAAATATATATCTATATATATATATATATATATGGATTATATAACTATTATGAATATTATACTTTACTTAAAATGTATAACTCTGGTCAGTTCCTCTTTTCCACTCATATGTTCTCATCACTGCTGGTTTCAAGTGGATATTTTTTCTTTACATAATATGTACTTTCAGTGGTTATGTTTCCAGGAGTGGGTCTTCATCCAATATGAAATTCCTTTTTTATTTTTAGGAAAATATTTTCCTAATACCTATTGTAATTTAGACCGTTTCCAAAAGTACACATTTTCCCAAACTCTTTCTACTAACTAAAGTTCAATATTAGGTTTGGTTAAACTATTCTCTGGCTTTAAAAAATGATTTAAAGGAATTTTGAAATAATGTCTCCTGCTCATCAGCTTTTAACATTCCTTCCCATTTCTTTTCTACCACATCATATTCCTAAAAATTCCTAGGTCATGTGACTTCATATATTCTGAATTTGAAATTCTTCCAATAACGACACACATTCCAGAAGTTTGTAGAGGGAGATCCCATGGCTGGGGAAGGATTTCTGAATCTGCTTTATACCTAACTTAATATCTCATGTCTATTGGTAAAATTAGGAAAAAATCCAGAATTAGCTTCATTTTAAATGTATTATGATCCAGTTATAAATAGAACTTGCTATTTTCCTAGAGTTCTTATAAAGATTCTTTTCCTTTTTATACTTTTTATTTTTCATGAGTTATTACAAGTCCTTTTGGCATTTGACTTCATGCTTAGCAAGGAATATTATATACAATTTGTGAAAAATTGATATATCTTAATATAGAATATTTGTCACCATAACCTGGTTTTCTCTAGTTGAGATTTTATCGATTGACTCTTACAGGTCCTGTTGAGCTAAGAAGTAAATATTCACAAATTGAAAGCCCCAATTATAGTTTCCATTGAAAGAGAGGTGGTGGGAACATTCCTGGAGAGGAAAATACATTTTGTTTTGTTGAGCAAAACCCTTAAGGAATATGAAGAAGGAAGTCAAGGGGTTAGAAAGAAACACTAGATTACTCCAATAAGAAAATGGAAAAAAATCATAATAACTTATATTAGCTTCACATCTTTGCTGCAAATAGTCAGAAATATATAAATGGTATTAATATGCTGACAAAATGTTTTATATCTCTGTAAGCATTATGGGAACTAGGATTCTAGTTTGAAACATTTCTATTTCAAATGTTTTGTTGGTGCTTCATGGCTATACCAGATTAACTAGGAATGTTCTCTTTCCAGGATACAAAGCAGGACAGTTTCATGCCCAGGGCATCCAAATTGAAGCCAATGCACTTCTTCTTCCTTCTTTGTGGTGGGCAGTGAGTAGAAAAACACCACCAACAAAAATGCCATTAAAATGACTTCTATTTTCTTTTTCCACTGATTATAAAAGCAATTTATTAGGGGAGAAGATGCCCTATTAAATAATTTGTAGCATTCTTTGTAGTCATGATGCTATCGTAACAAACTGATTCTGGTATGGAGGGGAAAAAAAGAACTTACTCTTTTGCAGCGGGCCGTTTCCGACCTGCAGAATAACGAGCCGCCACACGCAAGATTCTTCTCGTATCACACTTTATTGGAGCACAGCTTGGTTGAAGAAAGATGGAAGGAAGACCCTACGCAGCAGAATATGGCAGGCTTTATACTGGCCAGAAGGTCCACACAACAGCCCTGGATTGGTGTGTGTCAGTACATGTGACAATATATTGCTACGCCTACAATCCACGGGATGCACGCGTGGCGCCTTACGCGGCACTCCCGGGTAGTGCAAGCAAGATGCAACAATGTAACTTCGCCTTCCTCTGGACCAAGAATCCAGCTCCTTCCTGGCGGCGTCCCACATCTCCCCCTTTTTCTTTATGTCCTTAGACCACATAACGGTCGCCCGTACAAGTCTTGCCCCCAAGGGGACATGGCTGTTCAAGGGCTATTGTCATGGGCGGCAGAAATCACCCTCCCATAGTGCAATGCTGCTTACAGCGCGGGGTGCAAGGGCTGATTTCAGGCAGAGGTTCCCACTAGGAGTGCAATGGCTCATGGCCATCCTGTGCAGGGGCAACCACTAGGACTTGTTTAGCAGGGAGATTCAGGCACCGGCAGGCTGGCCGTTTTCAATGGCCACCAAGGCTTGCATCAACATGATCTTCTGTGTGTGTGACTTACGTTTCAGACGACACACCAACCACAGGCATAGTGCGATCCCCACTGCACAAAGGATGCCAAAAGCCCCCATGCCTACCCATTCTTTAAAGAAAAGAAAAGTAGAGGATAGCCATGAAGCAAAATTCCCAAAAGAAATAGGGTGTAACTCGGTAGTATTAAGATGAATAATCTGTAATCGTTGTTCAAACAGCAGTCTCTCTGCTTCTTCAGACCAATTTCCTTTTAAATATTCTCCAATCAATTTACTTTGGTTCAAACGTCCTATAATTTTATAGGGAGTAACACAAAGATGATTAAATTTAGCAACACAACCAAGCTGAAGCATATCATACAACTCTTCAAAGGCATCCTCCATCCGTTGATTTAAAGATAAAATGCCAGCATGTAAATGTGTATTAAAGCGATTCTGATTTTCTAATGCTAGCGACGTTTGCTTTACTATACCATTAATTACAGCAGCTGATTGTACCTGATTCACCATTGCTGCAGCAGCAGTGGCGGCCGCCGTCACAGAAGCAGTTAAGGCAATTATAAGTGCAGCAGTAATCCCAAGATCCCGCCGCTGCCTCACCAAATTAACTAATGGAAAAGTAGCGGGATCTGCCTTAACTGGAATGGGAACAAATGTAGGTATACGTAGTACTACAGCAGTCTGCACGATTGTTCCATTCCAACATTGTGAAATCCAGCAAGAAACGCCCTTATTACATCCTTCTGTATCATTAGACAATAAAAACATAAAAGGGGGTATTCCAAGGTGAAGTAGACTCCTCTAAATGTCCCAAATGTATTTGTTCTGTAACCAATTGTGTGGCTGCCAATAACTTTTCTCGGGATAAAGGCCACTGAGGAACCCAAATAGGGTCAAAAGTCATCCAAGTAATAGGAATCATAGACTCAGTGGCCCCTAAGAAAAACCCAAGTCTGCCCGATCTCTTTTTTGAATCAATTCCAAAGGGGATTGTATACCTTGTAACCGCTGGCCTAGGCCTCTGTCGGGAACATAACCTTGCTTCAGCATTATTCTCTGGGCGGCTTCAGAATAATCATTGGTCAATGCCAACTTCATTTGAGATTGAACATCTCGGCCCCACAAATTAAAAGGCAACCCATCTACTACAAAAGGCTGAAAACAACCACTATGCTTTTCAAATTTCCAAGTCAACAATTTTAAACTAAGATTAGGTGTTTTAGCATATCCCAAACCTTGCAGAGTTTGTGAAGACTGTTGAAGGGGCCATGCTTTTGGCCAATCTTGTTGGGTAATAATACTACGATCAGCTCCAGTATCTATAAGGCCTACAAATCTACGGCCCTCAATCCATAAAGTTATCATTGGCCGATCATCAAGAGACAAAGAAAGAAAAGCTGAATCAATGCCTGATGACCCAAATCCATGAGAGCCCCGTTCAGCGGGCAAAGAGGGATATTTATCATGGCAAGAGGGTAAAATTAAAAGTTGTGCAATACGATCACCAGGGGCAATAACTATTATTCCCCTAGGTGATTGACATAACACCTTTATATTACCTGTATAATCAGAATCAATTACCCCTGGGGAAACTATCAAACCTTTCAAGGTACAGGAAGAACGGCCCAACACTAATCCTACCGTGCCCTTGGGTAATGGTCCATGCATATCTGAATCTATAGGCTGAATGCCCATATTGGTTGTCAATACCATTCGGGAGGTGGCACGGAGGTCCAGCCCTGCGGAGCCTGCCGTGGCTCGCCGCGGGGCTTGGGTGGCTGCAAGTTCACATTCTCGTGGGCCCCAAAAATTTTCGGGCCCTGAGACCGTGGGCCCATTAACCCGTTTTTTGACTGGGCATTTCCAAAGGTTGGTTGAAAGCTCTTGGATTGAGTTAGGGGTAGGAAAGGCTGGCCATTAATATCCTTCACAGATTTGCATTCATTAGCCCAATGCTTCCCTTTCTTGCATCTTGGACATGTCCCAGGAGGGCGTGCCGACTGGGACATCTTAGGTTTAGCTCCTAACATTCTACATTGTTTCTTTAAATGTCCTGGTTTTCCACAATGGAAACAATTCCCAGATCGCACAGGATCTTGCATACCTTTAGCAGCTGTCATTACCGCAGCGGCAAGCCCTGCATTAGACAAAGGGCCTCCAATCTCCCTGCAAGCTTTCATCCACACTTCAATGTCCTTTCCTTTAAAAGGTGTAATGGCTCGGCGGCATTCTTTTGTACATTGTTCATAAACAAGTTGTTTCACTAGAGGCATCGCCTCATCCACATTACCAAAAATTCTTCCCGCCGCTTCCATCATCCGGGCTACAAAATCAGAAAATGGCTCTGTGCCTCCCTGTATTATTTTTGTTAAATTCCCTGACACCTCCCCTTTATTTGGGAGGGCTCGCCATGCACGCATATTAATCTCATTTATTTGATTATAAACTTGTACAGGGAACATAGTCTGATTATTTATCCACTGTCCTTGTCCTAATAACATATCTACATTCCAGGCAGGCTGCCCATTGGCAGCATTTTCCCTCGCTTGACTGTGAGCCAAATCAGAAACAATAGACTTCCAGTCTAAATATTGCCCCATCGTTAAACACGCACGAGCAATATCTTGCCAATCAGTAGGGGTCAAGGCATTTCTTGTAAGCCGCTGCAAAAGCATAATAGTATAATTAGCAGAAATGCCATCTCGTTTGGAAGCTTCTGCAAGATCTCTAATTAATTTATGATCTATCATATCATAATATCGCTGGCGTGTAGCTGGATCTTCAAATACTGGAAACGCATTGGACAAAGAAGAAGGAACTTGAAACCAAGCCTCGCGGGGAATAAAAGTACATTGCGGGGAAGGAATGGAAGGCGCAGAACGCCTAGGTTGAACAACACTCCTTGAGGCAAAAAATTCCTGAGGTCGAGAAGGGGGCAAAGCCCCAAAAGGGCCATAACGCTCCTCCTCATATTTTGCAGCAGCTTCTGCCAAATCCGCAGCATCGCCGGGATCTAGCTCCTCATCATCTAATAAATACATGGCTTGCAAGCCAGACAATAGCGGATACATTGGTTCTCGCCCAGTCTCTTGGGCGTCTGGTTGTTTAGATTTTAACTTTTTCTTAACCTTATTATCTACTAATTCTTCTTTTGTAGGCCTATCATCTGTAGCCTTATGACTGCCTGCTTCGGAAGCACTATCTTGATATGACCGCAAAACTTGCGTCGCTTGTTTCACTATGTCTGTACACTTTCCCTCCTTAAGACAAGATCGAACTAAATTCCACAAAGGGAAAGTCCCACAGCACAGCTTACCCTCCTCATGAAAACGGTGCAAATCCTTTCCTAATTTCTCCCATGAAGGGATAGTCAAAGTACCCGAAACTCCAAACCATGGCGCTGCTTGATCTATATCATTCAGTAAACGGCCAATAGTCTTGTGAGATAACATCAACCCCCGATCCCGTAAAAGTGCCTGTATCGGCTCATAAAATTTTGCCGTGGAGTTAACATGAGTATTCCCCATTATGTACTTTTACTGACTTTCACTAAAAGATTTACACCATTCCACACACAACAAGACAGTGCAAGGCACAAAAGCTACGTACCGGCAAAATTACCGGTTCACTCCGTGTGTCGAGTTCTGAATCGGTCCTCCATGCAAGGCGCGAAGTTCCCGGGTTTCGGCACCACTTGCAGCGGGCCGTTTCCGACCTGCAGAATAACGAGCCGCCACACGCAAGATTCTTCTCGTATCACACTTTATTGGAGCACAGCTTGGTTGAAGAAAGATGGAAGGAAGACCCTACGCAGCAGAATATGGCAGGCTTTATACTGGCCAGAAGGTCCACACAACAGCCCTGGATTGGTGTGTGTCAGTACATGTGACAATATATTGCTACGCCTACAATCCACGGGATGCACGCGTGGCGCCTTACGCGGCACTCCCGGGTAGTGCAAGCAAGATGCAACAATGTAACTTCGCCTTCCTCTGGACCAAGAATCCAGCTCCTTCCTGGCGGCGTCCCACACTCTTTCTTATTCAAAAAACTCCCAAATGTACAATGAAAAAATCCCTTGATATTTTTACCTTCTATATTTTTTGTCATTGTTTACTTTTCAAATGCCAAACAAATCATGTCCTAGAAGCAATAAAAGTCACCGTATCCTTCTGCAGATGCCAAGGAATAAGTTGAGATGATTCCAAGATGTATAGTGCTGAGAAGTAGACCTAATTCTTAAATGTGAGCTATTTATTTTGGAAAAAGGCATTATCTACTGTGAGTTTTCATCACTGTATTGTATAAGTTTCCTTCTTTCCCAAAAATGCCATCAGAGCAATTGAGTGTCTTACTGGGCTTGAAAGTAGCAACACTTTTCATTCTTGGATTTTGTATCTAGATACCAGGTAGACCTGCTGTCCAACATGATAGCCACTAGTCCCATGTGACTATTGAGCCCTTGAAATGTGGCCAGTCCAAGCTGGGATGTGCTGTAATTGTAAGTTACACACCAGACTTCAAAGGTTGAATACAAAGAATAATGTAAAATATCTCAATAATTTTTATATTGATTAAATCTTGAAAAACAATTGTGGATGTATTGGGGTAAATCTATTATTAAAATTAACTTTACTTTTTTAAAAAATTTAAAGTGGCAACTAGAACATCTGAAATCACATATGTGCCTTGCATTATATTTCTACTGAATATTGCTGAGAGAAATTGAGCTATCCTTTCATGAGTTTCTTTATCTCGAAATGATGCACACAGACATTTATAAACAACTCCTGATGGAAGTTATCATTAGAAGAAGCTATAGTAAAGTACTGGCAAACACAAAGTTGGCATAATTTTTTTTTTTAAAGTTGGCATAATTTACCGAAAGCTCTATAATTACCTAATGGTTAGAGTTCCTTAACCTTATTATTAATTGTCACACAATTTTTCACTTCTCCCTTGGTCTGAATTTAGCAAATTGCTCTTTATTTTTCAATATGAGGGGGAGGAAACATTGTCATGTAATGACTTCTTGAAGACTAACATAGGATCCTGAAGAAACTGTGAAAGCCTCACTCCTCCCTGTATTTGGTTTTCTAACATGTGTGAACTGCATCTATGTTCTAGCCAAATGTGGCCTTATTGTAAACCAGGCTTGTGAGTCAAATGAAAATCAGGATACCTGGGAGCAAAGAATAACTATCTATAGGAGATCGAAAAAACTCAAGTTTAGTGTTTCTGTAAATCCCCAATCCTGCAGTGCACGTAACAGAATGATCGTGCAAGAGTTCTGTTGTCTCTACTAGTATAGGGGCAGTGAGCTAGCCTTTGGAAAGAGTCTCTAGCAGAGAAACTGAAGTAGGGGGACGATCTCTCCAGGCCAAAGCTATTTTAGGGTTGTGGTCTCTGTCCTCTCTCCTAAATTTCAGATTGTTCTGGTTTATAGGAGGCTGGGACTCTCAGTAACAGCTTCTGAGACACCATGAAACAATGCATTTATTAGAAATGTTTATATTAGGCAAAACTTACATATTTATTCAAGAGTCATCTAGCTTTTTTGTGTAGTAATTTCTGATCCTTGAGTCTATAAACAGAAAATACACAAGAAAAAAAAAAAGTCTGGGATAATTTGAACCACAGAGTACTGTTGGCTGGATTATTTTAATTTTTCATAGGTAAAAATACTGCTTAAGTATACTCTGAATTTTAAGGACACTGGTGATCAACTTATAGAACAATTAAATTTTCCAGTAGGTCTTCCTTACATTTTTGCTTGAAGGATCCCAATATCAAGCCATGTAACTGGCAGTGGCCCACTGGAACCAAATGAAAATCTCTGGTCCTTTGAGAATTGAGCTTATTTTTCTCCTGTAAGTCTTTTAAGGATTGTGGATGTCTCAGTAATGCTAGTGGGTATGAGACCAATATAAATTGGCAGATACAACTCTCTTTTTACCTAGAATAATGTCCTATCAATTTCCCCCTGCAGATCCTGCCATTTTTTTCAGTCCTGGCGCCCACCGCCTGCTGGATGCCCATAACTGAGCCCAGTGTTTATTGAAAAAGAAATCATCCCATTTAGCATAGAAGGTCCCAGAAGGAAACAGTGAAGAGCAGGTGTGTTTTATCTCAAGCCCAGCAGGCTGTCCTGCTACAGAAGGCTCCTCCAGCAGCCTGGCCAGCTGCGCAGTGCATATGGAGAGGAGGCCAGAGTGATGGCTCAGTACATGTGCCAATATCACAACTGCAACCATGAGTTGCTGCTCACAGCATCCCTTGCTTCATGAAAATAGCTGCACCAGAATGAGTATTATTTCTCATATCCACTAAAATACCCAAGTGCTCAGGCTCGCTCTCTCTCGATCCAGAGATTTCAGAGATCCGATTAATCATCCAACAGGTTATTTTTGTCCTAACATTCTTGTAGTGTGAAGATTAAACTGAGATATAGTATTGACATTATATAAAATGACTTGCTTTGTTGATTTTTGCCTTAGTTTGAGTTCCCCAGGAATATCTTGAGGCCAGGGTCTCTAACAACTAGTTTATGTGAAAGGTGAAGGAAACTGTATGGGGTAATGAGAAAACGGAGGGAAGGCACATTATCAAGCCAGCTACCACTGTGAATCACTGAAGTTTAATTCTGCTGTGGAAACCCTAGGAGCCAGTGCAAAGGTCATGCCTCCAAGGACCAAGGAAATGGGTGTATTTTTTCACACCTCCCTTTAGATAGTGGTTAAGCACTGCTCCCAATTCCTCAGCACAGATGGTCTCGTGCTTAGGGTGTGAATCTCGCTCACTAGCCAGACAAAGATCTCAGTAAAAGAATACAGATTCTAGCAGTTGGAAGTCAGATGATTTTACATCAAATTGGTAATGATAAGGGGATATAGATGGGGTGCATACAACATCTGTGACAGTTTTGTTATTCAAATGAACACCTGAATGTTCGGTGTTAAAAGAAATGACTAAAACTAAACACAAAACAAACCCAGAGCCTTTGTAAAGAATACACTAGGTCAGTCTAGTTGCTATGCATTTATTTGTAGAGGCAAATTGAGTAAACGGAAAATTTGGAACAGATTTAGCTACAATTCCACTTGTCTCGTCTCTGCTTCCCCTTTCTTGTCTACACAGGAAACATATGGCTGAAGTTTGTTTATGTTTTAAAACTGGACTTTGCTCTCAAAGTTGTCAACTTTCTAGTAATCTAATCCATTAAACTTGGTTTCTTTTAGAATCTGATTCAAAACGAATAGCAAAATTCTCTTAATATTTACAGCCAGAGGTATATTTTGTGAAACTTATCTGGTGTCTCTCATTTACCCATTCTGCTGCTTTTCCCCTTCTTGTATCTCATCCTAAAGATGCCCTTATTTGGGTATTTGGACCTTGACTATTCATTACAATGTTTTTATAAAATTTTCTTCCTCTAAAAATTTCTTATTTTATGGATCCCTACTGATCTAAAATAAACAAGCAAAAACTCTTCATATGCAAAGATTAATGATTCACAGTTGCTCACTTGGTTATTTTTCCCATTTATAATTGAGGATGCAAATATATACATGGAACACTTTAACATTTAATCAGGCGTAGTCACATTTCTTGGGGAGACTGGGAGCTTCTCTAGCCATGGTGTAAGTGGTCTCTTTCACACTGGGACACCAGGATATACTTCTTTAATCCGCTTCTCTCATACTTGCCTTCACATGACCTTGTGTTGTCCACTAGCTCCTTCATGTCACACATTTTACATCTCACATTTCTAAATGACATTCTTTCCAAATTAAATTTTAGAATGCTGCCTCCTATATAAAAATCTTTGTTTCCTGTTTTTGGATTCCTTTTTTCAAAATGACTTATGGCTCGATTTTGAAAGCCTCACATCGTGTTAAGATTGATATGTGTATACAGCTCTGATATAGGTTAAGCAGTGAGTCAGCAACAGTGGAAATGGAACCCCCTAATTTATTTCACTTTTAGGTGACAAAAGAGATGTCCTCACAAACAAGGCAATCACTCTGTTTTATTGTTTTGTTTTGTTTTGTTTTTTAACATCTTTATTGGAGTATAATTGCTTAACATTGTTATGTTAGTTTTTGCTTTATAACAAAGTGAAACAGCAATATGTATACATATAGCCCCATATCCCCTACTTCTTTCATCTCCCTCCCACCATCCCTATCCCACCCCTCTAGGTGGTCACAGAGCACCAAGTTGATCTCCCTGTGCTATGCGGCTGCTTCCCACTTGCTATCTATTTTACATTTGGTAGTGTATATATGTCCATGCCATTCTCTCACTTGGTCCCAGCTTACCCTTCCCCCTCCCCATGTCCTCAAGCACATTCTCTACATCTGTGTCTTTATTCCTCCCCTGCCCCTACGCTCTTCGGAACCATTTTTTTTCAGATTCCATATATATGTGTTAGCATACGGTATTTGTTTTTCTCTTTCTAACTTACTTCATGCTGTATGACATAGAGCTGCAATGAACATTGTGGCGCAAGACTCTTTTTGAATTATGGTTTTCTCATATTCCTAGGAATTTTATTCTTTTTGTTGAAGTGGTAAATGGGAGTGTTTCCTTAATTTCTCTTTCAGATTTTTCATCATTAGTGTATAGGAATGCAAGAGATTTCTGTGCATTAATTTTGTATCCTGCTACTTTACCAAATTCAATGATTAGCTCTAGTAGTTTTCTGGTAGCATCTTTAGGATACTCTATGTATCATATCATGTCATCTGCAAACAGTGACAGTTTTACTTCTTCTTTTCTGATTTGGATTCATTTTATTTCTTCTTCTTCTCTGATTGCTGAGACTAAAACTTCCAAAACTATGTTGAATAATAGTGGTGGGAGTGGGCAACCTTGTTTTGTTCCTGATCTTAGTGGAAATGGTTTCAGTTGTTCACCATTGAGAACGATGTTGGCTATGGGTTTGTCATATATAGCCTTTATTATGTTAAGGTAAGTTCCCTCAATGCCTACTTTCTGGAAGATTTTTAACATAAATTGGTGTTGAATTTTGTCAAAAGCTTTTTATGCATCTATTGAGATTATCATATGGTTTTTATCCTTCAATTTGTTAATATGGTGTATCACATTGATTGATTTGCGTATATTGAAGAATCCTTGCATTCCTGGGATAAACCCCACTTGATCATGGTGTATGATCCTCTTAATGTGCTGTTGGATTCTGTTTGCTAGTATTTTGTTGAGGATTTTTGCATCTATGTTATCAGTGATATTGGCCTGTAGTTTTCTTTCTTTGTGACATTGTTGTCTGGTTTTGGTATCAGGGTGATGGTGGCCTCATAGAATGAGTTTGCAAGTATTCCTCCCTCTGCTATATTTTGGAAGAGTTTGAGAAGGATAGGTGTTAGCTCTTCTCTAAATGTTTGATAAGATTCGCCTGTGAAGCCATCTGGTCCTGTGCTTTTGTTTGTTGGAAGATTTTTAATCACAGTTTCAATTTCAGTATTTGTGATTGGTCTGTTTATATTTTCTATTTCTTCCTGGTTCAGTCTTGGGAAGTTGTGCTTTTCTAAGAATTTTTCCATTTCTTCCAGGTTGTCCATTTTATTGGCATGTAGTTGCTTGTAGTAATCTCTCATGATCCTTTGTATTTTTGCAGTGTCAGTTGTTACTTCTCCTTCTTCATTCTAAGTCTGTTGATTTAAGTCTTTTCCCTTTTGTTCTTGAAGAGTCTGGCTAATGGTTTATCAATTTTGTTTATCTTCTCAAAGAACCAGCTTTTATTTTTATTGATCTTGGCTATTGTTTCGTTCATTTCTTTTTCATTTATTTCTGATCTGATCTTTATGATTTCTTTCCTTCTGCTAACTTTGGGGGTTTTATGTTCTTCTTTCTCTAACTGCTTTAGGCGTAATGTTAGGTTGTTTATTTGAGATTTTTCTTGTTTCTTGAGGTAGGCTTGTATAGCTATAAACTTCCTTCTTAGAGCTGCTTTTGCTGCATCCCATAGGTTTTGGGTTGTTGTATTTTCATTGTCGTTTGTTTCTAGGTATTTTTTTATTTCCTCTTCTATTTCTTCAGTGATCTCTTGGTTATTTAGTAGTGTATTGTTTAGACTCCTTGTGTTTGCACTTTTTACAGATGTTTTCCTGTAATTGATATCTAGTCTCATAGCATTGTGGTCAGAAAAGATACTTGATACGATTTCATTTTCTTAAATTTACCAAGGCTTGATTTGTGACCAAAATATGATCTATCCTGGAGAATGTTCCATGAACACTTGAGAAGAAAGTGTATTCTGTTGGTTTTGGATGGAATGTCCTATAAATATCAATTAATTCCATCTTGTTTAATGTATCATTTAAAGCTTGTGTTTCCTTATTTATTTTCATTTTGGATGATCTGTCTATTGGTGAAAGTGGGGTGTTAAAGTCCTCTATTATTATTGTATTACTGTCAATTTCCCCTTTTATGGCTGTTAGCATTTGCCTTACGTATTGAGGTGCTCCTATGTTGACTGCATAAATATTTACAATTGTTATATCTTCTTGGATTGATCCCTTGATCATGATATAGTGTCCTTCTTTGTCTCTTGTAATAGTCTTTATTTTAAAGTCTATTTTGTCTGATATGAGAATTGCTACTCCAGCTTTCTTTTGATTTCCATTTGCATGGAATATCTTTTTTCATCACCTCACTTTCAGGCTGTATGTGTCCCTATGTCAGAAGTGGGTGTCTTGTAGACAACATGTATACGGGTCTTGTTTTTGTATCCATTCAGCCATTCTATGTCTTTTGGTTGGAGCCTTTAATCCATTTACACTTAAGGTAATTAATTGTATGTATGTTCCTATTACCATTTTCTTAATTGTTTTGGCTTTGTTATTATAGGTCTCTTCCTTCTCTTGTGTTTCCTTCCTAGAGAAGTTCCTTTAGCATTTGTTGTAAAGCTGTTTTGGTGGTGCTGAATTCGCTTAGCTTTTGCTTGTCTGTAAAGGTTTTAATTTCTCCATTGAATCTGAATGAGATCCTTGCTGGGTAGAGTAACCTTGGTTGTAGGTTTTTCCCTTTCATCACTTTAAATATGTCCTGCCACTCCTTTCTGGCTTGCAGAGTTTCTGCTGAAAGATCAGCTGTTAACCTTATGGGGATTCCCTTGCATGTTATTTGTTGTTTTTCCCTTGCTGCTTTTAATATATATTTTTGTTTTCAATTTTTGATAGTTTGAATAATATGTCTCTAGGCATGTTTCTCCTTGGATTTATCCTGTATGGGACTCTCTGCATTTCTTGGACTTGATTGACTACTTCCTTTCCCATGTTAGAGAAATTTTCAACTATAATCTCTTCAAATATTTTCTCAGTCCCTTGCTTTTTATCTTCTTCTTCTGTGACCCCTTTAATTCACGTGTTGGTGTATTTAATGTTGTGCCAGTGGTCTCTGAAACTGTCCTCAATTATTTTCATTCTTTTTTCTTTATTTTGCTCTGCAGTAGTTATTTCTACTATTTTATCTTCCAGGTCACATATCTGTTCTTCTGCCTCAGTTATTCTGCTATTGATTCCTTCTAGAGAATTTTTAATTTCATGTATTGTGTTGTTCATCATTGTTTGTTTGCTCTTTAGTTCTTCTAGGTCCTTGTTAAATGTTTCTTTTATTTTCTCCATTCTATTTCCACAATTTTGGATCATCTGTTTGGTGGGTTTTTACCTTGCTCCTTCATCTGCTATGTATTTCTCTGTCTTCTTATTTTGCTTAACTTACTGTGTTTGGGGTCTTCTTTGTGCAGGCTTCCCATTGGTAGTTCCTGTTGTTTTTGGTGTCTGCCCCCAGTGGGTAAGGTTGGTTCAGTGGGTTGTGTAGGCTTCCTGGTCTAGGGGACTGGTGCCTGTGTTCTGGTGGATGGGGCTGGATCTTGTCTTTCTGGTGGGCAGGACCCTGTCCAGTGATGTGTTTTGTGGTGTCTGTGAACTTGTTATGATTTTAGGCAGCCTCTCTGCCAATGGGTGGTGTTGTCCTCCTCTCTTGCTAGCTGTTTGACATGGGGTGTCCAGCACTGGAGCTTGCTGGTCGTTTAGTGGAGCTAGGTCTTAGCATTGAGACGGAGATCTCTGGGAGAGCTCTCACCAATTGATATTATGTGGGAGCGGGAGGTCTCTGGTGTTCTAATGTCCAGAACTCAGCTCGCCCACCTCAGAGGGTCAGGCCTGCCACCCGCCAGGAACACCAAGACCCTGTCAGCCCATTGCTTTTTGTAGTCTGAGGTCTTCTGCCAGCATTCAGTAGGTGTTCTGTAGGAGTTGTTCCACATGTAGATGTATTTTTGATGTATTTGTAGGGAGGATGATGATCTCCACATTTGACTCCTCCGCCATGTTGAAGGTCCTCCTCAAGATATTCTAGACATGCCCATCTTTTGGGGCCGCCAACTTAAGTGAAAGTAATGGTGGAGTCTGAGTATCTGAAATCGGGCAGGGCGCAGTCCCAGTGGGATCAGGTGTGCTCAAGGCCCAGTGGGATCAGGTGTGCTCAAGGCCCAGGGTGATCACTCTGTTTTGAGAAATGCTTTCAGATCTCCTGAGGCTCTTCTAGTGAGTCATTATGGCTACATAGAGTTAAATTTCAGGAAGTTGATGTAGTGATAATAAAGAATTGAATGAACCTTTTCTGCATTTCTTTTTAGCTCTGAATCATAATGCAATCTTGGTAGATCCTAAAGTATAATGTCTGTTATATCTGTTTCAAGCACTGTTCCCTGAAGTTTCACAAGACTGTGTCATGGTGATCATCCAAACTCAGGGTTGAATAAAAACATGTCAGTGCCCTTCACACTAAGAGGAAGAGGCTCAAAGCCTGAGGAAGCACATCTATGGGCAACGTGGGCTAAGATACCTATTAATTTCGGTAATATGGAAGGAGTCTTTTTATTCATGAAGGCCTGAGACACATTCTCAATCTTAGAATGCCGCATATCTCATTAGGTAAGTAAAGTTTTCTAAATTTCTTCAAATACCTCATTAATGTATCATTGGGAGGAACAATGAACAGCCCTGGACATACTCCTAACTATTTAATCTCTTTTTCGAGAAAACAGATACACAAATGAGAGACTCAAAATGAAATATTTTACCTTTTGAGATGGAAAAATTAAACATATATATACAATAGAGATGTTCAGATTAACTTCCTTGAGGTGTCTGTGTCCATCATTATACATATCTATCCACATATGCATGGACATGGCTGTATAAATAATGGTCAGAGGTGAGAATGTCGGATTTTACCTGAGCCTTGGGATGCTGGAAAACAATAAATATTAAGAACCACACACACACACACACACACACACACACGCACACACACCGTTTTATGTTCCTGGAAATGGCTTACTGCAAAGACCCACCACACTTCTCCCAAATGACTTAAATAAGATTCCCTTAAGATTCCCTGATACCTCCATTGTTTACCGATGACAAGCCCAAACAGAGGTCCTCCAAATTCCCATTCTTAACCTGATAAATGATTAGCTGAATTGTTTTGTCCTTACTGATTCATAAGAACAAAATGCCTTGAGAGGAGGAATATACAAATGAACAGTGACCAGACCATATATAAATGTAGAACTTTGACCCACAACCTGCGGCAACCTGCTCAGGAAACAAACCCTCTGTCTATGACAAACAACCCAGGAAGCCAGCCTACTCTAAGTCTGATTGCTGTCTCTAGTGACAGTCTGTGAAACTAAACAATAACTTCTGTAAATATCAGCCCCCAAATGGCCAGGACTTGGTTAACAGATGATAACATACCTACTTTTTATTCCTGTTTTCGACTTAGGACCAAGCAGAGAAAAGCCAGATATGCACCCGTAACCAATCACATAGGAAACCCCACTTCTAGTTAGCCTGCCCTGTGGCTTCTGCATGCCAACAGCCTCCAATCAGGGCACACCTGAAGACTTTTTCCACTATAAAACTTTCCCGCGTCTCTACCTGCCTTTGATTCTCTGCCAAACCCAAGAGATGGTGGCTGACTTGCCATAGCAAGCTCTGAATAAATAAACTTTACTTATCTGATTTAATTGGTCTTTGTTTACTTCCACAGCTTGTTAACGAAACTTCTTTTCCCCAGGACTCTAGACTTTGGTCCACCCTCAGCCTGAGACAGCATCCAACCCCTCTTATTAAAGGGCCCTCCTGAGAATAGACCAGCCTCAGAGTAAAGCA
Organism: Globicephala melas; assembly: GCF_963455315.2. Classification (NCBI taxonomy): domain Eukaryota; kingdom Metazoa; phylum Chordata; class Mammalia; order Artiodactyla; family Delphinidae; genus Globicephala; species Globicephala melas. The sequence goes on along the minus strand of NC_083320.1, from coordinate 100,260,382 downwards.
GTATTGGATCTACTGTCCAAACACATCATACATTTTCATTCTACTTTCCCACACCCAGTTCTTTGTAGCCTTGTTCACTCCTCTCTATAAGGGAAAAACTGTTTTTGCAGAATCTTTGAGACATTTGCATTTTCTGATAGTCAGAACCCTAACCCTAAACCTAACCCTACTGCATTGATCCCTCCCTCCCTTAGTATAAAGTCTCACCTAACCAAGACTGGATTTTTTTTTTTTAATAGAGCATGTGTGAAAAAGTTGCTGATCTACGTGTATTTATTACTTATGTTTAAGCTTTTATTTTTATGTGAGAATAAGAAAGTTTCTGTACAGCATGCGGCAGGGTGCTACAGGGTGACTGACCCCCAAAATATCAATGATTGTAGAAGAAAAAAGTTTGGCTTACAATTCTGCTGAAGCATATACTTGGAAGAATAAGGAAAAGACAGGGATTACAAAGGAAATGTAAACCTGAATGTGACTGAGCCTGTCTTTGCTTGGTTTTACGTGCTAGGAACCATAATAATGCACCATCAACATACATGAAAAATTGGATTATTTTTCCAAATTAGTATTAAAATTGATGTGAGAAGGGCTTTCACATGCTAATTCTTACCAGTAATTTCATCTACTTATCTAGCAAAAACAAACTGTCAAGAGTCAGGGAGAAAAACTTTCCTTGGATGTAGTTAGCCAAATTCTTAACATTTTTCTTCAGTTGTATTAACAAAGGAATTATGTACTTTTACTGAATCTCCATTAGAAAGACAGGAAAAAAAGTTTGACCTATCAGCCAGAGGTGATCAGTTTCTATCTTCTTCATATTCTAATAAGAAAGGCTTTTTATGGGTAGGAAAGAGCTGCAAATGAAGTATGTTTAAAGAACCGTCAGAAATGCAATAGAGTTCTACTGAGCTTCATGCAATCACCCTATCATGTCAATGATATGCTTAAAAAGACAACCGGGCTTTCCTGGTGGCGCAGTGGTTGAGAGTCCGCCTCCCGGCGGAGCGGCTGGGCCCGTGAGCCATGGCCGCTGAGTCTGCGCGTCCGGAGCCTGTGCTCCGCAACGGGAGAGACCACAACAGTGAGAGGCCCGCATACCGCAAAAAAAAAAAAAAAGACAACCTGCTTTAGCCACATTAATGCTTCTTTCAATCTTGCTAATTACAATAATATCACCTAACCTTTATTTATGGCTTACTATTTGCCAGGGGTTATCCAAAAGGTTTTTGTGTAGTATATTTCAATTCTCATAAATCCTCTATGAGGTAGGTATTACTATCATCAACTGCATTTTATTGATGAGAAAATTGAGTCACAGCAACAATAAAAATCATGCCCAAGGTCACACAGCTAGTAAATATTAGAGCTGAGAACTGAGCTCATACCGACTGACTTCATAAGTATCCCACCCAATCACTATGCCAAACCGCTTAGTTTATAGAAAGCCCCTGGATAGAATGGTCACCACCAACTCTTCATCTGATACATCATTCTCTTTAACATGTAGTATTCAGCCTAGAGCCTGCCTTCTCCATGATGTTCTATTTCACATCCACTGCCCTATCCTAGAAAGTCTTAGTAACTATATATTCACTTGGCACATAGCAAATATTTCATTAATCACTAAGTAACTCTTCATAGGTAGAGTAAATTTCTTTTCTAGCTTCTTTTTTCAAGTAACATTGCTCATTGTAAAAGTTTCAAAGAATCTGAAAGTCATAAAAAAACAATAGTCGTCATTCTCCCCCAAACCAAAGCTTGTTAACTTTTCCTTTTGTTTCCTTCTAGTGGAATGAAAGCATGGATGTGTGTGTTTGTGTGACATTGTAACCGAGTCCAAGCTCATGCTGCTCCTGGCACAACAGGCCAATAAATCGAGAGACGAGTTGTTGGGGCAAGGGACAGTGACTTTATTTGGAAAGCCAATAGACCGAGCAGATGGTGGACTAGTGTCCCTAAGAACCATCTTGCCTGGGTTTGGATGCTAGTTTCTTTTATAGAACAAAGAAAGGGAGGTGAGGAGGTAAAGTAAAAAAGGTGATAAGTTCCTGCAAATATTTCCTGGTTCCTGTCAGACTGGGGGTGGGGAGGAGGGGATGGGTTAATTTCTCCTTTCCTGCAGCCATTCCCAGGTGGGCCTTGTCTGGATATTTCCTGTGAGATCAACAAAGGTAAAGCTGAATTCTCAGGCATGGGAGGCAGTGTTCCCGGAGATGGCCCGTTATGTATACTTTAAGCTACAGGCAACAGCCCTTTAGTGATTAACTTGTAGCAAAAGCAGTAGACTACAAATGCTAAAGTAACAGGAACAGATCCAATATGGAGTCAGATTTGTTCTTCCCTATTACAGCATGTGTATCGGTCAACAAATCAGTGCTTGAACATTTTTTTTAATATATAAAAAATTACCCACTATATATTGTCCTTCATTTTTTCTTTTCCACTTAAGAATGTAACTCAAACTTGTTCTCATGTCTGTAAACACTGATCTTTTTAATTCCTTTCAATAATTGCTGAAGTTTCTGTTGTATGTAACATACTATATTTAAGCAATGATATATTAATGGAAATTTAAATTATTTAATATTTTTATCATTGTAAATATGCTACAATAAACACTTCAGATAAATAACTTGACATTTTTTGTCAGTGTATCCAACAGATAAATTCCCATGAAGTATTCAAAGAATGCATACCTTTTATTATGGATACTGACAAATTGCTCTCTTAAAGATTTAACAATTTACACTTTCATCATTTTACAACTGTGTGAGTGGCAGTTTCCCTGCAAATTCTCCAACACCAAATATAAACTATTTTTGACAAATGGACAGGTGAGAGTGTTATCACATTTCTTATGTCTTTGTTTGTTTGCATTTTCCTGGTGATTTATGAGAAAGTAAATATTTTCACAGGCTTATTGCAATGCATACAAGCACACACAGACACACAATTTCTTTTGTAGCTAGTGTTCTACACTAGCTTCTATCAAGGAAAGCTCTTTTGCAAGGTTGGATGTAGAAGTGAGCAACTTGAGGTAATGAATATACAGTAGAAGACCACATTATGTAATAAACACGGTCTCATAGGGCAGAGCAAAGAGTTGTTGGGAACAATGGAGTGGGACCTATTCACAGGAAGCAAAATAGAGGTTTAATCAAGAAACATCAGTGGAGGTAATATAAACAAAGCTTTTAAATATTTTATTTAAAATTTGGTTTAGCATGGCCTCCTGGGTTTTAGCATCTATCATAATAGGATTATGCCTGGGTAGCTGCAGGTCCCAGAATGAAAGACATGAAACTGACTTGAACCTGAACCCGAACAATCCCAGAAGACCTTCAGAGATTTGACCAATAAGTAAATGCTTGTTGAGACTATGGAACTCTTTGTTACACAGCATTATCTTGGCAGAACCCTGAGTAATATAATTACATAATTAAACAGCACATAGACCATATTATTATCATTATCTAAAGAAAGGCTCAGAGCATTTAAGTAACCTGATCAAGAGGATATGTTAAAGAAGAGTCAGTCATGATGATATAAACCTATATCAGAACACAAAGATAGAAGAGTGATTATTTTTCCATTATATATTATGGTCCTCTGAAAAATTTTAAAGTCATCGAATACAGTGGGGTGAGGGCAATAACAAGGACGTTAATTCAAAAGGTAGGTAATGTGTGATTTAAAGTAGAGTAAAATGAAAGAATGGGTTAGAATTAAAGAAGGTCAAAGGAATGGAGTAATATGTAACAGATAATAAGAGCAAATTCAGGATATTTGAATTGAAGTATTGCTATCACTGAGATACCCCTTTTACAGCGCTAAATCAAGTAGGATAAACCATTTAGCAGGCACATACTCGATACCCTTCACTGTGGTAAATAAAGCAGAATTATTGGGAAAATTCTCTTCTTTCAGAAAAATTATACCCATACACTACAATCCTTCTAACAAATAATCAGTGGTTTTACCTTGGAAAATTATATACGTAGAACAAGAGGCAGCAAAAGTACTGAGAATTCTACAATCTATCCTGTCCACCAGACAGGACATGCATTTCTTTTCCAAAATTGCTCAACTTCTATATGTGAAGTACATTGCAATGCTCATTCCGGTAAAAAAATGAAACTATTAAGTGGACAATTATAAAACAACGTATGTATGTAGTGGTGGCCGGATAATCTCCTTTTATACATGTTACTAATAAGGGAAGTAGAATTATGCAAGTAAGTACAGCAGAATATATTATTTTTCCAAGAAATTAGAAGTTAGTGGGAATTAAACAAATAAATCTAACAACACATGTAACACTACAAAAAATAAAATAAAATCTTAAAAAAAGGTAGTGAATTTGTTTTCAGAGATCCTGTGTTACAAATAGACACACACACACACACACACACACACACACACACACACACCCTTCATTAACAGTTGGAATAAATCTCCTAATAGATACTAATTTTGTATTAGTTTCCTTTGATGGCTTGAATACGCCACTTAAATTGTTTCATTGTCACAAAGCAACATTATGGGAGAATAAGCTTTTTGCCCTAGCCTCCACTCATACAAATAATTTGGTTCATACCACTATGTTTGGACTTCCTATTGCTAAGCATTTAGGTAGTGTCAACTGAAACAAAATGCACAGCCTAAAAGTTGAGAAATATGTTTTATTTGGCAGATAAAACTGAGAACTTAAAGCCTGGGATATAGCCTCTCTGAGAAATTGTTCCAAAGAGGTAAGGGAGGAGCCAGGATATAGAGGAGTTTTTGCAACAAAGACCAGATAGTCAGAACATCAAAAGATTACTGTTAATTAAAGAAAACCTGACATCTCATGTTAATGAACTTAGCACTTTTCTATGTATGGGAGCCAGTATCCTGTGCTTCTCATCCTGAGTCTCCTCAGGGTGCACCTTTGGAGTGGGGGAATGGCTGCAGGGGCTGATGCCTTGATGGCAGGCATCCTATTTCTATCCTGCGTTCTGCTCATCATTGAGGCAGCTGTAATGTGATGACGATGGCTGCAACATCCTTTGTTTACTGATATGGCAGGCAACATTTTTTCGCTGACAATAGCTCTATTTAATATGTGTGTATCAATCAGAGTCTAGTTAGAAGACATAAAACCTATCAGGCATTTGAAGAAGAAAATTTTACATACAGAATTGTTAACTCGGTGGTTAAAGGTTAAAAGAAAACCATAAGGTATACAGAAGTTGCAAATGCATAACTCAGCTACTGCTATCCTGAGAACCCCAGGAAATGTGAACAAGAAGTAGACAGACTTAATATATCTTTCTACCCACAACTTAAATTCAGATCTCTTTGGAGAGGGTGTGGCTGCCACTAGGACACCAGTTTTCCAGGGCTGAAGAAACTTGTCAGAGGGAGCAACCCAAGGCTCATATGCGAGAGTGGCCTGCCAGGGGCTGAAAACTTTCCGGATGCTGAGAGCCATGGCTAGCCTACGAAGGTCCCTAAAGCCAGTACTGTTAGACCTCCTGTAAGCTGATTTGCTGGCTCTCACGCCCTCAAAAACAGCACATCAGAAGCAGGAAAGCCCTTCCTGTAGGGCCCCTTCAGCTCTTTCTAGTGACAAAGCTAACACTGAGACAGCTGCAAAAGCAAAATGTCTACAGGCCACAGCTTCAGTACAGTCAGGCTCCATATCTGTGTGTTCTGCATCCCCGGACTCAACCAACCTCCTATCAAAAATATTTGAAAAAAATTCCAGAAAGTTCCAAAAAGCAAAACTTGAACTTGCTACTCACTGGAAACATTTGTATTGTATTTACAACTATTTACATAGTATTTACATTGTATTAGGTGTTATAAGTAATCTAGAGGTAAAGTATATGGGAAGATGGGCATAAGTTATAGGCAAACACTCTGCCATTTTCTATAAGGGACTTGAGCATCTGAAGATTATTTGCAGGAGTCCTGGGACGAATCCCCTGCTAATATTGAGGGATGACTGTATTGCTAAGTAGGACAAAGTAGGGGAGGTCTGGCAATGAATTCTACCTGGCACAGCATGTATCAGGTAGATCAAACATGCACCGTGGTCTATTTTCCCACTTCCACATGTTTTCCTTTTATGGAACAGAATTAGCTACAGCCTTTTCTGTTTCATTTTCACATTTTGAACAAGCCAAAATTCTATGGGGGGAAAAAAAAAGAGAAGTCAGAAATCCTGTCAAAACTTGGCTCAGAGGCAACACCAGCAGCCTGATTTAGTCACTCTGCTTTATCGCAACTTACATAGAGACGTCTCCCATTGTAGCGGGGTGTTAGCCTATTTAATTGAATAACTTTCCAGGAAGTTATCAGAAAAACAAAGTGACATGAACGTCTTAGTTAGCTACATATTTCTGGAAATACTGACAACTTGAATTAAATTATGCACATCTCTCTTTAAAGAAGCAAGATGAATGAAGAGAGATGGAGTGTATGTCAGCATTCCTCAGCCTGCTTTCATGGAACGGGGAACATTTCAAATAATTTAATGTTAGATTAACTTTCTGTTTGCCTCATTTCCCTGTGATTAAATGTATGATTCTTCACTGGAACAGTTTATCCTATATATCATGCCATGAGAATCAATAAAGAGATCCAACTAATCAAGGTAGCAAATACTCTTTTGTAACCTAGACTTTTTAATATATTTTTTCAAATTCAATTCAGCTTAACAAAACTACTCCTCTTTTTTTGCAAATTAATCAACTTTCTTTTTTAGAGCAGTTTTAGATTCACAGCAAAATGGAGCAGAAAGTATAGAGAGTTGCCATGTACCTTTGCTTCTACAAATCCTCACTTGCTGTGAACTTCCTGCCCCATGACGGTACACACTGGGTACAGTCATAAGCCTACACTGACACATCATCATCTCCCAAAGTCTTTGGTTTATATTATGGTTCATGCTTGGTGTTTTACATTCAATGGGTTTATACAAATGTATAAAGACGTTTATCTACCACTGGAGTATCATACAGCATTTTTTACCATCAAAATCCTCTGCGCTCTCTTCATCCATCCCTTCCTTCACCCTCACTCCCAGCTCCAACTTCTGGAGACCACTGGTCCTTTTACCATCTCTGAAGTTTTGCCCTTTTCAGGATTCCATGTACTTGAACTCTGTAGTATTTTTAGAGTGGCTACAGTATGTAGCCAAAATTTTTAGAGTGGTTTCTTTCACCTAATAGTATGCATTGAAGGTTCCTCCATGTTTTTTTATGGCTAAATAGCTCATCGATTTTTACTCCTGAATGATATTCCATTGTCTGGATACACCACGGTTTGCTCATCATTTACCAACTGAGGGGCATCTTGGCTGCTTCCAAGGTTTGCTAGTTATGAATAAAGTTGCTATAAACATCTGTGAGAAGGTGTCCGTGTGGACAGACGTTTTCAACCCATTTGGGTAAATACCAGGAAGTGCGATTGCTGGGTGTATGGCAAGAATTATTTAGTTTTGTGAGAAATTGCCGAACTGTCTTCCAAAGTGGCTGCACCATTTAGCATTCCCACCAGCAATGAATGAAAGTTTCTGCTGCTGCACATCCTTGCCAGTGTTTGGTGCTGTCGGTGTACTATATTACGGCTATTCTAAATAAGTATATAGTGGTATCTTCATTGTTTTCATACCAGGTGCTTCTTAATCATTAACTCATAAAGCCCTAGTAATTGAATATTAGCATCTCTAGTTTTTACAGAGAAAATACTTAGATATTGTTAAATTGTTTTCTAAGTTCGCATATATGGTAAAGAGTAGAACTGATACTCCAGTACAGGTTTATCAAGCCCCAAATAAATTCATTTTTCTCTATGCGATGCTGTCAGGTGTCCAGTTCTGTTGTGTAGATTAAACATGCCACACGAGTAAAGGGAAGAGTGTGTAGCAGCCACACTTGTCCCCTGCCCCTAATGGTTTAGGGAACCATATGAAAGAGGCACGGAATGCCTTATCTCAAGTCAACGCCTAAGTTCCCTATTATCCTCAACCCCCGACACCTCAGCTTATCTCTCTCCATTCCCAAACTTCTGTATTATTATTCCTTTTCTGCTTAAGTATTCACTCAGGCCTCAACAGTCCCTTCAGCCTCTGTGGCAGAAGCAGCAATAGTCTAGCAGCAGGATTCAGCTAATCATTCAGTCTGATAGGTGGCAGAACATACCCACCGGATATGTGCATGTCATCAGGCCCCATGTGCATTCTGAAAGGGATAGGTCACTGGACTTACAGGATTTAACCTCCTTTCTCTATCCCTCCTTCACTATTAAGTGACTACCCATGTAACCATTTACCAGATGAAGACACAGAACTCCCTGGAACTTTGGAAGCAACCCCTACCATATACTGTTCTTACATCATATGCTTTTTCTTCCCCACCCACTGGAAACATTTCAACTTTTATCATAATTATTTTCTACCAGTTAGTTCTCATTTTCCACTTATAAGTGAATCCTTAAAATTAATATTTTATTTTTGCTTGCTTTTAAACTACATATAAATGGAACATATCACATGTACAGGCGTACCTCAGAGATATTAAGGGTTTGGTTCCAGACAACTGCAATAAAATGATTTGGACAGTAAAGTGAGTCACAGAATTTTTGTTTTCCTAGTGTATATAAAAGTTATGATTACACTAATAGACTACATGGTAGTCTATTAAGCGAGGAATCACATTATGTCTTAAAGAACAATGTACCTACCGTAATTTTAAAAAGTATTTTATTTCTAAAAAATGCTAACCATCATGTAAGCCTTCAGTGAGCTGTAATGCTTTTGCTGGTGGAGGGTCTTATCTTGATACTGATGGCTGCTGACTGATCAGGGCTGTGGTTTCTGAAGGTTAAGTGGCAATTTCTTAAAATAAGACAATAATAAATGTTGCTGCATTAATCAACTCTTTCACAAACAATTTCTCTATGGCATGAAAGGCTATTTAAGAGCCTTTTCCCCACAGTAGAACTTCTAAAATTGGAATCAGTCCTCTCAAAACCTTTCACTGCTTTATCAACTAAGTTTATATAATATTCTAAATACTTTGATGTCATTTCAACAATCTTCACAGTATCTTCACCAGGAGTAGATTCCATCTAAGAAAACACTTTCTTCACTCATCTAAAAGAAGCAACTCTTCATTTATTAAAGTTTTACTATGAGACTGCAGCAATTCAGTCACAGCTTCAGGCTCCATTTCTGATCCTATTTCTCTTGCTATTTCCATCATATATGCAGTTACTCCCTCCACTGAAGTCCTGAGCCCCTCAAGGTCATCCATGAGGGTTGGAATCAACTTCTTCCAAACTCCTGTCAATGTTGATCTATTTACCTCTCCAACGAATCCTAAATGTTCTTAATGGCATCTAGAATGGTAACTCCTTTCCAGAAGGTTTTCAGTTGACTTTGCACAGATCCATCAGAGGAATCACTCTCTATGGCAGCTATAGCCTTACAAAATGTATTTTTTAAATAATAAGACTCGAAAATTGAGATTACTCCTTGAACCATGTCTTCAGAATAGATGTTGTGTTAGCAGGCATGAAAACAACATTAATCTCACTTTATATCTCCATCAGAGCACCTGGGTGACCAAGTGCATTGTCAATGAGCAGTAATCTTTTGCAAAGAATCTTTTTCTTCTTTTTTAAGCAGTGGATCTCCACAGTGGGCTTAAAATATTTAGTCAACCTTGTTGTAAACAGATGTGTTCTCATTCAGGTTCTGTGGTATAGAGTCCAGGCAGAGTAGATTTAGCATAATTCTAAAGGGTCCTAGGATTTTCAGAATGGTAAATGAGCGTTGGTTTCAACTTAAACTCACCAATTGCATTAGCCCCTAACAAGATAGTCAGCCTGCCCTTTGAAGCTTTGAAGCCAGGGTTTGATTTCTCCTCTCCAGCTATGAAAATCCTAGATGACATCTCCTTCCAACACTAGGCTACTTCGTCTGCATTAAAAATTTGTTGTTTAGTGTAGCTCTTCATTAATTATCTTAACTAGATATTCTGGATAAGTTGCTGCAGCTTCTACATCAGTGCTTACTGTTTCATCTTATACTTTTATGTTACGGAGACAGCTTCTTTCCTTAAACGTCATGAACCAACCTCTGCTAGTTTCAAACTTTTTTTCTGCAGCTTCCTCACCTCTCTCAGCCTTCATAGAATTGAAGAGAGTTAAGGCCTTGTGTTGGATTAGGTTGTGTCTTAAGGGGATGTTGTAGCTGGTTTGATCTATCCAGACCACTAAAACTTTCTCCATATCAACAATAAGGCTGTTTCACTTTCTTATCATTCATGTTTTCACTGCAGTAGCACTTGTAATTTCCTTCAAGAACTTATCCTTTGCATTCGCTAACTTTTTGGTGAAAGAGGCCTATCTCAGCTTTGAAATACCTTCCTCACTAAGCTTCGTCATTTCTAGCTTTCGATTTAAAGGAGAGATGTGTGACTCTTCCTTTCACTTGAACACTTAGAGGCCATTGTAGGGTTATCAATTGCCCTCATATCAGTACTGTTGTGTCTCAGGGAATATGAAGGCCTGTGGAGTGGGAGAGAGATTGGGGGAGCAGCCAGTCAGCGGAGCAGTCAGAACACACAAAACATTTATCAATTAAGATTTTCGTCTTGGGCTTTCCTGGTGGCGCAGTGGTTGAGAGTCCGCCTGTCGATGCAGGGAACACGGGTTTGTGCCCCGGTCTGGGAAGATCCCACATGCCGCGGAGCGGCTGAGCGCGTGAGCCATGGCCGCTGAGCCTGCGCATCCGGAGCCTGTGCTCCGCAACGGGAGAGGCCACAGCAGTGAGAGGCCCGCGTACCGCAAAAAAAAAAAAAAAAAAAAAAGATTTTCGTCTTATATGGGTGTGGTTTGTGGTGTAGAATTATAATAGTAACATCAAAGATCACTGATCACAGATGGCCATAACAAATATAATAATTATGAAAAAGATTGAAACATTGCAAAAATTACCACAACATAACACAGACACACAAAGTGAGCAAATGCTCTTGGAAAATGGTGCTGATACATTTGCTTGCTGCAAAGTTGCCGCAAACGTTCAATTTGTGAAAAACAATATATTGAAACAGAATAAAATGAAGCACAATAAAGTGAGGTGTGCCTGTAGGTGAGTTTCTCTAGGGCAGGATTTCTCACCCTCAGCACTACTATTTGGGGTTGGATCATTTTTTGTTGGGGGTGGGAATTGCTCTGGGCACTGTAGGATATTTGGCAATATCCCTGGCTTCCACCCATTAGATGCCAGAGGCACAGCCCTCTTTCACTGTGCAAACCAAAACTAGCTTTACACATCACTAAATGTCCCCTGAGAGACAAAATTGCTCTGAGTTTAGAGCCACTGCAGCACGGTAGAGTAGTTATTATGAATTTTGCTGACCAGATATTTCAGAATATTTACCATCTAAACACATGCTCTGATTATACGTGCTGACCTTTTGTGGTTGAATGAGGTATATAACTAGTCAAGATTATGAGTTGTGAGAAAAATAATTGTGTCTCCCCCAGGTTAGAACATTTAATTGCTGCTGCAAGACCCTCTCCCCCTACTACTTTTTTCTTCCTCTGGGTCAGTGTCCAGAAACATTCAGAATGGGGGCTGATTTGTCTGCTTAGGTTGCTAAGAGACTATTAGAAGCAGCGAATCCCTACCTACACTCAAAAGACATATGTGATGTGTAAGAAAGGAATCTTTCTTTAAACAGCTAGACTTTGAGGATTGCTTGTTATAGAAACTGTTACAGAACGTGTTATAGAAACTTGTACCTAGAACTAGGGTACTATCATAATAATAATTTTAAAAAAGCCTAAAATATATGACTGGCTGCAGGCAGAAAGAAAACTATTATTGAGAGTTGGAAACATGGCAATCCATGAAATGAAGAGGCAAAATACTAGGTCATATTATCGTCTGTGATTTGAAAAGCAGACAATATACCTCACACATATTATGGTTTTAGGAATAGAGGTTGAAAACAGAATGTTAATAGTGTTTGTCTATTGGCTTCCATTTGATTTCATTTGATATGGTTACTCTAAGAAAAAAGCAAATCTCCTATTTGGAAGAAGGTGTTAAAGGGAATAGAAAAAGTTCAGGAATTTAGGGACTTCAAGATTTACAGTAAAAGATAAAATTGAGAAATTGCTATGAGCAACCAAGGCCAATGAGAGCTCAGCATAATGGCAACTCGTAAATCTAGGGTAAATCCAGATACCAATGGTTAAAATGCCTGAAGGGGTTGAGATAACCAGGTAATCTTAACGGTAATTTTTTTTTTGGGGGGGTAAGTGTATTGCTCTCTCATCAAACTGATAGACTCAGGGGCTTTTCTGGTGGCTCAGTGGTTGAGAGTCCGCCTGCCGATGCAGGGGACACGGGTTCGTGCCCCGGTCTGGGAAGATCCCACATGCCGTGGAGCGGCTGGGCCTGTGAGCCATGGCCGCTGAGCCTGCGCGTCCGGAGCCTGTGCTCCGCAACGGGAGAGGCCACAACAGTGAGAGGCCCACGTACCACAAAAAAAAAAAACAAAAAAAACTGATAGACTCAGAATATCCACAATAAAAACCAGATAAAGAGAAATGTCTAGTCTGTCCATAAGGCTAATGACACATGGAGCTGTATACAATCAAATAGGTAACAAGCAACATTTTTGAAACTAAGATTTGAAGATTTTTTCTGCCAAAGACATGATAATCCTACGCTAAAAATGTTTCTGGCTGTGTGAGATTTACAAAAATCCTTTGGAACCAAAAGCATTTACAAACAAGAAACAAGCTAAAAAGTCTTCCTTACCCACTGTCCTACCTTCCCTGGAGGACTTATTCTCCAAGGCCTACTTCAGAAGTGGCCAAGGAGAAGGATAAAAATGCAGGTGTTGAGAATATATAGTTTTGGACTCTATTTGCAATGATGTTTGCATGGTGAACATCTTTGGAAAATAGAAATAATGTCTCTTCAGGCAAAAATCTGGAATGTTTACTGTCCAGTATAATAAAGATAATGTCTCCCTCTGAATCAGGTATTCTTACTGCCCCTTATAAAAGATATTTGTTCCTTTAAATTCTTTTTTTTTTTCTTTTATAATGCAACCCACTGTATATTCAAGGATCATCTGGCCCTCTGAGTGTCACACTCTGGGAATTTGGGGCTCTGGGGACAGGCACAAGAAAATGCTGATTTTCTTGCTAGTGTAGTTGCTGTGAATAAGAAAATTCTTTGCCTCTATTCCAGGAGTCACAATTTTCTATTAACATCTATGAAACTATACCAGGCTACCTTGTTTAGTCGTAAGTATGGTAGCATCTCAGACCCTTCACAGTTTTTGACAGAGAAGACCATAGAGGATATGTCAAGGCAACACACAGAAATACACATCATATAATGAGGAATAAATAGAGTGAGATTCAGACCTTAAAATCTTATTCCTACCCACTAATCTCAGAATAAGTGTCCTTTGGAATGTCTGCTCAACGCGATTTTAGAATTGCTACAGACTAATGAATTGTGTATGGTCCTTATTTTTCTCTTTCCTAAATAGCATTGTTTGTTGTGACTAGAATTTTTCTAAACCACAATTATATATTAGGTGTATGGAGTGTACATAACTTGTGCTTTTAGTTCAATAGCACTCATATCTGTAATTCATGTTATAGCTCACTCAGGGAAAATGGTACTTGAGCTTGTTAATATGACTGAACATTTGAGGTGAGTATATTTTATCACTGGGAGAGACAGTATGTCAAATATTTGATGACTAGAAGGAAGACTGTGATAGACTTACCAGGTGCCATTTTTGTGTCGGTCAGCTTCTACGTCCAGTTCAGTTACATTTTTCAATTTATATTTCTTCATAATTCCATTTTATCTTAATGGTTTCAGTTTTAGTACGTTTTTCAACTAGTTAATTCTCCCGTTTTTTTCTTCTTCAAATGTATCTCGATAGTAGTGATCCTTTCCACTGCTACAAGAAATGTTGGAATCCAGATGGTAAGTTTAAATACATAAACACACACACACACATGCTCACACACACCAATTTTTGGAGTTTTTGCTTTATATCTAGATACCAACATGAGGAAAACTATCTTTATACTACTGAGTCTTCCAGCCCAGAAACATTGTATACTCCTTCATTTATTTCAAACTTCTTTAATGATCCTCAATATTTTAATATTTTATTTTGGTAAAATTCTTTATATATTTGTTTAGATTTAGTCCTAGGTATTTTTATTTTGATGCTACTGGAAATCAGATATTTTAGTTTCTTTTTTTTCCTTTTATACAGAAGCACAGTAGATTTTTTTTAATATATTGATTTAATACTCTTCACAAACTTACTAAAAATAATATTTAACTATAAAATCCTTTAGATATTCTTTCATATATATCCTATCATATGTGAATAATGACTAGTTTTTTTCTCTTTCTAATCCCATTAACTTTATTTGTTTTTCTTACCTTATTCTATCTGTTAGTGAGTCAAAATTGTTAACTAGAAAATGTTCTCAGTCATAATTGTAGCCCACTTTATATTGTTCCTTTTCTCAAAGGGAATACTTTGAACATTTTATCTTCAAGGAAGATAGTTGTAGATTTTTATACTGCTAAATTATTACATCCTGATCACAGAAGGGATAGATGCTTTGGAATTTGTATAAATAAGGCATAATTTACCTGACTTGCTTGGTTAAAATTAGTTAAAATAAGGTAGAAATATTTCTCAGCTATAGCCATATCTTAAAAACCACCTTTAGCACAGTTCTCTGATTAAACTTTCTATGATGATGGTAATGTTCTATTCTGTACTGTCTGCTGTGTCTATGAAGCTCTTGAAACGTGGTGAGTGCAACCCAGGAAGCAAAGTTTTAATTTTATTTGTTTAATTAATTTAATTTAAGGAGCCATGTGTGACTATTGGTCTTTGTCTTTGGGACATCACAGCTTTAGAGAAATTTTCTTTGCCAAATAGAGGCCATAAGTAGCACCAACTTATAGCTGGTGACAAGATTGAAGAGAACAAAGAAAAAATTCAGTACATTGTTATAAAATTTTTTCACTCTTTCACATAAATTTCTGATCATTGCAAAATCAGGAGGGAGAAGTCTGTTATTATCATTAATATACTGAGACAATGTTCATTTCCATAGTGTGCTGAGGACCCACACTGCTTTAATTCTTAAGTGATATTTATGTGGCCGTGCCTCCACTCAGTATAAAATCTTTCTCCCCCTCCCACATTTTATCATGAAAAACCAGATTTTCATGTGACAACTAAGGAATCTGATAAGCTAAATTACTAATAATTTTTGTGATATAAGAGGCTGCGATGTCAGATTTATTTACATTGCTTATAACACCCAGAAATATTATCTTTTATATAAAAATAATGAATTTCAAATGGCCTTCGGCTAAGGAAAATTTATTTATGAAAAGCTAATTATTTAGAATGCTCTAAGCCCATTCAAGTGCATGGGGCCCTTGGGAACCCTGACCCTGAGGATCAGAAAAGTCATATTAGGCATCGTCTTAGTTCATGCTGCTATAATGACATACCATAGACGGATATCTCTCATGGTCTGGAGACTAAAATCCAGGGTCACTGTGCCAGCATGATAGGGTTCTTGGTGAGAGCTCTCTTTTTGATTTTGTCCTCACAGGGCCAAAATTTTTCTTTTCTTGGATCGGGCATGCCGATAGATCTTATATGTCTTTCTTCTTTTATAAGAGCACTACCCCCCCATCGTGAGGGCTCAGCCCTCATGACCTCATCTAAACTTATTTACCTCCCCAAAACCTTACCTCCAAACATCATCACATCGATGATGAGGGCTTCAACATAGACATGTGGGGAGGACAATCATTTAATCCACAGCAGGTATAAACCACAGATTAAGATAGGCTATAGGGGTCGAAAAAGACAAAGAAAACTGGGGGCAAAATCGTATGCATTTGCCAATATCCAAAATTCCATGCGGCTTACTATACACTGAATTCTGTGAAAAGGGGAATGTGGTGGAATAACACCAAGATGAAGCCTAGTGTGGGTGTGATAACTGAACCTTCACTACCTCTACTCTCAAGTATGGGTTCTAATGTGTCTTTGGATTTTCCATGATACTGGCACCCCATTAATTTCTCATTTTGGCCTTCTATTTTTAACAAGATCCAATTAATGGCTCATATCTTATTCTTGTTACAATCATTTTTTAAAAAATTTGATTTAATCTCTTGCTTTTTCAGCCATTTCTATGGTAGAGATGGAGCTTTAGACTGTCCATCAAATTAAATATGAAATTAATGCTCTAAAGGAATTTTGTGGGTTCTTGGCACTTGGCGATTTTGGCAAGAACGTGTACAAACCACTCAAAGCAATCAAATTTTCTTTGAAAGGCGGTGTAGTATAAGGAATATAATAACTTGACTTGATTGCTCCATCTCCTTTTGTTTGCCTCATCACAGCCATTTGCTTATAAGATATTAAACTTTTATATGAGATGAGAAGAGATATAGGGTAATGCCAAGAATAGCCTGACTTCGGAAAAAAAAAATCTATTAAGGCAATTATTCATTTTTGTAAGCTAAATGAAAGATAACAATGAAAAATCATAACACTGTGCAGATTGTAACCCATTTTCCCCACAGTGTTTCTATTTCTACACTTAAAGTGGTACAGTTTTATTGCCCGAAAGACTGAAGGAGGCATGTAGTACACTGTAATGTCCTTGAAATATTCTGACTACATCTTGAATTCCAGATCTCTTTCATGACTTCAGGGGGTGATTCTTGAAAAGAATGCTTTTATTCCCTTCATAAGTTAGGTAAAAATCATACTGAGTAGAGATTGGGGATGGGCGGATGGTGGAGTGGGAGGTGGGGAAGGAAAAAGGAAGTGGTTTGCCTTTTTAAAAGAAGTTTGGAAAGTAAAATGGGTGTTTGCTGACAACAGAGCAACAGTCATGCCTCCATTCGCTAGTTCTGATTATATTGCCTCTGCATGAGTCAGACAAGTCCAGACGATCTAATGGAAGAGAGAGGGTACTGCTGATTTGTACACAGGCATGAGATATCACAGTGACACAGACAGCATCTTGAATCTCCTTATACTTTGGTGCTATTTTATTTCAAAAATACTTTTTTTCCTGTTTTTTTAATTGAAATACAGTTGATTTACAACATTGTGTTAATGTCTGCTGTACAGCAAAGTGATTCTGTTATACATATATATACATTCTTTTTTTAAATATTCTTTTACACTATGGTTTATCATAGGATACTGAATACAGTTCCCTGTGCTATACAATAGGACCTTGTTGGAATACTACTCAGCCATAAAAAAGAACGAAATAATGTCATTTACAGCAACATGGATGCAACTAGAGATTATCATACTAAGCAATACTTCAGAAAGAGAAAGACAAATACCATATGATATCACTTATTTGTAGAATCTAAAATATGACACAAATGAGCTTATTTACAAAACATACTTTTAATAATAAAAACAAATTAAATTGGATGACAAAAGAAAAAAAAATCAGATGAACATATGTTCTTGAACAGGGATTAAAACCTTGGCAACAATATCAGGAATTTCAGTATAATATTACAAATTAATGACCAGGAGAGGTCAAGGTCAAGTCTCTTCTTAGCTCTACTTTGCTTTTTTTTTTTTCCCAGAGGGGTGGGTGGTGGAGGATGCTTAGTTTTTCAGTGCTTTTGAATTAGGAAAGAATAAGGAAAACTATGTTATGTAAATGAATGAGACTAAATGGAAAATCACCTTGATTGTTATTGAAGGAAAAGCTATCTAAACCTAAGCTCCCATTACAAGTATATGCCGTGGAGCTGTTAACTACAGTCAGGCCCTCTGTATCCATGGGACCTGCATCTGTGGATTCAACCAAACTTGTATTGAAATTTTATATTTAAAAAAAGTTCTGGGGCTTCCCCAGTGGCACAGTGGTTAAGAATCCTCCTGCCAATGCAGGGGACAGGGGTTCGAGCCCTGGTCCAGGAAGATCCCACATGCCACGGAGCAACTGGGCCCGTGCGCCACAGCTACTGAGCCTGCACTCTAGAGCCCGTGAGCCACAACTACTGAGCCACAACTTCAGTGCCACAAGTACTGAAGCCCGCACACCTGAAGCCCGTGCTCCGCACAAGAGAAGCCGCTGCAATGAGAAGCCCACGCACTGCAACGAAGAGTAGCCCCGCTCGCCGCAACTAGAGAAAGCCTGCGTGCAGCAACAAAGACCCAACGCAGCCCCCCCAAAATAAATAAATAAATAAATAAATTTATTTTAAAAGTTCCAGAAAGTCCTAAAAAGCAATATTTGAAATTGCTGCATGCCAACAACTATTTACATAGTATTTGCACTGCATTAGGTATTATAAGTATTCCAGATATGACTTGAAGTATAAGGGAGGATGTGCATAGGTTACATGCAAATACTATGCCATTTTATAAGAGGGACTTGAGCACCTGAGGATTTTGCCATCAGCGGGGATCCTGTAACCAATCCCCTGCTGATACCAAGGGACTGTATTTATACCTGTCAGCAGGTAACCCTGCTACACGTGTGAAGGATACAGTGGTTGTGACAGGTAGTGTGCATCTGGCTGCAAATAGCACAACAACTAATAAAAGAAATTTAACTATGACAACAGTAATATAACAACAGCTGGCTTTTTTGAGCACTTTGTTTATAATAAGCATTTTTCTAAGCATTTTCCCTGTTTTATTTTACTCACCCTCACAATACCTCTTGAAGGTAGATACGTTTATTATCCATATTTCAGATGAGAAAACTGAGGTCAAGAAGTCTATGTTGGGCTTCCCTGGTGGCGCAGTGGTTGAGAGTCCGCCTGCCGATGCAGGGGACGCGGGTTCGTGCCCCGGTCCGGGAAGATCCCACATGCCGCGGAGCAGCTGCGCCCGTGAGCCATGGCCGCTGAGCCTGCGCATCCGGAGCCTGTGCTCCACAACGGGAAAGGCCACAACAGTGAGAGGCCTGCGCACTGCAAAAAATAAAAAAAAATAAAAAGTCTATGTTATAAGACCACGGACCAAAATCTCCAAACAATAAAAAGTCCATAGGTAGATAGTCAAGAGTTGGTTAACTCAGCAATAAAATGATTTCTTGGCAGTTGCTCAACTTTTCTGCAATTTTCTTGGATTTTCCTCATATGGCAACAATACAGCTCCTATAGTTCTAAGAATTAGGTTATTACTCAATAAGAAAAAGGCCATGACGTTAGTTGAGGGCGTTCCAGGAAGGGGCTTATCAAAGGTCTATTTAATTGAATCAAGGAGAAAAAACTTTCCTGGAATTTAACAAGCAGATTTCCCTTTTCATCTCATTTGGAAAACTGGGTCACATAACAGTCCCTAAAGCTCACTGGCAAAGGAGAATGAGATTACCGCAACTGAGTAGATCAATTATAATGCATCCCCTGGAATGGACACCAACTTCCTGATTCCTGACAATATCTAGATTATTTAGCAAGGAAGAAAGATGGGATATTTGTTGGTTTGCTATCTACCAGGTTTGTCTACAGAAACATTTTTAACTGAATAAATTAAATAAAGCTAACAATGAGATTAACTTGTCATTAATACAGACATATCTTGTTTTATTGCTCTTCACTTTATTACCCTTCACAAATATTGGGTTTTGGGGGGGGGGTTTTTGTTTTTTGGATTTTTTTTTCTTTTTACAAATTAAAGATTGTGGCGACCCTGTGTCGAGCAAGTCTATTGGTACCATTTTACTGACAGCATTTGCTCACTTTGTGTCTCTGTTTCACAATATTTCAAACCCTCCACCAGCAAAAATATTACGACTCTTTGAAGGCTCACAGGATGGTTAGCATATTTCGTCTTCTTGGAGAATTATAATGATAATTATGTATTTCCCCTCTTTATCTCTGATAATTTCCCTGCTCTATAGCTTGCTTTGAAATAAATGCAATTATTCCATCTTTCTTTTGATTTGTCTCAGTACAGTATATCTTTCTCCATATCTTTACTTTTCACCTAGCTGAGTTCTTATATTTAAAGCACTTTTTTTGGGTAATTATCTATTTTTTTATCTAATTATGTAATTTTTAATCTAATTATCTATAGATAGGTCTTGTTTTTTATCCTCTCTTGACAATCTCTATCTTTTAAATGGTGTATTTTATTCATTGTAATGTTTCTTTTTTTTCTTGTTTTCCCTTCTTTACCTGCTTTCTGAAGTTTTAATTGAATATTTAATATTATTCCATTTTCTATTCTCTTACCATTTCAATTATACTTTTTTTTTTTACTCATGGTCCTGGAGTTTGCAATCTTAGTTTCTAGTGATGACATCAATATAAGACTGTTACCTCTGCATTTTTGGCTTAAAGACTACAGGCGTCAGCAGGATTAGCATACAGAAAAGAGAGCTAGGTCTGAAGTGGAGGAGAGGTGAAAAAATTGAATCCATAAAGATAAACTGAAAACCATGAAGACAAGTTGAAACCTGCAGCCATCTCCACCTGATGACCGTTCATTATCGAACTACACTTGTGCCTGCCCAGAAGTAGGAAAAGTGGGATGATAAAGAAAGGTAGCTCTAGGAAATGTAGTTTCTGTTCAGCAAGGTCAAATGTATACAAAACTACAAGACCTTAGCTTTCCAAAATACATATGGAGAAATAAGAACCATGTAAACTAACAAATGAATGAAATGAACAGCACAGATTATAATTCTTACAAGTGTTGAGGAATGGAAGGTTTCTCTCGGCTGGGTCAATATAAGAAGGACAAACATAAAAGTGATTTTAAATTGAAAATTAATGTTTGACGCAGTTTTGATAAGGAGATGGGAGTAAGGTGGGAAAGAATTGTTAGTTTCACTTGTAATGGGTAGGAAGCTAATGTGGACAAAGTTGTGAACATGATAAATAGGATGGTGGGTAGAGGGACATAAACAGACTTTTCAACTAGAATCTAAGGTCCATATATGGGAGCAATAGAAAATAAACCTGGAAAGGAAGTGATGGCAGTTTGATAACTGATGGGATTTGCCACATAGAATTTTTTTTTTTTTTTGCGGTACGCGGGCCTCTCACTGTTGTGGCCTCTCCCGTTGCGGAGCACAGGCTCTGGACGCACAGGCTCAGCGGCCATGGCTCACGGGCCCAGCCGCTCCGCGGCATGTGGGATCTTCCCAGACCGGGGCACGAACCCGCGTCCCCTGCATCGGCAGGCAGACTCCCAACCACTGCGCCACCAGGGAAGCCCGCCACATAGAAATTTGAAAAATTTTCAGTAGACATTAGTGAGTTTTGAGTTGTAATAAAAGCAGTGTTTTTGGAAAATTACTCTAAATAGTAATTTTCAGTAAGTTTTAAAAGGAGGTAAGTGTAGAAATAAAAAGCTTTTGCAATATTCCAGAAATGAGGGTAGACTGCTCTGACAATGATCCCAGAGCGAGTAAAAAGAGATTGATAAAGGGAAAACAGAGAATTTATTCAAAGGAGGAAAAATTGTACTTATAGACTAAGGGTTATCAGAATGGGAGGGAAGGGGAAGTCAGAAATAAACTCCAGGGTGTGGCTGATGGTGGTAGCTTTGGAAGAAAGAATAGAAGTGTCTGCCTGCAATGTCAAGTGTAAGGTGAAGGCCGTAAGGTGAGTGCCCCTGTTCTCCAGTTCCCAGCTGCTTCTTCTAGACTGCAGAGATAGAATAAATCTGAGTCTCTATAATTGTAGGTGCACTCAACCATTGAGAGAGTACCCAAATTGGGCAAGGTTCAATCTCTTAAGTTGCTCTGCAAAAGACATCATAAAACAAGTTTTGCTTAAAAGCTCAATATTCTAAAATACAACCCAGTTAGAAATGAATCCCCAATAAATTATCCTTTATTTTCTTCTGGCTGATCAGTCTATCATAAAATGTACTGCTTGATTTTCAAAGATGTCAGTCTTCCTGGACAAGAAACATAAATCATTTCTACTTTCTCTACCCCCAAAAGATCTTGGATGGAGTATTTCCTTGGAGATTTTCCTGAGCATTGCATTTAGCCCTATGACTAAGTCCAAAGGAAATAATTTCAAGTTTCTTGCTTAAGTAATTTTCTTTTATATTGTTATTGTAAATGTCACTACCTTCACATGAAAGAAGTACAGAAATTATATGACTGTTCTCTTTCGAAAGAAAGAAAGAAAGAGAGAAAGAAACGAAGAGAGAAAGAAACAAAGAAGAGAAAGGAAGAGGAAAAGATATATAAAGAATAGAGAGAGAAAAAATAGAAAGAGTAAAAAGAATTTTTATACTTCATATGACATAGGGTTACCTCAACACTACTTTTATTAGGGTGGTTCTTGTAAGAAAAATACATAATTTTTGTAAGAACAGAATTTATGAAAATGTTGAACCTAAGTACAGACCAAGATCAGTTTTCATTGAAATGCAAGTGACCTTGTCCAGTTTAAATTTGGTAAGAGTTTGAATTTAAGTAAGCAATTTATTTGGCAGCAAGAAAAAAGAATATTTAACTAAGGCAGAAAGAGTCTGAGGAAGAAATAAAGAATTACTAAAGAAAAGATGCATTCAGTCAGAACAATTGGGGAAAAAGGTCAGATGTCCCTGGAACATATGATATGAAACCTATTGATTTGTAATTTTTAGTATTTCTTATGTAGTCGGAGCTAATATTTCTCTCTAGTCTATCATGAAAAAAGAAGTGCATGTGTGTATGTGTATAAAATACAATTTTTGAAAGGTAGAACTAAATCTTATTTAATTTCCTTTTTTTTTCTGTTTCTTTTGAAGACATATCAAGAATAGAACAAAGAATTACTGATTGTCATGTTCTTTAGAGCAAAAGAATCTCATGCCACATCTGGATCTCCATCTCTACTTCCTTCTAATCTCCTTTACTCTGGAACAGTTTCTCAATCTTTTTCTTGATTTCCGTGAAATAATTCTTCACATTCTCAAAAATCAAAGACCAGTAATTTCATAGAATGTCCCTCAAAGTAAGCTTGTCCAACACCTTCAATTCCAATCTAACACCATAGCCTTCATTCTGGTTCCCACCTCCATCTTTGCACCTTACTTCTTCAGCAAAGGAGAAGCCTGGTTCTTGTTGTCCATGTGTGTCTAATTGTTTGATCAATCCCCTTCACTGATTTATCTAAAATAAATTTTTGAAGATAGTAAAGAGTTCCCATATACCTCACACTCAGTTTCTCTATCACGAACTAATAGCTTACATTAGTATGGTACCTTTGTAACAATTAATGAACTAATATTGATGTACTATCATTAACTAAAGTTCAAACTTTCTTGAGTTCTCCTTAGTTTTTACTTAGTGTCCTTTTATTGCCCTTGTTGTTGTTATTGCTGTGCTAGAATCTCATCTAGGATATCAGTTTACATTTAGTCATCAATCATGTCTCCTTAGATTTTTCTTGGCTGTAATAGTTTCTAAGATTTCCCTTGTTTTTGATGAAATTGGTAGTTTTCAGGAGTATGGGTCAGATATTTTGTTGAATGAGCCTCAACTGGAGGATATCTGATGTTTTCCTCATGCTTATACTGGAGTCATGGCGTTTAAGAGGAAGATCACAGAAATAAAGTACCATTATTATCACATCATATCAAAGGGAAGATACCATCAACATGACTTATTGCCATAGATGTTAACCTTAGTCACCCAGAGGAAATAATGTTTTCCAGGTTTCTCTGCTGTAAAACTATTCCCTCCACCCCACCTCCACACACACCTTTCCATACTGTACTCTTTGGAAAGAATTTACTCTGTGCAGGGCTTCCCTGGTGGCGCAGTGGTTGAGAGTCCGCCTGCCGATGCAGGGGATGCGTGTTTGTGCCCCGGTCCGGGAAGATCCCACATGCCACGGAGCGGCTGGGCCCGTGAACCATGGCCGCTGAGCCTGCGCGTCCGGAGCCTGTGCTCCGCAATGGGAGAGGCCGCAACAGTGAGAGGCCCGCGTACCGCAAAAAAAAAAAAAAAAGAATTTACTCTGTGCAGGCGACACTTAAGGAGTGGGGTGTGATGAGCCACCTCCTTGAAAGCAGACTATCTATATAAATTACCTAATGACTTTCTGCCTGAAAATAAAGAGAAGAAGAAAGGAAGGAAGGAGATTTTC
This sequence comes from Globicephala melas, assembly GCF_963455315.2. NCBI lineage: Eukaryota > Metazoa > Chordata > Mammalia > Artiodactyla > Delphinidae > Globicephala > Globicephala melas. The sequence goes on along the minus strand of NC_083320.1, from coordinate 100,236,195 downwards.
TTAAAGCTATTAATAAATGTCATAACTGGAAATAACTTATTTCCATGATCTATTAAAGTAGTGTATACTGATCCTCATATCATGAGAAGCACGCTGTTACTTAAAATACAGAATCTGCTTTAAATAATTTATCAATTATTAAAGGAAAGGAGGTACCATGCTCAGATGTCTAAAACACAAGGTAACACATGAATAATTGTGAAAATGATTCAGATAAAAGTTCTGGGGGTTCAAGATTTAAAGTTTATTTCACTGGCAAATTTGAAACATTGCAGGCTTTGGAATAGTGCTGCATTACAAAGAAAAATTTCCATTAAATATGAAGCTGAGAGCGCCCCTGGCCTGGAATCCTTATGCGACTGGACCAAAATTTAGAGAAAGGCAGTCACTATACTGACCAGGATGTTAATCTTGATTACCAAGAGGACAGTTTGTTCTGACACTCAAGTATAGTTTTCTTGAGCCCAGGAGATTCACAGAGGATTCCATTATACATCTCTAACCAGTATTTCTGGTGAAGAAAACAGTGGCTTCCCAGTAAAAAGAAAACCTACCAAGGACTTGGATTATTTGTATAAAGTATGTTGCTAAAATGTTAGATTTTTGGCAATATGGCAGGAAGAAACATTAAACTTTTAGAATCTGTTCTAGAGTAGTCATGGAATGGGTGTGAGATTTCAAGAGGTTACAGGGCAAGTAGATTATAAAAAATTTAGAAAATGAGAATAAAGTACTTTCTAAATATTTGATGGGGGAAAAGAATCAGTTGCAGGACTGAAACGCTGGCCCACTCATGAGGCTGGATAATAAGGAATTATCAGGCTTGGGACCTCAGGGCTGCTTGCTTTCCTTCTGTCTCTTAATTCAGTTATTTACTTCTCCTGCACCAGTGAGATGATGAATAGTACTGCCATCAGTGTGTTAAAAACAACAACAACAACACACAACGTGGGCTCTTTTGGGGTCCCCAAAGAAAATACTGGCAGGGCTTTCTCCCTCATAAAATGAACAAATGGCTCAAAACAGCCCCTGTGCCCAAACGTGCAAAGTGAGCCCTCAAAGCAGTGTGCTGGCTTCCTCTGACAAACAAAAGGCAAATTAAAAAAGAAAAAAAGGGGCTTCCCTGGTGGCGCAGTGGTTGAGAGTCCGCTTGCCGATGCAGGGGACATGGGTTCGTGCCCCGGTCCGGGAAGATCCCACATACCGCAGAGCGGCTGGGCCCGTGAGCCATGGCCGCTGGGCCTGCGCATTCGGAGCCTGTGCTCCGCAACGGGAGAGGCCACAACAGTGAGAGGCCCACGTACCGCAAAAAAAAAAAAAAAGAAAAAAAGGCAGGCAGTTTTCCCTTGCTTTTGAAGTGGGACAAGATGATAAAACAAAATAAATAGTTTGAGCAGCAAAATAAATAAATATCCACTAGCCCATATTAACATAAATAAACAACTTAAAAGATACAGATAAATAGATATATTGATTGATTGATAGATAATAGATAGGTGATAGGTGGGTAGATAGAGACAAGTCTGTCTAGAGAAATTCCTAATAATTTAAGTAGACTTTAGGTAGAAATTCCTAATAATTTAGAAAGAACCCTTTATTCTCACTTTCCAAACTTTGCCTTTAAGGAGGTGGATCACAGCTCCCCACTCATTAAGCGTGCGCTATGCATGGTAACTTTATACACAGAGCACAGTATATAAAGGGGAGGGGAAGAGTAACTTTACAGTAGAGAAACCTGACAAACACTAGCTCAGCCAGGTTATCAAGGTCGACATCAGCAATGGTATGTCACCTCAACAGTATGTACCCTTGATATAATGAGAATGGCATCTTACCTCTGTGGTCTTCCTCTGCAAATCTCTACCCAATCTAATCATGAGAAAAATATCAGACAGACTCAAGTTGAGGAACATCATACAGAAAGTCTGACCAGTACGTCTCAAAATTGTCAATGTCATTAAAACAAGGGAAGTTTGAGAAATTCTCACAGCCGAGAGAATCCTAAGGAGACATGACAACTAAAAGTAATGTGATATACTGGGTGGGATTCTGGAAGAGAATAAGGATATGTATTAGGTAAAAATTAAGGGAATGTAAATAAAGTGTGGACTTTAGTTAACAACAATGTATAAATATAAGTTCATTAATTGTTGCCAATGTACCACACTAATGCAATATGTTAATTATAGGGGAAATTGGTTGTGGGGTATAGAAGTACTCTCTCTACTACCTTCACAACTTTTTGTCAGTCTAAAACTATTCTAAAATTAAAAGGTTGTTTGAAAATAGGTCGTGACATAGAAACAGATGAAGACATTGAGGAAAAGACAAGTTAGTGAGTTACATTCTGCAGGAAACTGAAAGTATACAAGAAAGAGAATTGAAAATGCAAAAACTGCATGTGGTTCAAAGTGTACAGGAGGTACAAAGGGGATAAAATGAATGCAAAGGACATCAGTGTCCTATCAGTGAGGCGACTGAACACTGGAAAGATGTCACAAAGATCATATAAGTCCTTGTATAATAAGGACAAGCTGCAGAAATGCACAGATAAAAACAAGAGTAGGACTGAGACAGTGACCCAGCTCTTCCTAATGAGCTTGAGACTTGTTCTTAATGAAGAAAAACTGCTGCTCCAAACTCAACATACAGCTCCTGGTACCGCTGGTAATATTAAAGCTTGATAAGAATGCTCATTAGACCAAGACACAATAAGATCTTCAATAATTGGGACTATATTATTTGAATTATGTCATCTAGCAGTTATTATGTAAATGTTTCCTAAATGAATCAAGGAACACTTATACATTTATTGCAACAGTTCCCTTTTTCTGTAATAATCTGTCATGTTATGTGTGTGTATGTGTACACTAGATCTTTTTCATCATTAGCTATTGTACAAATATCTTCTTAGAGAGGACTTTCCTGATCTCTATCACCCACTGCTGTCACTCTTTCTAACCCTTTTGTATTTTCTTTTTAAAACACAACATATCTAAAATTATTTATTCATATATTTCTTTGTTTATTGCTAGTTAAGATGCAAGCTTCTTAAGGACAGGGACTTTGTATGTCTTATTCACTGCTAAGTCCTTAGCACCTAAACTATTATTGAGCACACAGAAGACATTCAATAAAAAAATTTGATGGATAAATTAATTAATGAATCCATGGCATTTTAGTAATGTTTCCAATTATTTGTTAAGATAATGTGTGTAACATTAAGTTTGACGCTGGCTAGACTTTGTTACCAAATAAACACTGGACTAAAGCCTGAACAGAAGGATCGTCCACATTTTCTCCCTACACGTCTCCAGACATAATTAAGAAAATATAGGGCCCTGTATGTATTCTCCTGAATAGAAGCACTTGTAATGTTACCCTATTGCAAGTTCTTTCATATAATTATAATAGAAAGGGTTTTTCTTTAAACACCAACTAAAATTAGGTCTTGACTAATTTAGTCTCTTCTTTTCCAATTAATCCTAATTAGAACCTCTTACCAGCTCTGTCCATTTCTTTATTCATGGGCGTCCCTCTTCCTTTCTGTCTTTCTTTACTCTTTTAATAAGGATATTTCTGTGCCTATTATGAACAAGCAGTCTTCATGCTGCTGGTTTTGTAATTATACAAAGATACACAGTGTATATACAAAGATAGACACTCTTGCTTCAAAGACTTAGAATGTGGACCCCCTTCTCTTATGCTTTGTTTGGAAAACTGCTGTCATCATGGATTATCACACGATGATATTCAGAAATAACAAAATAGACTTAATAATCTGGAATAATAAGGCTGAAAAAGTACAAAACAAGTATACTTCAGAAAGTTCATAAAATCAGTAAAGTATTGGAATAAAGAATTGATAAGAGAATGATAACTGACAAGAGTGTCATAAAAGTTGTTGCATCTTATCATAATCTCCAGGTTTTCCTTTTATTTATTTTATTTTCCTTTGATTTTATTTTACATGACTCACCCTCCCTTTGTGATACCATCTTGTGTGGTAGATTTAACTATCATCTCTTTACTGACTACTCTCAAATGTTTATGTCCCATCCTCTCAATCCTGGAATTAGATATCTACCTACCTACCTAACATCTAAACATAGATACCTACTAGAGATCTGAAACTTTACATTGTCAGAAGGGAGCTGCTAATTATCCTAATTGCCTCCAAGGTATGTGTTGTCTCATACCTAGTTCCTCTCAGTAAATACCATTCCTCTTTACTTTTGTTCTCAAACAAACAAAACCCTTGGAGTTACCCTTAACTCTTCTCTTCCTGTCATCCATTATATCCAGTATGTCAACACATCCTAATAACTCAATATTTAGAATATATTCAGAATCAAACAACTTCTCAATACCTCCATCCCCATGCTTCTGATCCAAGCCACCATCATTCCTCTCCTGGGTTACTGAGGTAGCCTCCTCACTGGTCTCATGTCTATTCCCTTGCCTTCTTTCCATCTTTCTATTTTCATAGAATAGCATCCAGAGTGAATTTGTTCAAATATGAGTCAGGCCATGTCACTGCTTTGCTCGACTCTTCAGCTGCTTGCATCTCTCTGAAGGCAAAAGGCAACTCCTGCAATAGACAAGGACCCACATGACTGCCTTTCTGATCTCATCTTCTATTGCTTCCCTCTCATCACACTCCTCCAGCTACCGTGACCTCCTTGCTACTTGACTGGCATGCTCTCAGTTCAGGTCTTTGCATTTGTTGCTCCTCTGCCTGAAATGACCTTCCCCTCAGATAAGAGCGTGACTGTCTTATATCTCCTTCAGGTTTTCTACTCAAATGTCGTGCTTGGTTAAATTGGAATTCCTCCCACTTAAATCCCCTTTCCGACATGATAGTGCACATCACCATGTAGCATACTAGATATTTAGCATTTATAATATTTATTGCCTGGCTCCTCATGCCAAGCTCCACGAGACACACGATAAGTGCTCAAACTTTGTTGTACAGATTTAGTAACTATTATTAAAATAGGAAAAAGTTTTATTATTTAAAAAAACAGTTTTTTTAGACAAAAACTAAAAAAATTTACATATATTGTAAATATCAGGGACCATTGGTCCATATAATTACTTCAATTTTCCATACCAGCAACCATGAGGATTATTAAAATACTAATAATATTCACTTTTGCTTGGTGTTTTAATTTGTAAAGCCCATGTATTGTCTTCTAACCATTATACTACCATAAGCTGTGAAATCAAAGTAAAAAGAAATAAAGCAGCGAGACTTTCGTGAAACAAAAGAATTGGGGGAAAGAGGTTCTTAACACAAAGGGAAAAAAAATAGTAGGCATAGTGTGCTGATACCAAGATACATTAGTTATTATAAATATGCACTATTACTGGTCTGCTCAGGCTGTCATTTAAAAGATACCACAGACTGGATGGTTTATACCAGAGAAACTTACTTTCTCAGTCTGGACATGCAGTCAGGGCTGGTTTTGTCTGAGGCCTCTCTTCCTGGCTTGTAGATAGTCAACTTTTTGACTTCTCACTGTGTCCTCATGTGGTTTTTCTTTTGTGTGCATGTGTGTGTGTGTGTGTGTGCGCGCACAGAAAAAGAGAGACCTGATGTCTCCCCCTCCTCTTATAAAGACACCTATCTTATTGGATTAGGGCCCCAACCTTATTAATTTATTTAATTACCTCCTTATTGGCTCTATTTCCAAATACAGTCACATTTGGGATTAAGACTTCAACATATGAATTTTGGAGGGACACCATTTAGTTTATAATATGCACATATTCACTCTTTGCATGTGTCAGTGTCTTTCAAGTCACAAGGAATAGAGACACTTCACCTCAGTAAATGGAGATTTATTATGAGATACATCTCAGGATACAAAGGTCTAGGGACCTTGTTTTTTAAAGTACTGAACAGGAAAATATTTGTCCCTTGCTCTAGGGTTTTGACAATTGGCTCATCGAGTCACCTTTTTTATCTATCTATCTATCTATCTATCATCTATCTACCTATCTGTCTATCTATCATCTATTTATCCTTCTACTTCTCCTGGTGATAGGCTCTCTATTTTCAATTCATGCTCAAAACTCCTGAAAGAGAATAAGTTTGGGCTAACTTGTCACAATAGAATACTGAGGGTCTTTTGGGGCAAAGCTATTTTACAAGGCTTCCTTTTAGCTGAATGATCCCCTATAAATGTCTTTCTTTTCACCTTGAACTGTTCTCTGTCCAAAGTGCTATGATCTTTTTGTGGTGGTCATGTACTAAAATATTCCAAGTGGGAGGATTTACTTTCTTAATTATCTTTTATAGCAAGCCAGTTCTAACTGATGAGCTATGGGTATAGTTTATCTACTATAACATGTCTAGTTACTAAAAGGGATTCAAAGTATCCTAGCCACATGATTGGGACCACAGCCTTCAGGCTCTTCACAGGTAGTATGTGAGTCCACCGAGGGAGAGAATGTAATGCTTACTAAATATTCCATCTGCACCCCTAAATTTTCAACCTCTCTGCAGAGTAATGAGCCCTGGCCATTGGGCTGTGAAAAAAAGCAAAGTGTGGGACTGAGTCAGTAAAAATAAACTTGAACACAAATGTGTATGGTTCTGCAGTCTCATTTTCCCTTTTATGACAACCAAGGAGGTCAAATGATTTTTGTTTGTGTGTGTGTATTTGTGTTTTAATGGTGGAGGTAAAAAATGATGGAGCATAGCATAAGCAAGAAAAAGTTTCCCTTACCAACCATAAATGTCATGTATCAGTTTGTTCGTAAAGCTTCTGATATACTCTGATATATTGGGGGGCTATTTGTTATCACAGCATCACCTTTCCTAACCTGGTTAATTTTTTTAAAAAAGGAAAAAATTTGCAGAAACAAGCAAAAGCTTAGAATGTAAGGTTTTAGTTCAACAGTTAAGCTTCACAGATGACAGCAAAAATGAGAAAAATAATATAGAAGTCTGAAAAGGTAGTGATCCAGGTAGTAAAATGGCAAAATATTAGGTAATATTTGTGGGAACTTGTAAGGCAAGCCTTGTATTAATGAACATTTTAGCTCTGGAAAAAAAAAACTTGCCAAAGAATGTTAGTGGTGGGCTTTGCTTATTTTCAGTTGCATAAAGAAGGCACTGCAGGAAAGAGTCGAGCTTAGGGAAGGGCTAGAGTTGTCCATTGGTATTCAGCGGGGGATTGGTTCCAGAACCCCCCATAGATACGAATATCCATGGATGCTCAGGTCCCTTATATAAAACGGCACAGTACAGTTGGTCCTCTGTATCCACGGATATGAAGCCCCCAGATAAGGAGAGCCCATTGTACTGGCTTTGAAAGAAAAGGGAACAGAGGAATGTCAGAAATTTGGGAAGTTGAAATGTTAGAAAAGCCAACTTTCAATCACAATAGTAAAAATAAACTTACAGAAAAACATTCCTGGATCTGTAGTCCTTTTTCCCTTTTATAACAGTCAAGAAGGTCAAACGTGTGTGTGTGTGTGTGTGTGTGTGTGTGTGTGTGTGTGTGTGTGTTTAGTGGTGGAGGCAAGGAATGATGGCTCATAGTATAAACAAGGAAATGCTCACCATGCTTCTTCGCCAACAAGCAAGCAGGTTATCATCTCAGTGTGACATTTACCTATTTGATGAGTTTTTTCATCAGAAGGATTTAAAATTCATATTTACTGAATTTTTTCCTGGCTATAACATGTACTTTAAAATTCCTCGTAATCCATTTCTTCCTTTGAAAGTCTGATTCTTGGCCTTGTTCCCAAGTCCACAGGGCCTTCTGACTGCATTTGCTCTACTTGTAGGGATAAATTAAGAGCTGATTGGTATAGTTTGGGAGTGTTGGGATTCTCCAACTCCTCAGGCACTTTCAATTCTCCCCAAGTGATCCTATCCAAATTCCTGGATGCCTAACCTTTGACCATCAGGGTGTGATCTTGACCATGAAATCCCGTCATCTTTATTTTAATTAATTAATTTATTTATTTTTTGCGGTACACAGGCCTCTCCCTGTTGTAGCCTCTCCCGTTGTGGAGCACAGGCTCCGGACGTGCAAGCTCAGCAACCATGGCTCACGGACCCAGCCGCTTTGCGGCATGTGGGATCTTCCCGGACCGGGGCACGAACCCATATCCCCTGCATCAGCAGGCGGACGCTCAACCTGGGAAGCCCTCCCATCATCTTTAGACTTCAGTTTTTCTTTAAAGTGTACTGTATATATCTCCAGATCTAGTTTAAAGTTATCTCAGAGCATCAGTTAAACTGATTGTCAGTGCTATGGAAGAAAATCCTCATAGAGAGAACCTCATGAAAGTCTGGAAGGATTACACCATTGAAGATGCTATCACTGTTAGAGAAAAAGCCAAGAAAACCATCAAGCTCAAAACAAATTTCCGCTAGAGAAAACTGTGTCTAGATGTTATGCATGACTTCACAGGATTTACGACAGAGCCAATCAAAGAAATCATAAAAGAGATTGTGGATATGGCAAAAAGGGTGAGAGATAAATTGTTCCAAGATATGGGTCTTGGAGAAGTTCAGGAGCTAATAAATGCCACACCAAAAAAATTCAAGAAGTGGGCTTGGTGGAGATGCATGCTTCTGAAACTGTGCCAGACGATGAGGAAGAAGATGTAGAAGAGCAGTGCCAGAAGACAAATTGACGTTAGACAATCTGGCAGAAGGGTTTTGATTATTCAAGACTTCTTTTGACTTCTTTTATATGGACCTTACTATGATACAGGCTCTGAAACTAAGGCAAACAGTGGAAGAAGGATTTGTACCACATAGAAACAGTTTTAGAGATAAGAAAACGTCAGCTAGAAATTATGATGAATTTCCACAGAGTTACAGAGTGTGCCTGCCTTTCCTGCCTCCCTTCCCACCTTCTCCACACCTTCGGCCTCTGTGGTCCCTGAGGCAACAAGACCAACCCCTCCTCTTCCACCTCCACCTCAGGCTACTCAGTGTGAAGAAAATGAGGATGAAGACCTTTATGATGATCCATTGCTATTTAATGAGTAGGAAATAATCATCCTGCCGTACAGTTCATACATAAACTTATCTGCTGTGTGTGAGTGTATTCCTGTAAAAATCTTATAACTGTACAGTGAGAACTGTATGAGATGTTTTTGTGTCATCATTATCATCACCACCTACATATTCCTTGTGTAGAACAATGTGTGTATTGAAGTGGATAGCCTATCTTCACATAGGCATAGGTGAGTGATATTTAATATAAAATTAATAATGTGTTCATTTTCTTACATTTTATAACTTTGCTTTCAAAGAATTACATTACTGTAGAGTATGCCTCTTTCTCTCATAATTGGAGAAACTCCATATCAGCTTATCATCATGGGTCAAGTGTTTTTTTTTTAAATGGTAACAATGTTCCCAATACGATATTATAAATATTACTGTATGCCATAAAATTTTATGATTTATTCATTTGTGTATAGGCTGGGCTACTATGAAGTAATTGTATCAATTACACTAGGCTATCATAAAGAAATTATATTGCTCCTGCTTCATTATCAATGCATGTATCATTATACCTGTAAATAAATGTGAATTTTTTTCACATTATGTTTTTATTTTTGATGTCTAGTGTTAGTACTGTGTATAATATCTATAGTGTTTCGTATCATATCAGATAATATTGCTGTAGGTACTGATAGACCTCATCTTGTAGATAGACCACACAAACTTACAGTATGGATAAATATAGTACAGTACTGTAAATATAGTTAATCTTCCTTATGATTTTCTTAACATTTTCTCTCTTCTAGTTTATTGTAAGACTACAGTATATAATATATGTAACATGCAAAATATGTGTTAATCTACTATTTACATTATTGGTAAGGATTCCAGTTAAGAGTAGGCTAAAATTTTGAAGTTTATTGGTATTAATTAAGAGGTACAAACTATTACGTATAAAATAAGCTATAAGCATATACTGTACAACACAGGGAATATACTCAATATTTTATAATAATGATAAATGGAGTATAACCTTTAAAAATGGTGAATCACTATTATTGTACCCTTGTAACTTATGTAATATCATACAGCTACTATACTTCAATTAAAAAAAAAAAGATGATGGGGGAGGGGCGACGGCTGCCAGAGAAACATCAGTCTGTGGGAACGACATCGGGGAAGGTTTTAAAGTGCCTTTTTGTTTTTGTAAAAGAGGAAAATTTGGAAAGACTGAAAGAATACATTTTATATGTGGACTTTTACAAATAAAAATGTCTATTATAATGGAAAAAAATTTTTTTTAAAAACCTCAACATGACATTGAAGCAATGAGATAGAGCAAAATGCTTAGAGGAAAATTCTCAGCATTAAAACCAAATAAAAATGAATGACAAATGCTCAATTCAAGAGTCAGAGAAAAATAATAAAGTTCACAGAAATAAAATATAAGAAATAATAAAATAAACGGATACATTATTGAGGTAGAAAACAGAAAAACAATAGAAGAAATAAATAATACAAATATCCTTTCTTGAAGAGGGGAGAAAAAACATATAGAAAATATAATTTAAAATTACAAAAAAAAACAGAAAGGATAAAATTGTTCAAAATTATGGAAAGTAAAAGCAAAACAACAAAAATATAAAAGCTACTGTGATCATATTTATTCAACTAAATTTTAAGTCCTAGATGAAATAGAAAAATTTTAAAAACACATGTTATAAAAATTTGACTTCAGTTAGAGACAGAAAATCTAGAGAACAATGACAATAAATAGAATAAAGAAACCCCTCTCCTTCCCCACCAATAAAAAGCCAAAATAAAGTGTATGTCTCAGATGTTTGCTCAAGGAATTCCTAAAAAACTTTTAAAGATCAGTGTTGTCAGAGTAAACTATTCCAGAACATAGGAACATAAAGAAAAATATCTACAATGTCTTTATGAAACAAGCATACCCTTGATTTAAAAACCAGAAAAATCACACCCAGGAAAGAAAACTATATACTAATCTCATTTTTAAATATCAATACAAAAATATTAGTAAGAAGAGTTTGATATTACATCTGAAAATGGCACAGTGTTATTCCAGTGTTTCAAGAGTGTTCAACATTAGAAAATCTAGTCATGTAGTTCATCATATTAAAATATCTACAAAAGAAAAAAAAACTCGATCCTCTCCGTAGATGCCATGGGGTTATTTGACAGAATTCAACCCTCACACATGCTAAATAGCACTTGATAAAATAAATATCTTAACCCAATATTTAGCCTCTTTCTTAGGAGGAAACACTTATTTTTTACCATTAAAATTAAAAACAAGTCAGGGAAAAATCCTGTCTTCAGCCAATGAAAACAGACTAGGAAAAGCAATTAAAGGCATAAGAATTAGAGGGAAAGAGCTAAAAGTGCCTCTATTTGTATATAATATTTTATATATATATATATATAAAAAATAATTTCTTGAAGGAATCAAGGAAAGCCTATTCTGAAAACTCATTGAATTTTAAAAAGTAGCTGGCTCAGAAAACAACATACAAAAATCATTAGCCTTCATGTATACAAAGAAAAAAACAGAATAACCTAATTACTACAACAAAAAAGAACAAAAATGAAAATATCTAGGTTAAAATGAGAAGTGTAAATCCATATGAGATAAATTTTGAAACACTTCTGAATAAAACATAAATCCAAACATGCTGTGATCTTACTTAGGAAGGATTGGCATGATAATATATTATTAATCCTGAAGTTAATTTGTAAATTCAATACAATGCCTCAAATAGTGGGCATTAGTACTATTAGATCATTATAATATTCAGCATTAATAAAGCATGATGATTATATCCTGATAATCCTATGGAGTTAGGGATTTATTTTATTTTGTTTTGTTTTTTTGCGGTACGCGGGCCTCTCACTGTTGTGGCCTCTCCCTTTGCGGAGCACAGGCTCCGGATGCGCAGACTCCGGACGTGCAGGCACAGCGGCCATGGCTCACGGGCCCAGCCGCTCCACGGCATGTGGGACCTTCCCGGACCGGGGCACGAACCCGTGTGCCCTGCATCGGCAGGCGGACTCTCAACCACTGCGCCAACAGGGAAGCCCTAGGGATTTATTTTTAAGTGAAAAATTTAGGTGGAGAAATGTGTCTCAATATGGCACTGTTTATTTGAGACGTTAGAGGTAAGTACAAATATACGCCTCTTTTGTCAAATCACAGTTTCAAATGAACACATAAATCATATTTTTAAGTGCTATATGTATGGGGAGAAAATGAGTAGAGAGAAGAGAAATCGAATCTAGTTTATATTCTTTTTTATAGATTTAATTTTGGAATCATGTAAGTATCAATATTTTAGATTACTATACAACAGAGTGTAATAAACAGATCTTAAACATTTAAGGAAAAATAAAACCAATAATTTCAACCTTATATTGAGTACAAAGTATTATCATACTGAAAATATTTTTTTTTCTCCAAGGGATTTCTAAATACAGTAATTTGTCTCCATAGTCCAAGGACTGGAAAAAAAAATCTTCATCTAATACTATGATATAATAATCATTTATTTGGCAGCAAGTTTGGCACATTTTCCCTGAGACTGTAAAATTTAATTATGGGTTAAAATAAATAAATATTTAGTTTCATTAAGAGGTAAAGTGAGAACTGAACTCATAACATATGTTCTTTTTAAAATGTATTTTCTAGCTCTGTCCACTGAAAAATCCTAGAAGCTCCCACAGACTACACAGATCATGCCAAAAGGACTCAAGAACCAACTTAAAGATGCGGAAACTGTATAACAAAGGCATGCATTGAGCGCCAGTTAGGATAGTAACTATATCTATAAAATTTGTTTAAATTCATGAGTTCATAACAATTTTGAAAATAAAAATCTTCCTCAGTAAATACGGAGAATAATAGGGAATCAATTCATCATTTTTTGAAAATTCTTAAAGGGTCCAAGGTGAACAGAGACTCAGCTGAAATCCAAAGCAGGTAGTGTACTCGGGGCAGTAGGTTATTCTATTTACTATTTTTTATACTCCAGAAATATTTACCTTTCCGTAGGATGTGAATTATTTCCTTCAGTTAAAAAAAAATGCTAATATACCACAAATTAAAACAAAACTAATTTTTTTTTCTTCTTAAAATCTATGTCCTTCTGCCATGAGTGTTTTGGATTGAGAAATAATTGTTAGAAAATAGCAGGGCTTTACTACAAATTTCCCTAAAATTGAGAGTGGGACAGGAAGCTGTACACAGAACAACTGTTCTTTAGTATGACAGTGGGCTATGGAGCTCTTTTGACTTGGAGAAAACAAGTAGATTCATTATGGGACATTTATTCAAAGGGGATGGGTCCAAGGGAATACCATAGGCAATATGGGGAACATTACAAAAGACTCAGAGAAAATCAAATCGTGACTGAATATGCTGATGTTTTTAGTAAATGATGACTCAGTTAGCTATAAAACGTTTGAACTAAGATATCCATTTACACATTAGACATGTTCAGTAGATTAAATGGCAAAATAGGATCCTAATGTTGTATCAAACAGCACAGTATCTGAAACATAGTAGGCACAAAGTCTTTGAGATATTTTGTGATTTGAAGCCAACTTTGAAGTTGGAATTTTCCATGTATCTGGGCAAAATAATTTTGCTCTTCCCAAATTACACCATACAGATTTTTAAAAGTCACACTTGCTGTGCTAAAGGAATAGAGAGGTGGAGAGTATTAAGAATGACAACCATTAAAAGTGCACATGTCAGACAGAGAAAGACAAATACTATATGATATCGCTTATATAGGGAATATAAAAAATATAACAAACTAGTGAATATAACAAAAAAGAAGCAGACTCACAAATATAGAAAACAAACTGGTCATTACCGAGGAAGGGGGAGGGGCAATATAGGGGTGGGAGAGTGGGGGCCACAATCTACTGGGTGTAACACAGGCTCAAGGACATATTGTACAATACAGGGAATGTAACCAATATCTTGTAATAACTGTAAATAAAAAGTAACTTTAAAATGGTACAAAAAATTTTCTAAAAATTCTTTTTTAGTCTAAAAGAAAGAAAAGTGTCTATGAATGGGGAGACCCTGTTCGTTACCTGTGTTTCCTCATCAGGACTTTTATTTTCCCATTGGAATATGCCTTATGTAATCCATCAATCAGGAGAATCAATGGTGTGACGAGCAATTCCGGCCACACGGAGATAATCAAGACCTCATAAATCCTGTTAGAATAAATAAAGCCTGAAAAATGGGTTTGTTAGCACAGCAATCAAATTTCAAAACTGCCTGCCTGCAGGAGACAATGTGTCGCTGATGAGCAGAAGAGAAAAGAGAAAATGTTGGCTAGGGAAGGTGTACTAACTCTTAGAAGGGGAGCAGATGTTCAGGGTCTTTCTGAGACACCGTCAAAAGAAGGGTCTGTGTAAACACCCAACCTCACTGTTCAATGCCTTAGCTATGCCTCTAGCTGAAATGCCAGGACTAAGGATCTTGTTGCCATTAGTAGGGTGTTCTTACCTCTTCTGGGCCGTACATTGGGCACTTATCTTTCATCTGTTCTACTACCGTTCTTACTTGTCACACCCTCATGAAAGAGACTGCAATCTCAGATATAGAACTTCCCAGCCTCTCATATCTAAGATGGGGACTTGCAACCAAAGGCTGGACAATGGAACTTGAGGGAATTACCTTTCCTTATTAAAAACAATAGTCACTCTTTGCCTATCTTTCCTTGGACATTGCTGTGGAAGAACGTATTGTCTGAGGCAGCTGCAACCAGTAGAGCAGACAAGCAGCACACTGAAGCTGGAGAAGGGAAAGAGTGGGGGGAGACTGGAATTTGATTTCCTTCTTGATCTGTTAAATGGTCCTTAGAGGCACCCAGCTTTAGCTCTCTTGTGATGTGGTCAGTAAGGTTTCTTGTCATTTAAGGCAATTCACTTGGGGATATTGTTAACATTTGGATTCTGATTCAGGAAGGCCCGGGTGGTGCCTGAGAGTCTGTATTTCTAACAGACACTCAGGTGATGTCCAAGCTGCTTATATATCGAGTCACCAGTGTTTAGGCAACTTTTAAGCTTGTATTCAGTTACTTGAAGCCACGGGCATACTAAATGGCAACACTGAATAGAGAGGGACTTGAAAGTTGAATCCAATCTAAAGCTATGCATGACAAAACTTAGGGATTCACCAGCTAAAAAATGCATAGACAGGATTATGGATTGTGAGAGCTTTGAGGTCATCATGGTCTGTATTTAAATCCTGGTTCTGTCATTTACACACTGTGTGACCCTATTGAAAAATTACGTAACCTCTGTGAATCTTGGTTTCTTCAGAGAACAGTGCCATCTGTCTAACATGGTTGGTTTGAAGATTAGTTGAGATTATGTAATGAAAAGCCTCGGTCTTGAACAGATGTGAGTTTTCTATGATGTCATTGGCGGTATGGAATTCTGTATTGTCAAGCTTCACTCATGCCAAAGATTGCTTAGTTAAATTGGTGCTAAGTCTGGTAGAAATATACAGATTGTGGCAGTCAGCACAGAGACTTTCCTTGTAACCAAGCTGCTGTATCAAAATCCTGTGACTCCTGTATCAGGCTACGTTAAACTTTGGAATTTTTAAAAAATAAAAAGTAATCAAAATTGTACTTTTATATGACTTGTTTCTTCTTTAAAAACCTGTCTACACTGTCTTTGATGAAAGAGAAAATTTTTAAATTCACAAACTCTCCCCCAGAATTGCTGGAATATTGTCAAATGAAATGAAAATATTGTTAGCAGATCTGATGAGTGGTAAGCAAAATCTATTGCCTGTAGTGATAGGAGGGTGGAAGATAATGCGGTTTTCTTCAGTCAGATTGCAAATAGGATGGTGGACACCAGCTATGACTCTAAATGTTGCAAAGTGCTTTCTGGATTTGCGGTGTTTGATGACCAGATGAGGTCTTCATGTTTATAAGCCTCGGTGCTTTGATCAACATAATGCTTTGAATACCTGCTGGAGTGATCTTGGAATGTTCTAGGCCTAATGCCAGAGCAAGGGCATTTACTTACAACTTCTCAGGCATATAGTTATGATCTTCTGAGCAAGGGTTTCCATGGATAGGAATAACCTTACATATCTCCAACAGAAAAAGAAAACATGTTTTAATATTACATACATCCTCTTGACATTAGGGAATCCATGTGACTTCAAACATGGCAACAGTTGTGCACTGGACAATCATTTACCTTTTAGTATTGTTGCTATCAAGTTATTCTCAAAAATATCTGTAACTATATGTTTAAAAATTCAGAATCCATTCTTAGTTGAGGTGAATGTGGGTTAAAACCTTCCTCATTTCAGGAGTACTGTAGAGCGGAAGGGGTCCTAAGTTGGCTGGAGCTGGGTTTTGGGCTATTTACTCATTAATTATGTAAATCTGACAAGTTACATACTTATCTGAGACTCAATTTCTTTATCTGTAAAATGGGAATCATAACAGCTATTTCAGGGGATGTTGAAAAGATTCAATTTGATAATCAATGTAAAGCACTTACTACATGCTTGGCACTTAGTAAAGATCCAATAACTTTTTGGTAGAAACAGCTTCAAACCTGAAAGGAAACCACCTCTTTATTCTCATTTTATTTCTTCATCCTATAATACTCACAATGATAAGCTCTTGTGGGAAGAAAGGGTTTCCTCAGAAAGTAAAACCTGAGATGACAGTTGGTGCACGGGTAACTTATTTTGGGAAGTGATTCTAGGAAATAGGACTGAGAAGCCTGAAACGGGGAAGAGGGACACAGAAGGACACGCAGATGTGACAGCTGAGTTTCATGGGGCCTTCTAAGAACCACGTATAATAGAATGTCTGAGGGGAGAAAAAGGGGAACATATAGCCACTTGCTCCTGTTTTCCATTAATTGGGTTGCAATGGGTGCATTAACATTGTCATATGGGTCTGTAGTATGTAAGTGGTGAGACTGTTGGTTCTAGTAGAGAGACAACATTAGCAGCAGAGAACTCCCAGAAGAGAAAGTGAGAGAGAGCCCAGCTGAGGTGTCACAGTTTATTTACGCAATGCTGGTTGCTGTAGGATGTGCAGGTGATCAAACCATGTGAGGAAGGACACAAATGGTATTTCACACATGATTCTTTATAGCAGCCATGTGTCCTCAGTGACCCTTGAGATTTGGAGGTAATTCAGTCCCAGGTACCTCTGTTTCAAAGCACACCCTTTGAGGACAATGGCTTAGGTAATTCTCTTTATACTAAAGACCAAAGTTTCTCACCTTGTTCTAATAGGTCTACAACTGGTATCTACAAGACCCTCAATGGTGATTTCTATGCTAAATATCCAATCAAAAAGGACACATTGGGCTTCCCTTGTGGCGCAGTGGTTGAGAGTCCGCCTGCCGATGCAGGGGACGCAGGTTCGTGCCCCGGTCCGGGAAGATCCCACATGCCGCGGAGCGGGTGGGCCCGTGAGCCATGGCTGCTGAGCCTGCGCGTCCGGAGCCTGTGCTCTGCAACGGGAGAGGCCACAGCGGTGAGAGGCCCACGTACCGCAAAAAAAAAAAAAAAAAAAAAAAAAAAGGCACATTTTCCAGGTGAGCTGAGATTCATGTTTTGAAGTGAGTCCTCCGCCCTAAGATCTGTCAGGAAACTCAAACAATACACAGTCTCCTTAGTCCCAAGTGTTGACATAGAAACCTCAGTGGAGGCAATTAAAGTGAAAAACTGCTTTCCCCTTTTAAAATAGTTTCAAAATATTATGTGGTTATCTCTGTGGATGATTTAATACTGCTTACTTTTTTTTATTATGGAATTTTTAGTTTATGTTGAGTCTTTTTTTTTTTTTAACTTTAAGGGGAAAATAACACTTGGAAAGCTTCCTCCTGGAAATAACACTTGCAAAGTTCTAGAAAACTCTTAGAATGTATAAACACATATGAAATTGTGAGGTTATGACCAAAGGCAAATATATTAAGGACAAAATCCAGCTACATGATTCCTTTAATAATTGGTGTGTGTGTGTGTGTGTGTGTGTGTCTGGTAAGCATCCCCTTTATCCAAAATAGCCCGATTATTAAAACTCAGATAATCACAGAGATAAAAATTTTCCACCTTCCTACTAATCAGTAGTTTTCATTTAATATCTATTTAGCCTTAAAGGTGAAAGTGGGTTCCAGACAAATGTCTTTCACATTAGAAGCTGTATTAAATTAATTGAAAAATAAACATTGATAATAATAAAATAAGAGAAATGATGAACAGTAAAAGGTAAATACTTTTTAAATGTTACTCAAATAGACAATCAATAAAACCACATCTTTCAGTCAACATAATAATTACTTGCATCAAAAACTCTAGTTGTTGAAATTTAAAATATTGATTAAAAAGCTTCAATTGGACTTCAGCCTAAAAAGAAATTTCCATCTTAATAAAATAGGCAAAACTTTCCTTTTAAACATGACACTTATTTTTTTAAAAAAACGTGTTTACTATTCTTGAAAAAGACTTGAAATGGGTCTTTCAGAAAAGAGCTTTTCCCATTTTAAATTGAATCCAACAGAGCAGTGAAGATGCAATTCCAAAGAACCCGGAAGAAAAGCAGAATACCCAAAAAACGATTTATGTGTTTCCAAAAACCCTGATTTGGCGTTGATGCTTTCACAAAACAAGAGGGTTACTGAGCAATTCCATGACATTTTAAAGTTTCCTCCTGGTGTTCCGATGTCATGATAATCCAGCCTGTCCTAAGGAATTTTTAAAACCACAAAAACACAGTCCACTGCCTAGCTTTAACTGAACTTCTGAGCTTGACTTTTGGACATCTCTTCTGGAAGATACCTCAAGTGAAGTGAGAAGATACTCTTTGACTTTAGTCACCAAAGTTAATATTCTCATGACCTAAATTGACTTCATACAGTCAAGTTTGTTTTACATTCTCAGTTACTCACTACTGCAAGTCAACACAGCACAGAAGTTAAGGTATTTTGTGCCTTAAAGAGTACACACTGCTGTTCATGAACTTTTTGGCCAATGAATAAAAAGTATTTCATTTCTAAATCTCACCAGAAGGATTTAAATTAAATAGTAACAGATGAATTGGACAGGCACGGAATACTAAATAGGAACTAGCAAATGAAATAATCCAGCTCTTTGCTTTTACCATGAAAATGAGAATTGATTCTTCATTGAGAGAAGTAAAAGGACTCAGTGTTTTAAAAAAGCTTTCTCCACCAAAAGAGCAAAATAGCACTCAGTGGCATTGCAGTGTTAACAAAATTTCTTTATCAGAAACTATAATTTAATATTTAAGTACCTAATTTACATGTGACAAGGTATCATATTCAAAAAATTAAATTGCAACTAGAAAACTATTAACCACTAAAAACAATACCAAACACAACCCAAACATTTATAGGAAAACAATAGCCAGAATTTGAATTGGAAAAAAAAGTTTCATCATATTTGGCTCATTAAACAAAGCATCCATTACAGACTGTAAAAGAGTGTTTCTTCTAATTCATCAAAAGTTTATCCTTTGTAGCATGAATACATGTAAAGATAGATTTATTGACTTCATATGCACACGTGTGTATACATATTGTGAGACATACCTCATGTGTTGATTTAAAGATATCGTATCTACTGATAACTGGTTGAACTTTGGAAGGTGCTGAAACCCATATTTCTACATGACCTGTGACCCATTTAAAAATGTCTTTTTATAAACAGAAATTACATAAAATACTCTGGTTTTTATTAACTGAATCTTAAGCATAATAATAGACAATGAAGGAATTGCACTTATTTTAAAGGTACAGTAAAGTGTTAGATTGCAGCTCAGACATCAAAGATCGGGGACTGTAGTACTGATAAGTTGTGCATTATATGCAAAGATGACGGTGGCCACTGAAATTAAAATGAGAGCAACTAATTACAGAACCAATAGGGGGATAACAGAAGAAAACATGCACTACTCCTACTTTAATGCAAAACTAATTTCTCCCAGGAAACCAACCCTTTGACCTTTCTTACACAAAGAAACAGGTTCTGCACCCTTGGTAACACAGTAGACATGGACTTCTGTATTCAAATTCTAGTTCATTGTCTCTGAGTGTGCTGTTCCAGCATCATCTCCTTAAGCTGCCCTTGAAATTCTGGAGCATCTACAATATTACAGTCTCTTGGTTAGGTTTCATTGAGCCTCAATATCCCCTTCAGTTCTATATAAATAGGGTCCTTTATTCATCTTCTTCTGGTTCCTGTGGTAATATGGGTATTTCTTCCTTTAAACAATCACTGAAGAATCTGAGGATTGTGCTGTAGAGATGATATTTGCTCTTCTCAGATACGTCATGGCCTTCATCTGGGTAGACCTAAGATATTGAAGGGAAAGGAGATTTAAAGTTATCAAAGCAAGTCTTCTTCCTCAGAACTCATTACTTTAGCCCCATGGCAACGGAACTTGGGAAAATAATATCTGACCAAAATCTCATGTAATTCAACTCTGAGTTGTTCATGCTAAACTTTCCTTTTTTATTATAATCATATCAAAATCAACATTTGAGACAAAATACAATTTTATGCATTTATATTGGGATTTGTTGGCCAAAACGTTAGAGCTTTCTACGTTCACGTTGAACAAGGTGGCATTGGCATCACCTTAACTAAATTTTAGATAGTTTTGTAAGTTCTTTCTCTGCCCCTTTGAAATGTATGTAAATCTTCTTTCAGACTCTTGCCAGTTTTACAACCCAGGAAATTTCTTTCTCAAGGACTTGGAAACCATCTCTTTGAAACGTAAACATTGAAAGAGAGACAGCACCCCCCTATCTCCCAGTCTCCAAGTTGTAAAACTACTTCCTGTCATAAAGATAAAAGAAATGTTTCTTAAGGCTGATTACCAAACACAGAAGGCAATGAGTCCCTCCATTGGGGCTCTTAAAAATGCTCCAGCCCCTTGTTTTAACAAAGTTGAGTTTACTCTTTCTCCCCTATTGCAGTAGTCTTGGATAAAGTTTTCCTTGTCTGTTTAATCTTGTGTAATGCAATTTTTACTTTGACAACGTCCTTCCAATATAAACGACATTAGTGAGTTTTCTAAAATATAAATGAAAATACTGTCATGTCAATTCCTGAGTGTAAAGTTTTTAGATGGTGCCTCGTTTCCCTCTGAGTAAAGCCTCACAATCCTTTACACTGTCACTGCCATGACTCTCCATCTGTTTGTCTCTACATCTTCATCTTTCATCATTCTAACCCTGGTTCCTGTGTTTTAAGTATAATGAACGACTTTTAGTTCTTCCAAATGCTGAGGAATTAAAACAATTTTTTTCCCTTCCATGACTCCTGCTTCAGATTGAAAGTTTCTTGATGTGTAAAGTATGTCCTGTTGACCCATTTAGCATAGAGACCCCTGTAAAGTAAATCCTTGATAAGTATTTACTAAATATGGTTGAATGCAGACATGTAAATGACGTAAGGATGTTTTGCCCTCTCCTTTTTCTCTCATGTTATTTACTCAAAACTATTTTCCCCCACTTTTTATGATGAGTGATGGAAACGGACAAAAAGACAAAGGAACTAGAAAGGAAATAAAAATTATTATTTTAAAATAATTCATTATCAGTGATATGAATAAAAAAGTTAGAGAAAAAAAAACATTTTTGAAAGAGTTTATGCAATTCACATATAAAACATAAGGTGATCCACATTCTCACTGTAATTAGGAAATAAGAACACAATTTGGTAGCTGAAAAAAACAGTAAAAATGAAAGGGTGGGAGATGGAGTCATATAGAAGCTGTGTTCTGCATTTTACAACTAAAAAACCAAGGTAGAAAAACATATTTTTCTGAAAAAGTAGCTTACCTGCATAGTATAATTCACTCCAGCTTTTATTAGGTGTTTGATTAATTCTGCTGAATGCTGGAAATGAACTTTTGCTGCAAGAAATTAAATTATGATATTTGAAGGAAAAACATTTTTCAGGATCAGAACATTTTTATATCATTTTTTCAAAGAGATTATGTATTTATCTTCCAAAATTATCAGCAAATCGGATAACTCAACCAATTAGACTTTTAATGCTCCCGTTTAGTTTTGGGAAGGGGACAAGTGGCAAATGTCAACAGGCTTTGCACTAGAAACTAAACAGAAAAAAAAAAATAATAACTGGAAAATCCATTTATGGATTTTTACTTTACATCCACTGCACACTTAAAAGACTGATACCTAGCTTTACCTGGAAAGCCAGTAGATACAATGGCAATAAAACTTTGAGCTTCACATTGTAAAAAAATAAATTAAAACAGCAGTTCCTACTAAGCCTCTACTTTACAGAATGGTGATTAGATTTATTATATTGCATATCATTTATTATTTGTAATTATTCACGTATTTTATACCATTATAACGATTTTAACACAGTGAACGCCTCTCTGGATAGTAATAGCAAACCAGCCTTCTATTCCTTTCTGAGGATTACTAGGGCCACTCTCAGACACTGGCATTCTGCCTTATATTAAATTAGAAAAGAATACCTCATGTTGAGAAAATAGCATACACATATCATTACTCAAGGGCTAAATATGTAATGTGGACCATACTGGTTTCTCCTCTTTCCTTCTAGCTTCCTTCTCCCTGAACTTCAGTTCCAAAACTCTGAAATAACCAGCACAGCAGCCTGGGTGTGGGTAGCAGCATTGTCCCTAACTAGCTATGAAGACTTGGACAAATCACTTACAATCTTTTTTGTGTAGCACTTAGCTCATATGCTGCCTTGGCAATACATTCCTACACTGTGTATCTTCAAATTTCTGTAAATAACTTTTAAGCTCACATTTTTGGACTGTCTTTGTAAAACTAGGGCAGCCTTATCAATAGTTTAAGCTTCTTCATTGTTCTAATGCTGTGGTACTGATTAATCCTGCTACAGAGCAGACAATAAAAGACTCCACATAATCGTTTATATCTTTTAAAAGTCTACCTATAATCTTTTCTAACATTCTCTTATTGTACTTAATGGGAAAATTACCATGCCATTTCTAAATAACTGTGCAAATTGCTCTGTAAATGTAAGCTACTAGAAATGTTAATAAATAGGGCAATGACTGAGATAAAATGATCCTTTATATACCTCATTTGTTTATTGCAGAAAACAAATTGAAAAGGACTCCATCATTCAGCTGCATGGATATAGCTGAAAAGATAAATGCATAAATGGATTTTCCAGTTTTTTTTTTCTGTTTAGTTTCTAGTGCAAAGCCTGTTGACATTTGCCATTTGTCCCCTTCCTAAAACTAAATGGGGGCATTAAAAGTCTAATTGGTTGAGTTATCCGATTTGCTGATAATTTTGGAAGATAATAATAATGGTGGTATTATAGTATTATTGACTGAGTACCTATAACCTACCAGTCCCATGTGGAATGTGTGTGTGGTGTATGTGAGTACATTTGTGTGTGTGGTGTGTGTGAGTACATTTGTGTGTGTATGTGTGCGTGCAAACACACAGGTGTATTTTCTTTGAAGTGACGAGTGCTGAAGGTCTGCTTACATTTTATCAGGTAGGTGAAGTCCCAGGCCCATGACTGGATGAGTCAGGGAACAACATAATTTACCTTAATAATTACAACATATTAACAGAAACAACTGAATAACGTTAATATATTAAAGTGTGATGGCTAGATGTAAAATAATTTAATCTTGAATATAGTTTATTCCCATAATTGAAGCTTTAGAGCCAAGTGAATAAGAGCCTCAATGCCTGTTTCAAATCACCTTTCTAGCAAATCAATAGCTGTGTGATTTTCGGCAAGTTATATAAATTCCATAATATTTATTTTCCCAATTTGTCAAATAACAAGAGAAGTAATACCTACTGCACAGTATTTTCATGAAAAACAGCTACTATGATATTAAAAGCTTTTAGCACATTTCCTAACATACAGTCATTACTTAATAATCACTATTTGTTATTACTAACAATGTATATGTAAGTTCTTAATACCTTAGAACAAAATTCTAATGTCCTTCAAAATGTTTATGTTCTCTTACATCATGTTTCATCTACAACAGGTATGGTATCATCTAAGTCTTTTTAAAAAAAATTATAATAGTTTTAGATTTTCAGAAAAGTTGCAAAGATAGTACAGAGAGTTCCTGTATATCCCTTACCCAGTTTTCCCTACCTGTTAACATTTTACATTATTATGGTACATTTAGAAACATTTAGATGGAGTGTTTCCTTAACCCCTTCTGGTCTATGATGATTTCTCAAACTTTCTTTGCTTTTGATGACTTTGGCAGTTCTGAGGAGTACTGGCCAGGAATTTGGTAAGATGTTCCTCATTTGGGTTTGTCTAGGGTTATGCGTATTTGGGACAAGACCATATAGAGATAGAATGCCGTTCTCACTGAAGCCACATCAAGGTTACATACTATCTACATGACTTGTCACTGTTAATGCTGACCTTGATCACCCGGCTGAGGTGAAGTTTGTCAAGTTTCTCTGCCATGAAAGTTACTCTTCCCCCCCCCATTCCATACTGTACTCTTTTGAAGCAAATCACTAAGTGCAACACACTGTGAAGGGGGAAGGGAGGGAATTAAGCTTTGCCTCCTTGAGTTGGGGCATCTACATAAATGGTTTGGAAATCTACCTAAGGGAGATTTGTCTCTTCTCCCTCATTTACCTATTTATTCAAATATATACTATATGTATGTGTGTGTATATATATATATGTATGGTATATATCAATATTGATCTAAGCTATAATTTAACTGGGACCTGACATGTCTCTAAGTTAAGTTTGAGTGACAGCTGGTATTATCTTTGATATAAGGCCTTTTTAGTGGTATTCTATGTAAAATAGGATAAAAATACTGAGGCAGGGCAGACTGGACTGACAAAAACAAGTTTAAGATTTAGGAAATATTGCTTCAAGGCTTTGCTTCTCTTTGCTCACTTGCCAGGTAGCCTTGGATAGATCAGTTTCCTCCTTGAAATTGATTTTTCTCATCTGTGAGTGGGGCTATAAATAGCCCTCTGTTGTAAGATTTCACATAAAATCATAAAAAAAATTCTTTGAGTACCAAACACTTCATGTGAATATAAAATATTATTTATTACTAGCATTATCAATCACATTCATCTCCAATGTTTAAAATGATAAAAAATGAGAGGTGATATGAAAGTGCCTTTTTGGGTTTTTGTTTCGAGTGGTAAAACTCATCAGAATATCATCTCAGTGCTGGCACCTGTTTGCTATGCTGCTGTTTTCCAGGTTAGTTTCCATTTGAGGTATGCTGAAGAACACTGTCCTAGTAGTGACTAACCACATGTGGTTATTTACATTTAAATTAATTACAATTAACTAAAATTTAAAAATTCAGTTCCTCAGTCATACTGAACATGTCAAGTGCTTGAGAGCCACATGTAGCCAGTGGCTACTGTGCTCAACAGCACAGAGATGACATTTCCATCATCCCAGAGAGGTTTACTGGGCAGTGCAGGTATCAGATTCTTTGTGCCCAACTCCTCTGCTCTCCTCCCCAGAAGGGTTACAGGGCCTCCTGTAAGCAAGTCCTTGGATGTACCCCTTTGTTCAAGGTCAGACCACATCAATCAGTAGCAGCAAGTATAATACGTACTGTCAGCAGTCCCATGAATTATTAATATATTTTCTTCTTTTAAGCCATGAATATTATGGAGCACACTGGAAGCCTATAAAAACAAAAACACAAAAATATGTATATAAAGATTTATCTATATTTGCATTTTGACTGGGTTTTTAGAACAAAAATACTCTCCTTTCTTCATTGGTTTTAAATTAGTTACCTGGTATGTGCTTTCTTCTTTAGATGGCATACCAAGATATCTTTCAGAGAAAGCTGAGGCTGTGACCCAAGAAAACAGAAATTTGAGGGTAAACTAAAAATCATTTGACTAGCATATTTCATTTAGTTTCTACATTTCACATTTAATTGTCATGCTCCACTAAAATTGATTGAATCAGAGCGGTGATAAAGAGCTGAAAACATCTCTGATAACACATGATAAATGAACTCAAATGAGCTTCTCTACATGGGGACTTTCTTGTCTATGAATCAGTACATTATATTAGGTCAGTCTGTAGGAAGTACTCACCATACAACTTCAAGTCTATAATGGGTGCAATCACTGATCCACATTTAAAAAGGTTTTCATCTGATTTTAATATCATTGATGCAATATAGCCACCATACCCCTGACAAAAAAAAAAAAAGTTTTCATATATATTTTTATATATATATATATTCCTAGAGATTTTTTTAAGCTTTTGGTCACTGTTTGGTAATATACATATCAGAATGTCTCATAATGTCCCAGACTGGAGCAAAGAATATACTAACATCACTATGTAAGGATGAAAATTTTGAAAAGAGTTATTTAAATTTTTATATAATAAGCTATTTTAATATCTTTAGGTAAAATATAAAATTAATTATATATCATCAAGTGTCAAATATTGACTCTTTGATTTGGTATCTGGGAATAGCTCCAAACAATTTGAAATTAGGAAAGTACAGAACTGATTAAATCATATCATTTTAGGTACTATATATTTAATAAAACAGTATATTCATTTAATAAAACATTTAATAATGATGATTATTAAGAATTGAGAAAGAGGAATTAAATATTTAAAATATATCTTCACAAGTATAGATTCTGCTTTCAATTCCACACAACTAAAAACTTGAAAGAAATGGTATAAGATAAATACTTTTGCTAGTTAGATGAGTTGGATTATTTTTAAATTTAATTTTTAAATATCCTCTTGAAATGCTTTTGAACAAACTTAATTATAACTTCTTAAAAAAATAAATCAAGGTGTCCAGTTTTCTTTTGTAGACCACGATCTGACTAGAAAATTTCCAAAGGAGATTTTAATAACTACAGTAATGCTAGGCTAAGGGAATGACCTACTGAGTTGTCTGTTCATTTTAGACGTTAATTCTTGCTGTGTTCTTGGAATTGTTTTTCATTTTGCCAGACAATGGAGTATCCTAGTAGGTATTAAAAAAAATATTAATACCCAGGCCTTAGCACAGAAATTCTGATGCAATTGGCTCTACTTTTGAAAGATTTCCAGATGATTCTAGTGTGGTCCTGTGCTCTAGGAACATGTTGTTTTCTCTATACTCTTGAGATGAGTAGTAAAGAATTTCATTTGTGCTTATTTGGAGCATTGTTTAAAAATTGGTACTAGAGGGCTTCCCTGGTGGTGCAGTGGTTGAGAGTCCGCCTGCTGATGCAGGCGACATGGGTTCGTGCCCCGGTCCGGGAAGATCACACATGCCATGGAGCGGCTGGGCCCATGAGCCATGGCCGCTGAGTCTGTGTGTCTGGAGCCTGTGCTCCACAATGGGAGAGGCCACAACAGTGAGAGGCCTGTGTACCGCAAAAAAAAAAAAAAAAAAAATTTGGTACTAGAAAGTCCAAAATGAAATCAGACATTACTTAACTGGTTGACAGAACATATGTGAAGGGTAGCAGAATACACCACCCCAAAGTATACCACTTGGCATATTGATTATTTTGAGATATAGACACTGGAAAAAACAGCAAATGCTGAGAGAAGCTTTCTCTGAACTCCCCTTATCTTCCTAAAGGCAGATCCTCCAAAAAGAAATCAATTGTTCTAGATCCCCTCCCTGGAAGTTTCATCAACCAGGGAAGATTGCCTCTTGCCACAGGAAAGGAGACTAGAAGTTGACACCACAGCCAGAGAGACTATATCACAAACTATACCTCCCATCTATTCTTCTAAAGCCCCATCTGTCTTTCCTAACAATAATTTATTCTCTCTTAAAATGCCTATATCCCCTCTTCCCTTTCCCTGTTGAAAGCGTGCAGAACTCTGTGGGGCTCCTGGGCACAGAAGCTTTTCTGCTCCCCATTTCTTGTTTGTGGGAAACTGACTCCACCTCTATGAACTTCCCTGAGTCCCAAAGGGCAGATTCGAACAGTGGCTAATCAGGGAAGGGAGGGGATACAGAGACAAGGGAGGAGCAAGCAAGAAACAGTAGTGCAGCCTTGGGGCAGGGTCCTGGTTCTGCCTCAAAGGATACACATAACAATATCTTTGAGCTCTTTACAGTACTAAAATCCCCAACAAATGGAAGATGTCAGCATTCTTCATTCCAGATTAAAGGAACCAGAGAAGTTCTTCAAAAGACCACCTAAGGCCAGATTAAAGTAACCACAGAAACTCAACAGACCCCCTGAGACCAGATGAAATGAATGCAGCCCCTGCACACACTCTAATCCTTATCAGCAACCCTGCCCTTGAACCATTGCTATAAAACTCCTCATGAAATCCTTCCAGGTTGAGACACACAGTTTTGAGGGGCAATGGTCTGCTGCATCCCCTTTTGCCTGACAAAGCAATGAAGATATTCTTTTCTACTTCACCCAAAACTCTGCCTCTGAGATTGGATTCAGCATGGGTGCACAGATGCCGAGTTTTCAGCATCACTATTAAGATGGTATTTAAGCCTCATTTCTAAGCCACCTCACAGAGTTACTCATTTTCCCCAGAGTATCTCCCATGTATACATGAGGTGTACATGTCAACAAACTTCTGTTCATTTTTCTCTTGTTAATCTGTCTCTTATTGTAAGAGAATCTCAGGCAAGAACTGAGAAGGGCAGAGGGAAATTATTTTTCCTCCCCTATATATGTCAATTGTGTACAATATCTAGCTAGTACCCAGACATTTATGCAAAGCTTCTGCAACAATTAGAAACTGAGAGAAATAAAATTATCCCTTATAGAAGTAAGCCCCCACAGAGTACCTTTGCTTAGTCTCTTTGAGAGGGATGAAAATAGACTTAAGTCAGCAAAATTAATACAAAAAAAAGTAACAGGCTTAAATGTCTTAACATATCTAAAGAAAGAAGTGGAAGGGAGGAAAAATAATTTCCTTTTATCTTTCTGAGCTCTTGGCTGAGATGTCTTCCAATAAAAGACAGATTAACAAGAGAAAAACAAATAGTTTATTTACTTGTATACCTCACCTATACATGGAGATTAGCAGGGAAACTAAGTAACTCCCTAGATGGCCCAAGTCACCACCTTAAATACCATCTTCAATTAAAAACAGAAGAAAAGTGTTGGGGGAAAGTCAGTGATGGGAAGTTATCAGGAAAAGAACTGTAAACAAGGGTAAGGTTTGTTATGTAGATTTAAGTCAGTGCCTTCTCCAGTGATAAAAGTTTCTTATGATTTAGAGTCATTCTTCCCTTCCTGGTAAAGAGAGGGAGACACAAATAGAGGTTTTCTTTATAAATGTAAATGCCCCTTGCAAAAGGGTAACTTCTACTCTGTTTTTAAAGCTTCTCCCATTTATGCTGTGTCTCCTGTTTATGCTGTTTCTTAAAATAATCAGCTCAAAATAATCCTTATGCCAAAGAAGCATATTCTGGCATGGCATGTTCTGCTCCCCTTCAGAAGTATGAAGGTGTGGGATGAGTCATGCAAAGCAAGTAAATAAATAGCTATTATACAGCAAAACTGTAGAGAGACTTTGAAAATTCTGTCCCTACAAGGAGCCTTTCTGGTATATCCTTTCTAGTTCACTGTCATGGAATTGAGACCATGGTGTTGTAGCCAAGAGGTTTCAAATATTTCCCAAGCGGCAACAGTATT
This sequence comes from Globicephala melas, assembly GCF_963455315.2. Classification (NCBI taxonomy): domain Eukaryota; kingdom Metazoa; phylum Chordata; class Mammalia; order Artiodactyla; family Delphinidae; genus Globicephala; species Globicephala melas. The sequence goes on along the minus strand of NC_083320.1, from coordinate 100,206,497 downwards.
CTCATAGTGAAAAATGTATCTTTGTTGATAACTTTTCTGGTTCTAATTCCACAATAACCAAACAATCTTTCAACTGATAACAATTCTGTTATTTACATAACTTAACTACTTTGAGAGACTAGCTAGATATTACTATCCTGAGAATAACTGTATATCATATTTAAATAAAATAAATTAATAAATTGGTATAATTTTTTTTTACCTTAGTTTCACATGATTCTCAGAGTCATTATCTCCAGGAACTAAGGAGAATGGTGTCTTCCAAAGGAGGGGCAGATTCCAGAACAATACCTGAAAGTTCTTTTAAATTATTTGGGAATCTTGTTAAAAATGCCTATTCTAATCCAGTAGATCTGGGATAGGGCCCAAGATTTTGCATTTTTAACCAACTCCCAGGAGACGTTTATACTGCTGGTCCATATTTTGAATAGAAAGTTCTTATTGTGTAATAATGTAATAAAGATTCCCAACATAATATCTTCCTAGCTTTAGCCAGCATTCCCTTGACCAGTGGAACTTAAAAAATTATGTATCAATGCCCTCAAAAACAATTGAATCAATATGTGGAGAATGGGCCATGGAGCTCTCCATGTGATTCTAACTGAAAGCAGGGTTGTAAATCGCTGTTGCATAAGACATTGTATTTTACTGTTTAAAAAAAAAAAATCCAGGATTTGGGATTAATGAAGGTAAATACTCTTTAAATGGTAGTAAAAATTTTTGAATAAAATTCTCTCTATAGCATTTAAAAATCTTATTCAAAATACTGCTTTAAACTGATTTATTTCAGTTAATAAATTCTATTTTTAAAAGAAAATCAACACTGGTAGGAATTAAAATAAATTTTAATTGCTTTCCTTCCTCTTTATCATTTCATATTTATTCACTGAATGCCAGAATAGATAATGAACAAGTTCTTGGAAAAATAATATTCCACAAGGATATTGGAATCAGATATAAGAAATCAGATATAAATTCTAGTAGACATAGAATGGTGATTTTAACTTCCAAAGCAACTCGTATCTATCAGGAAGATACCAAAAACTGGGGTTCATCATACTGACTCTTGTCAACGAGAGCACATTTTTAATTTGATATAGGTCAATAATAGTCAATAGTTGGTATAGGCTGCTATGTTTCAGTTGTGTTGTCATTTTATTTGTTTCTCAGTGATCAGACTGTTCCATTCATTACAATTGTTATGTCATGTCCATTTGCAAAGCATTTTAGCATTACTTATAAAATTTTAACAAATTTATCTAGACTTTTAAAAGTTTATTCCATGGACCTAAAATATAGATAATTTTATTTCTTTAAAAAAATAATTTTTACTTGTGGTGTAAGAAACTGAATCCAATAGATAGAAAGACTATAAAAACAGGAGATGAAATCTCTAATACCATTTTACTAAGGACTTACGTTTTCATGGGACTCAGGTTTTGAGATACTTAAGTGACTTTTTGAGATAGTTTTCAAGAGTTCATGATTGCAGTCAAAAAGATCTACTGACAGAACTGAAAAAAAAAAACGTTTCTCCTACAGCCTTTGACTTGTATGATTCTTTCTGAACCACATCAGTTGTAATACACAGTGAATTAACTTAAAGTAAAAATACTGTAAATATGTTATGAATAACAATTTATTGTTGCATTAATTTCTCTTTCTGATCTTTCATTGTCCGTGTATAGTAATGCAAGAGATTTCTGTGCATTAATTTTGTATCCTGCAACTTTACCAAATTCATTGATTAGCTCTAGTAGTTTTCTGGTGGCATCTTTAGGATAATCTATGTATAGTATCATGTCATCTGCAAACAGTGACAGTTTTACTTCTTCATTTCTAATTTGTATTCCTTTTATTTCTTTTTCTTCTCTGATTGCCATGGCTAGGACTTCCAAAACTATGTTGAATAATAGTGGCGACAGTGGACATCCTTGTCTTGTTCCTGATCTTAAAGGAAATGCTTTCAGCTTTTCACCATTGAGAATGATGTTTGCTGTGGGTTTGTCATATATGACCTTTATTATGTTGAGGTAGGTTCCCTCTATGCTTACTTTCTGGAGAGTTTTTATCATAAATGGGTGTTGAATTTTGTCAAAAGCTTTTTCTGCATTTATTGAGATGATCATATGATTTCTATTCTTCAATTTGTTAATATGGTGTATCACACTGATGATTTGAGTATATTGAAGAATCCTTGCAACCCTGGGATAAATCCCACTTGATCATGGTGTATGATCCTTGTAATGTGTTGTTGGGTTCTGCTTGCTAGTATTTTGTTCAGGATTTTTGAATCAATATTCATCAGTGATATTGGCTGGTAATTTTCTTTTTTTGTAGTATCTTTGTCTGGTTTTGGTATCAGGGTGATGGTGGCCTCATAGAATGAGTTTGGGAGTGTTCCTTCCTTTGCAATTTTTTGGAGGAGTTTGAGAAGGATGGGTGTTAACTCTTCTCTAAATGTTTGATAGAATTCAACTGTGAAGCCATCTGGTTCTGGACTTTTGTTTGTTGAAAGATTTTTAATCACAGTTTCAATTTCATTACTTGTGATTGGTCTGTTCATGTTCTCTATTTCTTCCTGGTTCAGTCTTGGAAGGTTATACCTTTCTAAGCATTTGTCCATTTCTTCCAGGTTGTCCATTTTATTGGCATAGAGTTGCTTGTAGTAGTCTCTTAGGATGCTTTGTATTTCTGCAGGGTCCATTGTAACTTCTCCTTTTTCATTTCTAATTTTATTGATTTGAGTCCTCTCCCTCTTTTTCTTGATGAGTCTGGCTAAAGATTTATAAGTTTTGTTTATCTTCTCAAAGAACCAGCTTTTAGTTTTATTGATCGTTGCTATTGTTTTCTTTGTTTCTATTTCATTTATTTCTGCTCTGAGCTTTATGATTTATTTCCTTCTACTAACTTTGGGTTTTGTTTGTTCTTCTTTCTCTAGTTCCTTTAGGTGTAAGGTTAGATTGCTTATTTGAGATTTTTCTTGTTTCTTGAGGTAGGTTTGTATTGCTATAAACTTTCCTCTTAGAACTGCTTTTCCTGTATCCCATAGGCTTTGGATCGCTGTGTTTTTGTTGTCATTTGTCTCTAGGTAATTTTTTATTTCCTCTGATTTCTTCAGTGATCTCTTGGTTATTTAGTAACGTATTGTTTAGCCTCCAACCGTTTGCGTTTTTTTACGTTTCTTTTCCTGTAATTGATTTCTAGACTCATAGCATTGTGGTCAGAAAAGATGCTTGATATGATTTCAATTTTCTTAAATTTACCAAGGCTTGATTTGTGACCCAAGATGTGATCTATCTTGGAGAATGTTCACTTGAGAAGAAAGTGTAATCTGTTGTTTTCGGATGGAACGTCCTATAAATATCAATTAAATCTATCTGGTCTATTGTGTCATTTAAAGCTTATGTTTCCTTATTAATTTTCTGTTTGGATGATCTGTCCATTGGTGTAAGTGAGGTGTTAAAGTCCCCCACTATTATTTTGTTACTGTTGATTTCCTCTTTTAGAGCTATTAGCAGTTGCCTTATGAATTGAGGTGCTCCTATGTTGGGTGTGTATATATTTAAAATTGTTAAATCTTCTTCTTGGATTGATCCCTTGATCATTATGTAGTGTCCTTCCTTGTGGCTTGTAACATTCTTTATTTTAAAGTCTATTTTATCTGATATAAGTATTGCTACTCCAGCTTTCTTTTGATTTCCATTTGCATGGAATATCTTTTTCTATCCCCTCACTTTCAGTCTTTATGTGCCCCTAGGTCTGAAGTGGGTCTCTTATAGACAGCATATATATGGGTCTTGTTTTTGTATCCATTCAGTGAGCATGTGTCTGGTTGGAGCATTTAATCCATTCATATATAAAGTGATTATTGATATGTATGTTCCTATTATAATTTTCTTAATTGTTTTAGGTTTTTTTTTTAGGTCCTTTTCTTCTCTTGTGTTTCCCACTTAGAGAAGTTCCTTTAGCATTTGTTGTAGAGCTGGTTTGATGGTGTTTTTTTCTCTTAGCTTTTGCTTATCTGTAAAGGTTTTAATTTCTCCATTGAATCCTTGCTGGGTACAGTAATCTCGGTTGTAGGTTCTTCCTTTTCATCACTCTAAATATATCATGCCCCTCCCTTCTGGCTTGTTGAGTTTCTGCTGAGAAATCAGCTGTTAACCTTACTGGAGTTCCCTTGTATGTTATTTGTCATTTTTCCATTGTTGCCTTTAATAATTTTTCTTTGTCTTTAATTTTTGTCAGTTTGATTACTATGTGTCTCAGCCTGTTTCTCCTTGGGTTTATCCTGCTCTGAGACTCTTAGCACTTCCTGGACTTGGGTGGCTATTTCCTTTCCCATGTTAGGGAAGTTTTCCACTATAATCTCTTCAAATATTTTCTCAGGTCCTTTCTCTCTCTCTTCTCCTTCTGGGACCCATAAATGCGAATGTTTGTGTGTTTAATGCTGCCCCCGAGGTCTCTGAGGCTTTCTTCCTTTCTTTTCATTCTTTTTTCTTTATTCTGTTCCATGGTAGTGAATTCCACCATTCTGTCTTCCAGGTTACTTATCCTTTCTTCTGCCTCAGTTATTCTGCTATTGATTCCTTCTAGTGTATTTTTCATTTCAGTTATTGTATTATTCACCTCTATTTGTTTGTTCTTTAGTTTTTCTAGGTGTTTGTTAAACATTCCTTGCATCTTCTCGATCTTTGCCTCCATTCTTTTTCTGAGGTCCTGGATCATCTTCACTATCATTCTTCTGACTTCTTTTTCTGGAAGGTTGCCTATCTCCACTTCATATATTTGTTTTTTTGGGGTTTTATCTTGTTCCTTCATCTGGTACATAGTCCTTTGCCTTTTCATTTTATCTATGTTTCTGTGAATGTGGTTTTCGTTCCACAGGCTGCAGGATTGTAGTTCTTCTTGCTTCTGCTGTCTGCCCTCTGGTGGATGAGGCTATCCCAGTTGAGACTCTTAAGACTCTAAATAATGAGTAATTATCCCCATAGGTTAAGTTTTAAAAAGCTTCCATATTCATTGCACTTTTAAAGTTGTTTTACCTTCTCCAGATATCCATGTCTCTTGTCTCCTCAAATTTCCCTGTTTTAGACGAATCATGAACTCCTAGTGAAATTGTTCCTCTCTAATGATTGAAAATTGCTATCTCATCTTTATTCTTGATTCCCTCTCTGCCTCTTTGCTTCATTTTTCTGAATTGTAATATCATTATCTGACATTTTATATACTTTACTAATTATTTTTCATTTATTTGTTTTTCATTTATCTCTCTTCACTGCATTAACAATTATATAAAAGATAGACTTTGCTTTGTTTTGTTTTGTTTTGTTTTGTTTCAGTGACTGCTGTAGGTCCAGTAACTTGAAAAGTGCAAGGCACATAGTATACACTCAGTACATTTTTTTTAATGAATTAATTTTATTCCCATCAATACTGGCCTGGTAATCATAGCAATATCTGTTCTCCGTATGATGTTTATAATGTTTTAAATTTTGCTACCTACTTTTGATTTGTGTCATCAATTTTTAAAAAATATGTCAGAAAAAATTTCTTTCAGCAGTTTTCTTACCTTTAACACTTAGATATAATTACTTGGTACAGTGAACACTAATATTATTACATTATATTATATGAAATTAGATTAGGTCCTAAGGATAATTATTCAAACTAAAATGGTTCAAAGTCTTTAATCAAGTCATATGAATGATTATTGAGTACAGATGGCCAATTATTATACTATTAGCATATTAGCTAAATATGCTAATAGTATAAGCTTTCCATTTATCCAACAAACAAGTTAGAAAACAATATGGACAAAAACGTGCTACTTAAAATAAAATTTTAAAATGCACTACTAATAAGCAATACCTAGAAATAAATATAGCAGGGAAGATATTTGACATACATAAAGAAAACTATAAAATTCTATTGAGAAATATAAAATAAGAATTAAATAAAAGAGATGTACTATGTGATTCATATCAAAGCTACATCATTTGAAAAGTTTAATTCTTCTCAAATAAAAATTGTTTTAATAAAATTTTAGTTAAAAAATTATAGCTGAATATTTTGGGAGAATTTATAAAGTGGAGAAAATAGGAGAGGTAAGTGAAAGGTATTATGAAAGAAAAGAGCGAAGAGTGGAAAATATTTTAAACTATTAAAATGTATTATTATTAAGCATGATATTATAATTAAAAGACTATAAGATTAGTCTAAGAACAGATAGGCAGGTTACACCAGAAATAAATCCAAGAATATCTGAGAACTTATTGTTTAGGTGGCATCATAATCAAAGTGTTAAGGACGATTTAGTCAATCAATGGAGCTGGTGAAACTGACTAGCTATTTGAAACCAAATATATAAATCCTCAGCATACAAATGTTATGTACCTCTCTCTGCCCCACTCAAACAGATACATAAAGAGAAAATCTAATAAATACTTATTTTGATAGGAATGAGACCTTTAGAAAATAAAATCACTGGAAGAAATCACCAGAGAGAAAATCTAATAAATACTTATTTTGATAGGAATGAAATCTCTAAAAAATAAAATCATTGGAAGAAATCACCAGAGAAAGGATTTGAAAGGTTTTGCCAAAAGATAAGAAAAACACTTTAACACTTCAGTTTTTTTAATTATCATAAACAAAACTGAAAGTCAATCAACAGGCTGAAGAAATATTTCAAACAAATGTGAAAAGATTGCTATCTTTAATGCATCAAAATCTCAAAATTGCAATAAGAAAACAAATACATATATTCACATATATGAGACCAATATAACTAAGTGTATATATGTATATAAATTGACAATTCAAAAATAACATTGTAAAATGATTAATAAACAAAAATTAATTTTACGTAGGAATTTCTAATTCCATAAGAATGGAATAACAGAAATGAGATTTACCCTTCCATGTGAAACAACTAAAAATATGGGCAAAATATATGAAATAGAAGTAATTAAGACATTGGACATTGGGCAACAAAGGACAGTGATCACTGAAAGACAGAGAACAAGTCAACCCTGGGATTGCTACAGCTTCCTGCCTGGAAGAGTACAGTTAAGGCACAGCAGCAAAATGAAGCACACAGAGAAAAATATTTTTTAAAAATTAATATAGTTTTGGTGAGTTTAGGGAAAAATTCAACTGGCCTAATTACACACCTATTTGCAATCCCTGGAGAAAGGGGGCAGCAACAACAAAAAAAATTGAAGTAATAACTGAACATTTTCCAAATTTGATGAAAACACTAAAGCTAGAAAGCCAAGAAACTCTGTGTACCTCCCTCCAAAATGATAAGGTTTGGCTATCTGGTGGGAAAGAGAGAATTCCAGATGAAGGAAAGAGCATGACATGAGTTCAGTTCAAATTCCTTTGCAACAAAAAATCAAATAAAGCATAAATACCCTGAAAAGGCTTATAGTCTATCATAAGAAATGAACAAGAATACAAATAAATATAATACATTGCATGATGGTATAATGAATATGAGAAGCTACTGACAAAGTATTCTTTGAGTACATAGGAGGGAATGATGATTTCAAGTGGGAGAGATTTAGTGAATAATTTATGGAGAAAACGACCTCTGAATGAGGCTTAATAAGAGATAGAATTATAAAAGCAATGTACCAGCTTGAGGCTGTTATTAGAAATAAATTAAAAGGCATGAACAAAAATACTGAAGCAGAAAGGTAGAAGGAATACTTATAACCAATAAGAATTTCAGCTTAACTATATTGAAGAAAGTTCATTTGGAACAATAAATAACTACTGGAGTATCCTTAAGATCCATTTTAGGTAATAGTTACAACTTTTTAGTATAATTTTGTTTACCCATGAAATATTGAAATGAAATTGGATATAAAAAGCCAAACATTATCTTCTATGCTAGCTGAAGTTTTCCTCTAATACCTATTTCTAGTAGTTTCTTTAGTATCTAAAAGTAGTGACAGTTTTAGAAGAGAATGCATTTATTTAATCAATGCTTTCCTGGCGTTTATAGGCTTAATATTTCCATAAATAGAAAATAGGTAGGGATATTGTCTAAAAATATATATTATTTAACACAAAACACATTCTTAGAAATACTAAAAATTCTATACTTCTTAATCAGCTTACATGGTTAGAAAGAATAGATTAGAATTGCTTTCCAAATTCTGAAAGATTATACTGGAATGAATCACACACAAAATAAAAAATATCAACCAGTTTCTTGGAGTTCCCTATTTCAGCTTTATGGAGACCAACAATGCAATGTACCTCAAAACTTCGAAGTAAATTTAATTTCTGCTGACAAACTCAATTATAATGGATGAAATCAGTTATCTAGCTAGGTAGATGTAGATATAGATACAGATACAGATATAGATATAGATATAAATATATAGACCATATAAAACAGGATGAATTTTAGACCAAAGGGAGAAAAAGCAAGACCTAGAAATTCAATTATATAGTGATAAATGTAAAGGAAATAAGTTGATTAAAGATGGTAAATTCCTGGCACTACTGCTGCCATTCTTCTTTCTTTTTTCAGAGGGAATATCTCAAATGAATCATAACACTTTTCACACTAAATTCTAACTCAGCCTGAAATCTTTGAAGGGAACACTGCTCTAGCCTCTTTGATGGTAAAAACAGAAGTGTGGCAGTTCCATTACTAGTATTTGGTGAAACTGATATCTCAATCAACTCAACTGAAAACAAACCCCAAACTAAACAAAAACAAAAAAGTAAATACAAAGTGGTAGTTAAAAAAAAGAGAAAGAGAACTAAACAACTAAAAGTAATTCTGAACACAACATTGAACTGGCACAAAGGTTATGAATCCACAGAGGCCAGATATTAACTGAAAACTGGAAAACCGAGAGGTAAACAAGCATAAAGCCAATTTTGTTTGTTTCTTTGTTTTGCAAATGCAAGTGATTTTAACCTTCTGCTATGATGACTCAGTGCATGAGGTAGACAAAATGCATAGATTCCATACAATAGGTCTAAAGCAGTGGTCTCCAACCTTTTTGGCACCAGGGACTGGTTTTGTGGAAGACAATTTTTCCAGAGACCAGGGGTTGTGGGGAGGATGGTTTTGGGATGATTCAAGTGCATTACATTTATCATGCACTTTATTTCTATTATTATTACATTGTAATTATAGAACAAAATAATTATACAACTCACCATAATGCAGAATCATGGGAGCCCTGAGCTTGTTTTCACCTGCCACTCACTGATAGGGTTTTGATATGAGTCTGCAAGCAACTGATTTATTATGGTCTCTTGTGCAGTCAAACCTCTCTGCTAATGATAATCTGTATCTGCAGCCACTCCCCAGCACTAGCATCACCACCTCAGCTCCATCTCATATCATCAGGCATTAGATTCTCATAAGGAGCATGCAACCTAGATCCCTCGCATGCACAGTTCACAGTAGGGTTCATGCTCCTATGAGAATATAATGCCACTGCTGATCCGACAGGAGGCGGAGCTCAGGCGGCAATGTGAGCAATGGGGAGTGGCTGTAAATACAGATGAAGCTTCGCTCACTTGCCCGCCATTCACCTCCTGCTGTGCAGCCCAGTTCCTAACAGGCCACAGACTGGTACCTGTCCATGGCCCAGGGGTTCAGGACCCCTGATCTAAAGGGAGACTGCACAAAGCTAGACCCCTAAAGGGTTGTCTGAAGATGACAAGAGATAATTATGCTGCACAAAAGGATTGATGAAAATGATTTTGTTTTTAATTCTTATGAACTTGTACTGAATCAATGAAAAAAAATTAACCTTAACTAAAAATTTGAGCCATAAGTCCACACTGTTGTTTGCAGACCAAATTTACCATATAAGTGTAATTAAAAGAAAAACAAAAACAAATACAAAAATACAAATGCAACATAAGCTTTAAAGGATTCCATATGTAAAATTCCAATTTTGATGGAACTGATGGAAGACAAAGCACAGAGAACCCATCAAAACCCAAATATGATTAATAAAAAAAATTCATAACTGTACACATATTGGAGAAAGTAAAAAACACCAAAGAAAAATATCTTGAAAAATATGAAAGTGTCAATATTTCTTAGATGTCAGTTCTCGCTAGGTGATCTAGGGAGATACAATACAATTCCCGTGAAATACAATACAATACAATTCCCATGAAAATCCCCATGGTCTATTTTGTAAAATTACAAAAGATGATTCTAAAATTTTTAAAGAAATACAATACCTAGATGAGACAAAAGAATTCTGAAAAAGAACAAGATGAAAGAACTTCTACTATCTCATTTCTAGATACACTATTATTGTGTAATGATGATTTTTAGTATGTCAATTGTACCTCAGTTTAAAAGTTGAAAAAAGGGAGGGACAAATTTGTGACTATAATATACTCCCTCTGATTTAGTAAACCTTAAAACGTAAGTGTCTGTTGCACAACATAAATGGTCAATAAATCAGTTGTGTTAAAAATATATATATATGTCAATAAACACATGAAAAAATGATCAATATTATTAATCATCAGAGAACTTCTAAATTAAAAAGACTTATGATACTCTGTTGGTAAGGATGTAGAGCACCTGGAACTCTCATATACAGCAGTTGGTAAAATAAAATGATATAACTCCTTTGGAACATGTTTGGCAATTCCTTGCAAAAGCAGACAACAAAACCAAAAATATATTCAGAAAAAGGAAAAAAAGAGAAAAAAGAAAAAAAAACTTAAGATGAATGGAAGAAAGGAAAAAAAATAGAACAAATAAGACAGTAGGCAGAAATGATGAAAACTATAACACTTAAATGTATCGGTAATCACAATTTATATAAATAAATGCAATCTTCAAATACCTAAATTGTGAGGATGAAGTTTGAAAATGGTAAGATAGAAAAGCAAAAACAATGTGTACTAGTCAAAAGAATGCTGGTGTTGTAATTTTAATATTTTTTAAAAATCCATAAAACAAAAAATTAATAGAAATAAACTGGATTGGTGAAAAACAAAAAAAGATTCAGTTCTCTGAGAAGATATAATAATCTGAACTTGGAGGGAATGAATAAAAATAGTCTTAAAATATAAAGACTAAATTAGCCTACTAAGGAGAAACTGAATAATTCACCATTATAATGTGACATTTTAATACAGCTTTCTTGGAAATTAGAGACAAAATAAATCATAAAGTAAGTTTATGACTTGAACATCATGATGGGCAAGTTTGATTAAACGGGCATATGTGTAACACTAAATCTTTTAAGCAGAGGTGAAAGTTTTATAAATCATTCCTTTCCTAAGTCATGAATCAACTGAGGTTTCAAAGGATTTCTGTTATTCTAGTCAATTCTATGATTACAATTCAGTTATAACCAAAGTCAATTATAGAAAGTTACCAAAACTTCTATAAAAATATTGGAATAAAAATAATAAAAACAATTCAGAGGGCATACTTACCCTGGAAATTGAGAAATACATACATTAAATTTTAAAAGTACTACATTAGTACCAGTGGGAAGTACCTAAGGGAGTACTGCAAAGGGATTTCATAACTCAAAGGCTTATATTTGAAAGGAAGAATGCTAAAAACTAATAAGCTAGACATTCAACATAGTAATTTAAAAACAATATTGGATAAAAGATAGAAGAAAATGTAATAACACGAGGAGTAGACGTTAGTGAAATAGAAAACAAAGATAAATGGAGAAGAAAAATTAAGCCCAAAATATGGTTCATGGAAAAGGAGGGAGAGATGAAAGGGAGAAGACAGGGGGGACAAGAGCAAGTGCAAGAGTGAGTGCAGGCAGCCCAGAGCAGAAGAGGTGCTTCAGCAAGAGCAAAGGGGCACTAATAAGCCAACCCGGGAGTCCAAATGGGACACTGCCACCACTAGTAAAAGGATTAAACATGTAATAAGAGGATACGTTACACTTTGAGAATGTTCTTGAATAATATATGAAATGGAAAGAATACTTTTAAAAGTACAAAACACAAATTAAGAGATACAAACATCCAGTTACAAAATAAATGAGTCACAGGTGTAAAATGTACAGTGTGGGGAATATAGTCAGAAATTATGCATTATTTTTGTATGGTGACATATCGTAACTAGACTTAGCTTGGTGATCATTTTGAAATGTATAGAAATATCAAATCACTATGCTGTGTAACAGGAACTAATGTAGTGCCATAGAGGTGGGGAGTGGGGGAACTGGATGAAGGCAGTCAAAAGGTAGAAACTTCTAGTTATAGGATAAATAAGTACTAGGGGTGTAATGTACAACACAATAAATATAATTAATACTGCTGTATGTTGTATATGAACATTGTTAAAAGAGTAAATCTTGAGTCCTCATCACAAGGAAAACAATGTTTTTCTATTTCTTTAATGTTATATCTATATGAGATAATGGCTGTTCACTGAACTTATTCTGATAATCATTTCATGATGTATGTAAGTCAAATCATTACGCTGTACATCTTAAACTTATACAGTGCTGTATGTCAATTTTATCTCAATAAAACTGGAAGAAAAACAAAAAGTACTAAAACTGACTCCAGAAGAAATGGAAAAATCGTAATAGTCCTGTATTGATTAAATACATTTAAACATTAATTAAATTTTTTCTAACAAAGAAAGCAATAACCCCAGATACTTTACAATCTAACTCCAATTCTAAGCAAGCTTTTCCCAACAATTAAAAAAAGAACATAATTCCTCAGCAAATTTTATGAGTTTAACACAATTTGATACTGAAATAAAACAAGTACATTAAGAAAAATCACAAGACCTACTGAGTCTTAAAGCTAACAACATTCTTTTTTTTTTTTTTTTGCAGTACGCGGGCCTCTCACTGTTGTGGCCTCTCCCATTGCGCAGCACAGGCTCCGGATGCGCAGGCTCAGCGGCCATGGCTCACGGGCCCAGCCGCTCTGCGGCATGTGGGATCTTCCCGGACCGGGGCACGAACCCGTGTTCCCTGCATCGGCAGGCGGACTCTCAACCACTGCGCCACCAGGGAAGCCCCTAACAACATTCTTTTATATGCTAAGAAAGCCACCTTCTGAGTTATAACTTAGTCAAAGATATGCATATTTTTTTAAATCGAAATGGAATATTTTTCCATTTAAAATATATCTAGTTATGTTTTTGTTTGTTTATATCCTATGTCAGTTTATCCTATATTTAGATTGCCAGAGTAAATTGCCTGAGACTCAGCAGTCCCCTAATACAATGCTACAGACCCTAATACAATGATAAACATAAGATTTTTGAAATTCTAAACCTGAAGGCTCCAGTTTTATTTCCCCATGTTTCTAGACGAACATCTATATTTTCTAGTTTATATGGAGGACTCACTGAGATCTGTGCCCAGGCTTCCTCTCAGTGCTGTCAACTGTCACCTCCTTATGTGAGCCTTAATTTTAGTCAATTACTTTATTTCATGTTCTCCAAACAGGCTCTCCTCACTGACACTGCATTTACATGAAACTCTTCTCCTTGTCTTCTACTTGCTGAATGATTCTCAACATCCAGTTCATGTTTCACTGTCTTCATAATGCATTTTACAACTTTCCAAATCTTTGCTAAACTTCCATATTCATAAATGTTTGCATAGCTCCTTTGGTCTTTTATACTCATTTATGTGTATACAAGTACAGCCCTGAAATACATAAGCTCTAAGTCCTTTGTAAAGTATTACGTATATTAGGACCACGAAAGGGTAAAATGTTCTCTACGATATGCATCTTTTGCTGTGGTAAGAAACACATAATGTAAAATTTACCATCTTAACCACTTTTAAGTGCTCAGTCATGTCAAGTGTATTCATATTAATCTGAAATGCTACCCCCATTAAAAAAACAACTTTCCTTTTTCCTCCCTCCAGCCTTGGCAACCACCATGAACTTGCCTACTCTAGATATTTTATGTAAGTTGAATAAAACAGTATTTGTCCCTCTGTAACTGGCTCACTTCACCAAGCACATGTCTTCAAGTTTCATCCATGCTGCAGCATCTGATAAGACTTTACTATATGCACTTGTTGATGCATCTATAGCATTTTCATTTCTTTGGAATGATCACTTTCTTAGATATTTTCATTTTTTCACTAATATCTTTACTGCTAGTGGTGGGCTTTTATTTATTTATTTGTTTGTACTTATGTGAGAGGAGCATTATTCACAAAATATTTTTATTGAACTCTTAAATATTACTGACACTGACTGAATTAAATATAGCAAAAACATGATGCACTGCAGATTGAAGTGGGGGGAGAATGGTAGTGATGCATGTTGTTTTATATTTTACTATGTGTTAAGTAGATTTTCATGGACCCACTTGTCAGTGTACACCACTAAAGTTTGTGCCCCAGTAAAAGTACCAGTTACTTGCTGTCATGAGTCTTTGGGTTCATTATGAATAGTAGAACGTATTTCGTTTAAATCAATGAAGGCCAAGAATTTGCTTTGTCTCTAAACTAAAATAGTACAAAATCTCTTTCCTGTCATCTTAGTATCTTTATAATGTCTGGCCCAGTGATATGTATAAACTAGGTGCTCAATAAATATCTATATGGGGTTTAATTTCTTACTGTGAAGATGATATTGAACTTGACATAAAAATTATTGCTATAAGAAGTAAATATCCTCAGGGAACGATACTCAATATCTTCTAAATAACCATAATGGAAAAGAATATGAAAAAGAATACATATATATATATATATGAATAACTGAATCACTTGGCTGTACACCAGAAACTAATACCACATTGTAAATCAACTATACTTTAATAAAAAAATTTTAAAAGGAAGTAAATATCATACAGTAAGCACAGAAGACATAATTATGCATTCCAGTCACCTTTTTTTTTGCTGTACGCGGGCCTCTCACTGTTGTGGCCTCTCCCGTTGCGGAGCACAGGCTCCGGACGCGCAGGCCCAGCGGCCATGGCTCACGGGCCTAGCCGCTCCGCGGCACGTGGGATCCTCCCAGACCGGGGCACGAACGCGTGTACCCTGCATCGGCAGGCGGACTCTCAACCACTGCGCCACCAGGGAAGCCCCCAGTCACCTTTTAGTTTCTAAGCCATGTTGTCTTCCCCAAGGCTGTGGTGCTTGTTCCTTCTTTGGAGAAATTGCTCCCTCAATAGCGCTGCATGACTGACTCCTTCCTGTTATTTAGGTATCAGCCTAAATATCACTTAAATCAGAGGGGCCTTACTTGACCACTCAATTTAATAACATTGGCCCTTCCTGTAATTATCTTTTATCCGTCAAGTTTATCTTGGTTTGTTTTCCTTATAAGATTTAATACCAGATGAAACTATGTTTTTCATTTATCCATTTACTTTCTCCTTCTCCTCTTTAGAAGATAATCTTCCTGAAAATGATTCCTTTTTTTTGTCCTATTGTTGCTCTATTTCTAACACCATGCATCAATTAAAGATACTCAGTAAACAGTTGCCAGATTAATAAATAACTGAATTTATATAATATTAATTACAATATTATATTTTAAAGGATAATACAGAGAAATTATAGTAAGATGAAGAAAGTAGTTATGCAAGTACATATACAAACACATAATGTACACACACATATTTCTACTATTTACCTTTCCAAAAATGCTTAATCTTCTGGAGTCAATGTATGGCTGTTTCAGTAAAAATCTGAAATGAAAAAAGAAAAAATTATAGCTATGACTTCTTGAGTTAAATGAACCATAGAAATCCATTCTTAGCAACAAGAAAAAAAACAAAACAGAACAAAGCAGAGGTCAAACGAGACTGCTTTAGTGGTTGCAGCTCTATTCATGTAGAAGGGTCCTGTTTACCAAAATCTTGCTACTCAGAGTGGTGGTGCAGTAGTTTGGGTATCACACCTGTTAGCTTGTTACAAATGCAGAGTCTTGGGCCCATTACCAGCCTACTGAATCAACATCTGTATTTTAACAATATCCTAGCTAATGTCTGTATACTGTTTTAAAGAACCTACTAGTTTTCTCAGGTCACTTTTTCATGCCAATGTGGGAAAGGTATCTGTGAAAGTTCAAGAACTGTAATTAACTGGGACAATAATAGACATTGTGGATTATTGTAAATAAATAATATAGTAGTTTAATTAAGGTCTCTCCCATTTTCATAAGTCCAAAGTGGATTCTAATTCCAGAGGGGGAAGTATGATAATTCTTTTGTCACTGAGAGTGAAAGATACTTGAAAAAATACAACAGTCTTTATGATTAACTTAGAAAATTGTTTAATCATTAAAATATAAATCTCTTAGCATTTACTAATGCTAAGTATTCTATATCACATATCTAGTTTCTCATTACAGGAAAAACGATAAGAAAATGTACATTCACTTACTTCACTGCTGCTATTTGGTCCTTTATTTCCACTGAGCCTAACCTTCGATGAATCTCCTGCAAAATTTTCAGGCCCTGGAATCCACTTCCTCTGCCATCAAACCGTGCTGTGATGACGTTACCCGTGCCAACAAGTACTGAATCCCAGTCAAAATGGAACTTATCTGTAACCAGCTGGCCTCCTGGCTCTTCATCCCTGCAAATATCAACACATTTGACCAAAACAAGAACAACTGACAATGTGGTCGAAATTTATTGGTTAATAATTATGGAAAAGACCCATGTTGGCTATTAAAATTTCTCTTAATTCTTGATATTAAACCTGAAAATATAAACGTCATTTTCCTTTGTAAATTTTCAAATGAAAAGCTCTTTGAATGAAATGAAAATATGAAACAGAATTTAAAACTGTTTATGAGAAATTATTTAACCCATTTTAAAAAGAGAAAAATAAAGAAAAAAGCACACACTTTCCATAGGCATATCTAAAGAATGATCATCAAGTTGACATACAGGCCCCACTTTACTGGATTTCTTACAGACAGTGTGTTTTAGAAATGTTTTGCAGATGGTATACAAGGGCCAAAGGGTCTGACAGAGAGAGGAATCAGTCATGGAAGCTTAATAATAATTTAACAAGAAATGTACGATCCTAAAGCACGTCAGATTCAAAAAGAAATACTGCATTAATATTTCCTGAATTGTTTTTTGTGAAGTAATTCTCACTGAGAAGAATTTAAGCAAACAGTGAGGAAAAATTCTTTTTTATCACTAAATTTGACAGCAAGAAAAGGAAGCAGACACGCATATGTTTGAAAAATTTGAAAGCTAAAAGTAAAGATGGAAACACAAATTATAAATCATGAACATTCTGTCCAGAGGGAAAAGGTGATACAATTTTAAAATGTCACACTACTATGGTATTTATAATTTATTTTCCAGAATATAGAACAGGTAAAAAAGCAGACTCTCATAAAATCACACAGATGATCTAGGTCCAAACCTAGGTACAGTTCAAAAACACAGTGGTCCACGTGATAGATTTTAAGAGTAACAAAACATCTAACTCTCTGAAAAGATCTCCATTTATAGTTGGGCTGCATACTAGAAATCTTCACCCTACTCACTCTCCTGTGAAGACACCAAACTTGCCTTCAAGTTTATGCAAATGTGTTGCTTTGAAGCATTAAAATATACCAATACACAAATTAATCATCATTAACAAGTTTTAGGTTATCAGATTTGCTAAAGGAAATAACTTCTGGGCAGCAAATAGAACTGAGCAGATACAGAGGTTGTGTGGGACCAATGAGTTGGGTAAAGAAGGAGGTAGGGAATAGGGCAAAATGTTAGACAACTAAAATTTACTGAATGCTGTTATGGAACGAATTGTGTCTCTCAAAATCCATATGTTGAATCTCCAACGTCCACTATCTCAGAATCTGATTGTATTTGGAGACAGTGCCTTTACAGTAGTGATTAAGTTGAAATGAGGCTATTAGAGTGAACCTTAATCCAATCCAACCTGTGTCCTTGCAAGAGGAAATGAGGACAACAGAGAGACCCTAGGGGTGTGCATGCACAGAGAAAAGAACATGGGAAGAGGCAGCAAGAGGGCAACGATCTGCAAGCCAAGGAGAGGTCTCAGAAGAAATAAAGCCTGCTGACATCTAGCTCTTGGATGTTGAGCCTCTAGAACGGTGAGAAAATAAATTTCTGTTGTTTAAAATACGTAGTATGTGTTATTTTGCTATGTCAGCCCTAATAAACTGATACAAAGGCCTTCTATGATCTAAGCACTTAAGATCCTTTATCTTATTTACTATACACCAACAAAAGTTACTTAACCTTTCTGGGGAGGAAGTTGCCTGTCGCATGGCTTATTGCATTCCAATGTATTATTATTCCTACACTGTAAATAAAGAAATTGTGCCACGGAAGGGTTTTAATAATGACCTACTCCATGCCTTCCTAAATCACACATTTAATGGTGATCCTGTGATTCCAAATATAGAACTGTTTTGTCCTTCCACAGTGTTTGCCACCTTTATCTCTTTTTTTTAATTTAATTTTTAATTTATTTTAGGTTTTGCAATTTACCTCTTGATCAGATTATTAGGAATTGTTACTACACATTTCCATGTGCTTTTGCCTAGAATTCCAATTGCCTAGTTCAGAGTGAAGTCTGAAATGGCTATTTTTTCCACATTCCCAGATGATACTGATGTAACTTGTGTACCATTTGAGAAAGAGCATGAATCACCGTGCGTGGCACACTTTCTGGTGCCTGGAGAACATAGAGAATGCTTGTTGAACTAGACAGTTTCAGGGAAAGTAGACTCCAGTGAAGTTTAAAATGGAAGGACCTTAAAAAGCTTAATAAATCCTGTACTTTGAAGCTTGGGGATTTATTGCAAATATTAGAAAACAGAATATGATTCACAGAGGACAAGATACAGCATTAACTTCAACATTTAAGCTGAGTAAAAATATGACAGTTTAAGTCCCAATTTCACTCTGAACATAGATAGGGAAGATACTAAAACACTATGACTCAGTTTCCTTATCTTTAATAATGGTAAAATACTGTCTTGTTTTCCTCAAAGTGTTTTGTAAGCATTAAATGGCATCATGTATTTGAAAATACTTTGTGAAATATAGTAAGCAATATAAGATTATTATTAGATTTACTGAACAATAGAAACTGTTACTATTACTCTTTTGTTTGAAGTCACTTTTACTTATACTGAGCATATTTCCTTATAGTTCAAAATGGAAAACTGTATAAAAGATTTTGGCCAGTAATTAAATTGAGAAATATCTATGGATCAAGATATTATACCATGCAGTAGGAGCTGTTATACCAAGGGGTCTTCCATTTTCTAGATGGTCAAAGATACCAAAGGTTCATAAGAAAATTAAAAAGTGCAATCAACAGATCCTTTGGAGCAATTATCAGCATGTTGTTAGTTACTAAGGCAAGAGAGCCTAGAAATAAACCCATGCACCTATAGTCAATTCATCTTCAACAAAGTAGGCAAGAATATACAGTTGAGAAAGGACAGTCTTTTTGACATGTGGTGTTGGGAAAGCTTGACAGCTACATGTAAAACAATGAAATTTAGAATATTCCCTCATACCATATACAAAAATAAACCCGAAATTGTTTAAAGATCTAAATGTAAGACATGACACCATAAAACTCCTGGAAGAGAACATAAGCGAAACACGCTTTGACATAAATCATACAAATATTTTCTTAGATCAGTCTTTCAAGGCAAAAGAAATAAAAGCAAAAATAAACAAATGGGACTTAATCAAGCTTAAAAGCTTCTCCACAGCAAAGGAAACCTTTAACAAAATGAAAAGATAACCTACTGAGTGAGAGAAAATATTTGCAAACAATGCGACCGACAAGGGGTTAATATCCAAAATATACAAACAGCTCAAAAAACCAAACCAAAACAACCCAATTTAAAAAATGGGCAAAAGACCTAACTAGACATTTTTTCCAAAGAAGACATACAGATTCTAACAGGCCACATGAAAAGATGCTCAACATCACTAATTATTAGAGAAATTCAAATCAAAACCACAATGAGGTATCACCACACACCAATCAGAATGGCCATCATCAAAAAACCTACAAACAATAAATGCTGGAGAGGGTGTGAAGAAAGGAGAACCCTTGTACACTGTTGGTGGGAATGTAAATTGGTGCAACCACTATGGAAAATAGTATACAGGTCCCTTAAAAAACTAAAAATAGAACTACCATATCATCCAGCAATCCCACTCCTGGGCATATATCCAAAGGAAACCATAATACCAAAAGATACACGCACCCCAATTTTCATAGCAGCATTATTTACAATAGCCAAGGCATGGAAGCCACCCAAGTGCCCATCAGCAGTTGATTGGCTTAAGAAGGTGTGGTTTGTATATAGGATGCAATATTACTGAGCCATAAAAAAGAGTGAAATATTGCCATTTGCAGCAACGTGGATGGACCTAGAAAATAGTATGCTTAGCGAAGTAAGTTAGACAAAGACAAACCCTATGTGATATCACTTATATTTGGAATCTAAAAAAAAATACAAATAAATCTATATATGAAACAGAAATAGACTCACAGACATAGAAAACAAACTTATGATTACTAAAGGGGAGAGAGAGGGAGGGACAAATTAGAAGTATGGGATTAACAGATAGAAACTACCATACATAAAATAGATGAGCAACCTGGAATTACTGTATAGCACAGGGAATTATACCCAATATCTTACAATAACTTAAATGATACATAATCGGCAAAAAACTTGAGTCGCTATGCTGTATACCTGAAACTAACACAATACTGTAAATCAATTATACTTCAATAAAAAAAGAAAAGAAAAAATATAGTTTAAAATAAGGCACATTTTTCAAACTTATGATTAATAGGTGATTGTAGATTTTTCAAAGCAAAAACTCAATTCCTTACTCATGCTCGCAATACCCAGGAAAAATATACAATTTCATTCATTTGCTCTGCTTCACCTGCTTTCAGTGTTAGAACACAAAATGTTATAATCTATTATCAGCCAATAATTTTAACACATTTCTCTGTCTAGTTGGGTGTGTTGTTCTTTCTTTCTTGGTGCAGAATACAGGCATATCTATTTCAATATCAATTAGAACATGGATTATGATGGTAAGCACTGCCTGTATAAGAAACAAGCCAGAGACTTGCAGAAGCAAGGGGGAGATTTTTCACAGTGTTCACCAGAAATTTTTTTCAACAAATAAAGGCAAGAAAATATTACTTATTTGATGAAGTAGGAAACGATATATGGCTGTAGGGATGACCACAAGGAAGGTACTGTAAACCAAATCATCCGTCATATAATAAATGGGTATCACAACTCGTGTATGTATTGGCCATGCAGAATTGGTGAGCTCCCATTCATGTGCCTCCTCTGTTTTCCTCTGAGTGTCTGCCGCATCCTTTTTTTGATATGGTTTTGCTTTACTCTCTCTGTCTCAGAAATCTCTGGGGACATATAAAGAACAGTGTTTCAAGGTTGAGAATAGGGACACACAATTTTGTTGAAAGTTGTATGAAAAGAACAATTCCATGTGTTTTAAGCAGTGAAAAGGTCACAGCAATATGAAATGTGTCCACTTCCTAACACAGGCAGCAAAATCAACTTAAGACTAAACTTTTCTTAGAAGTTAAGGTCTTTGAGGGTAGAGTTCACATCTGTTTTAATACCTTGAACACTCAATGTCTCTGCGTGGATGAAGAGAACATGATATAAGCAAATAATGAAATAAAGAAAAAAGGCTGAGCAAAACACACAAAATTCAATAGACCTTTAAAATGACAAAACAAGCCACTTTATGACATAACAAAACATCACCTATTTCAAAAACTGAATTAAAGTGAAGAGATTTGTTCGGAGTACGTTTGGTCAGGTTCACAAAATGCTATATAAATTCATGAAAAGAGCTGGATTTACGTTCAGAAAGGATAGGTTTTGACTTTGTTATCAATATGCTGAGTTACTCTGGCAATTATATGCTCTTTTTATCTTCATTTATTGTTTTCATTATAGAATAATGTGTTGTAAATAGTTAAGATCACATAGAGTACATTTTTAAAAGCCTTTTCCTTACCACGAAAACTTTGGCTAGATAAACAAGGAAAATATTTACCAGTGAGAGAACTTTCCATGAGTGATCTATTGAATGGCAGAATGTTTCTTTTTCCTACAAGGCAGAATTTCAAAACCGCTATACAACAGCTGGGTATCTGTGTCTACTGGGTTGTGGAAGGAGGGGACAGAGAAAATTGCTTGTCATCTTGGTTCTTTGCTCTTTTTAGGCTTAGAATAGACCAACTTCAGCTGCATAAGTGCTAGATAAGAGCTAGACTCAGGGAGAGCTGTGTTGCAATTTTATTTTAGAGATAGTAAACTAAAAAAGAGTGTGGAAAGAAGGGTGACAGACAGAATGAAAGGCCAGATAAGGGAAAAGAAACTGATGCTGCAGAGAGCTGCATCACAGTACATTCTTAAGGAAAATGAATTGTCAGCGCTTTTGATTTTGTTCTTTAGGAGAGAACTCATTTCACAATAGAACATGAGTTTGACATGAGTAGAGTGAAACGATATTTGTCTTGTCTTAACCTGAAATTTATAAAAATTTATATTCAGCGATGACTTAGTTATAACGTAAGTACATCTAAAAGCTAATGAAATCTATCCTGTTTCAAGCAATATATATCAATACATGCAGATACATACATTGGTCAAGGGCTTCTTGGCCAATTCCTTCTATTTCTCATTTTATTATCCATAGACTTCCCTCTCATGGAAGGATTGTCCTACATGCAGATTGGTGGAATGAGTTTTTTCATATATATACTACATCATATAAGAAATAACATTCTTTTTTTTCTGTCATAGAACAGGTTCTTGTTCACATCCTCATCTTCTTCCATTAGGAATATTATAATATAATATAACCTGCAAGTTTCTGATCCCTGGTTTGTTTACATATAATTTCTGGCTGAATTAATTTCCATGGAGTTACAACTAGGGAAGCGTTTGATATGGACAAGTTTATTCATGCCTCTAACCAGACCCCGTGGTCTACCTGATAATACATAGAAAGTTAGGCTTATCAAACAAATTCTCAAGTTGTGTTATCCTCCATCACCTGTGTTTGTATACTTTCATTCATAGATCTTTCCCATGTTAAACTTTTTAGAAAATATTGCCTATATTAATGACCTGAACCTTATAGTGATGTGAGATGTTATCATGAAAAGGGTACAGAATATGTTGGTAAAACCAAAATGAGTTGAGCCCAGGCCCAGTGGCTTTGACAAGTGCCTTCCCTTCCCTATGCCTAAGTTTGCTTTGGTGTGGAAGATGATAATAATAGTGTCTACCTAGTAGAGTTATGGTAAATATTAAATAAAATAATATATATATATAAATTGCTTAGCAAAGTGTCCAGTTTGTAGTTTGTTAAATATTAACCCAATGTTCTGGTCAATGCTATGGGACTTGACTGTTTCATCTTCCATTCCTCTCAAGGAAGCTGAGCTCCCAAACCTGGCCATCCCTAGGCAACTCTGCAGTGATAAGTCCTGAGCTTTTATATTATAAAAATCAAGTTTTTCTTATTTGGCTCAGTCCAAAGGACGAAAAATTCAGTTGCAGTAAAAGTGTTCTACTTTTCACAGTGGGTGGGTCTTTCAGTTAACTTAGAATGAATGAATATGTATGTATTTGGTTTTTTCTGTGTAACTGATTTCTTTCTACACATAGTCACATGTGATTATGCATCTGAGTGTAATTTGTATGTCTCTGTATGTGTAAATTCTTTCTTTTGATTCCACAGATATATACTTCTTCTGGAACCAGTAAAACAAGAGAATGTTACCCTCATATACCTTTCTGATTTATAGAACTTATGACATAGATATTAGGTCTTTTTATTTTTTTGAGGCATTATTTTTTTTCAATAGTTTTCTTTATATTCAAGAAGCTGCTCAGACAATAAATTTAATATTTTTTCTTGATCAAAATTTGATCTCAAATTTGGGAGGGTATTTTGTGTTAATAAAACTGCATCTTTTCTCATCCATACCCTACTGCTCTTCTCACTTCTCTTCTTTTCCTCCTTCGATTTTTAGTAGAATAGCCTTCCACACATCAGGGTCAATTTCTGTCTGCTAAAGGCATTCTTCCTTGTCTGGAAGGAAATTCAATTCTATTTTGCTCTTTGGTTTCTCTTGAATAGAAGCTAGAGATTGCTCCTTAGCATGATATAAAAACTGCATAAAACTATCATTAGAGCAATGAAAAAAAAACAGAATTCAGTTCTTTAAATCAAGTTATTTATATTGATATAGGAAGCCAAAGAATGAAGAGCTTATCGGAACACAGGTTGAAATGTTAAACAGCACGGATATTAATGAGCCAACTACAAAACCCCAAAATGGACTGTTAGTATTATCCACACAAAATTAAGCTCGGGATAAACATCTTAGACAGCACATAAAATTATCAGAAGAGAACCAACAGAAAAAGGCCTCAGGGATGTCTTGTAGACAGAAATTGTGCAATGAAATGGAAGTTCCAATCGCCTAATCATCCCTACCGTCGAAGTCTTACTACATGAATTCTTATTTGTTGGCCAATTTCCATTTGGGATAATTTCTAACAGAGTGGTTGAGGAGGTCGAAAGAGAAAGGGGTTTGTTGATCTTTATTTTCAGTTGCTGGGGATGGTTGTGTAATCACGGAGCTAGAAAGCCCTTCATCCACCCCCTGGCCTTTGAGACACTGACACCTAAATCACTCACAATCAAAAGACAGTTTAGCACATTGTATAAACAGATCGACAGGAGACTCTACCTCATTCTTTCTGTGAATATAATTGTCATGTAAATCTTTTATGCAAAAGGTCTGTTTTAGATATTATAATGGAAAATATTCTACACGCTGGCTTAAGGAATATGGGTATATTCCAAAAGAAATAGAAGTATGTGTATATTAAAATAAGAAGCTGATGGCAATCTTCACAACAATCTCATATTTCTTCATTTTCCATTTTGCGTGTGTGTGTGTGTGTGTGTGCTGCACGGCTTGTGGGATCTTAGTGCCCCAACCATGGGTTGAACCCTGGGGCCAAGGCAGTGAAAGTGCCAAGTTCTAACCACTAGAGCCCCAGAGAACTCCTTTCATTTTCTAAAGCAGAATACAATTCAGCATGAGAATGTTTTGAGTGTAACATTGAGGCATACAATACATAGGATGTATATCATGGATTGCAATGGATTTATAATATAGGGATGGATACTAATTATATACAAACTTTGAACCTTCATTTTATCATACACAGGGCATCATTCACCTTCAATAATACATGGTGGTTATACAATACATTTTCCCTAACTAGAATCCTTTAGCTGGATTCTAAATGTCAATTTATCAACTGAAAAATGTGGCTACATAAACACAGGTAACTTTAATCTTAGCTTACATTATTGTGTTAGTTAAACAGAAATAATAATAACTGTAGTGCTAACTATGAATAAGTAACATAATGTCACTGATGCACTCCGTCAGCTTGGGGCTTTGTTGGATTACCAAAGGAGAAAAACACCATGTTTAGTATCCTTAGTTTAACCTTTCAAAGACATGCCAAATTAGTAACATAGTTAATGTTTTCTTCTATCATAGATTTCAGAAAAAAATAAATAATTAAAACAGAAGAAAAGAATGATCTACTATAGTTATACCCTTACATTTATGACTTAATATGTGACCATCCAAACCAAAAAAAAAAAAAACAGAATTAGGAAACATTTCTTATGAAAAGCACTCGGAAGCATATCTTTAAATATAGAATATACTTGTATGTTTCAAAAAGGTAATCAATTGACATTATTCATATGAAACCATATCACATCATTCATGTCATTCATATGAAACCATTAATATCTGAGACCCGTATTAAGAGAGGAAAAGAGCTAAAATGGTATAAATATGTAAGTCATAGAAGTGACTATATATTTTTATACTAGTATATGTACATAAATCTATCAATTTAAAAGAATAGTCAAGAGAATATTATGTCTTACATATTATATACACATTTTTGTAAATTTAGAATTTTTTTCCCTGTGACATTTTCTTAATACATCAACTTTGAGTGTGTACAGTTTTAAACAGTACTAAGAAATTAATACTGACATTAAGAGGCATTATCTATAAACTGTGAAAGAACAAGCTCTAATCTGTTAAAGAATAATATAAAAAGTAATGATCACCTTCCCTCCTTCCATTACCAAGATTAAATGCCACTGTCTTTTCTCTTCTTCATTTCCTGGGTATTACAGTGTGAGTACATTTTACATTCACTTAAATGAGCAACATGAACAAGAATGAGAAAAGTCAGAAACTTAAAATTTAAAGTTTGACCCCCCTTACATGGCAAAGCAGTAATGACTCACTGAGACAAGTACTAGCTATCTCTCTTGTCCATTTACATCTAGCAAATGTGTTATCTTTGTAAGAAACTGAGAGTGAAATGGGTATGTATTTGGCATGAACAAGTGGATAATCAAATAATGTTATAGAAATTTTGGAATATGTGTGTCTTTACTCTTGGGAAACAAAACAAACTTACTTCTAACAATCTGATCTGCTCAAAAGTCTGTGAATCCACATAGTAAGTGAAGAGAGTAAAGACTTCCCATAAAGTGAACCCTCTGATTAGAATTTGGAATTTTATGAAATAGTGTGGATTGAGAATTTGATCTTTCACGTGGACTATCTAGGAACTTACTCATGGTTTTTTTAAATTAACTTTTTATTGGAGTATAGTTGCTTTACAATGTTGTGTTAGTTTCTGCTGTACAGCAAAGTGAATCAGCTATACGTATACGTACATCCCCTCTTTTTTGGATTTCCTTCCCATTTAAGTCACCACAGAGCATTGAGTAGAATTCCCTGTGCTATACAGTAGGTTCTCATTAGTTACCTATTTTATACATAGTAGTGTATATATGTCAATCCCAATCCCACAATTTGTCCTTTATAATCTTTATTTTACACCAAAGCATTAACACGGTACAGGTGGAAAATGTTACATTCTAGAGATTATCACAAACTGTTAAGTGGGAAGAACGAAAGGTTATATGAATTTGGTTTTAGAGAAGTCCCTATTGATTCTGGACAGCATTTTTGATAATCTTCCAATAATAATTATCATGCAATGCGATATGTAAGTAGAGTATTGTGTAATAGAAACAGCAGAGCTTTTTGATCTGAAAAATAAATTGAAAAAACCTTTGAGTTCAAACACTAATTTTGTCCTGCCCATGATCTTGGAGTTAATATCCATGCCATATTTTAGTCATAGCTTCCTTGTGTTAAACTGAGGAAAGTGATATTTACCTCACTTGGTCTCTGTAAGAATTAAAGATGGCATTTATATATCCTTAGCATGATGCCCCTTGTACAATAAACACTTAATAAACGGTAGCTATTATTAAATCCTATAATTTTAAGAAGATAATCTCAATAATCAAATGTAAGAGAGAAACAGTAAAAAGATAGCATGAAAACCAATCATTATTTAGCTTTATCCAGAAAGATTTTAAGAGAAATGAGAAACACCTCGTTTTTCTGAGAAAAACTAAACTGCAGAAAACTTGACTCATCCTAAAGGCTGATTTAACACATTATAAACTCTCATAATTTACTTCTCTTTTTTCTCTACTTTGATTTAACTCATTCCTGATGACTAACTCAGGGTTGATTGATTTCTTTGTTTATTCATTCATGTATTCCTTCATTCATATATTCACTCATTCATACATTCATTTATTCATTCATTCTATGAATATTTTATGAACATAAATAATGCTCTAAGCACTGTGTTAAGGTAAAACAATACAAAAAGGGTTGTTATCAGCAATGAGTTTATAGTTTAAAAGAAGAGACAGCAAAGTAAATATATGTAATCTGGTGTGGTTTCATGTTATAACAGAGGTGTGTATAGAATTATGTAAAAATACATCTCGAAGTCTTAATAGAAACTAAAGTTACTTGGAGACTGTGGAAAAAGACACAGAGAAATGATTGAGAAGCTGGTATTTCTTTTTTTTTTTTTTTTTTTTTTTTGCGGGACGCGGGCTTCTCACTGTTGTGGCCTCTCCCGTTGCGGAGCACAGGCTCCGGACGCGCAGGCTCATTGGTCATGGCTCACGGGCCCAGCCGCTCCGCGGCACGTGGGATCTTCCCGGACCGGGGCACGAACCCGTGTCCCCTGCATCGGCAGGCAGACTCTCAACAACTGCGCCACCAGGGAAGCCCCTGGTATTTCATTTTTAAAACAGTTTTTAAAAATATCTAGAGCACTAAATGTCTCTTTAGAGGGTGGGTGGAGCCAGATGAAGATGGAGAGATATGTGGGCAACAGATGAAGACTTTTATATGCTGTGTTAGGAAATGTGAACTTTTAATCAATTGGAGAACAATAATGAGAGGATTTTTCCCAGGAGAGCCACATTTTCAGATATGGATCTCACAAAGTTCACTCTAGCAGCAGAGTGGAAAAGAAACTGAAAGAGAGAGGATATAGCAATACATTACAGAAAAGGAAGTGTAGGTAGAGAGCAGAGTGACAGATTAGAATTGACTCGTCCAGTTATGCTCTATGCCTGGTGTGAGACTTGAAGAAGAGTGTGGGCTCTTGGAGGACTCCATTGGTTCAAAGGTCAAGACAAGACACGATGGTCCCAAGAACCTAATGTTATTCAACATTTTAAATAATATCCATATTGTTTTTTGAAAGGAAAATGTGTGTATGAAAAAAGTAGTGATGTTAACTTGACTGCTGGAGATGAGTAGCTGGATAATTTCGCTCACTATGAATGTACCAATTATACCCTGCTTTTTAACAGAATAACTATACAAAAAGAGCTGGCAAACAGCTTACTTCCATTAAGATGACCAAGTCCTAGGACTCTGATATGAATAACATTGACTAAATGATGAAAATATCTAGATAAAAATGAATAATGCTCTCCAGTTAAAATGGCTTAGTGGGAAACTGTAGTAAACTGTAGTAATAACCATATTCATCTGATTTCTGGCCGTTGTCAATCACTTCACTCAACACAAATTTGTGGAGCTACTCTGCAAAAACTAGTTGCTGTGAGGAAGACATAAATGAATAAGGCATTGTTTAATACATGGAATATATTACTATATTAAAATAAAGATTTCTAACATTTCTTAAGATGCTGAAATATTCATAAGTCATTCTATAAATTGTTTCTCTAAATACTCACTTCTAGACCGTGGATTTTTCCTTCAGAAACATTGGTGCAAAATCTAGTGGGAGTCAGAAATTCCCTAAATAGTATATAAAAACATCCTACGAAATTGGGGTAAAGTGGGAAAAGTAACAATATGATCAATATGATTCAAGATATATGGAAAGACTTTGAACAGAAGGCTGTCCCTGTAGGAGGAGGCATCGATTGGAGATCGTTATCGGATATAGATGGGCTGATGAAGAGGGTGAAAGAAAGCTTCAGGAAGATAAGACTTGATGGATGATCAAGAATTCATTAGGGGGGCTTCCCTGGTGGCGCAGTGGTTGAGAGTCCGCCTGCCGATGCAGGGGACACGGGTTCGTGCCCCGGTCCGGGAAGATCCCACATGCCGCGGAGTGGCTGGGCCCGTGAGTCATGACCAATGAGCCTGCGCGTCCGGAGCCTGTGCTCCGCAACGGGAGAGGCCACAGCAGTGAGAGGCCCGCGTACTACAAAAAAAAAAAAAAAAAAGAATTCATTAGGATTTCAAGGAAGATGAGTTCAGCAAGATGAGACTAAGTCATAAGGGCATGTTAAAGATGTTGCATTCTGGAAACTAATGTAATGTGTTGAACAGTCACTGCCTCTCTGCGTTACACCTGTGCCAAGAGTGGCATGGATAAGTTGAACATGAAAGGGTATGAAATGGGAAGACATGATGATTCCTTGGTACTGAATGAAACTCAGCTTGATATGCTTGTCTTCAGGAACACAGTGAACAGAGAAAACACCTTTCATCTCTAATAACAGTATATCTGTTTAGATTGTTTCCTATCAGGCTCTAGGCCTTTAGATTTACATTAATTTATCAAATAAACATCTATAACTGTAGGCTCTCTCTCAAGTAATCTTCAGTCTTGCACTATTAAAAGAATTACAGATTAGTTAGTAAGTTTTCATAAGGTTCCACCATGTGTGCTAGGTATTGCAGAGATAACACAAATCTAAAAAAATGATTACAGATTTCAAGATGCCATTTCAGCCATTAGCACAGCTTCTTGCACATAAAAGCAACACGGTAAATTTGTATTGTACTAAGTTACATATATAGGAGTAGAAAATAAGAATAACATAAGAAACAATAATTCAAGGAGATACATGCTGAAATGGATATAGATGGATATAGTATATATAGTATAGACTAGATGCATATAGAATAGGTATGAACGTGAATATAGACTACTGGGTTCTTAAGTACTCAATATAACGTTAAGGAGAAAGACTGGAGAAAGGACAATAGGAGTAAAAAAAGAAAAAGGGGTCATGACCCCACAGAGGCTACTGTAAGTTGAGGCCACTGAGAAACAGTTGTAGTGGCAATGCTTCTTAGATTTTCTATTACAGTAAAATATTTGGTTGCCATTGATTCACTTGTACTTTCAATATCATGAAATTAGGTTTGAGTTTCAGAAAACTCACAGAGAGGTCCTCAAAGGACCATTTCTTCTGAGGTTCCATAATGAAAATTTAGCAGAAAGATGATTCCTGATAGCCAGAGGCTACTTTCTTCAAGGCCAATCTTCCTTCACCTCCTCAGATTGCTGCAGCCAGTCTCCAACTCATGCATTCACTATAGAATTTCCTGGACGCGAACCCATCTCTATAGATGAAGAAGTGACTCACAGCCTGTCAGGTACTAGGTGCACTGCACAGAATAGCAATAAAGTAGTGACAACAAAATCACTAAATCCTCTCTTAGCCTCATTTAGATATTAGTTTATTTACTATTCTTCACTGTCAAATTGTCCATTTAGGGAAAAAAAGACAATTATTTTCTTTTTTTGAGTGTGGAGTCCACTTATAACTGAACACAGTACTTAAGAAAAAAAATACCCTTAAATTATAAACCTTCTAAAAAACAGGTAAAAGACACTTTACACTTAAGCCATTCTGACCTATATGGGTTTCCAAGCATAAATATTTTAGGAATGATCATGTAGCTTAAAGCAATCAATCATTTTATAAATATAGAATCAAAAAAGAAAAAAATCCTGTTTGGCTTTGTAAGTCATATTCTGTGAAACTTCTGAGAATTTACCTCTAAAAATCAAGGAATTTGGATAAATTAAATTAATATTTAGTATAATCAGCATATAAAAACAAATGAAAACTAATGAATTAATACTTTTATTCTTCTTTTCAACAAAAAAGTGGCAAATTAAACTCTATAGGCCTAACTATATTATTTTATCTGCTTTAGTAATGTCTATTAAATAATTTTATGGATGCTAAAATATATTATTAAATGTTTATATTGATACTTTTAAATATTAAAATGACTACTACTTCTAATAATAACTATGTTTATGGTTACAATTTATTAAACACCAACTGCAAATGTTTATGCTCTTCTAGACACTATGGTGACATGTTTATATATATTAGTCCATGTTTTTGTCTTCAATTTATTTATAAGGAAACTGAAGCTTAGGAAAATTAAGCAATGTACTGGTAAATCTTTGAGCTGAGATTTGAACCCAGGCCTACCTGACTCCTAAGCCAGTACCTTTACTCTCCTCTCCTGCCTCTAAAAAACACTTGACTATTCCTTTCTAATAAGAGAGTTGAGTGTTGTGCAATTCCTTATATTCTTCTTATGAACTAAAAATCACCCAGACCAAAGCACAAATCTGATGGCAGGACAAGCCAGTTGGCTTCTCTGACTCAAGGCTACCGAGAGAAAATGTGAACTCTTGTCTACTTTTTCCCCCAAAGTCTGACGCACTGTGGAGCCAGTGGATATGTGAATGGGAAGAACTGTCTACACATCCAACTGCATATGTAAGTCATGCTTCAAGGAAGGATGCCTTGTAGAGTTCCTTTCCCTGAGAAGCCTCATTTCTCAGTGAATAAAAAGAACAATCCCTTTTCCCAAAAGGAGATATGACTGAGAGAGAACACGAGGTTGAGAATTTTATTTTCAGTTTTTTCTCATTTTAGTGCCTGAGATATTTCCCCAATAAATCACACATACAGTTCAAATAGGAATTGAATACTCAGTCACAAAAATGAATGAAATAATGCATGTGCAACAACATGGATGGACCTAAAGATTATCATACTAAATGAAGTCAGACAGAGAAAGACAAATATCATACCCTATCACTTATACATGGAATCTTAAAAAATGATAAAAATGAACTTATTTACAAAACAGAAATAGACTCACAGACATAGAAAACAAACTTATGGTTACCAAAGGGGAAATGGGGGAGGACGGATAAATTAGGAGTTTGGGATAAACATATATACACTATGTATAAAATATATAAAATAGATTAAGTATATTTATAATAGATTAACTGAATCACTTTGCTGTATACCTGAAACATTGTAAATCAATTAAAATTTATTGTACTTCGATTAAAAAAAAAGCACTAAAGACAACTAAGTGAAAGAGAAGATACAGGAGAAGGAGTTAAGATAAGAAAAGAGCAAATAAGAACTTCCTCAGGAAGATACCAAGAAATTTCAGAGCCTCTGGCTATTAGGGACAAAGGAGAAAGGTCCTGGCATAAGAAACAAAGATAGCTCAAGGTATTAGAGTTAGGAATAAACACTGGAGTGAGTGAAAATATTAAGTATTGTATTTTCTGTATTATTTGGCTTATTAAAATGAAATGACAAATTGCTTCTATTTATCAAAAGATCTAAATCAATGCAATCTATATAAAAAAGAATGAATTATAATCACAATAATTATAAGACTCACATGTGCTAGGCATTTTATATGTTATTTCATTTAATCTAAAAAGCAGCCTTAAAACATAGGCTGGATTATAATGCTCATTTTATATTTGGAAAAGCTGAACCTCACAAGAGGTTATGTAACTTGTTCAAGGACACACTGTTAGCAAATGACAAAACTGGAATTTGAAGCCAGGCAGTTGGATTCCGCAGACTGAATACTTACTGTCCACATTCAATAGTCATAACAAGTAATGTTATTTTCTATTCTACTCTTCCAAAAAGGGTCTGAACAATTGTAGACAATTTTAAGCACAGTCATAGCAATATGTTGGCTGTGTTCTTAATAAGGAAAATAACTAATAACTCTCAGGAATACAATTCTACATCAATATCAAGTTAGTTAACCAATAGATGTTAGAGGCCTCTGTGCCCAGTAGTATATAGTCACAATATAATCTCATAGAAAGTATGAATGAATTCAATTCCAAGTTGGAAAAACCTAAGAGTCAGGTTTTTCTGAGGGCAGGAGTGGCCTCCTGCTGACCTTAAATCCAGGAAGGAAAACTGGTAAGAGTAATATAAATATAACAAATTTTTTCAACAATGGAAATAAATGTTTCCTCAATGCTGCATCAAGGACTAATAGAAAACATAAGGCTTACCTGTGAAAACATGGATGTACTTTAAAAACATCATGCTAAGTGAAACAACCAGTCACAGAAGGGCAAATACTGCATGATTCCACTTACATGAGGCATCTAAAATAGTCAGATTCATAGAAGCAGAGAGTAGAATGGTGGTTGCCAGGGGCTGGAGGGAGGAGGGATGGGGAGTTGTTTTTCAATGGGTATAAAGTTTCAGTCATGCAAGATGAATAAGTTCTAGAGATCTGCTAGACAGCACTGTGCGTGTGGTTAACAACACTGTATTGTATTCCTAAAATTTTGTCCAGAGGGTAGATCTCATGTTAAGTGCTCTCACCACAATTAAAAAAAAATGGCTTTTACAAATCTAGTATAATTTTGATATGACAAATATATCACAAAGGAAGAAAGAAAGAAAGAAAGAAAACAAAGGGAACATAGAGCTTGAGTAATTGCTAAGCAGACATCCATAAACCAAACTATATGTGTCATTATTCCCAGGAGTAACATTGAGTGCAAATTGGGATGCAAGAAGCACAAGCAATTACACACCCTTCCGTATTATTTAGTGGTGGTGTCCTTGAGGAACTCATACAACTGACAGCTGTCCCAGTTATCTACACATATAGGACTTCTTCTGTTGTTTTTTAATCAGAATACTGCCATGTGAGACATAAGAAAAATTCTAAACTCTTTAGGTTCCTTTATTTCAAAAACAAATAAAATACTTACATTATTAACAGAAGAGCATACTGGTTTCGGTCCGTAAAATCTTTGGGAAAGGACAACTGTAAAGGAAGTTCTTTTAAAGAAAGAGCAAAATATTAAAGATGGAGAGTCATTCATATGTAAAACTATAAGGTGCAGAGAAAGTTTTTTTTTTGAATAACATAGCATGCACAAAACTTTACCATAGTCATCAATATGAAGCGTTTTAATTTCTGACTTTACTCTCTTCTTCTTCAGGATAGCTTCCTTCAGCATAGAATTGCTTTCCAATATAAAATATTCTGTAAGTCAAAAAGGATAGTGTAAATAATCTCTATGTGTTGATTAAGAAACAGTGTAACACAAATAATTATCCATCATTACCATTTGACAGGCACTGTGCTAGTCACCGATTACTCTCTCATAAATTCTCTTCTGGATTATTACAAGTTTTCTAACTAAGCTTCTTTATTCCAGTGAAATTGTCTCCAGTTGCCCCTTATACTTGGAATTAGCATTTACGTTTTCAAAATGTAAATCTGATCATGTTAATGTTATGCTTAAGAATATATTTTAAATAATACAAAATTATGTAGCACCCAATGATTTAAAATTCACAATGCCTGAATTCTAATACAAAGTTACCAAGCATGCAAAAAATCAGGAAAATATCACCCATGATGAGTACAAATTTTATTCAATAGAAAGAACCCAGAAATGACACAGATGCATATAATAGATAATGACATTAAAACAGAGATTATAATTACATTCCATGTGTTAAGTTTTAAAAAAGCCTGAGGATATTAAGGAGAAAGATGAAAGACATTTTAAAAACAAACAAGTTAAAATTCCAAAAATAAGAACTGAAAAATTTGATATACATGAAAGCTATAAAATCTAAGATGAAAAAATACTGGATAGGATTAACAACATGTTAGATACTGCAGAAGAAAAGATTAATGAATTCAACAATATAGCAATAGAAAATATTAAAATGGTTTTTTTTATAAAAACCAAAAAAAAAGAGAGAGAAAACTGGCAAAACATGAAGGGAGAGAAACATCAGTAACTTGCTGGAATTTTGACTGCTATATTAAAAATATAGATTTATTGGGGATTTTTATATACTAAAAATAGTGAACTTTCTAATCCATAAATATGTATGCATGTATATATCCATTTGAGTCTTTAATTTCTTCCAGAAATGTTTGCTTTCATTTTAGCAGACTGACACATTTCTATTAGATGTATATAGTATACTACAGTATATAGTACATAGTTTCAGATGTTACTTTAAGTAGTTATTTTTAACTATTTTTAAATTTTGCCTTGCCTTATAGTATATAAAATAGTTGATTTTTGTATATTAACCTATAATTGTAATAACCCTGATAAATTCACTCATTATTTCTAATAGTATTATGAGTGTGTGTGGATTCCATTTTTTTTGTTTATTTGGTTCTGTTTTATTTATATCTTCTGCAAATAAAGGCAATTTTTTTTACCTATATGTCTTTTTCTTGCCTCATTTCACTAAGTCTTCTAATACAATGTTGCAAAGAGGTGGTGAGAG
The DNA here is from genome assembly GCF_963455315.2 of Globicephala melas. NCBI lineage: Eukaryota > Metazoa > Chordata > Mammalia > Artiodactyla > Delphinidae > Globicephala > Globicephala melas. The sequence continues at coordinate 100,170,631 of NC_083320.1, read as the reverse complement.
CAGACATTTTTACTTTTTCCCAGTTTTGGGGGAAATGCATTGTCTTCAACATTAAGTATGATGTCAGTTGTAGTATTTTTGTACATACCATTCATCAAGTTAAATCATTTTTTTTTCTTCTGGCCCAGTTATTATTACTACTTTATTATTATTGTTGTTTTTCATTTTTAATCAAATATTTTTTATAAATCCTTTGAGGTGTTAAGTTGACAGTATAACATAGTAAGTTGCATTGATTAATTATTGAATATCATAGCAATCATGGATTCCTCAGGTAAACCCCACATAGTCATAATATATTACCCTTTTATAAATTGCTGGATTTTTCTTGCTACTATTTAGTTAAGGAATTTTGCATCAATATTCATGTGAAAAATTGATTTTTTTGTCCTTGTTATGTCTATATTGAATTTGGAATCTGGTTGATGCTGGCCTTATATTTTCTGAGAGCATATGTGAACTTGCTATTAATATATTAAATGTTGAACAGAACGCACCAGTGAAGCTACTGGAACTGGAATTTACTTTGTGGGAAGAGTATTAACTATGAATTAAAACTTTTAGTAGATAATGGGATATTTATATATTGTATATCTTCCTGTTTGAATGTTTAGCAATTTTTCTTTTAAGAAATTTACCCATTTTATCTAAGATGTCAAATTTGCTGCCCTAAAATTACTTATAATATTCCATTACTGGCATTACAATGTTTGTAGAACCTGTTATTAACATCATCTATTTCATTAATGAAAATGACAGTGTACTTTTTCTTTTAAGGCTCTATCTAGAACTTTATCAATTTTATTTATCTTTTCTAAGAAAATAATTTTGGTTTTTAATATGCTTTTCTCTACTGCCAGTCCATTTTCTATATCATTTATTTCTATTCTTATCTTTATAATTTCCTTCCTTCAACTTACTTTGGATTAATTTGCTCTTTTTTTCTAGTTTCTTAAGGTGGAATCTTAGATGACTGATTTTAAAGATTTCCTTTTTTATAAAGTAAGAATTTAGAGACATAAACGTATTTCTAATCACAATGTTAGGTATCCCTAAATTTAGATTAGTTGTGTTTTCACTTGGCTCAAAATATTTTCCAATTATTTTCCTAAATTCTTCTTTGATCTTTGTGTTATTTAAAGATGCATGTCTGATGGCAACACCTTCTTGTTTCTTTTTTCTCGATTCTTTATTTTGGATTTACTTTTGAAGGATATTTTCTAAGTTTGTTATTCTATGTTGATAGTTTTGTATTGTTTTGCTTCCCATCAGTATTCTAAAGATTTTTCTCCATTGCTTTTTTCTGATGAGAAGCCTGCAGTCACTCTTGGCTTTCTTACTATGTATGTAATGTGTGGAAGTAAATGTCTTTTTATTTTTGTATCCTGCTTGAGGGTTGTTGAGCAACTTTATATTTTTCATCAGATTTGGATTTGGCCATTATTTCATCAAATATTTTTTCCATTTCAACTTTAATTTAAAATATTATAGATATGGATATTGACCTAAACTATCTTAGGCTCTGTTCATTTCTTTCATTAGTTTTCTCTGCATCTGGAAGTGTCTATAGATAATGTTTCAAGTTCACTAATATTTCTTCTGCAGTGTCTAATTTGCTTTTAGTATTTTACAGAGAAGTTTTAATTTCAGATATTTTAAGTTCTTAAAATATATTCTATTTATCACTACATTCATTTTTTCTTGATATATTTCAGCATATTTATAATAGCCAATTTATTGTATTTGTCAGTGGACTCCATAATTTCCATCATATCTGAATCTGTCTCAATTCACTGGCTTTCTTTTCCTAGTTATGAGTCATATTTTCTAGCTTCTATATGTAGCCAATAATGTTTTATTGGATTCTAATCACTGTGATGTTTACATTGTTGAGTTCTGGACATCATTCTGTCCTTTTATTAATTGTCAGACTGTGTTATAGCAGATGTTTAAGCTATTTGCAGGTCAGCTTTTTTTTTTTTTTGCGGTATGCGTGCCTCTCACTGTTGTGGCCTCTCCCGTTGCGGAGCACAGGCTCCGGACGCACAGGCTCAGCGGCCATGGCTCACGGGCCCAACCGCTCCACGGCATGTGGGATATTCCCGAACAGGGGCACGAACCCGCATCCCCTGCATCGGCAGGCGGACTCTCAACCACTGCGCCACCAGCGAAGCCCCAGCTTAATTATTTGAAAGCTTTAAAAAATATTTTATTTAGTGTGAGTTTGAATGACCTTTGCTCTATGACTTGTTAAGCTCTAATACTAAGGCATGACTCTTCTGGGATCTCTCCTAAACATTCCAGTGTTCTGACTGTTTGGAACTTTAATATATTCCAGCACTGTGTGAGCTCTGGCTTTTCCCAGGCTCAGACTATCTTCCTATGTATGTTCAGCTAGGTATTTTCAGCAACAGATGCAAGATGATCCCTTGTAAACCTATGCAGATTCCTGGTGTCCTCTCTCTCTGTCTCTTCTTGTGCTCCAGTGTTGTCCACCTTCCCAACATTCCAGAGTCTTCAACCCTTCTGAACGCCAATTTCTGTCTCAACTGTGACTCTGAGATACCCTTATACACTTATTTAATTGTTCCTCTTTACCCTAGAATTCAAAAAATAATTCTAGCCAGAGAGCCAGGACAATTACAACATTCACCTGACTTTTTTCCCTTCTTTCAGGGATCAGAGGCCTATCGTGACTCTTGTCCCATGCTTGAAAAGTGTTGTTTCATGTATTTTATCCAGTTATTTTTGAAAAAAAAATTCTTTTATTTTCTGTTTCACTTTTCTTTTCTTTCTTTTTGCCAGGAGGCCACGTCTACTTTCAGGTACTCCATGGCCAGAATATTATTTTAATTGTCAATGGTTTATCATTGACACTTTATTGTTAATTACAAACTCCTTAGGATGAAACATAAGGCTTTTATGATTTGGCTTCAGCCTGCCCTATAGCCTATACCTTTGATTTATCTTAAATGTTTTGTTCCAGCCACATGGAACAACTTTTATCTTGCAAGTGTAAATAGTTTCATTCCTCATGATTGTGTATTCACATTCTTTCTTCCAGAAATGCTTTCCACTGACTTCCTCTTTTTTTGAACTGTGTCCACTTCTACCAGAAAAATTATCGTATTCTATTATAACCATTAAATTTTCTGATTCTTGCTTTGGACTGTGAATCTGTGTGATTTCAGGCACACCAAACCACCTGTCTTATAAATAAGTGTCGTCCTCTATAATACAAATTTGGGAAATTAGATGTTCTCACAGATTTCTTCTATCTCCCTGATACAAGAAATTTCAGATTATTTAAATAATAGCATATTTTCAAAGAATCTATAGCAAATATTCAATTATAAAATTTAAAATGTGAATAATTCAACTTTATACACTTTCATTAAAGATTCAGCATTTATAATGTAAGACTTGTCATAAAAATGCACTTAATGAACTTAATTGTGGATAAAAGCATTCTTTTTGTATTTAGAAACCAATATCACCTGATATTTGTTAATGACATAGGCAGCAATTTTTAGAGACTAAAGCCCATTAAACTTTTACCTTTATACCTTACTAGAGAGCATCTTGTTGGATAAATATTTTTATAAGTGGACAATAGTTTATTGTATTACAGTGACTAGCTAACTAAATAAATGAATGAATAAATACAGCTAGAGGCAGCGATATGAGAGTAATATACTAATAATTTCTCATGGCTTCTCTTCATTATCAAAAATGAATGGGAAAAAATAAATTACATGAGAAAAGAGGTAGTTGAAATTTTTTTACTTCTAAATCAAAGATATTCATTTGCTCATGGTAAAAAAAAAAATCAACCCATGGACACAGAGAAATAAAATTATATTTAAGGAAAAAAAAATACAGAAGAAAATACACCATTTTCAAAAGCACACAGAGTTTTTTTCATGATAAATTCAGAAAATATGTTTCAATCATAGTTTTTTGTGAAACATTATGAAGACAAGGTAGTATTAAGACATGACTTTAATTGTACGATTGAGGAGGAAAAGAGGATTAAAATGAGAACAGAAAATTAGGAAGAAGGAAGAAAGGGAGAGATGAGAAAATATTAGAGAGGAAGTATAAGGAGAGATGAGAAGGAGATGCAATGGAGAGAAAGGAAGAAAGGGAAGAGACGAAAAATGAATTAAAGCAAAAGAAATCATATACACATAAGGAAAAAGAAAAAAATGAAAATATAAAAAGAGGAAAAGGAAAGATAGCAATGAGACAAAAAACTTCGAAATACTAAGCAAAATTTTACATATATATATCATTTCCTAGTCACTGAACATTTATTTTTATTTAATTTTATTTATTTTTTTATACAGCAGGTTCTTATTAGTCATATATTTTATACACATCAGTATATACATGTCAGTCCCAATTTCCCAATTCATCACACCACCACCCCGAACTCCGGCTGCTTTCCCCCCTTGGTGTCCATACGTTTTTTTTCTACTTCTGTGTCTCAATTTCTGCTCTGCAAACCGGTTCATCTGTATAAATTCCTAGGTTCCACATATATGCGTTAATACACAATATTTGTTTTTCTCTTTCTGACTTACTTCACTCTGTATGAAAGTCTCTAGATGCATCCACGTCTCTACAAATGACCCAATTTTGTTCCTTTTTATGGCTCAGTAATATTCCATTGTATATATGTACCAAACCTTCTTTATCCATTCAACTGTCGATGTACATTTAGGTGGCTTCCATGACCTGGCTATTGTAAATAGGGCTGCAATGAACATTGGGGTGCATGTGTCTTTTTGAATTATGGTTTCCTCTGGGTATATGCCCAGTAGTGGGATTGCTGGGTCATATGGTAATTCTATTTTTAGTTTTTTAAGGAACTTCCATACTGTTTTCCATAGTGGCTGTATCAATTTACATTCCCACCAAGATTGCAAGAGGGTTCCCTTTTCTCCACACCCTCTCCAGCATTTGTTGTTTGTAGATTTTCTGATGATACCCATTCTAACCAGTGTGAGGTGATACCTCATTGTAGTTTTGATTTGCATTTCTCTAACAATGATGATGTTGAGCAGCTTTTCATGTGTCTGTTGGCCAGCTGTATGTCTTCTTTGGAGAAATGTCTATTTAGGTCTTCTGCCCTTTTTGGGTTGGGTTGACTGTTTCTTTAATACTGAGCTGCATGAGCTGTTTATATATTTTGGAGATTAATCCTTTATTCATTGATTCATTTGCAAATGTTTTTTCCCATACTGAGGGTTGTCTTTTCATCTTGTTTATGGTTTCCTTTGCTATGCAAAAGTTTTAAGTTTCATTAGGTCCCATTTATTTATTTTTGTTTTTATTTCCATTACTCTAGGAGATGGATCAAAAAAGATCTTGCTGTGATTTATGTCAGAGTGTTCTTCCTATGTTTTCCTCTTAGAGTTTTACGGTGTCCGGTCTTATATTTAGGTCTCTAATACATTATGAGTTTACTTTTGTGTATGGTGTTAGGGAGTGTTCTATTTTATTCTTTTACATGTAGCTGTCCAGTTTTCCCAGTGCCACTTGTTGAAGAAACTGTCTCTTCTCCATTGTATATCGTTGCCTCCTTTGTCATAGATTAGTTGACCATAGGTGCGTGGGTTTATCTCTGGGCCTTCTTTCCTGTTCCATTGATCTATATTTCTGTTTTTGTGCCAGTACCATATTGTCTTGATTATTGTAGCTTTGTAGTACAGTCTGAAGTCAGGGAGTTTGATTCCTACAGCTCTGTTTTTTTCCCTCAAGACTGCTTTGGCTATTCGGGGTCTTTTGTGTCTCCATACAAATTTTAAGATTTTCTGTTCTAGTTCTGTAAAAAATGCCATCGGTAATTTGATAGGGATTGCATTCAACCTGTAGATTGCTTTAGGTAGTATAGTCATTTCCACAGTATTGATTCTCCCAATCCAAGAACATGGTATATCTATCCATCTGTTGGTATCACCTTTAATTTATTTCATCAGTGTCTTAGTATTCTGATTACAGGTCTTTTGTCTCCCTAGGTAGGTTTATTCCTAGGTATTTTATTCTTTTTGTTGCAATGGTAAATGGGAGTGTTTCCTTAATTTCTCTTTCAGATTTTTCATCATTAGTGTATAGATTTCCGTGCATTAATTTTGTATCCTGCTACTTTACCAAATTCATTGATTAGCTCTAGCAGTTTTCTGGTGGCATCTTTAGGATTCTCCATGTATAGTATCATGTCATCTGCAAACACTGACAATTTTACTGCTTCTTTTCCAGTTTGTATTCCTTTTATTTCTTTTTCTTCTCTGACTGCCATGGGTAGGACTTCCAAAACTATGTTGAATAATGGTGGTGAGATTGGACATCCTTGTCTTGTTCCTGATCTTAGAGGAAATGCTTTCAGTTTTTCACCATTGAGAATGATGTTTGCTGTGGGTTTGTCATATATGGCCTTTATTATGTTGAGGTAAGTTCCCTCTATGCCCACTTTCTGGAGAGTTTTTATCATAAATGGGTGTTGAATTTTGTCAAAAGCCTTTTCTGCATCTATTGAGATGGTCATATGGTTTTTATTCTTCAATTTGTTAATATGGTGTATCACACTGATTGATTTGCATATATTGAAGAATCCTTGCATCCCTTGGATAAATCCCACTTGAACATGGTGTATGATCCTTTTAATGTGTTGTTGGATTCTGTTTGCTAGTATATTGTTGAGGATTTTTGCATCTGTATTCATCAGTGATATTGGTCTGTAATTTTCTTTTTTTGTAGTATCTTTGTCTGGTTTTGGTATCAGGGTGATGGTGGCCTCACCATGAGATTGGGAGTGTTCCATCCTCTGCAATTTTTTGGAAAAGTTTGAGAAGGGTGGGTGTTAGCTCTTCTCTAAATGTTTGATAGAATTCAACTGTGAAGTCATCTGGTCCCGGACTTTTGTGTGTGGGAAGATTTTTTAATCACAGTTTCAATTTCATTACTTGTGATTTGTCTGTTCATATTTTCTATTTCCTCCTGGGTCAGTCTTGGAAGGGTATACCTTTCTAAGAATTCGTCCATTTCTTCCAGGTTGTCCATTTTATTGCCATAGAGTTGCTTGTAGTAGTCCCCTGGGATCCTTTGTATTTCTGTGGTGTCTGTTGTAACTTCTCCTTTTTCATTTCTAATTTTATTGATTTAAGTCCTCTTCCTCTTTTTCTTGATGAGTCTGGCTAATGGTTTATCAATTTAGATTTTTTTCTCAAAGAACCAGCTTTTAGTTTTATTGATCTTTGCTATTGTTTTCTTTGTTTCTTTTTCATTCATTTCTGCTCTGTTCTTTATGATTTCTTTCCTTCTGCTAACTTTGGGTTTTGTTTTTTCTTCTTTCTCTAGTTCCTTTAGGTGTAACGTTAGATTGTTTAATTGAGATTTTTCTTGTTTCTTGAGGTAGGCTTGTATAGCTATAAACTTCTGCCTTAGAACTGCTTTTGCTGCATCCATAGGTTTTGGATCATCGTGTTTTCACTGTCATTTGTCTCTAGGTATTTTTTGATTTCCTCTTTGATTTCTTCAAAGATCTCTTGGTTAGTTAGTAACGTATTGTTTAGCCTCCATGTGTTTTTTTTTACGTTTTCTTCCCTGTAATTGATTTCTAACCTGATAGCGTTGTGGTCAGAAAAGATGCTTGATATGATTTCAATTTTCTTAAATTTATTGAGGCTTGATTTGTGGCCCAAGATATGATCTATCCTGGAGAATGTTCCGTGCACACTTGAGAGAAAGTGAAATCTGTTTTTGGATGGAATGTCCTAGAAATATCAATTAAATCTATCTGGTCTATTGTGTCATTTAAAGCTTGTGTTTCCTTATTAATTTTCTGTTTGAATGATCTGTCCATTGGTGTAAGTGAGGTGTTAAAATCCCCCACTATTATTGTGTTACTGCCGATTTCCTCTTTTAGAGCTGTTAGCCATTGCCTTATGTATTGAGGTGCTCCTGTGTTGGGTGTGTGTGTGTGTGTATATATATATATATATATATATATATATATATTTTTTTTTTTTTTTTTTGCTGTGGTACGCAGGCCTCTCACTGTTGTGGCCTCTCCCATTGTGGAGCACAGGCTCCAGACGCACAAGCTCAGCGGCCATGGCTCATGGGCCCAGCCTCTCCGTGGCATGTGGGATCTTCCCGGACCGGGGCACGAACCTGTGTCCCTTGCATCTGCAGGCAGACTCTCAACCACTGCACCACCAGGGAAGCCCGGGTGCATATATATTTATAATCGTTATATCTTCTTCTTGGATTGATCCCTTGATCATTATGTAGTGTCCTTCTTTGTCTCTTTTAACATTCTTTATTTTAAAGTCTATCTTATCTGATATGAGTATTGCTACTCCAGCTTTCTTTTGATTTCAATTTGCATGGAATATCTTTTTCCATCCCCTCAGTTTCAGTCTGTATGTGTCCCTAGGTCTGAAGTGGGTCTCTTGTAGACAGCATATATATGGGTCTTGTTTCTCTATCCATTCAGCAAGCCTGTGTCTTTTGGTTGGAGCATTTAATCCGTTCAGGTTTAAGGTAATTATCGATATGTATGTTCCCATGACCATTTTCTTAATTGTTTCCGGTTTGTTTTTGTAGGTCCTTTTCTTCTCTTGTATTTCCACTTAGAGAAGTTCCTTTAGCATTAGTTGTAGAGTTGCTTTGGTGGTGCTGAATTCTCTTAGCTTTTGCTTGTCTGTAAAGCTTTTGATTTCTCCTTTGAATCTGGATGAGGTCCTTGCTCTGTAGAGTAATCTTGGTTGTAGTTTCCTTTCCTCACTTTAAGCATTTCATGCCACTCCCTTCTGGCTTGTAGAGTTTCTGCTGAGAAATCACCTGTTAACCTTATCAGAGTTCCCTTGTATTTTATTTGTCATTTTTCCGTTGCTGCTTTCAATAATTTTTCTTTGTCTTTAAGTTTTGCCAATTTGATTACAGTGTGTCTCAGTGTGTTTCTCCTTGGATTGGTCCTGTATGGGACTCTCTGCACTTCCTGGACTTGGGTGGCTATTTCCTCTTCCATTTTAGGGAAGTTTTTGACTATAATCTCTTCAAATATTTTCTCGGGTCCTTTCTCTCTTCTCCTTCTGGGACCCCTATAACGTGAATGTTGTTGTGTTCAATGTTGTCCCAGAGGTCTCTTAGGCTGTCTTCATTTCTTTTCATTCTTTTTTCTTTATTCTGTTCCATGGCAGTGAATTCTACCATTCTGTCTTCCAGGTTACTTATGTGTTCTTCTGCCTCAATTATTCTTCTATTGATTCCTTCTAGTGTAGTTTTCGTTTCAGTTATTTTATTGTTCATCTCTGTTTTTTTGTTCTTTAATTCTTCTAGGTGTTTGTTAAACATTTCTTGCATCTTCTAGATCTTTGCCTCCATTCTTTTTCCAAGGTCCTGGATCATCTTCAGTATCATTATTCTGAATTTTTTTTCTGGAAGATTGCCTATCTCCATTTCATTTAGTTGTTTTTCTGGGGTTTTATCTTGTTCCTTCATCTGGTACATAGCCCTCTGACTTTCCATCTTGTCTTTCTGTGAATGTGGTTTTTGTTCCACAGGCTGCAGGACTGTAATTCTTCTTGATTCTGCTGTCTGCCCTCTGGTGGATGAGGCTATCTATGAGGCTTGTGCAAGTTTCCTCATGGCAGAGACTGGTGGTGGGTAGAGCTGGCTGTTGCTCTGGTGGGCAGAGCTCAGTAAAACTTTAATCCACTTGTCTGCTGATGGGTGGGGCTGGGTTCCCTCCCTGTTGGTTGTTTGGCCTGAGGTGACCCAACACTGGAGCCTAGCTGGGCTGTTTGGTGGAGCTAATGGTGGACTCCCGGAGGGCTCACGCCAAGGAGTACTTCCCAGAAATTCTGCTGCCAGTGTCTTTGTCCTCGCAGTGAGGCACAGCCACCCCCTGACTCTTCAGGAGACCCTCCAACACTAGCAGGTAGGTCTGGTTCAGTCTCCTATGGGGTCACTGCTCCTTCCTCTGGGTGCTGATGCACACAGTACTTTGTGTGTGCCCTCCAAGAGTGGAGTCTCTGTTTCCCCCAGTCCTGTTGAAGTCCTGCAATCAAATCCTGCTAGCCTTCAAAGTCTGATTCTCTAGGAATTCCTCCTCTCGTTGCCGGACCCCCAAGTTGGGAAGCCTGACGTGGGGCTCAGAACCTTCACTACAGTAGGTGGACTTCTGTGGTGTAAGTGTTCTCCAGTTTGTGAGTCACCCACCCAGCAGTTATGGGATTTGATTTTATTGTGATTGCGCCCCTCCTACCATCTCACTGAGGCTTCTCCTTTGTCTTTGCATGTGGGGTATCTTTTTTCATGAGTTCCAGTGTCTTCCTGTCAATGATTGTTCAGCAGTTAGTTGTGATTCTGGTGTTTTCGAAAGAGGGAGTGAGAGCATGTCCTTCTACTCCGCCATCTCGAACCAATCTCGTCACTGAACATTTTAATGAAGGGTTTCTTTTTCATTATAAAGGTAATATATGTTCATCGTAGAACATTAGGAAAATACTTAAGAAAAAAGAACAAAAAATCATCTGAAAGGCTGCCAGGCAAATACAAGACTTTTACTGTTTTCAAATATTGTCTTCTGGAATTTTAATATGCATTTTCAAATAATTTTGTTTAAGTGGCATAAATATTTGAACTCCTTAAACACTTAGAACTATAGCTTAAACAGTTTTGAAGAATTGACTTTTAAAAGTGTATTTTTATTTTTAATCCTAGTGGGGAACTAGTGGCAACTCTATTAGAACAATTTGATGAAATTTTAATAAAGGAGGATTTACAAATATAGGACAAAGGGCAGGGAGGTCATAAGGGGTAGTACCATAACCCAGGGCTTATGACAAAGGCTAGGCCAGCAGGTCAAGAGGAGAGAGCAGTTACTTGGAGTTGGTTGAATGAAAGATCCACAGTGACCTTCACCCAAGCGTCAGAGCAACTTGGGTGACTGCACAGGGATAGCACTGGAGAAATAGACTCCAAAGTCACTTTTCTGCCTCTCTTCAGTCACCTATAGGATTCATTTTAGCTGGATCCAATTGGCAGCCAAATGGCAGCAGAACTTAAGTCATCAGTACAAACTCCTGCTGGGGTAGAGGCCATGGGAGAGAAAAACAGTTAAAAGTGGCTCTGAAAAGACAAATGGAAGATATTCAGGGCACCAATCAGTATTCCATTAAAGTTTATTTACAAATCACCCCTTTTATTATTTTTATTATGTTTTTTCACTACCATCAGTAGCATGGTTATAATTTTCTCTCTTTTTTGATTACTTTATTTCAGATGTCAACAGAAAAATAGCTAAAAAGAAAAAGTATTGGTCTCTTCCTCATGGTGTCTTAAAACACAAATGTGTAAGGTACTAGCTGAAGCAGTAGCACTCAATCCATCACATTATAATTAAATATCTCTTCAGTATAAACTATTAAAAGGAAAAATATTGGGTAAATAGATATAAAAGATTTAAGGCTTATGGTTATTTTTTTCCAAAAGATTTGCTGTAATTTATATTTCTACCAGCAATTTATGAGAGCCTCATTATATCCTCATTAGCAATGTAAATTTTTTGATGTTATTAATTTGTTAGGAAAAATTACTTGGCAGTGTTTTACTTTGCATTTCTTTGATAACTGGTGGTTTAAAGGTTTTCCATGTTTGTTAAATATTTTCATTTTTCAATATACTTTTCATGCTTTATTCTGCTTCGTGTGGCCCCAAAATGAGTTATGACTGATTCATTAGTTTAATGAATATTAAACTGAAGATCCATTAACCCAAAGATTTACTTGCAATCAAATGTAAATTTTATCTCAATAAATAATTGTCTTTTGAAAATAAAATTAAGCACCTGATCACTGTTCAGTCCCTTTTTGTTCTTCTTGATCCTGAGACTATCAGAATTCACTTATAAATGAGAAAATCAGAAAGGCTTCCCTCAGAGGAAAGTGTGTCATGATTTGAAACAAAAGTTATTAGAAAACAACATTGCCTTTTAACAGTAGAATAAAATTAATTAAAGTCAGGTTGGGGATTTAAAAAAATATATCATTTTGGCAGAATATGCAATGTAACACAAATAGTTGCTGTTTATTGAGTGTCTATGTTGCAAATGTATCGCATCCTCACAGAAATTTCATTTGCTATTTTTTTTACAAGGAAATTGATTCTATGAGATTATATCCACAAAAGGTATGTGGTGGACTCACTTTATACACTAATTTTTCTATCTGTGAAATTCAACCTTCTTTCTGTTTTATCAAATAAACTGTATTTGTTATCATTATTGTTGCCGTTAGTGTTAATATTCAACAGATTTAATTTGCTTACCATAACCGCTTTAGGATTTACACTAAGTAGAAACTAAAAGATGTGCTAACTGATTTCCAACCACACAGAACTCCATTAACTATTTAGAAGTTTTGTCTTTCTCTAGAAAAGGCAGGAAGTCTCCATATGGTGGTATTTGAAGAGTCTAAAAGGTCTTTCCGTGTCCTCTAAAAATGATATTTGTCATTCAACATTTTACTTTTATGCCTGTCTCTCCTTTAAGTCAAAGCATTTAAGTAAGACTACTACTTAAACCTAAGTATGTGATGAGACAGACAAAAACGCAGTAGAATGAGCTACCATTGTATGGTAGTGATAATAAACCCTCTTCTGGGGTCAGACAATCTTATTTGATTCTTGGCACTGCCACCTGTTATATTAGAGTGACTCTAGCCAAGTTTGTTAACCCCTTTGTGGCTCAGTTCCCTCATCTTTAAAAAAGGATAACAAAATTAACAACATCAGGGGGTGTTCTGAGGAGTAAATGTGTTAAAAAATATAAGCCTCATTTACTAGATTATGGTAAATCATTAGAGCATGAGAGTGTTGATTAAATAAAGTTTTGTTGATTAAATAAAGGTTTTAAATGAAAGAAGGAAAAGAAGGATAGATGAAAAGAAGGAAACAGGGAGGCAGGAAGCAACCTGGGTATTCATTTTTAAGATCAGCTCAGCCATGTTTGTATTTATACACTCTACTATTAAAGTTCTTAAACACGTTGACCACATCTTACTAGCAATGAACACCCAGCCTCTGTCATATTGCCTGATAAAGTAAGTCCTTGCTCAACAGATGATGGACAATTGAATAATTTTTCCCAAAAGTAAATGTGTTGCTCTGGAGGAATAATTTATATGAGGCTCAAGAAAGAATGAACCAGAGTATAAGGGGCCAGTAGGCTGAAATATATCTAAATGAGTCTCATCAATCAGTCCTCATTCAATTAAGATACAGTAGATAGCCTATTTCAGGCATATAAGAACCAACTCCAATTGCAACATGGCTCAAACCATTTGCTTTAATGTTTCTCTTACACACACAAGGTCAAGTTGATGGTGCCTATGCTACTTTCCTCAGGCTGGGGCCTCCTTTGAAGAAGGCTCTATAGAGTACAACAGTCAGAATAAATAATATAATACTAAGGACCAATGCCAACCATGATGTTGTCTTCATGTACTTACTTGCTGGGTTGTCCGTGTCATGTAGGCTGACCACTGGAACCCCTGGACCTAGATTTTAGAAATGTATGTATAAACATTTTAAAGACATCTAAGTAATAACTACTGGAAGATTACATGATAGAGTTCTTTTTTCCAAATATAACATTTCATAGTTAAAACATAATGAAACAGAAACCCGATTATTAGATTTCATTCCTTTCTATGGATATTCTATTCAGAGAAGTAAGAATATACGGGGAAAGAAACTATTTGCAGGATTATTGTTACAATTCTCCCTTCTCCAAAATGCCCTATACTTCTATAGTTCTATGGTTTTAGCCAATCTTATGCACTTTACTCTCTTTTTATCTAGTCTTTTATAGAATCATCACTGATGTTCAGAAAGTTGATTCACAACCCTGTGAACCCTCATCCACTCATTCAAGATTAAATTCTATTTACCACTTAGCCAAGAAAGAAAGAATGCATGTATATTAGAAGTATTTTGGCACAGTGGTTAAGAATCCACCTGCCAATGCAGGGGATATGGGTTCAAGCCCTGGTCTGGGAAGATCCCACATGCCGCGGAGCAACCAAGCCCGTGCACCACAACTACTGAGGCTGCGCTCTAGAGCCCGGTTTGCAGGGCAGAAATAGAGACACAGATGTAGAGAACAAACGTATGGACACCAAGGGGGGAAAGTGGTGGGGGTGGTGGCAGTGGTGGGATGAATTGGGAGATTGGGATTGACATGTATACATTAATATTCATAAAACAGATAATAAGAACCTGCTGTATAAAAAAATAAATAAAATAAAATTCAAAAATTCAAAAAAATAAAAATAAAAGCAAAAAAATATTTCACCCACAAGATAAATTAAAAATTGGAACTAATTATATATTAATTTTAAAAATACATTAACTGGAATTGTTAATTATTTCAAATATACAGGATAATTCAAGTGTAACCATAAGATGTTATCTTAAAACTTCACTTCTCTGAGGAACTCTGCCTAGGGGTCTAATGGTTTTTCTCTGGTGTCATCCAACAAGTACTTCTCTTTTTTGATTACTTTATTTCAGATGTCAAGAGAAAAATAACTAAAAAGAAAAAGTATTGGTCTCTTCCTCATAGTGTCTTAAAACACGAATGTGTAAGGTACCAGCTGAAGCAGTAGCACTCAATCCATCACATTATAAGAGGACATCTCCCATTTCATCTCTGGGAAATACAGTATCCTATTAAAGGGACAGTGATTCCTATCAGTATAACCTAGAGATACCATACTACTATGTAAGGCTATAGCATAGTTACCGGATAGAAGAAATAATTGGGGTGAACATAATTTCTCAAAATTGAAGGGGACCAGACCCTGGGAATTAAATTTCTATAGATCCTAAATTTTTTAACAACCAAGCCATTATTTTAATAAGGAAACTATTGCTTTTCCTAATGTCTAGGTAAATTAGTTTATTATTCTAGCTTGACTTTGCTGATGTAAATTTGTTTATTCACTTTTTTAAAAGGTCCATGTCAACCAGCACTTATTGATCATGTGTATGTGCACATATTGACTTACTCCCAATTTCTATCTTTTAAATAAAGTAATGGATACAATTTCTATCTCAATAAACCCCTAATTTATAACTTTTTAACAAAAACTTACATAAACTAAGAATATCAAATCATACAGCTAGGGTAATCATTACTAATGATAGTAATAGATACTGATCAAATAAAATGAATAAAATAAGTTTTATCAGAAATCATCTATTACCTTTACAGAGTAATAAGAAATGTTGATTCATGGGACTAAAACTGGCACCAAAATATGTACATTGTTCTTTCATAAAGTTACATGAAATGCACTGACGATTCAATAATCCTTCAGTAGAAGCACTGGGGAAAGAAAAAGAAAGTTAGAAATGCTACTGTTCCAGGTCCTTGAATGTGTGGTATCTATATTTAAATATTGACATAAACAAAGATGCTACAGAATTACTCAGCTGAGGTTCCTTGTAAATTATGACTTACCATAAAAATGCAAACAAAGTCAATTCCCATTACTAATGTTAAGACATATGCATTTTTCTTCTCTGTAATAAAATTAAAATTCTGTACACCTATATGAATGTAATATGTATGTATGCTTACAAAGAAACTGATTGTCACAGGATGCAATATAACTTATTCTTATTTTTATAGATATTTCTTTGTAAAGTCTTAAAAGAAATTACCCACAGAGACAAGCATAAAGTCACCAGCAATAATATTAGTTGGAAGAACTAATGTTTTCACAAGTCACACACATATAAAAAGCTCATGATTTCCTAAATTCAACATTAGATTTTGATATTAGTACCAGATTTTTCCCACTAAATAGTTGCACTGAATTTTGGGAAAAGAAAAGCTATTTTTGTATGATAATATATATAATGCTAATGCTTATACATGCTTTGAGACATCAAGGAGATAGATAAAGAGAAAAGCACTCATCTCTTTATTTTACAAACAATGGTGCTTAAGGTTAGAGGGGTTGAAATATTAACCCAAAGTTAAATTTCATGTACAGATTCATTTATTTTATAAATAGAGATTAATTGTAAATTATCTATGCTTCTAAATGAAAACACTGTTGATGATACATTTTTTAAAACTTGGCTGGACAAAATAGTCTCAATTTCATTTTGGAACAAAACACATACTATAGTATAGTATAGTTCACAAAGTCACAGCTTCACATTTGAAACATTTTGGGCCCATTATAATCCAAAATTTTCCTTTTCTAGTCAAGGTGATTAATATACTAGGCACTTAAACACATTAGCTAGTTTCACCATTATGACAAATCATACCCATTTTTTTCTTTTAAATTGTGGTATATACGTAAAACAACATTCAACATTTTAACCATTTTTCAAGTATATGGTTCAGTGTCATTAATTACAGTCACAATGTTGCACAACTATCACCACAGAAACTATGAATGTGTGCCAGTCCCTATTAGTCACAGCTATTCAGTGACATAACTAGAATTTAAAACCTTTTCTCTCTCTACTCTTCCATATAATTTTTCAGATCCAAGTTTCCTAAAAATTATGTTGGTATCTTCTCATTATTTGGATTATGAATTACTAAAATAGAGAAAAGCACATTTTGAGACAAAATAATGACACCGAATACGCTAGCAGTTCTGATTCTGCAGAAGCATCTAATCCCATAAATTAAATCAACCAATTATTATTTGTATAGCCTGGACAAGACAATGATTGAGTTTTCTGGGTCAAACACTAATATTATCTTACAGTCAAACAAACTGGCACTGGGTGAGCCATTTAAAGGGAGATTTATTGGTACTATATTTTCTTTATAACACAGCCCTCTGCACTAGTACAGGTCATAGATATATTGACTTTTGTACTGCTCTGCCTCAGTCACTGGGGACATAAGACAAGCAAACAAATCTAAGAACCCACTGTGATTCAAATCACATTTTAGGTTAATAGAGGGAGGAGAGAGAGGATGAGGCAGCGCTGCTAGCTGAGTTTAGCCAAGCCTAATTTTCTGGCGCTGTCATTTTTCGTTAAGAGTTTTACAAAATGAGAAGAATAAGACATTGGTCCAGTATTTCCACATCTCTAAAGGACTGTTCTTGACTGCCACTATTAACCACTGTATAAGTTTCAAGAAATATAAGCTTCAGGTAACCAAAAAGAGAAAGCGACCGGTACTTTAACCAAGACCTCTAAACCAAAATTAGAATCATTCTCTTTAAATAAACAGCTGTTCTTCTTTTGGAAGCCATTAGAATTGAGAACATGTGTTCCAGACTCTAAGAGAAAAAAAACGAAGAATGTGAAGATGACATATTGGGATATGTGATAAAAAGGAGAGGCTCGCTTCAGATTAAAACAATTTATGCATAAATAAGAGTGTGTGGATGAATTAGAGAGAGTTAAGGTACTTGAAACATGCATTTTTACTCTCAAAGGAAAGTCTAGGCTACTTGGTAAGAATCATTGGTGACACTTCTTCAAACATGATGAATTTCCACTGAGAATATGCCATGGCAGTTTTGACACTTTAAAAATGGATCTGTGAAATGTAAATTAGAAAGTGTATATGAGTCTATAATTGTAAGTTGCTTGCCAGACAAAAATAAAAGTCATTCTTGGGAGGTCCTGGTGAAAGCTTTCTGAGTGAAGAGACATTTTTAACACTAAATAGGTATGACCTTAACCCCTTTTATGAATATAACTTTTCATCCGGGAAAATTGGACAGATGAAAATAGTCCCCATCCACTGCTTTATTTAGGTAAGCAAGGACCATTCCTGCTTAAATAACAATCAATGGATTATACACATTATGGGGGGTGGGGGAGAGAAACTGCCACTTGATCCACTCTACTAAATGTTCACAATGCTTTTATTTTGTTCGGGAATACATCACATGTGTACAACATTAATGCCATGAAAATATAAATGAGGCATAGTAAAAGAAAAGCCTACTGGGGAAAATATGTAAATGCCTGTGATGTGGGTAGTTGAGAAAAGCAAGCCTCAAAAAAAAAAAAAAAAAAAAGACATTTTGAGACTGTAAAAACAAATGAGGGAAAAAATAAAGGAGGAATAAGATGATCTCCATTTCAGTTCCAATTGTTTACGCTCACAGTGGTCCAAAGCTGAGGGACTGGGCCAAGAGTGTGGGGTTTTGTCATACTGAGTTGGTTCTCTCCTAGCCATACCAAAAAGGAAACTTCAGACTTCTCCATTCCATCATTATGTTGTGTAGATGGCCCCTGAGGAATCTACCTGTGCAGGAAGATCCTCTCTCATTGCTTACCTGTACAGCTGCCTCCCTCTGGGAGACGACTCGGTGCTCAGAAAGTAACTGCCCATGAAAGAAAACAACACAAACATCAGGCACCAATCAATTTTTGCCACACCGAGTTTTCACCTGAATTTTCAAACTGTCAAAGAACAGGCAAGAGCTCTTCTATTATTTAACGGCAGGACTTGATCCATTTGGGAAACGCATATTTTTTCTTAAAATATTGTCACACTTTTCCATGATCTCTCTCAATCTCTCTGAGTGTGCGTGTGTGTGTGTGTGCATGTGTCTGTGCAACTGTCTGTGTAAGTATCTCTCTGTGTGAAGTATAGGGAGAATCTTAAAGAAAAGGTTTTTACATGGCCAGGCTACTTGGACTAGGACCATGGTAAGCAAAATATAAATCCAGCAGAAAAGACTGCATTTGACGACAGTGACTTCCAACCTGACTAGAGAACCAAAACCACTCACATTTTTTGCGTCGTTTCATCGTACGCCAGGATCTTTATCACTTCCCAGTTTCCTGATGTCAGATGCCGCACAGTAATTTGCTCACTTTTACTCTGCAAAGAAATAGAATATATTGATTTTCTTCTTATTTAAACAGCATCTCTCTGGTCAGCACAAAAGTACTAACCGCCTGTGTTACTTTTCATTCTTTAGTTCTCAGCTAATGTTGAGTTTCTCACTTTCAATCTTAAGAATATATCCACATGTGCATAAACACAGATGCAGGTAAGATGGTGCCTTTATTCCTATGTGTAGGAAAACCATTCAGAAAACATCTCCAGGTGAGGATTACGTGTGCATCATCATGTTGACATAGGAAGTCATCTGGGCATTTGGTACAGACTCTCATCTAAATGATCGACAGCTATGCAGCTTGGAAAGCTTTAAATAAAATACTTCAAACAAACTTCATTCCAAATAGATTCTGTTACATTATTTTAACATTTACAGATGTGCATTGCTATATGATTTGCTATTTTCACACAGTAATTTGTTTCTGAGATCATTAAATATCATCACTATTGATGAGATCATCAATAATTTATTTCTGGGATCACACTGACCCTTGTAGCCACAGTTTATTTTCACTGCTATATGGTTTTTTTGTTTGTTTGTTTTTGTTTGTTTTTGTTTTTTTTTGCGGTACGCGGGCCTCTCACTGTTGTGGCCTCTCCCGTTGCGGAGCACAGGCTGCGGACGCGCAGGCTCAGCGGCCATGGCTCACGGGCCCAGCCGCTCCGCGGCATGTGGGATCTTCCCGGACCGGGGGATGAACCCGTGTCCCCTGCATCGGCAGGCTGACTCTCAACCACTGCGCCACCAGGAAAGCCCGATATATGGTATTTTATTGTATGTATGAATACAGTAAAATTTATTTATTTTTTGACATTTGAGTTTTTCCAAATTTTCGCTCTTAAAAACAAGTTGTCTATGAACAGTTTTATTAATGTCTCCCGGTGCGTGTGACAGGATTTTCTTGAGATGAACACTGATAAATGGGACTGCTTGGTCAAAAGGTGAATGTCTCCTACCTAACTCAATAGTGACATTATTTTCCAAAGTTGTGCTGATTTAGAATCTACTAGCAATGTGAGTTTCTGTTGCTCCACATTTTATCCACTTCCTCACCAACAGTTAATGTCATCAGACTATTTAATTTTTTGTCAAACTAATGAGTGTGAAATTGTATCTCATTCAATTCCTTTATTTTTAAGAAAATATTCAAATCTACAGAAAGGTTAATGGATAGTACATGAATACCCATAAAACCGTTACCTAGATTCACCAAACATTAACATTTTGAATATTTGCTCTCCCCCTTTCTTCATATGCTAAATCATATGAAAGGAAGTTGAAAGCATCAGACTATTTCAGCTCTAAATATTTCAGTATACATCTCTCAAAATTAACAGTATTTTCTCATATAAGCAAATTGCATATCATACCTATGAATAACAACATTAATATCATCTAAATATATAGTATGTATTCTAATTTCCACACTGCCCTAAGTAACCCAAATATCTCCATATCTATATATCTATATCTATCTTTCTATCTATCTACATATCTACCTAATTGCAGTGGGTTGTCACCTCTTTAGTCTCTTTTAAAGTAAAAGTTATCCTATCTTTTCTTGAGTTCTACAACATTGACCATTTTGGGGGCGGGGATTGCTGTGGCATGTGGCATGCGGAACTTCCCTGACTAGGGATTGAACCCGTGCCCCCTTCATTGGAAGGGTGGAGTCTTAACCACTGGACTGCCAGGGAAGTCCACACTGACCATTTTTAAGACTCTTGGTCCAGTGGTCTGATACGTAGAGTATTTTTGATTTATCTGATTTTTTAAAATGATATAATTTAGGCTAATATTTTTGGCAAAAATATTATATAGGTGATATTGGATACCTCTTATGCTTCATATTAGGAAACACACCATTACACTTCTTCCCATCCTTAACAATGCTGTTTACAAGGTAACTGATATATGTTCATTGTAAAGTACATTTTTCCCTGTAGTTAAAAGTGGGATGATGCTTGCACATTACATGAATAGCTCTTCCTCCATGAACTTTCCACTCAGTAGTTTTGGTATCCATTCATGACCTTTCCCTGAAGAAATTATCATTTGGAAGTGATTTTCTAACTCTAACATCCATTCTATATTTATTAGGTGGTATTCTTCTGTAAAAAGAACTTTCCCTACTTTTTCCCCTCACGTGTGTTCACTCTCTTTATCTCCCTCTTCCTCATACTATTATAAACATTTTTAATCTGATGTGTTACATTCCATTACTGTTATTTTGTTGTTGTTGTTATCATTCTTCATGATGCTGAAATTGACAAACTTTGGTTAGTGGGACTCCTTCAAGCTAACCCCTCTATTCTTTGGAAATGATTATGTTAGTTTTAGAGCACTTCCTTGTTTTCTGCACAGTAAGATGTTCTAAGATCGCTTCTTATCTCCCATATCCATAATCAATAATTTCTCCAAGGCATATTTTCTACTGGATTATGATATTTAGATATCAAGATCTGGGCTTAGGTGTGCTCATTACTACTCTAATGTTATTAGTTCTGGACCTTTTCAGAGGAGATAGATAGGCAGCCAGCCAGATGTCCATATGTTCTGTGTGTGTAGGTGTATGTGTGAGTTCGTAGTCACACCTCAATTAAAATTCATATCAGTTTGATTTACATTTTAGGTGTATTATCTTCTCTTAGTATTTCAATTTAAGCTTTGATGTCCTCATTCTTTTTATTTTAAAATATGTACATGGTCAAAAATAAAGTATAAATATGTGGATATATACATTGACAGAAGTCTTGATCTCACCCCATTCTCATCACATAGAAAAAACTTTTCTTCATTTGGTTCTTATTTATGCTTCTTTTCTGGGGGTAGATTTTTATAATTAAAAAATTAATATTTTATTACTATAAATGTAAATGCTAATCTAATTACATATATATGTACAAATTAGAGAGATTGTGGGATGTGCTCTATATCAATTGTTATATATCATCTTCTTTTTAATTCTTAAATAGTTCTGCCTGTGTGGATGTACCATACTTCATTCAACTAGCCTCCAATAATGCAAATAATCTATAGTGATTATTATCTCAAATAATGCTTTATTGATTAACCCTGTGTATATGTTTGTTTGTGGTTTAATGTGTAGGGAAATATCTTCAGGATATTTTCCTCCATAGGGAAAGTACCATTCTGCACATCTACCAGTAATGTATAAGGTGCCTGTTTTCCTACAGAAATGATCCCTGAAAGTACAGTCTTCCCATGAACATGTTACAGAACACGCTGTTCATTGTTTGAATTTTTGCTAATCTGACAAGTGAGAAGTGTTGCTGTGGTAGACGCTATGATACACCAACCAGAACTCCCTTCTAGAAGGAAGGACCTACCTCTCCAGTGGCTAGAAGTCCTGCTGGAAGAAGGCCCTCAGCTGTCAGTCTGGAGACGGCCTGAACTGAAGAAAATGGCCTCACCCAAGATCATACCTCTTTTCAACAGCCCTCGAAAGGACAACCTGATCAATATTGGGATACAGAAGCCCAGCCCTCTTGCTCTAACTTGGGACTTCTCTGAAGGGCTCTCCCAGTGCAGAACTCTCTGTGGGGTTAGCTGAAACCTTCATTGAGATGGCTCTGCCACTCAAATTCTTCTGCACAATGTTGCTTTCTTTTCCCCCTTTCCAGAGTTATTGATCTCTGTAATAACTGGCCTGCAGGCTAATCATTCTTTCACAGTTGGCTTCCTGTGACACTCAACTTGTGACAGGTATATTAGTGTATTTTCAACTTGCATTTTGCTTGGAAGAAAAGTTGAGCATCTATATTTATCTATATATGTACAAATGCTTATATATATATATATATATACATATAATGTATAATATATAATAATCCATTTGCATAATTGTTTTATCTAACTCTCTGCTAATGTTTGTCTCTGTTATCTATTCGATCAGATTTCTTTGTATTCTGGTCTTATTTATTTTTTAGGAGCCCTTTGTGTCTTTATATCCATTTATGTGAGGTATATGCTGCAAATATATTCTCCTGGTTTGTCATTTTGTGTTGACATTGGTTATGATAGCATTTTTCCCCAATTTTTTTTCTGTTCTTTATAAAATCAAGTTTACCAACATATTCTTATATTACTTCTAAGTGATGATGCATAGTTTAAAGGCTTTCTTCAAACTAAGGTTACAAAGAATTTACTGATGTTTTCTCCTATTACAGGTAAGATTTAATTTTTAAAGTTAGAGCTTTGTCATTTTAGAGTTAGGGTGGTAGACTGGAACTACTTTTATCTTTTTCCTAAGGGATATTGAGTTTTCCTAAAATGATTTTATAAAAACTTAATTTTTTCAGTGGTTTGAAATGCCACCTTTATTATATATTAAATTTCCATATGTACCTGAGTCTATTTTTGTACTGTCTATACTATACATTTATCTCTGTTAAGTCACGTCCCAATACCACACATTTTAGTTATAGATTTTTTTTAACATCCATATTATTTAGGACTCACACCCACTCATTGTTCTTATTTTCAGGATTTCCCTAGATAATACTACATTTTTATTTTCCCAAAGAAGCTTAAAAATAAGCATATCTAGTTCAAGCAAATAAAAACTTACTGGAATATCTTATTGGGAGACTATTAATTTTATAATTAATACTGATCTTATGATCTTCAGTTATTTTTTAGAAGAACATAGATATTTTTCCATTTGTTCAAGTCTACTTTATGTCTTTCCAGAATGTTTCAATGTTGTCCTCATATGGGTTTTGTACATTTCATATAATTTCATTTTCATATTTATTACTAAGTATTTTATATTTTGCTGCTATTGTCTAAAGGCCTCTCTCTTCCATTATACCTTCTAATTGATTATTGTTTGCAAATATGAAAGCTATTGATTTCTGTATGCTAAATATCTATCCTGCTGTCTCACTAAATGCTTTTTCCAAATCTTACAGCTGGTTGTTTATTCTTGTCTCATTAACTAATACCTCCAAAATCATTTTACATAATAGTGGAGATAGTGTGCATCCTCCCTTGCTCCTGACCTTGATGGGAATGACACGAGATTGGCTTTTGGGCTGAGGTATACATGTTTTATCACTTTAAGAAATTATCCCCAATTCCTATATATATATATATATACACATATATATATATATGTGTGTGTGTATATATATATATATGTATATGTATATGTGTATGTATATTAACCAGAAAGTGGTATTAAATTTTGTAAAAGGCAACTACAAGGAAAACCTATTCTATAGACAATTTAAATTTTATTGGCATTGCCTTTGAAAGTCTAATAAGATCCTTTTATGAAATCATGTGGGCCTGGTGCTCACTTGTGGTGTAGTTCTTTGATAACATTCTGCTTCTTCTACGTCATTAATCAGTTAAGCTCTGCATCTCTCCTGGGGACAGTTCGAAGTGTATTTCTTCATGAAATTTTTCATTTCATCTAAATTTTCAAACGAATTGACATAGAGTTCTGCAAAATAGTCTCTTACGATTTATTCAAATGCCCTTTGTTTATTTCCCATTAGCCATTTCTAATTTTATACCAGTTTGCTTTCTCCCTCTTTTTCTTTGATTGGATGAGCATGTGTCTTGTCTCGTGTGTGTGTGTGTGTGTGTGTGTGCGCGCGCACACGTTTTCAAAGGGTAAACATTATTTTTTCACTTATTAGTTCTACATTTTTCTATTTATAAACTACTTCATTTCTGCTTCAAATTTAATCATTCCCACTTTTCTAATGTATGCTGCATTTTGCTGATAATTTTCTATTTAAGTTGGAAATTCAACTTATTTCATTCTTCCATTTTCATTTTTATGTTTGCTAAGTTATGATTTTTATTCTGACAACTTATTCTGATATAAAGTGTTGCCATTCTTTTTCTTATTATTATTTTATAGATTTTGGAATTTTGACTTGAATTCTCCAGTAAATTGTTTAATTAGATTTACTTTAAAAATTACTTAGTTGGAAAACCTGTTAAAATATATTATTGATTTCTAGGCATATTACTTTGTGATTATAGCATGCTTTTATTTAATTTCTAATTTGTAGAACTTACTGAGCTTTTTAGATGGATGACCTGATGAATGTTCAACTTTTGACAAAGTTCCACATACATTTGAAACAGATATATAATATCTCTTGTTTAGATGTGTTCAAACATAAATACACACATTATATATGCTATATCTATAACCTTACTTAATTTTTTGTCCACGTGAATCAGTTTGAACTGAGAATGAATGGTACAATAAGGTTTCCACATATTAAGTAGTTTCTGGCATTTCTGTTTTATAAAGGTAGCCATCTATCTGGGGCATAGATACAGACAATTGACTATTATATCTTCCTTGTGATTTGTGGCCTTGAACATTATAAAGCATCTTCTTTTGGTGGTCTTAATGCTTTGGAACATGAAAGCAGCTCTTCTTGTTTGTTATATCAGGATTTTAGCCTTTCCGAATCATTTTGTTTAAGATGTATATTTTGCATAAAATATTGAACTGGATTCTGTTTCATGAGCCAATTTAAAAAATATTTTTAAAATTTTAGGACATAAGTTAGGCCAATTTACATTTATTGGTATGACTGATACCCTTCTAAAAACTCTATCATATTTTATATGTTTATTTTGAATATTATGTTTAATGAGTTTTTTGTAGGCAGTCTTTTTGTAGTCTGTTTAGTGTTTTGAAATCCAGTGTTAGGTTTTATTTTAACTTTACATGTCATCTTTATATTAATACCTTTAATAATATTTTTCCACCACCACCCCCCTCCAAAGATACTCTGTATTTCTAGAACATTTTTTTTGTTGTTCTGGTTTGTCATTGGATTATGGGTTTAAATGTTACCTCTCTTCCAATGTTTTGCTTATCTTCTATAAAAATGCCAATTAAGGGGCTTCCCTGGTGGCGCAGTGGTTGAGAGTCTGCCTGCCGATGCAGGGGACACAGGTTCGTGCCCCCGTCCGGGAAGATCTCACATGCCGTGGAGCGGCTAGGCCCGTGAGCCACGGCCACTGAGCCTGTGTGTCTGGAGCCTGTGCTCTGCAACGGGAGAGGCCACAACAGTGAGAGGCCCGCATACCACACACACACACAAAAAAGCCAATTAAATATCAGGTGGATCTTATTTCCTTGTCTTACCTAACTTAAATCAGATCCCTTCTACTTTCTTTCTTTCTATTGGCTGTTTTTATGGGTCTTCTTGCTATCCATTAGTATATTTTCAGAAATATCTATTTACCAGTGGTCATCTTTCAATTAATTATTTCTGTTATTATTTTGTATTATCTTTTCCATTTCCTTCCTGAAATCTGTCACTTTTTGGTTTACAACTTTATTTCTACTTTATGAGGCCTTTTCTAGGTTTTGAATTTCTCACTTGATAATTTTATGTCTACATATGCTTATTTAATGATAATAATTCATTCTTTTTGATAATAATAGTCATTCTTTTTGGAGTATTGTTTTATAGAATTCTTCTGCCTCGTCATTGTTTTTCTTCAGGAAAAGTGTCTTTATGTATTGGAAAAATTTTATTCTACTTTGTTTTCCTCATATAGTAATTTTGTAAATCTATTGCCAACCATATTTTGCTCTTTATAAGTATCTTGGATTTTCCAGGATATAGATGCTTAAGAATGGTGAAGGATAAGGTGACTCCCTTGAATTCTAAAGGAGCAGTGTTTCTAAGGAGTGCTATTAACAGTTCCCTAAGAACTAGTATCCCTAGAAGCACCCTAATGAGACACCATTAGGAGTGGATAATATTTTTTTTCTGTAGAGTTCTTAATTTCTACCACTAGTTTTCACCTTTTCTTTTACCGACAATATTCTAAGAGATGCCTCTCTCTATCAAGTTTTTTTTCTTGTTTTACTTTCTTGGGTGGTAATTTTTAAAAATTGTCATCTTTGGTTTTGTGCATATTCAAGTTACTTCATTCTGATTCATTTTCTCAGTGCTTATTTTTAAAAGAAATGTACTAATTTTCCACTATAGATTATGTTATATTATCTAAGTTTTTGATTAATGCCTTTGTCAGCTTAAAGAAGTTCTTTATTTTTAAATTTCTAAGGCTTTTGAATATTTGGTAGAATCCACCTTTAAAAAACTTCCTGTGCCTGATTTGAATACATTTTAAGACACTGATTCCATTTCCTCGATATTATGGGACAATTCAGGTTGTCTGTTTCTTAACTCAGACCTGGTATTTCTTTTTTCTAGAATTTATCTATTTTACTCAAGCTTTCAAATTTGTTGACATCGGCTATACATAGCATTTAAAAAAATACTTTAAAATTTGCAGTTATGCCTTCTTTCTATTATTTATACTTTGGGGGCTTGTCCTCTTTTTAAATTAAGTTTGTTATACATTCTAGTGTGAATTATTTTTTTTCAAAGAACCAACTGTTTATTTGGCTAAACCCCTTTATTTTATCTTTACTTTCTATTTCATTAAATTCTACTACTGAGTTTCTCATGTCCTTCTTCTACATTTGAATATATATGTATAAATATAGTATAATTATATTATAAAATAACAAATAATAGATATATGTAATTTAACCCATGAAAAATGTAAAAATTATATTTTATTTTCAAACATACCGCTTTTTAAAAGTTATAATTGTTGTTATTCACTTCTAATTCAATTGCATTGTTTTCAGAGAGTGTAATCTATCAGCTAAATAGTACTTCAGATGCATTTTTGGTATAAATATATCTAGAATCTAGGATTTTTGATGTGGGAGAGTTTTATTAAATATCTACTTTCTTATACTACTGGAAGCAGAAACTAAAAGGTCATTCCATAATGTATATGTAGTATTAGAATCTTCCTTCAAAAAAACAATAAGTGACTTATTGGTACACATCTGTATTTCAGCATCTTTCTAAACCATCTATTCCTTATTCTTAAAGGGAGCGCTCTCGACTTCTAGCTGCTCAAGGTCAACAACAAGCATGTGACTTCTTTATTTTAACTTCTTCATATGCTGTCTGATGCATTCTGGCACTTTAAAAGTACTTGCTGAATAAAAGTATAAATGCAAAGATGAAACCAAAGTTCTGAGATTTGAGACAGGCACAGCCTGAAGGCTGGCATGGAGTTCTGAAGCCATATATTTTATTGCCAAATTCCCACAGGACACCAACACAGTAGATAGTCCTACTTACTCATTTTCAGATCCTGTTTTGAATGGACCAAGGACAGGACTAAGATCTCAGGTTTTAGTGCATCTAATTTCAAGAGGAACAAAATCTCAAAACATTAAAAAGTAAAGAAACTTTGATCAATATTTGTACATATCTGGAGATGCATTTTGTTCACAGATTTCTAGATTGCTTATATGTTCTCTGTTTTTCAGAGAATTTTGGTGTGTGTGTGTGTGTGTGTGTGTGTGTTTTAAGGATGGAAGAGTGGCCACATTAAAAGTGATCATGAGCAAAAATCCAATGCTTTGAAAAATGTTTGAATACAGTGTACAGAGAATAAAAATTACACATCCAATGATGCATCTCGGATCAAAATATGTTTCTAAGTGTAGAAGTAAAAGATCTCTTGTTGGAAGCCATGATAACAACCTCACAACCTTTGGACTTTACTTCAAACATCTGTAATTTCTCTGCTTGCTTTATATCTACCAGGGCAACTCTGGGCTGGGGAATAAGTTTCACTCCATTTTACATGTAATAGCATAGACGATCTTGTATAGTTACATAGTTATAAGACTTGTAAGC
Organism: Globicephala melas; assembly: GCF_963455315.2. Classification (NCBI taxonomy): domain Eukaryota; kingdom Metazoa; phylum Chordata; class Mammalia; order Artiodactyla; family Delphinidae; genus Globicephala; species Globicephala melas. The sequence continues at coordinate 100,141,971 of NC_083320.1, read as the reverse complement.
TATTTTCTAATAATAGCATATTACGTTTGATCTGGACTCTAGGTAAATAGTTCCAATACCAATCAGAACATGGTAGATGACTATACAGTAAATTCAAAATAAATATCAAGGGACTTGACTAGTCTGTACCACCTCAATTAATTTTCCATCCACCTTCAGCAGAAATATAATCACAGGAAAGGTAATTTAACAAAGCAGGAAAGAATACTCATTTTACTTCACAGAAGTAATTCTTTCTTTCTGTGCCACCAGCTCCATTATATTCACTTAGTAGAAGAGAAACACTGATTATCAATATGAAACCATTGTGGAATTTTGACAAGGGCAACATGGCAATATACTTTAAATTGAACTCATATTTCACTTTTAATTTTATAAGGGCAGCAATAAAACTAGTAATTTCATTCATTTTCAAAAGAGCTGAAAATCTAGGAAATAAAGTGTTTTTATTTGGGACATTAGACCTCAGGCACCTCTCCTTGGATTGGCAGAGATTTTATCTTACTCAGCAAGTTCCATATGAATTTTATGTATCTGTTTATAAGTTGGAAACATATTGCTATCAGTAAAAGTTTAATGATGCATGTGCTTTTCACCTGATTATACACTGTTCATTCAAATTTCTTACAGTAAATTCTGTTTAACTTTTACAGCTTCTAAATAATGGAAATATTGCAGTGCTTAAAAATAGCATGCTTTAATTTACTGTCTATTCATCATGTGAGGTGAACTAATTGTTTTCAGACAATGTCCTAATCAGATACAGCAGTGAAATGTAATGAAAAAATTGTACTGGGTTGATTGGGTGACAGAATTGTGGATTGGGGGCATGCTATTTTCTACAGTATTTGTAATGAATAATGGCATTTAAAATTGTTCCAAGTGAAATCATCAGCTCTCATAAGCAAAACTTTGTATTGCTGGATAGAAAAAGTGAATGAATTCACCAATATATATAAATTTTCATTTAACACAGTTTTGGAAGATAACAGGGCAATTGCTTATGCTTATAAATCTGAACCACTTAACATGACTGAAACTCTGCTTATCCCATATTAGAGGGGAAAAAGGCGGCCATGTATTTGACAAAAACCTTTCTCTTGACTGCAACTTACATTGTAAGATATAGGATATTATGGTTCCAAATATGGGAATTCAGGAGTTAGAAGTCTACATAAAGAATTCTATGGGGGAAAAGGGGAGAGGGAAATATCTGAAGTGATCTGAAGTGGTCTGCTGTAAAAAAAGGTTTGCATCATTGTTTGATTCAGAAACTACGTAAACTGATATCAATACTGCGTATTTCACACTCTACTCAGAAGGAAATTTATTTTAGCTATAAAGATTTTTGGAAGAGCCAGTTTTTATTTTTATTATTATCTTTAATGGAATATATAAAAGTAGATAAACCGTACTCATAAATTTTGCTTTCACATATTCATATAGAAAGTATCTGGAAATATATATATATATATATATATATGTATATATGGGTTTAGAAATATTTTACTTTTGATTCAGGAATTCCAGTTCTGTTAACCACAACTAAAGAAATAATTCATAATAAAAATAATCTTTATGTATAGTGACATCTATAGTTGCAGTAAATTGCCACTAAATTAAACATTGAACAACAATGGTTAACTATGTACATCCAGTCAACTAAATATTAATATTCAAAAGAATTGCATTTCAAAATTGTTTAGCACTATGGGAAAATTATGCTTTAAAATTTAAATTCAAATAGGATAAAATACTGTACTTAACATAAAATTATAATCATGTTTAAAAGTAGACTGGAGGAACACACAATTTTTTCCTATTTTTTATTTTTTGGAATTATTTTAACAAGCATAAGTCTTGTAAATGAGGGGAAAAAACCACTAAAATATTTGTAAGGCCAACCATCAATCTATATATTGAAAATATCCTGAAACACTAATTTTGTAGCCTGGTCTCTAATTAATGTTTTTTGGTTACCTACTGATTGTGTAAGAGAGAAAAATGTTTGCAAAAATTTACTAATTTCATTTAGTAAGATACTTCAAACAGATGAATATATTTGCAGTCAATGGGGAAGCTCTCTAATATAGCTAAGCATCAAGTACTGCAAAGGTGGTCTTCCTGACGGCTGCCAAGCTCTCTGTTCCTGTCATTTCTCACTCCCTGGGCACATCAATTTAGGTGGAGTCCTCTGGTGTATCAAGGGAAGGAAGAGGGGGTAAAAAGTCATCACTGGTGCTATGCACTACTGTTTAGACGGTAAATTAGTACACCATTTTTGGAGGGCCAGTTTCACATTCCATATCAAAACCTAAACAAATACATATATGTACACATATGCTTTGCCTAGGTAACTTTTGACATCTAGAAATATACATTTGTGGTAAGAACATTTATCTCTGGATCATTTTTGGTATCAAAACTAGAAATAAATATGATGATGAAAATTAATTCATTTAAATACAGTATAATATATTTACTAGACAGGATGTTGAATAGCTATTAAAATCACATTTACAAATAATATTAAATATTAAGAATACAATTAAATGATGTGAGAAAATGCTCAGATATTACTCTTTAAATGTTACAAATCAATATATATGCTTTGATTGCACACTTTAAGAAAAAGTGATATATTTTTAATGTAAAAAGAAATTGGAAATATATACAACAATTGATTTGCAGTGTGCAAGTCTGGGGTGATGAGATTATGTTTGATTTTATATACCCTTTTTTCTTTTTCTTACTTTTTGGCTACGACCACCAGGGAAGTCCCTGATTTTATATAATCTTTTTTTTTTTTTTAATTTATTTATTTTTGGCTGTGTTGGGTCTTCGTTTCTGTGCGAGGGCTTTCTCTAGTTGTGGCAAGCAGGGGCCACTCTTCATCGTGGTGTGCGGGCCTCTCACTATCATGACCTGTCTTGTTACGGAGCACAGGCTCCAGACACACAGGCTCAGTAGTTGTGGCGCATGGGCCTAGTTGCTCCGCGGCATGTGGGATCTTCCCAGACCAGGGCTTGAACCCGCGTCCCCTGCATTGGCAGGCAGATTCTCAACCACTGCACCACCAGGGAAGCCCCTTATAATCTTTTGTTTAGTTTACTCAGTTTAGAATTTTACAAATTTTTATAGTGTGTATATATATATATATATATATCTCAATACGGTAATCATAAAAAAATCATAAAAGAGCTTTTTTGTTAGCTATTTAAAAATTGAGGCAAAGAGGTTCAAAATTGTGTGTATGTACAAACTTAAGAATAAATTTTATTTACCTAAGCACTGACCTCTGATTCATTAACAAAGTAAGTTAATTTTAGCCACATTGCCAAAATATCTGTAAATAATCATGCAGTCATGTTTATTTATCAGTGAGGCAAACCACAAATTCTCTGAACTGTAGTCAGAATAGATCAAAACATTTTCTACTTCAATGGAAGCTTTGCTATAATCTCCATATGGAAGAGGAACAAAGTAAACACATCTGCTCTATGAAGTTGTTCTTCTGAACATTTCAGAAATAATGAATTAGACTGCATTTCAGACTGGTTTGATTGGGCGACAGAAGGTATTTCTTCCCAAGGCTTGTAAAAAAACTTTTGTTATGTGCATAAATATCTCAATTTCTACATGCCAACATCTTCATCTCCTACCTCTGCTCTGCCAACCCCACACTTTTTAAAAGACATTTCTGTTCTTATTTTGTTGGATAGATAATCTCAGAATTATACATATATATATATATATAGATGTATTATACATCTTTCTCTACCTTTCACTATATCTTATAAATAGTCACAATTTGTATGTAATTTTGACTACCTGGGTTTTTATACAGCTTCTTGAATATAAATACTGATATTTAAAAATGCAATAAGATGTCACCACAGTCAATTGTGAGATTTGGAAAGTTTTATTTATTCTTTTGGCGGAAATATTTCCCCAGTATTTATGATAACAAAGTTTATAATTAGCTAGCAAAAGTTAATCAGGTAAAGCAATTTGCTGGTGAAGCTTCCTCCAGTTCACATAAAAACCAAAATATGTTCCCTTAATATCACCTGTCTGATATAATCATTTAATAGTTGAGTACAGAATCACCAAAAATTTTTATTCATATATAAATGCTTTCATTTATTTAAAACATAAATGAGATCACATTATATATTAGTCTATAACTTATTTTTCCAATTTAATAATATACTATGAAAATTAATCTACATTGCTATTGTGGAGATTATGTGTAGTCAAATTATTTATTTCAGCTTTGATTAAAATTAAAGTTAAAATCAAGACAATTACTTTAATAGTACAGATCTTGGACAAGGGTTGCCTCTTAAGCTACTGACACAGATTTAAAAAATTCAAGGTACTGAGCTGCCCAATGTAAATACATATATGGATAATGGTAAAAATTGGAGAATATGCACAAGACTTGAAGGTTCTAAGAACATAAAAGTAGTCAGGTTGCTTAGGGATCTTTTACCACATTCATATTTATTCTATACTTAGTAAATATGAAATTGATTCTTGGCTAGTTTGTTTATAACACTCTCAAGAAAGATTCCAATTTATCCACAATGTTTTATCTTTATAAATTAACATTTACCTGTGAGACTAGACTGTTTATTTGATTTTGAAGGAAACTTTATTTCTCACGAATATTTTTATTGTCAATTAGATTCAAATTGACTCATTAACCTTGCCATATTTAAATTACTTATTGTGAATTCACTGATTCTTTTTATAATTAGATAAAACTGGTTAACATTCATTTGAAATGTAGAGGAAAAATAACCTTTTATCCTTTTTTTATCAAAAGGTCCATAAAAACATAACACAGATTTTATCTTTGACAACACATAAGAAATCTATTTTATCCTGGTTTTTAAAACCTGCCCTGCATTTCCTTGTGTGGGTACACTACAACTTACTAACCATTCAATTTTTGATGGACATTTAGACTGCTTCAGGTATTTAAAACTTTTATAACACACTGAAAATATTACTTGTACCAAATAGATGATACATATTTGTTGAATGAAAAATCGTCTCTCGATTTTCCTCAGGTCTTGGAAAGTAGGGGTTGGGCACTTTCCATTTATTAAATTCTATATCCCAAGGCCCTCAACTCATAGCACACATGTGTAGCTCACTAAATTTTATTGAGTGTTGAAAATGTTTTGTGTACAGCTTGAATTTATGGCTAAGGGTGGGGATCCTCTTCCTAAAACATCCCTGAGTTGGATATATGGCTGGACTTCACAGGTATTAACTGTAGGTGCAGAATACCACACGAAAAAGACTTTCATGAACATGATGGAATGAAACCAAACTACAGAAAGAAGCCAGCACTTACCTGGACGAGGAACATAGCTATGTGGTTATATTCTCCACGGCCCCCTTGCTTAACAGGAACTGTCATAAAGAATTTGCTGCCATCTCTAGAAAACACGGGCTCCTCATTCTAAAATATAGAAGCACATGCAACAATCTCAAAAGGGCATTTGAAAATTGTACTTCCAACTATTGCTAATACATGCATGGAATAGACCAATAATTGATTTAAGTTTAGTTTGGCAAATTGTCGAATTATTTAAAAATAAAAGTATAACAGTATGTTTTAAAGTGAATGCAATGATGCATTGGGCATATGTGTGTGTTTGAGTGATGAGATGGATGGGAAAGTTTCTTGCATACTGGATAGAAATGATTTACAATTAGACTGAAGACACTTTTTAAATTGGTTCAGAAAAGAACTTTC